>NC_067138.1:37988348-38612348 GCF_903995435.1 Acomys russatus | reverse complement strand
CAGGTGGTGTGAGTTGTCTCTAACCTACTACTACTTTAAAGTAGACACTTAAGACTTTATTTCCTAAAACTAGAATGTTCAAAAGGCTTTCATGGGAAGCCCTCGAATACTGGGTTCCAGTGTGTGCTCTGAGCATGATTAGTCTTACTAAATGTTTAGTGTCTAACTTAGCAAGAAAGATGCAGTCTATTATATATATTATATATGCCATATGTGTGCCACATACATATTTATTTTTAATTACCTGATACTTAATTTTTAGGGACTTTTGTGTTTTAGTAGTATAAAAGGTTTCTAAATTGTACAAAAATGTATATATGACTAGATAAACAATCAACTGTGAAGTCGAATGAATATTCTTTACTCAGAATCAACATTTTTATTTTCCCTGCATCTCAGTGTTTTCCCTTCTCAGAACCAGCAGCACAATTTGTGGGAGAGAATAAATAAGAATCCCTGTTCTGTGAGAAGTCTTGAGGTTAGGCTAACGGTTCGTGACAACGATGACGACTGAGTGGACCTAAGCTGTAGTTGCAGTCTATCTTGTTTAAGGTGCAGGTGACAGTGTTAGGCAGTGGAGGGGTAGTGGAAGTCTCCAGGAACAGTTCGCATTCTGTAATTTTGGAGGGAGGGGGCAGGGAAGCGGAAGGCCGAACTCAGTGCCAATCATGCAGTGGACACAGCAGTTGGAGGAGCCAGGGATCCTGGGCTCTCAAGTGCATCCTGTAGCCAGAACAGACATTTCTTCCAAGGCTTCCATTAAGGATAGCATTGCCTGATCACTCCAAGGAGAACCCCCCCTGTTATAAATTCCCATTGTTTTTCACTTTCTCCTACTTAATCGTCCATAATTTCTGTGCCAATTCTATTTGAATTGTTAGCTCCTTGAAGAAAAGAATAGTCTCTGTCTACTTGTTACCATCTACTTCATGTTTGGAGAGTCCTCAAACACAGTACATTTGCTGTAGTTAGTTTAGTCAGTTAGTCAAGATGATCTGAAACTGAAAGTTGGAAACAAATTCTATGTCTGGACAAGACTTTCAAATACATCAGAAGGCCCTTTGCACTAATTTTCTGACAATTCTCCCTTTTTGAAAACAACTCTCATATAGCAATTTTCAACGTCTGTTTCCTATTTTCTGAACACCTGTTTTGATCTCTATACCACAGATTTTGTTGTTTAGCTGGCTGTGATTGGTTTTTCTAGAACTCAGCATGAACCTGCGGCTTTGTACATGCAGATTTACTGTGAATTAAGTAAAAATTAATGTTAGCATTGATTGCTTCCAAGGCTGCAGAATATTCTCCAGCCCTGGGCTTTTGCTGTAACATATAAACTGAAGTGCATGAGTTTCAGACATCCCCAAACAGGGCTCTTCATCTGGACTATGAGCCAAAGAAGCAGTTGATGTGGACAGTGCACCATTCACAATGCCTGCCCTGTTGCTTAGCGCTAACTTTCTACATAGCCTTTCAGACTCATTTAAATTTCTCCAGCCAGTCTAACAACAACAACAACAACAACAACAACAACAACAACAACAACAACAACAGAGCTCAGAAATAATACAAGTGATGGGATAACAATTGAGTCGTAATCTGAACAAATTAATAAAATTAAAATAAAAAAAGGGAAAATGTTCAGAATTACCAATAGAACCGAGGCCAGTGTTGTTTTGCTGTCATTCTAACTAGAATTTGCTTGCTCTAACTAGAGCTTCTGTGTCTTCTGCAGAAGAAGCTTCCCAGCCCTGCCCTGGTGAGAAGTGTTCTTTGGTCCTGGATTGCAGTGGCTTGACCTTTTTTGACTACACGGGAGTCTCCACGCTTGTTGATGTACGTACATGGCCTGGGTCAGGCCATTTCCTTCCCTTCTCTTCAGTGGCAGGAGTATTCCTTGGCCATCTCAGTTATGGAGTCTAAACACCTTTCCCACAGAAGACATAGGTTTGTTTCAGAAAATCCCATCAGAATTCTAGACATATAGGGTGGGGGGGGGGGCGTCAAAACTGGAGAGTGGAAAGACTGAGATTTCAGTGGTCTTGTGGATGATATCTGCCAGGAAGTGAATTTTCATGCTTTTAGGGCAGAGAAAAACCGTCTAGGATACTAACTCCTTGAACTCTGAGGATGCTGCATTCCCCCTTATTAGTACTGGGTTTGTTATATCACGGCTACATTATAATTTGTGTTAAGAATGTAGATTTTGAAGGATAGAAAATGTTGGGTTCACACACTAGGCAAACGCTAGGCTAGTTCTGTGCTTGGAGCTAAATCCTGTCCTCCCTCCCTCTCTCCTTCCCTCCCTCTGTCTCTCTCTGTCTCGGTCTCTGTCTCTCTCTCACTCTCTTTCATTCGGGTAACTGAGGGCACATGAGTGACATAGTGCATGAGTCTAAGCCAAAGGACAGCCACAGGTCCCAGTCCTTGTGTGAGACAGTGTCTGTTTGCCATATGCCAGGTAGCTGACATGTGAGTTCCAGGGATTTTTTTCCCCTGTCTCTGCCACTCATCTTTCCATGGGAGCAGAGGGATGGTACTGCTTTCTGCATTCAGCTTTTAGATGTGTTCTGACGGTTCAAAATGAGGTCTGTAAGCTTGTGTGACAAGTGCTTTACCCACAGAGCCATCTCCTCAGCCTCCCACCTCTGCTTTTCTATAATCTAGAAGTAGAGATCTCCACTCTTCACCTTGTGAGCCTACAGGAAACAAGCAACAAAGTATAGGAGTGGCCAGCACAGTCCATAAGCACTCAGCAATGCGAACTGCGATTACTTCGGTTCTCACGTGAGAAAGTAACTTCTTGAGCTAGTGAGATGGCTCTGAGGGTAGAGGTGCTTGCCAGGCAAGCCTGACAACTTGAGTTGATCCCCAGAAGTTGCATAAACATGAAAGAATTGTTTTGTTTGTTTTCTAATCTCCAATATGTGCTGTCGTGTGCTCTGGGTGAGCACAAGCATACACATAGTACTAACGAACACACACACACGTAAAAGTTTAAAAACCGTTTTTTAAAGTTCAAATCTATTTGCAACCAAGGTGATTTCTTAGTTCCAGCTACCCTGGGAAACTGGAGCCAAGAGCAGCAGGGCCTTTCCAGCCATGGCAGCTTCCTTGTGTTTCAGCATCCCTCTGGATTGCTGGCTTAGTTACTTCCGCACAAAGAAGTGTTGATCCTGAGGTTGTGGGTTGACTGCAACTGGATGGCCTCTATTTATTCTTCCACCAGGGACGGGGGTGGTGCTGAGGCCAGCTCAGTGAACTGCAGATTGTATTTGTCAACATCAACAAGCCATCCATAACAGCAACGTGTTTGTGCTCCATTGGGCTTAAGAAAAAGCCAAACACTGAGAGGTCACCTTGAATTAATCACGTTAACTTATAGAAGCAGGACCCACTTATTCAATGGCAAAGTCAGAGCCCACATTTCATTTGTGCATGTCTGACTTCCTTTTTACATCTATACTCAACTCTCATTAGTCCACAGTTCTCATTGTTAAAGATTGACTTACTGATGGAGAATGAGAGAAATTATCTTATCTGTACCACACATGGTTACAATATATTCTAGATTGTATTGCAAATGCAGCTGCCTGTGGCCTGTATATGAAATACATCACTGTTGCATAACCAGTTCCATCCAACTGTAAATGAACATCTATATACACTTTTAGCCAAATTTCATGGTCTTATTTTGCTTTCAGTGAGTTAAGATCAGTCATTCATAAATCGTTTCTGGTTGAGTGGTCTGGGGGTTTAAGGCCCTAGTGTACCAGTGCACTGGTTAGAATCTCTCACTTGGTGGACCTTTAACACTGGAAATTGGTACAGGTTATAATGAGGTTTAACAGCTGGGACTTACAGCATGGATGGAATATTCCTAGATCATTGCAAGGTAGTAAAGTCAGTAGGCCAGCAGCCTCCAGCACTTCCACAGGTTGGGCCTTGAATTTCCATAGAAGATGTTGTTGACAGCCATTGAATATAATTTTTACAAGGAAGAAAAGATTATGTTTTAATTTTTCTGAAGAAGTGGTAGCATGAGCTCCTAAATTTAGTCTCTGTAGAGTAAATGTTTCACAGTGTGAATCTATAAGAGCTTGCTGGCTATGTCCTTAACTGCATCACAACGACTCCCTCTGGCGGTTTAACTGCAGAAACATTGTTTTTACTGCTTGCTTTCCTGGGAATTCTTTCTCCAAAGCCTGCTTATTCCCTTGAGTCCGCTATTCTGAACTAACCCCGAGTGTGCTGTTTTACTTCTTCCAGCTTTACCTAGATTGCAAGAGCAGGAGTGTCGACATGTTCTTAGCCAGCTGTACAGGTAAGGGTGTGTCATCAGCTCCCACCGAGAGAGTCCTTTCAGCTGCTCCCTGTGCCCTTACATCTCCTGTGCCTTCTTGCAGCATCCTTGGTAAAAGCAATGACATACTACGGAGATCTAGACACTGAAAAACCGCTTTTTTTTGACTCAGTACCTGTTGCAATAAGCATCATCCAGTCAAACAAGGTGAGTCGGTTAAGTTAGCAAGCAGAAGTTGTAATAAAAACTAAAATACAGAATCTTGGGAAGTTTTATAACAGTTTCCCTCCCCCCCGTGATTAAAAAAAAAAAATCTATGAACACTTCCCTTTGCATCTGACGCATTTATTTTAAGTAAAGGAATTATTCTATTCCACTTTGTGAGCAAGTTACAAAATTGTTAAATAAGTTGGATCTGCTAATGTTGTCATGGCTTAAGGAATGTGATGACCACCTAGTAGGTGAAAATTCTTAGCTATATTCCAAGACACACTGTCCTGAAATTTGACCTTGGCTCTCCAATGCAAAAATACTAAATATAGATTTTCAATATATTTTCTGCTCAGATACTCTTGTCACTACACTTATTTATCTTGCCGTGTTTTGAAACATTATTTACAGAGTCTAGTCATCACACAACTACAAGTACTCAAATTACTGTACAATATTGGCTTGTTGGTTTATTTATAATAATTCTCAGAGCTGAAGTTTCCTGCAATTTTTCTGTAACTTTTGAATCATTTTACCTTTCTCCTCCCTTGGACAGAATTAGTGCTCCCTACAGTGACTGCTCTCATCTTAAGTCATAACATTATGTAGTTTCCAAAAATACAATTATTATTACTATTATTATTATTATTACTCACATGTATTGAGAACCTACTGCATTCTAGAACATTCTAAAGGCCTTTTGCCATTGCATATAAGGTACATATCCTCAGTTAGCCAATTTTCAGAATTAGGAAAACCAAGGCCAAAGAGATTATGCCATTTAGCAGGTTTTAGAGTCAGCTGTCCGACCTGCAGTATGGAGCTTTCTCCTACATTGCTGTGCTCTCACTCTTCTGAGAATGTGCACTTTGTGTCTCAGTGACAGCATGCCCGGCTTCTGTGACTGCCATTCTTTCACTGTAGTACAGAGCATCCAATATGTGTGAGTAATATGCGCTTGTTTCTATCTCTTCTTTTCTAGAATTTGAGCAAGGTCAGTGATCACAGCGAAGTCTGAAGCCGATGTGTGGAAGTGCCCATCTCATCTCGATCAAGTGCCTAGAAGAGGCCAGATACTGGCATTTTGGCCAAAATTTGGTGTATAGATGCTGTTTCCTTCAATAGGAATGATGTGAGCTAGCAACTGCATTGCCACCGGCCAAGACTTGCTGACCCCTTATCTTTTCTAATTTTTCTTAATAAACACATTCACTTTGTTTTTTTATATAGGCACCAATATGCATGTGGATTTAGTTTACTCAATACTAATCATGCTTTTATTTCCTTTTATGAGAATATTTCATATGGA
This sequence comes from Acomys russatus, assembly GCF_903995435.1. Lineage (NCBI taxonomy): Eukaryota > Metazoa > Chordata > Mammalia > Rodentia > Muridae > Acomys > Acomys russatus. The sequence goes on along the minus strand of NC_067138.1, from coordinate 38,606,526 downwards.
CTTATTTTTATTTTGTTGTAAGCTAACAAATGGAGAAACACTTTTATCAGAAGTGATTTAGATTATTTATAAGCCATTTGTAAAAAATTAAAATCATCTAACTCATATACAATAAATGTTAGCAAATGTGCCATTTTCCCATAGTTTTACCCCAAAGTTATTTAAACATCAGTAAGGTAAAGAGTCACTTCATACAGCAAAAAATGAAATCCACACAAGTAAAACAATTGGGAAAAAGACAAAATTCAGTCAAATAACTCATTTCTGGATTGCCACACATAAGATGTTATGCTTTGGGCCTTGTTTTTATTGTAATCCGAGATTATGAGAATTTGATATCTAATTTTTTTTCACAAATACCATGTTTTAGATGTCAAAATGCCAAGCGTAAGATGGCTTTGTGCTATTTTGATACAAGGTTAACTTTAAAAATTGTGAATTTTCTATTTGAGAGATAACAGGTCATTAAAATGTAATATGTTATCTATTTATATGAAGATAGATGGTAGATAGACAGACAGATGACAGATAGATTTCAATGGTATGTTTCCTATTATTTTTGTAAGTAAGCTTAGATGTGATTATCTGTAAATTTACCAAAACAATAGGATAATTGATAACACTAATGGCCAGATATTAAGTCTATGCTTGTATATTTTATTTTTAATTATATACAAGTATGCAATTTCATGATTTCTAACAAATTGACTTATATATGAAGCCATAGACTAAATTATGCTTTACTATTAATGGCCTTTAAATTATTTTAGAGACCAGTGCTGTCAGAAAAAGCCAAGCACTACAAAGGGAGTTTGAAAAGCAAGTTAAAATAGAAATTTAAAATTGGCCACTTAGTGTGATTGTTATGGGCATCTGGAAAAGCAAATTCTAATTCCTGTCCAAGTGACAGGTTGCAATATTCCTCAACAAATGCATAGTAAACATTCACATGACCCTTAATTTTAACACCTCAGTCTTTGGTAGGATGAAATAAGTAAATAAAAATGCCAAAAGTAGTGTTCCAAAATTTCATAGTTATTTTCCTTTTTATTACAACAAACTCAAAAGAACAGTGTTGGTCTCCCAAAATAGCCTCAATCTCTTCATCACAAATTTAGGTAGTACCAAGTAAGGCAACTAGTATTGTTCATCAATTAGTGTCCCAAAAGAAGGTTGAGGGAAAATTTCCTTATAAAAAGGGGATTTATTCTGCATCATCCATTTGCATTATTCCTAAGGCGCATGGTGGTGACAGTCTTCATCCCCATCCATTTGTCCTGGGCATATAACCATGAGTCACAGAAAGCCAAGAAAATAAAAGTATTTTGGTACATATAAAGTCATATTTTGCTTATACAAATTTGGCCTATAGTTAAACTCATGTACTCTAGGCATTTTTAATTTGTTGTAGACAATGGGCCATGGCTGACATTAAAATTATTACAGCTAATTGTTGGATGGTTTTGCATGTTTTGTTGTTAAGGCTGAGACAGTATTGTCTGAGAAATTGCATTTGAGTGCATTTATGTTTTTAGCATATAAGTTTGATGCATAAAAAGTTAATACCATTACTTTCAGTATCAAATATTATAAGACCAAACCACATACTGTATAAAGTCCACTGCACAATAGTTTATGCCAAAATCATGATGACTCTTTACCCAAAAATCTCTTGAATCAAGTTCTCAGAGTCCAAGATCTGCATATTATTTTTAAGCATGCCAGTGTTTATTTCAAAGCAGAAGCACAGAACATAGAAGCTACAACCTGGTTCCAGAGTTGCAATGTTCTTTATCAGCACATTGACTTATTCTTATGGGGCCATTTTATTTTTATATGATAAACTCCTTTCCTAGTACTTATAATAAAATAATACTCAAAACAAAACTTACCTATGCAAGTGTTAAGAACCTAATATGAAAGATATGAAATATGTAACTAGGAAAAGACTTAACATTAAGCATTACATTTATGCAAATTAAATGTCCTTAAAATTGTGTCATTTGTCTTTCCTTTTAAAAGGTTATTTGCCCTCAATTATATAGTTTCAATATTATAAAGTTTAGCTTAAACTACTTTGCAATAATTTATTTGACAGATATCCAGTCTGTCACCATGCAGTGTAATGAGGAAAGAGATCTTTCTTTTTTAATGAAAACATTAATGTGTTAATACCCCATATGAATAATGGCTCACATTTAATGGTTGTCGGAATATGTTGGTATGTTGCTGATCATACGTACACCTCTGAATGCCAATTTTGCATTGTGTGGGGTGATGACCTGAGTCAGGCTCACATATGCTTTTTGGCAGTGAGTTTATTGCCGGATTTTAAATAGCAAGTTAAGTGGTGCTTTCAGAATCCAAAGATTTGTGGTTAAAAATCATGTAGTGTAATATGCTGCACTTATTTTTATATTTTTCAATGCACTTAATTATTGTTTTTTATAATTGTTTGTACTAACTCAGCATGTAACCAATTTACATGGAAATAAATTGAAATACAATAACTACAGTTCTTAAGTGGGCTCTTATTCATTATTTCATTATATTTACTCTACTGCAAAGAAAATAATACATATTACTTTCTTGCTCTGACCACTGGGTACTATGTGTGGAGGATTCTTGGAAGTGTTTATTATTCCTAGTAATCTGGTCTTACAAAATTTTGGCCTGGCCTATAAATTTTGGGCCTTGCTTGATTTATGTACTGAAAGGGATGTGTTTTTTCCTTTGGTTTTGTTTTTTGTTTCTGTTAGTATTTCAGTTGCACAACATGCCTTTGCCAGACTTATGTTCTTTTTGTTCTGATTTTAATTTATGTCTACATATTTTTTTTGCTGGTGTTTTTTGCTATATGCTTTTATTTATTTTTCCTTGGTTCTGAGGCTGAGTTCAATGGTGACTGTTCAAAAATAAGAAAACAAAGCATTTTCGTTGTTATGCATTGCAGAAATTGTGGAGAATAAAAAAAGAGCAAAGAGCAAACAAGACATTCCTGTCCCCCCCCTCTCCCCAGTGCTGTCATTCTAACCTGGGACTTCAGAAAGTAAACAGGCGGGGGGCGGGGGGCTTGAAATGTTTCTAGTGTGAAATAGATGACAATGTGCCAAGAACACAATGAAGAGAGGCAATAATTAAATGACACTGTGAGGTACGCAGTGTCCCTTCAATGGCAAAAGCAGTGGGAGTATCTTAGCGCGGGCTACTGTGACAAATACCAGACTCAACAGGCTTGAATACAACACTACAGTGTACTTTCCCACAGTGCCCGAAACAGGGGCATCCAAGAAGAGGGTGGCTAATATGGTTTCTGGTAAGGGCTCATTTCTCTTGTAGGTTGTGCCTTCTCACTATGTGGGGAGAGTAGAAAGAGAAAATCCTCAGACGTTTCTTCTTATAAGGGCTCACCCTCAGGACATCATGTTTAACTTTAATTGCATCCTTATAGACATTATTTCTAAATAGGACTGAATCCATAGCTTTTGTCCTCTGAACTCTTGTATTCATGCCCCACGCCAAATTTAAAAATATATCCATTTAAACTCTAGAGCCCCAGACGTCCTAACTCTGTCTAGTCCTAACTCTAAAGCCTGACATCCAAAGTCTTGTCTAAATATTATCTTAACCATTTATGACTGAGAATTAGAGGTGTGACCTTTGAAAAACTTTCTCTTCACCCACGAACCTGTGCAAGAAGCAAGCTATATACTACAAAAATATAGTAGAGGGCCAAGCAGAGGAATGATGCTCTCTTCCAAAGAAGATAAATCAAGGGAAAGGAATGTTAGCCAACAACGAAGGAAAGGATACAGTGTGCCAAGCCCACCGTTCACACTCACTACATTGTTTTCAAGTATTTGTTCATTTATTTGTGTGTGTGTGAGGGGGGGGGGAGAGACAGATGAGGGGGAGGGAGCAAAGGAAAGGAAAGGAAGAAATGAAGATGAGGGAGGGAGGAAAGAGGGAAAGAGTAAGAGTAAGAGACTCTGGGAAGTTGTTTCTCTCCTATAGATTTCATGCGGATGGATCCTGGGGACTGAATTTAGGTTTTCAGGCAGCAAGGACCTGTATCCACTAAAACATTTTACCTTCCCAGATCCATTAAATCTTAAATCTTGAAAGTCATCCCCTTTTGTTTCTTTGTTCTCTACATTCTGGACCCTCTGGAGTGGAAGTCCTCCCTCTAAATCTCCACAGAGAGAGCCTGTTGCTCTGAAAGCTATCAAAACCTGGGAAGCCTCCCAACGCTCCCCCTGAGTCGTCTCTGTCTCCTTGAGTTCACACAGGCAGCATGGATGCTGGTGTAATTCCATCTCTACTCCTGCCGTGGGGGCTGATTAACTTCATAATGAAATAGTTAGCGGGGACCCATTTTACTTCTCCATCAGGTTCTTGGCCTCTTTCCTCCAAGAGTGGATTGGACAGACAGGAGTACAAACGGGGAGTTGCTTTATTGTCAGTTTAGTATCAACAAGTTTTTTTGCATTATGATTTTTAAAATTAATTCATTCATATCAATTCATTACATCTCAATTGTTATCCCATCCTGTGTATCCTCTCATTTCTCCCTCCCTCCCGCTTTCACCCTATTCCTCTCCCCTATGACTGTGACTGAGGGGGACCTCCTCCCCCTAAAAATGAGGATCAACAACTTTTAATTGGAATAAAACACGTTAAAACTGATTGACACTTTGGACTTAAACAGGTTTGAACTTGAGGGAGACAGGGTAACTCTGAGCAGTATTACAGCTCAAAAACATGCAGAGGGCTTAGGACTGCTCAGACTAAAAGTGGTCCCTTGCACAGTGAGTTTGTAGGTTGCTGGCAGGGAAGCTGGAACTTCAGGTCTCAGAACTGGTGGATCTTAGAAGCTAGAATCAGCCATAGCGGGACAATTTCCCTTCTGTTGCATGGCTTTCCTTGGAGTGTGAGGCAGGAAGGAGACTTCTTCCTGCAGCAGCTAGGGGAGTCCTGGGAACATCCAAGCCAACCTCCTAACCCAGTATTTAGGACAACCTGATTGGCTGAAAATAGGCATGTAAATGAGGTGAAAGGGAACCGAGGGGTGGGGTGGGGGTTGAGGGACAAAGCTACCAAAAATTGCCAGAGGTCAACAATTGGGTCTCTGCCAGGGTAGGGACACCCCAGGACCGTTTCCATCTCTGCTTACTAATGCACATTTGTAGGTCACTTGCAGCTTCCTGCTCCTAGATTCAGATGGGGATTTCCAGTCGACAAGGTTTTATAAGTTTGTCTTGTTTTTTGTTTCCTTTCATGGTATCAACTGTACTCCTCTACTGCAGCTTATTAGCCTCGCTGTATTGGACCTTCAGGGCTCCATGTCGGCTGTGTTTGGGGAAATCTACCCCCTACAATAGGTTACAGCTATAAATACCTCTTGTTAAATGTTCTTCCTCATCTGTGTTGTACTTTTCAGAAAAAGTTTTTTTTTAAAAAAATATGCTATATGGATACATTGACAATTCTCCAAATTTTCAAATACACACACGCACGCACACACGCACACACACACTTCAAATTTTCCCGTTGTTCATGTATTACTATATAAGCAACCAGAAGGAACAAGCCACCTTTTCAAGGCTTTGATTAGAAAGATCCTCAGCTGGGAGTGCACTTGGAGAGTGCTAAGTCTCTACACACAGGTGTGGAGAGGGCATGGCAGCCAGTCTGCAATTCCAGCCTGGGGAGGCAAAGACAAGGATCCCAAAAGCAAGTTGGCTAAAGACTGTAGATTTGCCTGTCAGCACTGGGTTTAACTGAGAGACCCTGCCTCAAAGAATAAGGTGGGCGAGTGATCAAGGAAGATTCCTAACTTCCCCGACATGTGTCTACACATACATATGTGCATGCACACCACACACATATATACAGATGCATATAAATAAAAAAGAAAAGCAACACCAATATCCAAAATTTGCCACTTTCTAGTTTTACCTTTTAGAAAATGCTAGAGCCAAGAGCAACCAAGTTCTCTGTTTTCCACTAATACATTCTCTCTCTCTCTCTCTCTCTCTCTCTCTCTCTCTCTCTCTCTCTCACTCTCTCTCTCACTCTCCTCTCTCTCTCTCTCCTCTCTCTCTCTCTCTCTCTCTCTCTCTCTCTCTCTCTCTCTCTCTGTGTGTGTGTGTATTTTGTTTTTCTCAGCCTGGTTTTTCATGGCTATGTTCATGATTTTCATGATACTTTTAATTACCAGAGTATTATTTATTCTTCAGAATGGAGGCTTTGTCTATAGCTCTGCTTTTGCTTTCTAGCCATGCCTGTAATTGCTTTTAATGTGCACATTCTACCAACAGCAATCTGAGCTCTTTGTAGCATCCATCTTGAAACTCTAGGCCCTGCCAATTTTTCAGTTTCAAAAGTTCCTTCCATATCTTTAGGTATTTGCTATAGCAGAATATCTCAGTCTAGCACCAAAACCTGTCAGTCTGTTTGGGCTACTAAACACTTCTGGCTGAAACAGAAACACATCTCTCACTGTTTTGGAGGTTAGACACACATAGTTAAGGTGCAGGACAATTTGAGTTTCTGGTAAGTGCTCTTGGCTTGTTGGTAGATGTTTTCTCTCTCTGTGTCTTCATGGTAGAAGAAGCTATTTTTATTACTAGTGTTTTTCTTATAAGTACACTAATATTCTGAGATCAGGGACAATCTTCTGAGCCCCATTGCTATATATAACCACACTGAAGGGCTGGATTTCTGTAGTGTGAAAGATCCAAGCTCACTTCCAGGATTGAAAATCCACCAATCCCTAAGTTTAAAAGGATTTGAAATCTCACCAATCCCCATCCTGAAAAACTTCATTCCCCCTCCCCCCACTCCCTACTGCAAGAAACCCTTTATAGAGCCTGCCTCAGTGGTCAGTTCCTTGCTGCTTCTTGCCATAGCAGAATTAGCCACCATCATCTTGTGGCTCTCACATTAAATCTCTAGTATGAAGTTTGTTGTGTGATGTGACTTTATGGTATTCCTTTGCTCCCAACCGCAAGGCTACTTTCCCCCTCACAGCTGCAACACTTCTGTTGGTGAAGCCTTTCTGTTCAGAGCTCCAACACTTACAATTTACATAAATATATTTTGAAGGAACAAAATTTAGTCCATAGCAAAGAGTCACAAATTTTCTATACATCAAATAGAATTGGTAGCCACACTGGTAAGTTGCCCACACTCCTGTAAATAATGTCCTAGCCATGCTCCTGTAAGCCACACTAATGAAACTCATCAGATCATAAAAAGAAAAAAAAGAAAAGAAAAAATTAAAACTACATGAAAGTAGAAGTATGACTCTGAAGGAAAGGTGAATGTGAGCAGCAGAAGTGGGAGAGGGCTGGAGAAATTGATGGCGGAGGGGTACATTCAAATTACATCATATTCATTGTATGAAAACCTCCCAAGGAAACACACTATCGTGTATAATTACATATGATAATTAAATAAAAGCTTCATTTTCATATCTACAATTTTACATAAAAACAGGATAGTTGCTCCTCAGAGGTTTTTCTGAAACATTCTGGTAGGAGAATTGCAAGTTCAAAGCCTGCTTAAGTTCAAGGTCATCCGCGGCAACTTCTTGCATCCTTGCTCAAAATAAGTAAACAGTGATAGGTGTTCAGTAGCAGGTCTAGGTTCAATCCCTGGTATTGTAAAACCAATCGACCGACTGACCGACCAACCAACTAACCTTCCTTCTGCTCCTCAACAGAGCAGCATAGGCAAGACCAGCTCGTAGGCTAAGCTGGTATAATTAGATTATGCAACAAAGTCAAATGGTCAGGACCTGGGTTTGTAATATACTGATTGCTTGGAAGCAAAGGGTTTCATTCTGGCAATGGTTATAATGATGAATTATCTAACTAAAGAAGATAGGCTTTACTTGGCTAGCTTTTCCTCAACTATTATAGACAATTACTTTCACCAATTACAGAGGCAACTACATGCCAGAATCTCAATGAAAAACCTACCATGGGGTTTTGTGCTGTGTTGTGTGCTCTCAGGAAAGAAGGCTTGGTTACTACTAAGTGGTTAAGTGCGTTAAATCTACTTCAAAATATCTGGTATTTGAAAATCCTAATTTTATTTTTATTGATTTACCAGCAAAAGTGGTCATTCAATATATAGTATAGGAAGCTTTTCAGGGTGTTTTTCTGCCTTGGAACCTCTTGTCTTTGCAGGGTCAGAAACCTGGTACTTAGCTCATATTCTAGAATTCATACTAGAGGAGAGCAGGTGCTCTGCTTTTAGAACCCTCAATAACTATCAAAACAGACATAAAAACAGAATCCCATTGTTATTTCCTCTGCCTCTAATGTTGATTTTTTTGTTTTTCCAAATTTTTAGCTTTAATGGAATTCCTGGTATTGTGAAATGCAAGAAGAGAGGCTACAAAGGTCTGTGCATAAACTATCACATGCTTTCCAGGTCAGCTTCCGCACTCCCTGCATCATCTTCCACACGGCCTTGCACATCGATGACTGCAATTTTGGTCCCCAAGTTTCTCTGCTGCCCATTTCCTTACAAAGGTCAAATGAACGTACTCTTTTAGTAAGAATGCCTTTGCTTAAGATAACGAGGCCCAGACTGCTGGAAGGATGAGGGGACTGAGCACAACACAGGTGGAATGACTGAAGTCGGTTGGATGACTGACCATATCGTAGTAGGATTTTAAGAGTGTCTAAATACCCACCTGGGTCAGATAATCTGCTTCCAGGCTTGATGTTCTCATCATTAGCCATTTATTTGAGATAAAGAATGAGATACATATAGAATCTATTCTCTCAAATAATTCATCCACATAGCTCGAAAGTCATTACCGCTGAGATCTGAGAGAACAAAGTACAGAATAAACGCTGGTGAGGGAAGATGATTAAAGATGTAACTGGGTGCTGCTAAAGAGCAGAGCAGAGAAGGTAATGTGGTCTTGGGAGCAGGATGGTGGTAGGGAGGACAAGGGATGGATAGGGAGGCAATGTCAGCCATGTCCCTTGGCACTCATGAGCTGCCTGGATGAACAGCTTGTATTTTCATCCCAACTTAGTGACAGTTCGTGCAGTCAAATATAATTCCTTTTTCTACAATATCTGATCTTTACACCTATGGGGGTTTTCATTTGTTTTTTGTTGTTTAATTTTTAATTTTGTGTGTATGTGTGTGTGTGTGTGTGTGTGTGGACTATGAAATTAAAATTTGAGAAAATCAGTGTGACACCCAAAGTAGAATTGCCATAAGATTTTTTTTATCTCAGCTGCTTCCTCCTTTTTCTCCCTGTTTCCTCTTTCCACATCATGACAATATTGAAATATCTAATAGATTACTGTTTACTAATAGAATTCAAAACTATAAATTGATGCTTCCCTCCTTTTTAAAAATGCATTTGAAATGTAAGTTTTATGGTATACCTACACTAGAATTACTGTAGGTATTTGCAGAGCATGCAGATTCAGACAGCCTACACAGGACCAAATCAATCAGCTTTCTATCAGTAGGTGTTAGAAAGAAGGCTTTAAAGCAAGCATGCCTTTTAACTCTGGATCTTAAAGTTTAGAATCAGGATCACAGCGCTTTTCTTTAGTCTGATACTTGAAACGCCACCTTTTCTCAGCTGCCTCACTTTCACCACTTGCTCTCTTTTACCAGCCACGATGAAATGTGGCTATGCAGCGTGCCTAGGACACTATGCTTAGGTAACAGAATCTGATTGTGTAGTTATGTCACATTGAAAAGGACTATGCGATATGGTGCTCAGGTGCTTACCGTGCTCATTTGTTTTACCAGACATAAGTCTTCTAGGACCAGATAGCATGTGAAACTTATTATTTTTATTTAAACCTTTTTGGGTTCATTTCTATGGTTTTCCTGACACGTCAGTTTGTATTTAGTATTTTGCATCATGGGAAATTAAAACCCCCCTGTTTTTACAATTTTTTACCATCTCCAACAGATATTATTATAGTCACAGACGATAATGATCCCATCCTCGGGGATGCTTCGCATATACATCCACTAGAAGTTTAATTTAAAAGGGAAGGGATTCTCTTATGTCCTAAGGCTACATGGCTGACTATTTTTCTTCAACACCTTCATTGTAATTCTCTGTGCAATGCTATCAAAATGAATTATAGCTGAACCCTTTGTTCCACACATCTGGAGCTGGGATAAAGCGACGGTGCCAGCACTATTACTCAGCTACTTTCTGTTTGGAGATTGAGGTTGATGTAAACTATCACAACTAGGGAGAAAATGATATTCACATATTAATCACTGCCAGATGTGAGAATGTATGCCTTCAAGTTTCATTTTTATGGACTTTGCTGGTTCTAGTATATTCTTTATTTGCCTTCTAAATGAGTTCTTTGGGTAATGGAATAATGAATTTAAATACATTAAATGTCCAGCAGATTCAGAATTTAATAAAATATGCATATGAGCTTCATCTTGGGATCTGAAAACAAAGTCAGAGATTGTTCCACAATGAATGCATCCCAAGTTCCAGAGAAGCCCAGGATGGAAGCATATTATACATCTTTACATATTGCCTTTCATCACCCAGATTTTGATTTTATGGAAAACACACAAGAGAAAGGAAAATTGAATATAACAATTGTTAGAAGAACTACCTGTAGCATGAATCAAAATGGATAGACGTGATATCAGTGATCCTGAGGCAGTGAAAAATGCCTGGTCTCCAGGCTGAAGTGGACCTTCAGTGTTGTCTGCAAAGGCTTTCACTTCTACCTACTCTATGAATCACTGGTTTTATATATACATGCATTTTAATATTTTATTTATGTATATTAGTGTAATACATGTGTATGTGTCTGTTATCATAGACCATAAGAGGGCATTGACTCCTGCCCCCTCCCCCACCAACCCCCCAATCCAGAGCTGGAGTTACAGACAGTAGTTATGAATTACCAATTGTGAGTGCAGGGAATCAAACTGTGATCTTCTGGAAGATCAAATGCTCTTCATCACAAGTTGAGGCTGAGAGGCCACCACACTCATGCAGGTTGAGACAGTGAAAATTCTTGGTCTTCAGCCTGAAGTTCATCCAGTCTCTTTTGCAAAGCTGTGTGCAGTGATAGTCTAATGAAATAGTTGTTCTTCTCCTTTCTTTGAAACGTCTTCATTTGTCCCTGCTTTCCTTCTGACCTCTTGTCACTGTGTATCTGTTTACCTCTGCATGATTTCTAGTGTATTAGTTGAGAGAATGGCAGCTTCCCCATGTCTCCTTGTTTTCCTCATACCATAATTTTTTTTATCCATATGGTTCTTAATGCATTGATCATATGTCACCTTCCTGTTGCTGGATCACTAGATTTTGTTTATTGAAAGAATGTATGAAACGATCAACCAACATTAGAACTATTTGGAGATATTAAAAACAGTAAATAAAATTGTTTTCTTATTGTTGGATTTAAAATCAGACCCAGCTATACTGCTCAGGTGGATTTCATTGATCTCCTGGGCTCAGAACAATCTTTTGCCAGAGCTTCTCACATCGCTGGCAGTATAGGCACGAGCCACAAGCTCTGCTGAGGTGGTATCTTTCAAGGGCTAAGAGCAGCAGTGCAGTTGGAGCAGAGTGGGCAGGGGAGAAGGGGCAGGTTTGGCAGAGAGAGCAGGGATGGCAAGGTAAGCAGAGGGGCAAGGGACAGTAAGAGGACTAGAGGGAACAGAGAGAGTAACTCAAAAGACATCTGGAGGCAAATGGACCTTTTATTATGAGAAAGCTTCTATCTCTTTAGGACAATTTAATCTTCCAATTTTTTTATTCATAATACCACTGTAGTTTTTTAGCTTTGTCTGCAGAAACTAATGTTTTCATTCAGATGAAGTAAGCAACTGTTTCTAGGGTGTCGTCTGATGGGTATGACAAGCTTTGATTCTGTTAATATCTGGCTAATTTGTGTCAAATTAGCTCTCAAATTCTCTACCACCAAAACCCTTTTCAACTAAAAGTATGATTTCAATAAAATGCTGAAATATAGAGAGCCAGCTATCATCCCACCATTTAAATTTGCTATGTATTATTGCCTACCAAGACTCTGACTGGAATAAATGGAACCTATAGGGAACTCGACCTCAGCCAGCATTGACAGCTCATGCCCCTAATCCCATAATGTAGAAAGCTACAACAGGGGAATCATGAATTCATAACCAGCCAACACAGGGTATAGTGTGAGACACAGTGTCATATAAACAAAAACAAAGCAAGAAACACACAAAAATAGAAAGAAAGCCAAACTTAGGGCCAGAAAGATGGCTCAGCAGCTAAGAGGAATTGCTGCTCTTTCAGAGGACGTGGGCTTGGCTCTCAGCACCCATGCATCAGGATTCCAAAGCCCTCTTCCCTACCCATGGGCACTGCATGCATATGTTACACAGATGTGCATTCAGGTCACACACACACACACACACACACACACACTACAAATGAATTAAATATTTAAAAAAATATGCCTCAAACTGTTAAGCTCATCAAAGAAAACAAAACAACAACAACAACAAAATACTAACATACTGTCACAGACCAGGGGAGACTTAAAAGACATGATGCTTAATGGCTGACTGTATTGTCTCCTACAGAGCGTCCTGAAACAGCAACAAAATGAGGAAGTGAGGTAAACTGAGTAAAATGTGGAGCCTTTTATCACAAGGGACTGCCCTGGCCCCATAGTATTGACAAATGTTTCATGAGTTTGTAAACTTGTATTAAGAGAAAGTGAGATTAGGAATCCATGAGAATTCTGCTCCTGTGACTTCTTAATAAATGCAAAACTCATAACATAAAATTTAACATTAAAAGTAGGAATGAGAAGGGCATAACAATCTTGGCCATGTAGCAATACTGAAAAATAAAAGGATGTGTCCAAATCCAACCCCGTTTTCCTTGGGGGTAAGGGATGTTCCTTGAACAGGGTCCAGTTCTCCAACTGTGAATGATTCTTCAGCCTATTTTCTTGGACCTCAGCTCCACCCATGGCCCTTTCAGTTCCCGCTAAGATGGCTTCATATTGTGATCAGAAGTAGCTGTTGTTGCTGATGAATCTCAGCTGCGCCTTTTTCTTAGGAAGTGGAAGGCCCCAAGGCTTTTATTTTTGCTTTGTTGGTACTCTTTTTAGTCCAAAGGGAGCAACGCTTGTGTCTGCACCATTTTCTTAAAATTTGTTGTGAAATGTACTAGGTTGACTCCATGCTTCAAAAGTGACATCCATAATTCCTATTCAGACTGGTCTCTGTCTACTTTGGGCACAGAAAAGTACTGCAGGACAGACAGACAAAATTGAGTTTTAGAAGCATATTTTCAGTCTTCTAGCCAACCTCCACTTTATGTCTTTCCTAGATCGCTAATGATTTGGTGGATAGAGACACTCTCAGGAACATATCCTATGATGCTTTCTCATGTTGAGAAATTTCTACAGGATGAAAAATGGGATTATGCTTTGTTTTTTGGCCCAGTGATTGCTAGCTTTTGAATATTTTACCTGAACTTTACTTTAAAACTAATCTATTCTCTGTCCATTCACCTCTGTCTTCTTTTTATTTATCAAATGCAATAAAATATAACAAACAAAATAGCCTGTAACATTCTCAGTTCTGTCCGACAGTCTCCTCAATCGGATCTCTAAACTCACTGTCTATATTCCAAGATGACTGTCCACCCTGATGCTCAATTCTGCTTTGCCTAGTTATTTCTGAGCAACAAACACCTACACGCCCCCCCAGCTTATGCATTATATGAGGATAAAAGCAGATGAGATTTCAGGGGCCAAGGCTCCAGAATGTACAAGGGACTACTTTCTGCCATACTTTACTTAGCCAAATCAAGTGACATTTCAAAGGAGTTATTAAATACAATAAAGTTGACATTTATTTTTTTCTCTTTTTTTGTTTTTATTTTTATTCATTCTTGTTACATCTCAATGCTTATCCCATCCCTTGTATCCTCCCATTCTTCCCACCCTCCCATTTTCCCCTTATTCCCCTCCCCTATGACTGTTCCTGAGGGGGATTACCTCCCCCTGTATATGCTCATAGGGTATCAAGTCTCTTCTTGGTACCCTGCTGTCCTTCCTCTGAGTGCCACCAGGTCTCCCCCTCCAGGGGACATGGTCAAATGTGAGGCACCAGAGTATGTGAGAAAGTCATATCCCACTCTCCATTCAACTGTGGAGAATGTTCTGACCATTGGCTAGATCTGGGTAGGGGTTTAAAGTTTACCGCCTGTATTGTCCTTGGCTGGTGCCTTAGTTTCAGCGGAACCCCTGGGCCCAAGTCTGCCTATCATAATGTTCTACTTGTAGGTTTCTAGGACCCTCTGGATCCTTCTACTTTGCTATTCTCCCATGCTTCTCTCATCTAGAGTCCCAATAGGATGTCCTCCCCTCTGTCCCAGTTTCCTGGTAAGTGAAGGCTTTCGTGGGACATGCCCCTTGGGCTAGTATGCAGATATAAGTGAGTATATACCATTTAAGTCTTTCTGCTTCTGGGTTAACTCACTCATTATGATCATTTCAAGCTCAATCCGTTTATCCACAAATTTCGGGAATCCCTTGTTTTTAATAGCTGAATAGTATTCCATAGTGTATATGTACCACAGTTTCTTTATTCATTATTTTACTGATGGAAACTTAGGCTGTTTCCATGTTCTGGCTATTATGAATAAGGCTGCTATGAACATGGTTGAGCAAATTTTCTTGTTGTGTGCTGGAGCATCTTCTGGGTATGTTCCAAGGAGTGGAATAGCTGGGTCTTGAGGAAGCCCTATTCCCATTTTTCTGAGATAGCACCAGATAGATTTCCAAAGTGGCTGTACTAGTTTGCATTCCCACCAGCAATGAAGGAGTGTTCCTCTCTCCCCACATCCTCGCCAGCATGTGATGTCGCTTGAATTTTTGATCTTAGCCATTCTGATGGGTGTAAGATGGAATCTCAGAGTTGTTTTGATTTGCATTTCCCTGATGACTAAGGAGGTTGAGCATTTCTTTAAGTGTTTCTCAGTCATTTGATATTCCTCTGTTGAGAATTCTCTGTTTAGTTCCAAGCCCCATTTCTCTATTGGGTTATTTGGTTTGGTGGTGTTTAATTTCTTGAGTTCTTTATATATTTTGGATATTAGACCTTTGTCAGATGTAGGATTGGTGTCGCTTTGTTCTCTTGACAGTGTCTCCTGTCTTACAGAAGCTTCTCAACCTCATGAGGTCCCATTTATTAATTGTTGACATTAAGGCGTGGGCCGTTGGTGTTCTGTTCAGAAAGTTGTGCTTAGACTCTTGAATACAAGTTTCATAATTAAATATTTAAGAGACTCTGTAAGACAACTAGACCAGAGTTAATCTTACAGATGAGCATATGATGTCTAAAATACAAAATATTATTTTTTGTACATTTTAAAAGAAAAAATGCTTTCTTCTCTATTTTCTCTTTATATTATCTTTGTATTGTATTAGTAAAATAGCTGAGTTTATAGAGAAAGTCACTAAAACAAGTCATGCTCTCCTTTTCATATGAGAGGACTACAAGAGAGGCCAAAGACACTCATTGGTTAAAAGCTGGACATTATGAGTTGTTAAAGCTTAATGACAAAACCCGAAATGAAAGTTTTGGGCTATTAGGGGAGATAGGGTAAAAAATCCTGTTTTATTTTTTTGTAATAATAAATACTATGAAAAATTGGGGCAAAATAAAACATGATGTGGGAAAATATAATAGATCAATATTTCAGGAAAACTTGTAATATCTTCCCGTATTAAATATGCTTGCTTTATGCCTATCTAGAAGCAAAAATCCAAAAGTCAATATACAGGTACTTACCTTATTTCTTTTTTTTATTTTTTATTTTTTATTTTATTAAACTTTTTTTTTATTAATTTATTCTTGTTACATCTCAATGTTTATCCCATCCCTTGTATCCTCCCATTCCTCCCCTCCCCCCATTTTTCCATTATTCCCCTCCCCTATGACTGTTCCTGAGGGGGATTACGTCCCCCTATATATTCTCATAGGGTATCAAGTCTCTTCTTGGCTACTTGCTGTCCTTCCTCTGAGTGCCACCAGGTCTCCCCCTCCAGGGGACATGGTCAAATGTGAGGTACCAGAGTATGTGAGAAAGTCGTAACACACTCTCCACTCAACTGTGGAGAATATTCTGACCATTGGCTAGATCTGGGAAGGGGTTTAAAGTTTACCTCCTGTTATTTCTTTATATTTTTCCAACACCTCATATTGATGGCTGCAAGGAAGCTGGTGCTAAGGCCATATGCCTGAGTGATGTAGAGATGACGCAGGGGCAACAAACACTAGGAGTGATATTGGGAAAGGTTTTACTTGGGGCAAGAATACCTTTTGAGCTTTGTTTCCCATCTTATTTCAAAACAGCATACCACTATAGCTGAAAATAGAAGCCCCAGTAATAGAAAATGATAGTTCCTTTGAGGTCCTAACCTCCACCTCACGTCTTTTGCTCAGGGTTGTAATACATCCTTAGACATTAGAAGGGGATACTATTTTTGTTCCCTAGACTTGCATACAGCAGAGCTATGCTTCTAGAGGAAGGACCTTGGCCTGCTTCTTTCTTGATCTGTTTCTCTGCAGGTTGCTTAAGAACTACCAAATGCGCAGAGCCACCAGACAACATCAGGTGGCAACAGCTACCAACCACGCTGAGCCAACAGACAACATCAGGTGGCCACATGAAACAACAAACTAAGGCTGACCGTGACCATGAGAGAGACTTTTAAAGCGTGTTTATGTTTGATTTGTATTTTTCTGCTTGTGTGTGTATGTGAGAGACCACAGAGCCCAGAAGAAAGTTCTCTAGAGCTGGAGCCACAAGGTGTTTGTTGTAATCCAGCTGCTGTTGATGCTTGGAACTGAACTCTAGTGCCCTGGAAAAGCAGCAGGTGCTCTTGACCTCTGAGTCATCTCTGCTTGTGAGAGATTCTTTAAAAAATTATTCTAAAGACCTATATCAAAATGATAATGCAAAACTAGTTTTTAAAATGGAAATATAAAGCCTAATTTATTTAGTTTGTACTTTACCTTCTACATCAACTACCTATGTGTCCAAAATAGAGCCCATCTGATCCATGGATAACTGTTAATTAAGAGAATTCTTGTAAATCACCTAGCAATCATTTTCATGCAACAATAATTTAGTGAGTACCTACTATTTACTGGGAACTTTGCTATATGCTTGATATACTGGCAAATGAAAGGGAACTGGATTTTGATCTGTGATATTTTAGTAAGAGGACATACATGAATATTCCATATATGTGTTTATGTATATGTACTCTGTATATAATAACTGAAAAAGACCTTGAGCACCATTGTGTAGAAAATTTACAAGAGATAGAGGAGAGCTTGGGTGAGAGAGCTGGGACTCCCCTCTAGGTAAGTGTCATAGTTACCTTTCAATGACCGTGACAAAACACTATGAAAATGTAATTTACAAAAGAACATGTTTATTAGGGTTCATGATTCCATAGCATTAGAGTCTGTGACCATCATGGCAGGGAGTATGGCAACAGGCAGGCAGGCATGGCATAGGAGCAGCAGCTGAGACCTTACATCCGTATTCAAAACTAGGAGGCAAAGAGAGCTACCAGGGGATAGTGTGAGGTTTTGAAATCTCAAAGCCCATCCACAGTGACACACCTACTGCAAGAAAACCATACCTCCTAATCCTTCGCAAACAGCTCCACCAGCTGGGGACCAAGTAATCAGATAGATGAACAAATGCGGGCCATTCTTATTCAGATCATAAGGTACTCACTCAGAAAAGCTTCTTGAAGAACATGCTAAATGTGATGTGTCAAACAAGAAAATACCCAAAGAAAAGAGCAAGAAGGAGAACTAGGGAGAAAGTTTTGTTAGTAACATGCTTCTTGCACAATCATGAGGACTGAGTGCAGATTCCCAGCACTCAGGTGTAACAGAGTACACTGTCTAAAATCAGGGCCAGCCAGACTAGAAAAGCCCATGAGCTCGAGATTCATTGAGAGACCACGTCTCAAAAATTAAGTGGTGAACAATCACAGAAGACATCCAATGTTGACCTCTGGCCTCTACACAGGCCCACAGTGACACAAAGCAAGACTGGTATGACAGAAAAGCAAGACAAGACTGGAGGAAAGGAAACTCCATGCACAAAGTCTCAAAAGCTGGAAATAGCTCAGGTGTTCAAATGTTGAAAGACCACTGCATGGTTTGACAGTAGCTACAGGGGCAAGAAGTGAGCTCGTCATAGGAGAGGCATTCTAAGGGTTGCCAGGGTCTGTTTACAGTAAAAGGGAGAAGAAACCATTCTTACTGGGAGAGAGAAGGCAGTGTGTAAGAAAAATGGCCCAGTGATTGAAACATCATGCATGCTCAGCTGATAGGAGCCACCTTTGTCTTTGTTGTCAATGAACAGTTCTAATGCCATTGCTATTTTCGGAGAAGCACATGTCACTTCATTGTCTCCTTCTGATACAGTCTTGCTCCCTGTACACTTCTGTCACTGTCTTTATGACTGTCACTACTGGTTTTGTGTTTACTTTATAAACTTCAGAACTAAGCTGGCTAATCCTTTGGCATTACATACCTTCTATCTTGTGTAGAATATAGGTTTCTTGATTACATTTGCATTATTTATTCCAAAAAAAATTGTTTGCTTTATTTAGTAAAAAATAAACTTTTTTAAATTTAAAAACTGAAATGGACAAATGAAATGACTTTAAAATGGGCTTAGTTCAATAAGACACTCTATTGAGAGAGCAATAATCTTTACTGTGGTTACTGGGGAATCGTAGACTCTAAACTCCAATGAATGGAACTCAGAGTCCCCCACAAGGAACCGTCCTCTCCAGTCAATGGGAAGCCTGCTGATCTCTCAAACTACGGTGAGCTATTAATGTGAAATTCTGCACTCTTCTGAGCTTCTTCAAATGAACAAAAGACAGTCATGCTCTGAGCCTTGGTGGCATTTATTCAGCAATTTAATGCAATTCTAATGGTTTGTGTGTGAGAGAGAATTAACAGTAAATTCATTATGAAAACCCATTTACCACAGGGTTGACACCAGCAAAAGCCTGAGGCAGCTCCGGGAATTCTGGGACACACCATCTGTTGTGGTGAACATAACTCAAGTGTTCCTGTGATTGCTCATTGGTGCCTAATGGTGTCTTGCGCGGTTCCTTTTTACCTCGGGACATATGCATTCAGTCACAGAAAACCATAAAGGCCAAATGTCTTCTTTAATCCTTCCAGGCCTAGTTAGCTGAAAGGGAACTGTGAAGAGTCATATAATCTGCCCATGTGAAAGAAAACAGAATAGTGGGGCTGGAAAAGTAAGGGAGAGGAAACAAAGGTTAACATTCAGATTTAATTCATGAAGGATCCCCTTTAACTCTTACTGTGTCAGATTTTCATGCATGCTTCACTTCGTGTGTGTCATATGAACACACCTACTTGCTTATGATTTACTGTTAATAACTTTGCTGAAGTGTAAATGGCCTCCCATATTAATCGGGTGTGTTTCCTGTGACATATGCAAAGCGATTTAGAAGCTAACATATGCTGTTATTACTCTTGGTAGAGCAGTTTTGTCTGAAATATTTGTGCCCCAAATTACCATTTGGCACATCTTCAAATTCAAATCCACCTTCTGCCCTGAGATGAAATTCAAGGATTTGTTTTCAGTTTTATACATTTTGGAGAGGCTGCTCTCTCTGCTGTAATAAGGAGTGTTCAGTGTTTACATTAGAATGACTATTTATGGGGGTTTAATATCTTACTTGTTGTAAATCGCATTCGACGGAAACTTGGCAAAGACACACAAAGATGTGGAACCACATTCAGCTATATTTAACGTCATATCAGGCAGTTGATCTTTTGGAAGTCTATGGTGTTAAATAGTGTTTAGCATAATCTTACATTCTCCTTTTATCTTCTCCATTTTAGAAGTTTCAAATGCTGCAGAGTCTTACAATCACTTTGCAGGAAAATGAATGGGTTTTCTGGTTGTCAACAACTTCCTGAGGCCTGAGGTTGTGGGAGAACCCCAGACCAGTGTACCGGTTTTTGAATTACTAATTCCTTGCAGATGCTTACTGGTTTTGTACTGGGTAATGTCTGTTTGTATGTCCTCATATGGCTTTCAGTAAACTAGAAGAGAAAAACAAAAGTTGTGCCCATGATAGTGTGCACATAATAGGCCAAATAAAATGTTTGCTTTGGAGTACAAGACTATACTATATAATATGATTCCAGTTTGAAATATCATAGTATAGCCTGAAGACTAATTAGTAACGCTGGGTAAGTAGAAAGGGAAGAAATAGTCTTAGAACTAGAAGCAGAATATGTGAATAAACACAAGTGTAGGTTTTGTTTAGCTTCAAAGGAAGACTTTGGTTAATTGAAAACAGTGCTGTTTAGGGAAGTGATTCCTTTTGCCCCAGAACAACCCTACATACTCCTTCTTGTATATGTACTGAAGACATGTCTATCTCCTGATGCTGTGCAGTCTTCTGTGTAGTCATAGGATCTCCTACACAGCATCATGACCACAGGTGACCACCTTGGGACAGTTTATTTACTAGTGCTAGAGAAGCTGTCTGTTTGCTGCTTGTCCAATAGGTAGGCTCTGTGCCCCTCTCCGAAGTACTGTCCACTTTTCGTGCCACACCTAATGGGCTCAGCACCACAGTGTTGATGCCCTAGTGACGCCTGTACTGTGAATAACAAGTTGTCTAGTGTGTAGGTAGCATCTTCAAATGGTAGGGGTTTACTTCTTCTCTCCACCAATGCCGTTGGAGCTAATCTGTGGCAAATGCATTCTGAAAGGTCAAAAAGTTTATTTTGACCCAATCAATGAAATCAATTAAGTATTGTGCTTTGGTCAAGTGCAATAAAGAATAAATTGTATTTTACATAGCAACAGTATAGATATTGCATTTATTTTAAAATTCATTATCTGAAATTTTCCAGAACAAGTTTCAAATATCTTCTACTTTATTGGTACCTATTACTTATATTTTTTTCTTTTTCATCAGCTTAATTGATGTTTACGAATGAACATCCCTGTTTGCACACATGGGGAAATGTGAGGCTTACCTGGTTTAAAAACTTGATTGGATCTGATGGCTTCTGAACACAGGTGGTCTTAGCTCCAAATCCAACTCAGTGTCTAAGTTGACCTGCTTCTGACCAACGACTGCTTTAAATACGTTAGGTAGTAGTTTTGTACTGATGTAAACTTCATGGGTAGAGCATTTGTTTTTTGCAAATATGCATTTCCACTTGCAAATGTAGGTTCCCCCCTCTCTTGCATGGTGAGTTTGTGAGGCTAGCCCTTGAACAAGATTTCCATTTTAAGTCTTATTTGTGTCTTGCTTGACCATCTTGAAACATGAACCACTTCCAAAAGGCAGAGTAAGATGCAGCAAGTAAGTTTTGTTGTTTATACTAGTTAATGGTTAGATATCCCCCAAAGGGCTGGAATTGCTCTAAATAAACAATTCATGATCTATTTAATTCACTTTACTCTTTTTATGCAATAGAAGCTGGTATTGCCAGACTCCTTAATGAAATAGATAAATGAATATTATCTAGACTTCGTGAGGGTTATGGCTGCCTGAAGTGGATGGGTGAAGAATAGTCCTGTTGGGAATATATTTAAGTTCAGGGAGTGTTTTCCAAATCAAATACCACTATCTGGATCCGCTACAATAACTTAATTACAGTAAGTAAAGCGAAAGCAACCGGTACTGCTGTTTCTCTGATTAATTTAATAAAGCTTTTCCTTTGCTTTCAAATATTTTACATGTGTGAAAACAATACAATTAAATGTTTATTGTGGCCCTGTAGAATTTAGGATAAAATTTCGCACAAAACAGAGCAAAATGTGCTTCAGGAAACAGCAGGGGTAGGATCCTCTGAACCAACACAGTTCCATCCTGGCGTGACATGGAGAATCTGTAACTTCTGTCCTGAAAATGCAAAGTTGGGGTAATTCCAAGTCCTGAGCTAGTTCCTGAAACAAGAAGAGGGTTTCTGGTTATCTAAAATGAATGTTTGCTATGTGGGAGTTAAGAGGTACCCTGGGTCAGCCTAGCTGACTAAATCAACTCTGCCCAGGTTTGGAAGGGGAAGGAGACCAGGTGTAAACTCAGCAGCAGCTGGAGATTAACTCAGAAAAGAATGCGGAGCGGAATGCTTTGGGTTTTTTTGTTTTGTTTTGTTATATAATAATTTATTTTTTTTCTTTTTCTTTTTCTTTTTTATTAATTTATTCTTGTTACATCTCAATGTTTATCCCATTCCTTGTATCCTCCCATTCCTCCCCCCACCCATTTTCCCATTATTCCCCTCCCCTATGACTGTTCCTGAGGGGGATTACCTCCCCCTGTATATTCTCATAGAGTATCAAGTCTCTTCTTGGCTACCTGCTGTCCTTCCTCTGAGTGCCACCAGGTCTCCCCCTCCAGAGGCATCCTATTGGGACTCTAAATGAGA
Source organism: Acomys russatus (assembly GCF_903995435.1). NCBI lineage: Eukaryota > Metazoa > Chordata > Mammalia > Rodentia > Muridae > Acomys > Acomys russatus. The sequence goes on along the minus strand of NC_067138.1, from coordinate 38,584,005 downwards.
GACGCATGGGAGAATAGCAAAATAAAAGGATACAGAGGGTCCTAGAAATCTACAAGTAGAACAATATGATAGGCAGATTTGGGCCCAGGGGTCTCGCTCAAACTAAGGCACCAGCCAAGGACAATACAGGAGATAAACTTTAAACCCCTTCCCAGATCTAGCCAATGGTCAGAATATTCTCCACAGTTGAGTGGAGAGTGTGATATGACTTTCTCACGTACTATGGTGCCTCATAATTTATTTTTTTTTAACATGCTGTATCTCCTCCCTCTCTCCCTCCCACTTCCCCCCTTCTCCCCTCCCCTATGTCTGTGATTGAGGGAGACCTCCTCCCCCTATATACGCTCTTAGAATATCGAGTCTCTTCTTGGTAACTTGCTATCCTTTCTCTGAGTGCCGCCAGGCTTTGGGTTTTAAATCCACCACTGAAGAGGCAAGGAGACCATGCTTTAAGCCAGCCTGAGCTCCACACCAGACCAATTCCTGGGAAGCTCCTGAAACAAGATCCACAGCGATCCCCAAAGATATATAACAGCTGCTGTGAGTCGCATCGTGAAACCCCATAGTTTACTAAGCTAAACTGGGGTGGAATTGTTTCTTTGGTTTGCTGGTGGTCCCTGCCAGAGGTGAAAAGACATTTCTTCATGTCTCCCCAGAAAACTCACAAGACACATGCAGAGGAACTGCTCATGGCAATTAGTCCTAATGATTGAAGAATCCCCAGGCTCCATGTTGTAAAGAGACTTTACAGCAACCTTGCCATGGGCATGAGGCTGGTCCAGAGGACTCCCCTAGCCTAGGAGGGCTAGAGGCCACAATCCATTCATTCAGCTCTCAAAAGAGATCCAGCTACCCCTCTACCCTAATGCTAGGCTGGCAGGCCAACTAGCAGCCACACATAGGTTCCTCTACTCTGCATTGCCAATACTAACGTTCTAAGATCAGGTTGGTCTCACAGGTGACCCTTGGATAAAGTTTCAAAATTCAGCTGACCTCTAAGCTTCATGTAGAGGTGACAACTAGAGCATTTGGAAACTCTAGATTTTCGGTGTATGAGAGGACAAGAGGTAGGGAAGTCTGTGGTCACCACAGCAGTGACCGAGATAATTCACCTTACAGGGAGAAAAGTCAGGTTTTTGTCCTTGTGTCCCGAATGTAGGAGTCCCATCACAAGTGAGCCATAGCTGTTTGTTTGGCTTCTGTTCTTGAAAGCTGAATGGCAGCCAAGTTATCTCAGAGAGAAAGTGGAGCTAAAGTTTGTTGAACCATTTGTTGGGTTTGTGAGATAACTAGCAACAATTTATACTCTGGAGGGGAGAGTCCTTTGGTTCAGCTGTGAGAACTGCCCCACACTCTGGAGAAGTCATCTCTGCAGGTGGCAGTCTATTAGTTAAATGGCCCATGAAGACAGATGCCTTCTGTCTCAAACCAGATTCTTTCTTTTATTATTATTATTTTTTTATTTATTAATTTATTCTTGTTACATCTCAATGGTTATCCCATCCCTTGTATCCTCCTATTCTTCCCTCCCTCCCATTTTCCCCTTATTCCCCTCCCCTATGACTGTTCCTGAGGGGGATTACCTCCCACTGTATATGCTCATAGGGTATCAAGTCTCCTCTTGGTAACCTGCTATCCTTCCTCTGAGGGTCACCAGGTCTCTCCCTCCAGGGGACATTCAAACCAGATTCTTGTATCAACCTCTTCCAAGACTGGAGTGGGCAGACTGAAAAGAATACAAACGAGAAGTACTTCGTTGGTCAGCCTGGAACTGGCAACCTTTACGTGGGACACAGCTTGAAACCAAGAGGTATTTAAAGGAAAGGGGTGCGAACTACCCATAGCAGTGAGGTGCTAGCTGCATGAAGCCTGGACTAGTTATGGCTCTGAGAAGTATTACAGCTCTGAAGCTACGTGAGCTTGGGATGTGACCAAGAGCTGTCCCTTGAAGAGCAGCAGTGGCCATCAGGAGGGAGAGTCTCTCACGTCCAAAAGGTCTTGAAGGGAAAAGCTGAGGGTCTCTGCTGCAGAAGCCTGGAAGTTCAGTCCTCTTGTTTTAGGAGGATGGTTGTTGGAAGCTGCAAGCAGCTACAGGGAAGAATTCCTTTCCACAGCCCAGGGGAACGCAAAGCATCTTGGGAGCTGAGACAAGCGTGAGCGCTCTCTCTGCCTACAACCACTGGAGTACAGAAGGCTGGATGGAGTGAGCTCTCTACCTGGGCCAGAACTTTCAGTTAGAGCGAATCTGTCAGGGCAACAGGCTCCTCAGTATCCAAGCACCTCACTCTCCCAGACAGTTGGAGCCCCAAAGCTTCCAAAGCATCTTTAGCACTGCAGCCCCAGAACATCAGAATTCATGGAGCTGTCAACTGGGCCCTGTTTGGCTCATGTTGGGAAGTTAAAAACATAAGACCAAGCTTGGAGAACACCCCCTCCCCCAACCTCCTGTCCCCCACTGTGCACCCCCCGCAGCCATCCCTCAGCACACCCAAAATTGCCCTAAGTTCACAGATGCACACGTCTCTCTCTTTGCAAAAGTAGAGAAGCCAGGAAAAATTTCACATCCTAGATTGCTACAGTGACCCTTGCAGGCTGCTGGGGACTTTAGTTTTATTCAGCTAGGGTTTGAGCTCTGCTAGGTTTTTTTCTTTTGATTTCTTTCTTTCTTTCTTTCTTTCTTTTTTTTTTTATTAATTTATTCTTGTTACATCTCAATGTTTATCCCATCCCTTGTATCCTCCCATTCCTCCCCCCCCCATATTCCCATTATTCCCCTCCCCTATGACTGTTCCTGAGGGGGATTATGTCCCCCTATATATTCTCATAGGGTATCAAGTCTCTTCTTGGCTACTTGCTGTCCTTCCTCTGAGTGCCACCAGGTCTCCCCCTCCAGGGGACATGGTCAAATGTGAGGCACCAGAGTACGTGAGAAAGTCGTATCACACTCTCCACTCAACTGTGGAGAATATTCTGACCATTGGCTAGATCTCGGAAGGGGTTTAAAGTTTACCTCCTGTATTGTCCTTGGCTGGTGCCTTAGTTTGAGCGGGACCCCTGGGCCCAAATCTGCCTATCATATTGTTCTACTTGTAGATTTCTAGGACCCTCTGGATCCTTTTATTTTGCTGTTCTCCCATGCGTCTCTCATTTAGAGTCCCAATAGGATGCCTTCCCCTCTGTCCCAGTTTCCTGGTAAGTGAAGGCTTTCGTGGGACATGCCCCTTGGGCTAGTATGCAGATATAAGTGAGTATATACCATTTGATTCTTTCTGCTTCTGGGTTAACTCACTCATTATGATCATTTCTAGCTCAATCCATTTATCCACAAATTTCAGGAATTCCTTGTTTTTAATAGCTGAGTAGTATTCCATAGTGTATATGTACCACAGTTTCTTTATCCACTCTTCTACTGAGGGACACTTAGGCTGTTTCCATGTTCTGGCTATTATGAATAAGGCTGCTATGAACATGGTTGAGCAAATTTTCTTGTTGTGTGCTGGAGCATCTTCTGGGTATATTCCAAGGAGTGGAATAGCTGGGTCTTGAGGAAGCCCTATTCCCATTTTTCTGAGATAGCACCAGATAGATTTCCAAAGTGGCTGTACTAGTTTGCATTCCCACCAGCAATGAAGGAGTGTTCCTCTCTCCCCACATTCTTTCTTTCTTTTTTTCTTTCTTTTTTTATCAGCTTTGGCTCAACGATTCTGTGGTTCCTTCGGCCTTGGTCTTAACCCCACAGACTGCCAGAAATCAACATATCTGAAGCCTCATCTCTCCCCAGCAGTAAGACAGCTCATTTCCAAAAGAAAGCAGCAGCCATTCCTACCTCCATGTGTTCACTGGTTTGGGAGGTATCAAGGAATGTCAGAATGGAAGTAACCAACTGGGTCTGAGAGAGCTTAAGCCTGCCTGGGTAAAAATATCCCAGAAACCTTTGGGCTAGGATCTTCTCAGGGACCTGCTAATCCCTACACTTCTTTAAGAAGGTAGGGTTAGTATTTGCCATGTGCTGTGCACCCATTACTTCAAACACCCTTACCTCAAATATGGAATTCAGTGACTATTAGGAAGCAGGATTCAATAAACATTGGATCAATGGTTAAATCATTGAGACCATGGCAAGAGATGAGAAATATGATCTTAAAATGTCCTGGGCAACCTTAGATACAGTCTCCTCTTCTTGAGCTCTCCTTAGTACTTCAAACATTAAAAAATTGAATAGAATCAGATTTAGAAATTAAAAAGAAATCACACTGTAGCTTAGAAAGAAGATACTATTTCTTAGTGTCAGCATTCAGTTATTTGACTCAATAAAACAATTTGTCTACCATTATGGCAGCGATATGAAGGTGATAAGTTCACTTAAAATTCTTCCTGCTGATTCTATCTGGTGTTTGGGTGCCCTAAGTAGGTGGCTTATAACCAGGGAGGCTGGGGTGGCAGGGATTTAAAGGACAACATCTCACTTATGATCTTACATTTCTCCAAAGTCACTACACAGTTGAACTCTGAGATTGAAGAAGAGTTTTTGCTCTACGAAGCTTCTTTTGCCATCTCTTATGAGATAGTCAAAAGGAATAATGCAATTTCCCCCTTAGAGGAAAAAAAATCTGTCTAAATTAATTTAAGCTATCTGATCATTGTTAACCACCTTTGGCACATCATGTAACAAAGCTCAGGCTAAAAATTCTCCCGCGGAGCATTACTGCAATCCACAAAATCCTCTTGGAGGAAAAAAAAAAAAAGTAAAGAAACATCCCAAGGCATAACATGCACAACCACTTTTCACTAATCAAAGAATCATTGCAAACTTGGACAACAATCCTGTAATAAATGACCTCCATTGTTGTACAGAAACTATATGCCCTTGAGTTCAGTGCATTCCACATGATCTAATACTCAGGACTGAGGACTGGGGCTGTTTTCAGTCCCGCAAGGGATGAAGGATGCCTTTCTCCTTAATTCCCATGCCCTGGAACATGCCTCTAGTGAAATTTCTGACCTTTCTCTGTTTACATTAATAGAAGAGAAACCCTAACCTGATTAATAGGGATGCAAAAAGAATTAGCTTGAGCTTGTGACTAATTCAGCTGTACCATCTTGCTCTGGCTATGCAAACTAAACCAGAGAAATTTAGGTAGCCTGGTCTTTAGGTTTCCTTTAATACACGTAGACCATGATTTCTAAAATATGTTTGTGCTTATCATTTTTAAGAGTTGGAAAATATATTCGTATTCTAAGTTAATACTGGTTTGTGCTGAACAAGGGCATTATGAAATAAATTATATTGCAAACCCCACTTTTCCCTATTGTTCCTCTTAAAGGTTAAGGAATTATTTTGTGTGTGGTTCTGTAACTTGAGGTAGTTAACTCATAAATAGGTAATCATTCTTTATGCTCTAAGTTCTTACCCGTTACCACTCAGAGATATAACAAGCATTCATGATAAGTATTTGTTCGATGAATTTTAAGAAAAAACTAGTAAGCAGTATTTTTTTAATAGACGATTAAAAATTGTAAAGGTAAATGTTTTTGTTGTTTTGAATTTAATCAAGCCCCTAACAGGGTAGGGTAGAAAAACATCTACATCTAGGGGGACCTACCCTGTCAGTTCGCAATTCTCACTAACAGGCTCAAAGACCCCAGAATGTGGAGAAGGTACCATGACAACCTATAGTACCCTCATTGTTTTAGTGCAATGCTGTGACAGCAGCACAGTAAGTCACATTTTTATTCCTACTATAAAAATAGATTTATTTATTTCTAATCTATGTGAGTCTTTTGCCTATGTGTATGTATATGTACCATATGCATTTCTTATACCAACAGAGGCCAGAAAAGAAATGCTCCTGCAATTGAAGTTACAAACTAAGTCAGCATATGAGGACTGGAAGCAGAGCTCTAGTCCTCTGCATAGACACCAAGTATTCTTAGCTTTTGAACAGTCTCTACTAACTCTTCGTTTCTAAATGTTTATGAGAATTCTCCTCATAAAATAATCAAGAATTGGTAGAAGTATTTCCAAAATAGCATCAGTATATTAGTATATTCTATTTGATTATATATATTTGGTTTCAAATAATTCTTGCCTCAAAGAAGTTTACAATCTTCATTATGTAATCTATGTTGTTAAATTACACAATAGAACATCATTTAAATTTGCTGTCTATCCATTTGTGGATTCAGCCATTCACTTACCAAATATTGGACTAACTAGCTCAGTTAAAGAAGAAAACATCCCCTCAAGGGGCTCACAGGGTGGTACTGAAGACAGCCCCTCAGAGCAACAAACCCATTGTGTAATATTTGATTTATACTTCAGGGTATCAACATCTGTATTTGATTTCAGAAAAAAATTCTTTAAGTCAATATATCAACAAAAATTCTAGTGAATACAATAATTTAAAATGAAAAATCCAAAATAAAGGTTGTAACAAATCTCCATCTCTTTCTTAGTATATTCTCCATTAGGGAAACATAACCTATCTGTGGTGATTAATTATATATAAAATGGTTCAGAGAAGCAAAAAATCTTAAGAACAAAGCCTACATCACTGAAGAATGTTTCATTTCTTAGCTTTGTGTCACTGAGTTCTGCTCAGAGTCTCACAAAACATGTCTTAGTCTCCCAGGCAGGAGCAGGAGACCACTGCCCAAGCTCTTGCTGTGCTCTTGTTCCTTCTATAGGAGAAGTCAATGCCTTATAAAACTACAAGAGTCACAGCTATGTGACACTGGCAGAAAATCCATCCATGTTTTATACAAATACAGAAAAAATAGCCCACAAGTGGACCCTTGTATGCATGGCCAAATTAAATACAATGAAATCCCAAAGGCAACAATTGGAGAAAACATCATCTTGTCTAAATGTGGTGTTGGAGAACTTGTAAAGTTTGCAACTATAAAACTCTAGAAGAAAACATACGGGGCATGATCTGACATGGCTTTGGCCATGATTTTCATATGATGCCAACATAATAAGCAATAAAATCAGAATAAATTAGATTGCATCAAACTTCAAATCTTCCATATAGCAAAGAAAACATAAAAAATGTTGAACGAAAGCTTCCAGGATGGTTTTCAAACTGTGTATCTGATAAGAGACTAGTGTCTAGACTACCCCAAGTACTCCAGTGACCCAACAGCATGTGAATCATCTATTTAAAAAGATGGGTTCTGGATTTGATAGCATTTCTATAAATAGAAAAAAATGGTTGACATGAAAAATGTTCAAATTTCATCATTATGTAAATAGTGAACAAAGATACAATGTAATATCACCCAGAATTAATTAGAATATTGCATACATGTATATTCATGTGCATATGTATGAATGTATAAACAAACACTGGTGTGGATATGGTTAGAGAATATAAAATGAATTAGTTACTAAGGAAAACACTGTGAGAACCCTCAAAAAGTTACAATAGATTACTAGCTGGTCTAGCAATATTACTTTTAGCTACATATTCAAAAGAATTTAAAATAAGATCTCAAAGATTGTTTTTCCAGCTTTTAGGAACTTTATTTTCCTTCCGCCATTTCCTGCTCTGCTCAGGTGTCTGCAGACGCACTCAGGATCACTCACTGGTGGCCCCAACCCACTCGGTGCTCTGCGCTGTGGGAGCTGATGACCAGTCCTCAGTGGCTGGCTGGTCGCTCCAGTCCTCAGTAGGGAACTGCTGTGTGGGTACAGAAGGCACCTGCACACGCTCTGATCAGTCTGCCACCTCTGGCTGAGCAGCGGTGAACTCAGGAGCTGGCGCAGTTCAGTCGCCGTGGAGTTCCTCCCTGGTCACGGCCTTCTCAGCAGCAGCCTGCCCCTCCTCAATCTCCTCTGGGCCTCTGTAGAAGTAAAGATCCGCATAACCTCCCATTGGTGCTCACGGGAGATAGTGCCATGCATGCAGAGTATTTCCCGGGCCAGCATCCACCACATCAGATCCACTGAGCGAGCTCCCTTGTTCTTGCATGGGATGCAGAGGAGAATCCGTGTTGCACAGAGTGATGGTGGACAGGTTGATGTAAGAGGCCTCTGTGAGGTGATAGTGGTCAGCCCTGGGGTCAGTCACCACTAGAAGCTGTGGCTCCCTGAAGGCTGCTTGGATCTGGTTGGTGAAGGTCCCATGTGTAAAGCGGCCAGCAATAGGAGTGGCTCCAGTGGCAGCAACAAACTTCAGCATAGCTCGCTGGCTATGTTCCTGGAGGAGATGACGCTGACGTCAGCAGGGTTCTCAATGGCAAGGACACTGTGTAAGCTTCCCTTTAAGTTACGACGGGAATCAGGAGCAACGATGTATGGACTTGTCTCTGGCCAGCGCAGTAAGGGTCAAAGATATTTTTGTACTTTTGTGTCATTGTAACATTTCTCTCAATAGCCTCAAGAGGCAGAAACAACTTAAATGTCCATCAGCAGAAAAATGAACAAAAAATGTAATATATGCATAATATAGAATTTCATTCAGCCTTTGAAAAGAAGGAAATACAGACCTGAGAACATTATGGTCAGTGAAAAGTCAGTCACAAAAGGACCAAGACTATATATGTGATTCTACTTCTATGAGATTTCTTTTTTATTTTGTTTTTTCAAGACAGGGTTTCGCTGCGTAGCCTTGGCTGTCCTGGACTCACTTTGTAGATCAGGCTGGCCTAGAACTCACAGCGATCCACCTGCCTCTGTCTCCCAAGTGCTGGAATTAAAGGCATGTGCCACCATGACCGGCTGAGATTTCTATAGTAATCAAACCCTTAGGAAGTCAGAATCATAGTCACCACAGGATTCAGAAGGACAGCGAAAGGCATAATAGGTATTTAGTGGTACAGAATTTCATTACTTCAAGCAAATCTTCTAGAGGTCTTTTATATGCTCTGTCTCTCTCTACTGTAACTAATATATCTACTCCTTTCAGAGAACTGGTTTTTGAGACAAAATGCATGTGCTAAGTAATCTCTTTGTGTAATGTTGGAACACAAAGTTGAGAGGCGGCTGTGAGGAAAGGAAGATTACAAACTTGACCCTTGTCTTAGCTATATTTCTTGTTGCTTTTACAAAATACATGATTGAGGAACCGAAGGAAGGAAGGAAGGAAGGGCTCTCTGGGCTCACACAGTAAGGGATGAATAGTGGCAGGAGCCTAAGGTGGCTGGTTAAACTGTACCCACAGTCAGGGCACTTGGATGAGAGGATGGTGCCATCGATACTTAGAGTTGGTCTTCTCATCTCAATTAAACCAACATAGAAATTCTCTCATAGGTATTTCCAGAAGTTTGTTTCCATGAGGATTCTAAAGCCTGCCAAGTTGGCAATCTTAACTACCGTAAACCCCAGGAGCAAAGAACTGGAGCTTTCCCAACACGGGCTATATTTCATGTCTTTTATGCTTCCTTGACTTTAGCAGTAAATATTTGCTACAAAAGCCTGGGCCTTTCATTATGAGTTTTAACAATACACATAGCTGGTCCAAGAGTCAAGGATACTAAAAGCAAACAACAACATAGGTAGGTATTTGCCACGAAGACAAACCCGAGATCATTAACAGCATGTGTGTTTCCAAATGGAGTCACCTGTTTTCTTCCCCTCAACTCTAGCAAGAGACTCCAGCTGAACCATACAGTGCATAAAAGAGAAAAAGAATACTAAGGAAAATGCGGCTCAGCTGGACACACTTGGAAGTCATCGCGCAGCCCCATTAAGTCTACAGAGATTCTGAACATGCTTTCTCAATGTGTGTGCTCTTCTGGCTACCTTATAGCTGCCTCACGATTTCAACTGCCACCTTCCAACTCTATATACCAAGCTGAGCTCGTCTCTCTTCTGAGCCATAGACTTAGATATACTATTACCTGTTGAATCTCCCTTGATAGTTAATAGGGACCTCAATGTCTAGGAAAATGAACTCATTTTGTTATCTTTGCATATATCCACTTTAAAAAATGATGCTATTGTGTGGCTTACATCACAGAAATTTATAATCTTTCTGTGTCCCTTTTCTTTCAAACACCTGTAGCCAGCGAATAATAAATCCTCTTTATTCTATTCTATTTCTCCTGTGCTACTATTATTATTGCTCTATATCAAGCCATCAATGTTTCCCACATAAATCATGGCAACCACCTCCTCATGGTCATGTTGCTGTCCTGATGTGTCTCACTTCGCTATCCCCCATGCACTATAAACACAGAAGTAGGATTTATCAGTCTTCTATTCAAAGTCCCCTGCACTTTTCTTATTATATGGGATAAAGCCCAAACTTTCTTTCAAAAAGTGTTTCAAAAAGACATGTGCTTTTAAACTGGGAGGGTGCTGAGGATCTTGATTAGTAGTAGAAAGTTTGTGTAATGCTCAAAAAGCCGTGATGTCAATCCCTGTTGTGGTGCGTGGAAGGAGAGGCTGGATCTTAGGGAGGCATTTTCTCAATTGAGGTTCTTCCTTTTCAGATAACTCTTGTTTGGGTCAAGTTGACATAAAGCTAGCCAGCACATCAGTTAGTGATAAGAGTTTGCAGGAAGAAACAGATATTATGATGATAAGGGGTGACCATGGAACACCAGATGAAGAATGAAACCCTCAAAATGTGATTATAAATGATGCAAAATGGGTTTATGTTGCATGGTAGAAAATTAGTTGCATGAGTATGTGAGAGGTAAAATATAAGTTTTCTTCTTATTAGCCATTTCTAGACTATACAGAAATGCATTATAAGAATAATTATGAGCTATGCACAATGGCACACACCTTTAATCCCAACACTCAGGAGGCAGAGGCAGATAGATCTCTGTGGTAGAGGCGAGACTGGTCTACAAAGTGAGTTCCAAGGCAGACAGGGCTAAACAGGGAAGCACTGTTTCAAAAACAAAAAAGAAAAAAAGAATAATTTATGAGATTTGCATATTGTTAGTATTCAGTAGTTGTTGTTGATACCTCCTTGAAGATGGGATTACATCTATTCTATTTGGAAATCACTTTCATTTGACTCTAATCATTTAACAAAATAAATGAAATACAAATGTAATCATATTTTATTATAATTATTACCATCTATTGAATATTTTGAATTTACCTGCCATTGTAATATATTATTAGGTATCTGTGGTAAGAGGAATTTTCAACAGGAAAAACTGAATGGATTAGCTACTAAGCCACCAAACATCTGCCTCAGTAGCCTTAATTTTGGTAAAAGAATGAAGTCTATTTTAGGTGATGTTCATTAAATAAGTAAGATAAATACATAAAGAGAACTTCAGAAAGAAGCATTTTCAGGTTGCTTCAGGAGCGAGAAGTCAGTTTGAACATGTAACATTTCTCATACTATGCTCTTTCCCATAAACACATTTACAAAATTTTTGCTTTGTTTATTTTATGTACGGCAGCATGTGCATGCATGCGTGCATGCGTAGGTCAGAGGATGGCATGCAGAAGTCAGTTACCTCCTTCCACCATGGGATCCCAGTGATCTAATTCAGGCTGTCACCCTTGGTATCAAGCACCTGTGTCCTTTGTGCCATTTCACTGGTCAAGTTTTGACTTCTTAGTGTAAACAACTTGGAAATTCTTATTTTTAGTATATTATCATGACAAATAAAGTATGTGCTAGCCTAATAGTCTTTAAGCATTGAAGAAAAACTGGACAGATCCTAAGAGAGGGACAGGAGCGCATTAGTGTCTATGGATCTCGGGTCAGCATGGGATCAGAAAAGACACAATGTGACCAGCAAAACAAAACAAAGCAAACAAAACTAACCACTTTTTGAAAGCTGTACCATATAAAACCAGATATTGTGTACATTGAAATCTGCTGCCTATAGGTCTGAAGAGCTTTTGTCTTGTCAATGAAATGTTCCTAAACTTATCAAGGAAGCATATCATATGAGCAGCATAGCAAGTAGCCAAGACATTTATTGAAATGAAGTATTTTGCTTCAAAGCGGCTCACATTGATGTTCTGTTATAACAATTTTATTTCTACTGTACCAAGTGATGGATGAAGATGCAATTATCTCATCTGATGGATGAGGCACTGTGCAAAGGTGCAATGCTCTGTGCTTTCTTATTGAATAACTGAGCTTGCACTTTCCCCTAGAGAACCACTATATGCCTCATCTTCAACTAATTTACTATATTTAAAATTTCTATTCACTTGGAAGTACAATCTTAGCTACTTCATTATCCAAAGAGAATTTCAAGATATTGATTATGTATGAACTTTCAGAATTTGGTCAGCAGTTGTCTACTATGATGTCGCTGTGGAGTGGTTTGCAAAAGTGCATACGGGTCTATTATGGACAGAGTTTTGCTCCCCTCAACACAAAGTTCCTATGTTGAATCCATAACCCACAATGTGACTGTATTTAAAGATAAGGCTTTCAAGGGACAAATTAATGTTAAGGATGAGCCTCTAATCAAGTAGGGCAGGTATCATTACAGGAAAGAGCGATTAGGAGCCTGGATGCATAAAGGGAAAGTCAATTAAGCAGAAAGATGGAGGCTCTCTGCAAGGAAGGATGAAAGATGTCCCTAGAGCAACCCTCCTAACATCTTACTCTTGGTTTTGTAATGTCTAGAACTGTTGAAAAATTTATCAGCCACCTAGCAAGTGGTACTTTATTTTGTAGACCTTGTCAGACTAGTACAGGATCCTGTCGGATGAACATCAGTCCACGGCCTATAGTTTCAAGTCCCCTTCTTCAACGAATGACTGGTAATGGACCTACCACGATTGTTATGAATCAGAATTATCTTCATTTTCCAGGGCTAAAAGCATATATCACATTGGGCTTACCTATTTATCTTCCATGGAACACATGATTCCCTCTGGGAGGAGTAAGGTCTCATCAGCTCCTTCCTCACCCATGGTGAAATATGGTTATATTTAGTTTTAAGCATGTGTTTATATATGTGTTGGTGTAGATAAATACACATGTATGTGTAAGTGCATGTGAACATATGTGTGTGGAGGTAGCATATAGGACAACAGCACATGCTACCCTTAGAAGCACTGCCCAGCCCCTAGCTAAGCTAGACTGCTATACCTGCCACCCTCACACGGCTAGTGCACAATAGCATGTTGATATTATACATGGGTTTTGGGGGTCAAATTAGGTCCTCAATATTATGGTACCCAGTGAGATTTCCTACCATGGTTTTGCTTATTTGTGGGTTGGTTTGTATTGTGATGGCCTTAAACGTAATAATTAGCAAATAGGAAAGAGATCTTTTAATTAATATTACCTAAAACTTAAACTATATCATGTTTTCTTTTAACTTGATCCTCAGGAAGAATGGAAAACGAGAAAATGAAGATGACCCGGACTTACATCTGTTCCACCACTAAGTGATCACATTTGCACTCAGGCAACGGTAGGAATGTCCTTAGAACTCTTTCTCTTCAGCAGCAAATGGAGCAGAGTGCTGCTACTTCTCTGTCTGTAGGCTTCCAGAGTCAGAGAGAGCAATTTGTACCGAAGTAGTTTGTAGACACTTTTCTTTTTCTAAGTTATTATGTTTCCCAGATTTTCATTCCTTAATTAGAAGTTATGCCCTGAATACTTAGTCACCTTGTGGCAGCACATTTGTGAGTAGGACATTCGTCATACTTACCACAGAGGTCTTGGATTGGAGACTCATGGTAGGGTCTGGATCAATAAGGCACCGAGGCATCAAAAGACTAGAGGATACTTTTCAGTGCCTCAAGTAACTGGTTAGGGGGTCATCAGGTAAACATAAATTCTCTTCTTATGTACCATGTCCAATTCAGAGTCATGTGCAATATAATATGTGCTTGATTTTAATATACTAAAATTATAAATTATATAAAATGTCTGAAAATTATTACTTCATCACATGAAAGATATATTTAGTATAATTTTTGTTAACTATAAGGGATAGTCTCACTTTGTAAATACAATAAATAATATTTTAAGTTGCTTAAAATAATCATCAAATTTCAAACTAAATTGTAAATTACTTGCCTATGAAAAGTGATTTGATCACATGGATTTTCTTTCTGTGATAATTAACTATTTACTCTTAAAAGTTTATTGTGTCTACAATGAATAAATCGCCAATTACCTTAATTTTTATCATACAATGTGTTTACTAATATTTTCTTTCTAATGGTATATGTTATGAATTCACACATTTATATTATTTTAATGTAACATGATGACATATTTTATAATAGTTTTACAGAGATAATTCAGATGCCCTGGGATTTATCTTTTATAATTTCTCATTTATGAAATCCATTTAGCATATTCCTCAAGTTATAATAACACCATCACTGCTTAGTTTCAGGATGTTACTACCCAGGTCCTTTAGAAATTACTCCCCAGGGTCTAGAAACACTAAATATGCACTTACTCCTTAAGTTTCCTTACTGTAGACCTTTCACATAGATGGAAACAGTCAACAGCATCTTTTGTGATTGCCATATTTTACTTATCTTAATGCTATCAAGATTCATTTATGTTAGGTCATATATCAATACTTCATTACTCTTCTTACCAAATAGTAGACTGTTTTGTGTGTATGTGTGTGTGTGTATGTGTGTGTGTATGTGTGTGTGTGTATGTGTGTGTGTGTGTGTGTGTGTGTATGTGTGTGTATGTGTGTGTGTGTGTGTGTGTGTGTGTGTGTGTGTGTGTGTATGTGTGTGTATGTGTGTGTATGTGTGTGTGTGTATGTGTGTGTGTATGTGTGTGTGTGTGTATGTGTGTGTACGTGTGTGTGTGTATGTGTGTGTGTATGTGTGAGTGTATGTGTGTGTATATGTGTGTACGTGTGTGTGTGTATGTGTGTGTATGTGTGTGTACGTGTGTGTGTGTATGTGTGTGTATGTGTGTGTACGTGTGTGTGTGTGTATGTGTGTCTGTACGTGTATGTGTGTGTATGTGTGTGTGTGTGTGTGTGTGTGTGTGTGTGTACTATACTTTATCATTCTTTTATCAGCTAATAGTTCCTTGAGCTAGTTCATTTCTTGCTTCGATGGATGTTGCTGCCATGAACACACCTGCACAAGTACTGTAGGGCATTTGTTTAGCTAGGTGAAGAATTACTGTCTTTGAGAAGGGATTATTCTGAAATTGTCCAACTTTTCACATGGTAAAATAAATGCCAATTATGCCTAGTATATAAATATTTATGTACCTTAGTGCTTATATAGTGTTCTGCATATGTTCCCTGAAGGTGTACATAGGAAATTTCCAGGTTTCAAACTTTTACCGGATTTTCAGCCATTCCCTTTGCTGACATAGTATCTATAGATCATAAGGAGCCCTGGATCCTCAGCATTGACTGGGTGTTCATAATCTTCCCCTTTACCCTTCTGAAGGCTGCCCATCTGCCATTGGCCTCATCTCTATAAGACTGTTTCTACGACAGAGTTAATGAAATGCACACTGAGTAAGATGAGGCTATGGTGTGCCTGGGGACGGGCACCCTTTGAGTACACAGTGCTCACTTTGATCCTCCAGTGGATCTCATTCTGAGTTTCCTCCTCTGCTATGACATTTTGTATAAATTAGGAAACCAGCAGTTGGTATTCAGCTTAAAAGAAATAATCGTCAAGAGCATCCCACTGAATTGGCTCGTAGAGTACTTAATTCTAATTCACATGGATGTCTGACGAGAAAAGAGGCAATAAAGGCAAAAAATAGCATTGTTCTTGTTATATGTTATTCCCATGCTAAATTGCTATTGACAGCAATCACAACAGCTCTTGAAATAAATTTTATTCCTTATTGCTTTTGAGAATATCAGAATGTCCTTCCATGTTCCTATAACACCCTTGAAATGCAGTTCTAAAGTGTTCTTTGAAGTTAAAAGAACTTTTTACACTGCATTTATAGTGACATTAAAAATTGTCCATCCTAACTTAAAAATCTCACAGCCTTATCTAAATCTTATCTGACTTTTAAATCATTCTTAAAACTCCCATAAAAATCTGGCTTCCTGCATGTGGCTTGTTCCTGTTGTTGATTCTCTCTAGAAAAGTCATTATAGAACAAAGACCTTTAAACATTTAACCAGCCTTCCCATTGGCTGCTGTGTGGGCAAATATCAGTGTTTTGTGATTAGTGTGTCTGATAGTCTGCGTTTGAGTCTGTGTTATTTCTGAGGAGTTTTAAGCATATTTGTAAATCTTCATTATTCACAGTTGATTTTCCTTTAGGGCTTGCATATAAAGCCAAGAAAGATTTAACATGAAACATCAAACACTGGGCTGCTGCTGCTTGCCAGCTCTTCCCTACAGTTGAGGGGAACACACTTTAGGAGTAAGGCAGAGAGGTGTGCTTTAAAAGGTCAGTGTAATAGACAATTGCTTTGGACGCTGAGTTTAAATCCCAAGTTCCTGGGTGAGCACAGCCTGTCACTTCTTTCCCTCCCTGCCTTCTTAGTGAATTGCAGAGAGACAGACAGCTGCCGCTCGAGCAGGAATCACACAACGAACATCAGTGTTTTGGCTGTGAAAATAATGGCTAGAACAAGAAGCTGGAAGTGATAAATGCTGTTGTAGAAGACTCTGTCCTTAAAAGTTTGGAGTTGTGAGCAACATCAGATAGATACTGAAGCACGTCTTTCTAAGGTATACTTGTACAATTAGTAACAGGGCAATAGGACTATATTTGTCAGGAGACGTCCAGTGACTATTACTGAATACGATGAACTCAATGGTAAATGTTTCAAGCTCAGAATGGAGAAATTTTCTCAGACAGTACTACCAGACATATTTTATTTTCATTGCTAGTATGAAATGAACTAAAATCCTGGGATTAAATCCAGAATAACTGTGGACCTATATATGGGCTTAAGGCAGCCAAATGCACAGTTTAATTCTACTACTGTACTAAAATGCATGCTACTGTATTTCATGGGCCTAGGCTTTCTTATTTATAAAGCAGAGATGATAGCATTATTTTGCCAAAAGTTATATTATCAGGGATATCTGATTCCATCTATTACTAGGCACACAAAGGTAGGCAAATTCCTGTGGCTGATATGGTAATTGGGAGGAAGAGGCGTGGCCTGTTCTCTCTGAGCAGTGTGAATGAAATATCATGAAATACATGCCCATCAACAAAGGAAAAAAATGTGATGCCTGAGTGTTCTCTCTCTCTCTCTCTCTCATACACACACACACACACACACACACACACACACACACACACACACACACACCATAACACAAAAAGATAAAAAGGGGAAGGAGGACTATTTTGGGAAAGAAAGGAAAAGGGACTCAACAGAAAGAGAATGGGAAAAAAAGAGAAGACTGGCAATGACAAATATGGTCAAATATTTTATAGTTGTGTAAGAAAATATCACAAAGAACAGGACATTAACATTGGATTAGACCTGACAGGATTCATTCCTCTCAGCATGCTGGACACTCACTTCATGTTCCAGCACAAAGTGCTTCAGTTGCTGTTCCTCATCAGAACAAGACAGCTCCCAGGACACATTTGAAGAAAGCTTCCAATCCCAATTGATCCAATATTTCAGACTGTCCCACACAGGACTCTAATTAATCCTGGAAATTTTCAGCATTTAGATACTGGACCACAAATGTTATTCCTAGCTTGTTTGACCATTTCCTCAATTTTATTTGGGGCCCTACAAAGGCATTATCCATCCCAAATCAGACAGAAGAAACCTTAAGAGAATGACAGCCCATTTCTTTTAGGGGCAATCAAGTCTGTTTTTGGTTGTTTTCTTGGGCTATAGTGGGTTATTTTCAATAGGAGTTGGTTATAAGTTATTATTGGTCTTATTCTGAGAGAAAACAAGGTTGGACTCAGGGATGTCTCTCTTTTCATTTATCTTCCATTCTTAGGTTTGGAGATAGGGTTTGAAAAGAAAGAAGGGGGAATATAGAAATAAATAGAGAAGGTAGAACAAAAAGTTGATTAGTGAGTCTACTCCTCAACTTAATGCCTTGTTACTCACAGGTTATTTTTAATTCACTGGTATAGAATTTTGGATATAGATACAAATTAAGTTTAATTTTAGATCTATTGGTATAGAACTTAAATGTCACATTATTCTTTGTACACATTAGATCTATTTTTACTCTAATATGTAGGATTATACCCATATAACTCAATTATAATACAAGCTTTACTTCCAATATTTTGAAAATGCTATTGTAGGCTATTTAGTATAAGTAAGTTATACAAGTTAATTGTTAGTTTTTCAAATGATGGTCATATCAATTACTAGTCTATTTTTATCACAAGAAGTTACATCTTAGGTGTAACAGATGGATGTAATTCTATAAATATATAAGGTAAAATAGTTAGATAAGGTCTTCAAAAACCTCAGAGACATGCAGAATATGGCATTTAAAATGCTTTTAGTATTTTAAAGATTCATTGAAAATGAGACTGGCTAACTCCTAGAACACCCAGCCTACCTTAAAGAGGATGATGAGCATCAAAGAATCTTCTTATGGAGATAGCTTCAAATGTGGCAAACAAGCCACTGGGCAAAATGTCGTTATTTCTACCACAGACAGAATTTTGCCTAAAAAAGGACAAGCTTGGATGCAGGCAAAGTCAATGGCCAAACTCTGCCAAGACATAGTAAGGAAGTTCTCAATAGTGCCTGCCTTACAAATATGTCTGTCAGATACACTGGGCCAGAAGGCAAAAGATGATGCTCCAATGTTATAGAGAGTTTTGGTGATTGCTCAGGTAGCAAACTGTCTCTGTTATCTTCCCATTTGGGAAGCTTCTAACCTCCACTCCCTTTATACTGAGGTAATTAATTTTATTCCTTCTCAAGTCTCTGATGGGGTTGAAGACCAGATAGTTTAATTTTACATTAAGCTTTGTTGTTTAGGGGTTAAGATGTTTTTTGGTCTAGATAAATGTTTTAAGTTGATAATGATGAGCTGTGATAGATATTGATTTACATTCAGAGTTTTAGACTCACCAGGATAGGAAAGACACTTTCTTCAAGGTTGCCAAATACAAATAGTCAAAACACTAAGGATATAACATTTATATAATTCCTGATTATTTCATGGTTTTTCTTGCTGTAGGTAGTTAATTGTATATATGTATAATAATATAAACGTATATGTAAAAAATAAAAAAATAACAAAAAAAAAGAAAAAAACTCACAACGAAACAGTATGCTCTGTGTAATTAATATGTCCTAGTAAGAAAGAGGTAGAGTTAAAGGAGATCCTTGGGCTGACTTGAAACCAGAAAAGTGTGAGAGACCTTGGTGTCAGAGTGACTTCAGACTTCATGTGAAGTACATAAAACTGTCACATAGGAAACATGTAGGGAAACTTATTGATCATATGTTACAATAGTTTCTGGATTTTATTACTGTGAACAAAATCATGTAAGTTTCTTGACTGATATGAGCTCACCCCCGACAGATGCCCACCAACCATTTTCATGTTTTCATGAATTTCTGCACTATGAAGCCGGCTTAGGTATCATTTCACCTTCTTTTGGTTTGCGGGCTCCCACCCAAATGGCATTCCTTGACGTTATTGAGCCATTCAGGCTAGCCAGGTGAGCACTGCCTTTTACTGGGCATTGCGAAGTTAGACTTGTGTCTTTTTCTGTTCAGCCCCACTTCACACCAGCAGCGGTGCTGAGACTGCCCTCAATGTTCATTGCCTTACAATCCAGTTCCACATGCAGGTTTCTCTTTATGGACTGCAGTTTAACTTCACATCTTCATATGACATTGGCCATGAAAAGTTCTTTGCATAGCTTCTAAAGTGTGTGACATCACAGGCTCTGAGCTCTCTAGCAAGCAGTACTTTGCCCAGCCATGCTAGGGTTCCGTTTCTTCCAGGGTTGACTATTTTAATTTGCTCTTGGTGGCATTCCAGATTGTTTGTTAAACTGGCTGCAGATGGTTTTGAAAGCTGCCGCCATCCATACTGTGACTAGAACGTATCTATGGATCATGTTTCTCCCATCTTACATCTCGTTCTTGGCTGCCTCCAAGATAGCATATAGCTCTTAAACATCCTTTTAATGACCTATAAAGTCCTCAGTGGCCCCAATTACGCTTACTTCTCTGACCCTTTAACTCTATTACACTGTGACACAGACTCTGTCCATTCTGTGTGATGCTGCCTTGTGGTACAAAACCAGTGTAAATGGACTGCTAATCCAGTTACAACATGGGCTGCTATCATGCAGCTGGGTCCAAACACCAGAGAGCTGAATGATTTTTGGAAGCGGTCACAGACAGTAGAACTTTTGTGTCTAATACCTCTCCTCTAGATGTACATTAAAGGCTAAGCAGTTTAATTTATACCCTACCTCCTTGCAATGCCTTTCATTATGCAAAAGATGATTTTCTTTTAGCCAATGAAAATCAAAAGAACTCAAAGACTCTTGAATGCCTGCATAAGAGGTAAAGGTTAGAACAGTCCTTGAAGGACACTGTTAGGAGGAGAGAATGCTTTATATCACCTTGAGAAAGAAAGTTTGTGGCATACTCACCATAAGCCCCCAAATGACATTCCACAGCAAGGCACCTGCTGACACAGTAGTTGGGATCATCACTATTTTTGGTTAACAGCAGAATAAAAAGGTGTAACACACCCCTTTTCCCTTTGCAATGGCCTCGACTTCCACATATGATTTGTGTTTTCCCACACCATTTCTTATTTTCTATCTCTTCATAATTTCGCTCCTATATAGTTAGGTTGCAACTAATGGGCATGTCCTTCTTATATCCTGTAGGCTTTTTATTTTTTGTGGGGATGTGGGGAGTATGTAGAGCACATAACTATTTTTTTTTTTGTATATTTATGAAACAATGAGAAAGAAATGGAATTGAGAGTTGTGGGTTAAACCAACTAAAGGAAGTAACTTTACACCTGTAAATGAATTAACCTGATCAAGCTCTTTATAGCTGTAACCTGGACTTCAGACCTGCCCACAACATGAGGGATGTGCGTTAGAGTAATAGTCACACAGAATCACTGCTTCATTCTGGACCAGGATGAGCAGGTCAACAGTGCTCTCTCACCCTCTGTGATTTCAAGTTCTTAAGTTGTTTGGGTAATGTGGCTTCTGGGTGCATAAGATTACTTGGCTTCCTGTCTCTTGTTGAAACTATTTTTTAAAACGTTATAGAATATGTTCTTGTGCATGTATTTGTGTGTCTGTGTTTGTGTGTGTGTGTTTATGATACTTACTATTCCACATGTTAGATATTTTGGAAAAATCAAAGTCTAGAAAGAAAGCACAATAAATACAGAGAGTACTGGAGTATTAATGCTATTTACTTTTTGCTGAAGCAATGAGAGTGACATGCCTGGACCCTTAAGGCAAGAAAAACAGAAGTGACCTTAAATTCAAGGTTTTAATCTCTCTCTTTATCTTTCTCCCTCCCCTGTTCAGAATTTTCTCTTGAGTTTTTAGAGAATCTTTCCCACATTCAACAAAGATCCAAAAGGGCCTCACATTGAGGTTAATGAAATCTATAGCTAAAGCTATCTTTATCATTTCCCAAACTTATGGGTCAGTAAAGTAGGATAATATTAAGAATCTAGAAATATCTATAGATTTGTGGCAGAAGATAAATATACCTCTATTTTCCTTGGGGTTTGAGGCTGTCTTCAATTATCAGATGCTCCTAATAGCTCAGGGCTCATCCCTGGCCTTAGGAAATCCACAGACAGCATTTGCACAATAGAATGCTCATCATTCTGGCCAAGATAAGTAGGGATAAGGAAGGCAGTGCAGTGATGACAGAAGCTGATTGAAGATGCCATGGTTACCTAGAGATTATAAAACATGTGATTTCTGTGTGAAAGTGGAAAAATAATTATTATCAGTAGTTGTTTTCTAAAGGTGTTTGAAAAGAATAACAATGCTTCCAGATAGAAGTTGTGAGGTGAAAAGGGGAATTTAAAAGTGTACTTATGTATATATAAATACTTGTCATAGAGAGATTTTATAATTTTGTTTGATATTTCTAAATGTTGTGAGTAAATATGCCTAGAAAATGTAAAATATGAGTCAAGAAGAAAAGTGATTTAAAGTTAATGTTTTCATAAATCTTTGAGAAGTGTAATTATTCCTAGTTTAATTCTGTGCATAGAGCTTGAGTTTCTAGGCTAAATATTGAAAGAACAGACCCAGAAGAGAAAAATCGGAAAACCGTTAAATGTATTTAGCATCACTAAGGAAAAACCAGAGAAGAGAACAGAGTATTTATAAAAAGAACAAACATTCAACAGATTTAACCCTTGATTGTCAGTACTTGCATAAGCAAAAATAGAGAAACACCAAATTAGAGATAAAACTTTTCTCAACAAAATTTTAAAAGTCCATTTTCGCTATTCTAAGACTGCTTAATTCTTAAGGGTAGGGAAACGTTTAAATTGTGGAAGTGAAAAAAATATATACTTGGAAAGTATTAACCTATAGGAAACTTTTGTAACTACATTAATAAAAGCAGATATAACTTTAGAAAAAACACATTGTGACTCCATATGGACAAAAGACCAAAGTCATCAGAAAAATAAACAATTTCAAAGACATATGCATTTAATAAAGAACCAAGAAACTGCGGTCAGAATGTGATGTATGTAAGAAGAATAAAAGTTTTTAAAACTGCCCATTTTTTGAATCATAGCAGCTCAAGATTTTCAAATAATAACACAATATTTTACCACAAAAGCATATAAATGTTAAAATGTAATAATTTTAAAAAGAGTTTGAAAATGCCAAATATTTATAAATTAACTCTCTCAATGATTAAAAACAGATGAAAATGTTAAGATAATTTGGCCTGAAAAATAGGAGAGGATTACACATAGAAAATGCACAAGGGCCCTTGTTTTTGAAGGGTAGCTTATAGTCTCAGTGCATTGGAAAATGAAAGCGTAACAGAAGTGACAGTGCTGTATATTCAGCTCAGTGACAGTTCTCACTACACACACACACACGCACACACACACACACACACACACACACACACTAGAAAAAGGAGTGCGAAAGGCATCTTTTAAAAGCCAACAATGGATGCTGTAAATCTAAGTTAGTTACATAGAAAAATAAACACAACGAGGGAAAAAGTCAACCAGAAATGGTTCTTTGAGAAAACTAATATAATTAACAAACAGCAAGAATCAAATCCATAACCATCCAAGAAAAGAAAACCCATACTATTAACTTTGAAATTTTAATTAAAAGGGTTTTTAAACTTTAAATAGCAAGGGAAATTCTCAGGGGAAAAAAGCTAGGTAGGAATTCTATGTCCCATTAAGGAAATAGAGGATATAGAAGCAGCCTAGAACTGAGAGGACCGAGGACCCAACTGGAAATGGAAAGTACATGGGAGACACTTGTCTATAGCATAATAAGGTTCAGAGCACCCAGAGAGGGTGTGACTATGACTCACTGCACTTCAACGCAAAACAAGTCACTTCTTGGTGTCCATGGAACTTGCTAGAAGCTGTCTGTAGGTGATCTGATGCTCCGTGAAAGGCACCCACCGAGGAGCTGGAGGAGTCACTGCAAGGTGAACGGTCCTAGTGATGCTGGTGCTGTTACGCAGGAGCTAGAAGAAGAAACACACTGTAGCCGAAAAGCAAAGCCTTTTTTTTTTCAGATTCCCTCTTGGCCTCTCCCAATGAAGCTTAATATAGTGCTAGCTGGTTAAGGACAGATGTGTGCAAGGCCCAGAATCAGTTCTTGAAGCCAAGGCAAAGATGGATAAGAGAAATGATGAATCCACTGCTGGCACATGATGGGTGGATATTACATCATCATAAAGCAACCAAACTCCAGCTCTCAGCAACATCTCTCACTCCCAGTGCCAACTCACAGAAAAAAAAAATGTGTACTCTATGATTGCATTTTATACAAAGCTGAAAAGGTGGTGGTAAATTCATACTTAATAGTAGTCTAACTGCCATTAAGTCCATGTTCTATCTCAAGATTGAGAAGGGGACAGTTTGATCAATAAACGTACAGTGTTGTCCACATGAGACTGGGAGGGGACAGCAACAATCTCTTGTTCTGGGTACTGTGCCATTGTGTGGCCTCATCAATAGCCTGTATCTCAGGTGCTGGTTACTTAGTTCATTACTTTCCTTCCTAGGAATTTTCTTCAAAGAGAGAGAAAGGGAGTTGTGGGGGAGGAGGAGAGGACCAGAAAGAAGGAGGGAGGGAAGGAGATGTGTGTGTGTGTGCCTGAGGAGGTAAGAAGAGGGCATCGGATGCCCTAGAACTAGTTACAGGCAATTGTGAGCTATCTGGTGCTAAGAACCAAACTGGGTTCTTCTGGAAAGTAGCAAAAGTGGCATGTATTCTAACTGCTGAGCCACCTCTCCAGGCACAGATTGTAATCCATACAGACTAAGGCGAATATGGAAGTCTGCAGTGAGGGGTGTATTTCCCACTCATGTCATCCTCTCACTGCAGTGACTAATGCGCTGCAAGGCATGACTTACTTGGTGCTTCCTGGCTTCATCTCTTTTACGTGGCCCCTTTCATAAACATGAGAATCGGTTTCAGTCCTCAGACTCAGTTCTGAATAGTAGATATATTATTCAACCCCTTCATGAACCACATTCTACTCAATGTAATTCTGATTTTGCTTAAGTTTTTTAAAAAAAATCTCCACATTATGTAATTAATAATAATATATTCAAGTGGGGTGTTTTTTTTTTTTTTTTTTTTTTTTTTGGCCTGAATTTGAACTAAAACCAATGTTTCTCATAAAACTGAATTACTTCAAGTGTGTATTCTTTGAAAACCAAATGTTGCAATTGATGGTCTCTGTAGGCCGGGCTGGCCTCGAACCCAGAGACCTGCCAGTCTCTGCCTCCCATGTGTTGGCATTAAAGGCAAGTGGCACCACACTCAGCCAAGCAATTCATAGTCTTTATGCATTGGAGGCAGCTGCTCAGCATGGTAGACAGATTGGCTTCCAATATCTTAGACATAAATTCTCCAGTAGTGCCCTGGCGTGCTAGAGAAGAGCCTTAGAGGATAATCTGATTGGCTCTGTTAGCCATGTGATCACACAACGGCCCATCACAGGTCACAGTGTTTAGCTCTGTGTATCAGAGAAGAGACGTGAATCAGAATAAATACTTATAAGAATCAGAAACAACAAGAGAGTCAATTACTAGTCTATTTTTATCACAAAAATATGCATCCTAGGTTTAACAGATACACATGATTCTATAGATATAGTTAGGTAAGGTCTTCAAAAGCCTCAGAGATATACAGAATAGGGCGTTTAAAGATGTTTTTATTATGTTAAAGATTCTTTGACAATAAGACAAGTTAATTCCTGGCAACATCCAGCCTACCTCAAAGAAGATGATGAGCATCAAAGAACTTCCTTATGGAGATGGCTTCAAAGGTGGCAAACAAGCCACTGGGCAAAATGTCCTCGTTTCTTCTACAGACAGAATTCTGCCTAAAAATGAGCAAACTTGAATGCGGGCAGAGTTAACATCCAAACTCTGCCAAGACAGGGTAAGCAAGCCATCAATAGTTCTTGCCTCACAAATATGTCTGTCAGATACACTGGGACAGATGGGTCTCATTTTGGAAGCTGCTAACCTGTACTTTCTGTTTCCTCGGGTAATTAATTTTATTTCTTCTCAAGTCTCTGATGGAGTTGAAGAACAGATAGTTTAGTTTTACCACTAAGCTTAGTAGTTTAGGGGTTAAGATGGTTTTTTTGGTCTAGATGGATGTGTTAAGTTGATAGAGTTATGATATGATAGATATTGATTTACATTCAGAATTTTAGATTCACCAAGATAGGAAAGATGTTTTCTTTAAGGATGCCAAAGCAAAAACACTATGAATATAACATTTATATAATTTCTGATTGTGTCATGGTTCTTCTTGCTGTATGTAGTTTATTGTATATATGTGTAATAATGTAAATGTATATGTGTAAGAAATAAAAAATAAAAAGCATCAGTTAAAAAAAAGAAAGGTTATTTTGCCAAAAGAAAATGTACCATAAAGCAAAGAGGTAGGTTCTGGAAACGTGCCGGCTGCAGTACCTGAAAGCTCTGCTCCCATGGCTATCTGTGGTCAGGCTGACTACACCAGAAAACATTTGTTTTATCAGAGTAGAGTCCACATATCATAGAAAGGTACTGTTTAAAAGTAATTGCCTTATCAAATAATAAACTATTATAAAACTATTATACTTTTAGTGACAAAGAAAAGGCTCAGATTTGAAATGCAGATTCAAACTATATACTCATTCTTATTCATATTTTGTGTGTAGGGTTTTGTTTATGCAAAGTTGCACAAAACACATTTTTGTGGACAGTGTATGAGGTTATGTGTGAATCCACAATCATGTTTATATAGTTTTAATGAAAGTTAAATGATCTATTCTTGTAAGATTGTCAGAAAAAAAATCTTTGCTTTCTGAAAAATGTATTCTAGTTCACTTTAATGATGCAATGAAAGTATCAGATATGGGTTCTAGGCTCAAAGTTGTGCCTTGGTGGCCATACACCTACCTGCCTCCCAGTGGCCATATACCTCCCTGCCCCCCACAACACTCAGGGAAAACTAGCGCTGCTGAGAGCAGATTCAACATCTCTGGGCATCAAATGCAAGGGACACTCAAGTCCTTTACGTAAAATGCCTTAGCGTTTGCTTATGAATATAACCACACCCTCTCATGTTCTTCAAATCACCTCCGGTTTGTTTATAATGCTTCACAATGCAAATGCCATGTAAATATCTATTGTATTGTCTGGGGGAAATGACATGAAAAATAGTATGGTGTGCCTATTCAGAAACAATTTGGTTTTGTCTGAATATTTTTCATTTGCACATGGTGGAATTCATTGACGTGGAACATGAGGTCATGGAAGGCTGACTGTACTTAAGTGTGTTTGTAAGCAAGCAGGTAAAAAACATTTATTTTTGATGCCAGGAGTCCTTCTGTTTATTCTTAAACTGTGCAAAGGAATATAAGCTTCCTGAGGGCAGGGGTTTCCAGGCCCCACAGGGCCTAGCTTCAAAGTGAGTTCATGAAACAACTCTCGTATGTGTCATCTTTTATCCACATACAATGACGTGACAACAAGCCATGGTAGCTACCTATGAGACATCTCCCCTGCCACCTCTAGCTACAAAATGCTTGTATCCAAAGCAAGCCTTGTCAGTAGCCTAGAAGAAAAAAACCTTCAGCTATAGGTCTCGGCCTCTCCAGATCCTCTCCAGTCCTCTCTTTCTGACAGGATCTTCTATGTGAAAATGGCCACACAAGTCTACTGCAGCAGACACTGAACAATGCTAACATCAAACCAAAGCCATCTCTGAATTTTTCTGGCAAAGAGAAAAATAATTTGCCAGGTGCACACAACTGGCGTTATTGGTATTTGTCTGTCCTACATTTGGCAGTAAAAATTGGGAGTGGATAGGTCAGCCGTCTTAGGGATGGATGGCTGAACTGTAGGTATTTGATTTATGGCATTCCAAATTACAACAGAAACTCCTTACTGGACTCAAGTACTTGCACGGATTCTTGGCATTAAGTGCGGACAGAACAGAGCTAACCTAACCCTGCTTCCTACTGACTTTTACCCGTGCCTTTGCTTTTTCAAAGGAACTAAAAAATGATAAAGGCAGCCAGCAAAACCTGTGAGGCGGCCATAGCCCTGCACTTGTTGGGCAAAGGCTAGGCATGTGAAAAAAAAAATAGCAAAAGGGAAATAACTAAGAATCAACACACAAGAAGACTTAAACACACTTGTTTCAGCATAGACTCAAATGTCTCCTGGTAGGAAGATTACTGTGCAGAAGTGCATGTATAGGGATATTTAATGCATATGACATAGGGAAAATGTCACCAAATCTTTCTTGGAATACTGCCTAACACACGATTTCTGCATTAATGGCCTCTCAGTAGGTATGGCCGAGGAGAGACGTCTCAGCTATCATGTACCGGGGAAGCAGCTTATAGACGTTTGGAACAGAACTAAGGGCAGCATCATTTGATATCCACAGGGTACAAGGAGAACAGAACAACATCATTTCCAGCAGTGCAACATCGCTGCATGACCCACATTTAAACAGCAGCATCCCGTTGAAGTCAGGCCATAAAAGGATGCCGGTGGGAATCTTGAACGGGATGGAAACAGAAGGTAGGAAAGGGATAAATAGACGGTATCTGCAGTCAACAAAACCCATGTTGTCTTAAGGCTTGTGGGCATGGTGTGGAGTGGGGCAGGAGTAATATCAAGTGCCAAGTCTTGGGGGCACAGAAATGCATTGTGCCTCAACTGTAGGAATGTTGATCACCGAAGGGAACTCCTAAGAACATCTGCTATGCTCCGGATCTTCTGGGGACTTGCCACATGGAGCGTGACAATCCAGTGGCAGTAGAAGACACAGAACGAGCAAGAGTCATCAGGAATCACCATCCCCTGTGTTTGTGGGTTACTGTTGCCTTGCTCTGAATCTCTCAATTGATCATGTCTTTTAAGAGATTCCCCTGCAGTGATAGTTTGGACACTTCACTGAATCACAGCATCCGGGAGCTTTGTTAAAACACAGATCTCAATACCCCATGCCTGAAGTTTTTGATTCAGCACTTGGAGCTTGGGGATTCATTTTTCCTTCAAGCTCATGGGTGCTACTGATGCTTCATTTTCTCAGCAACAACTTCGTATCAGGGGAAGGGGAGCATTTGTGGGTAATGGCAACTCAGCAGTGATTTGCTTTATATATATATTTTTTGTTTATTTTTGTCTCACCCTCAAACTATTAATTTTCTTAAAAGGCTAACAGGAGAAGAGTAAACAGGCAATAAATATATTAATGTTTAATGATTCTTTAGGGTATGACAACTGACAGCTTTGGCTGTGATGTATTCAGTTCTTCAGTCTTATTTGTCTATTGGGAATGTGGACTTTGATATTCTGCTCATCTCTTCTCTCTATTGTAACAGTCTCCTTTTCCTGCAAACTTAAATGGCAGAGCTGGTTATAAAAGCCTTTGGTTGTTATGTCAAGCCCCCAATGCTCCCTATAGCACAGCAGGCTGCTATGCCACTAGGGCAGCAAGGCAAATTCAAAGTGAATGACTGGCAAAGATTATACATTTCTCCGGAGACTCTGATGCCTTTTTTGCACAACCAGCTTAATTAAGAATCCTTGGCAATATATTAACCACAAGCTTATGGATCTCAATATGCCAATCAAACATAATGAGATAAATGCAAATGTCAAAGCACAGACTCTTTGCCTAGGAATATCAAAGGCTTAAAGCTGTATCCTCAGTCAGTTGTCAGAAGGCGGCGGGAATAGCTGGGCCTGCAGAGAGCAGGGCTTGCCCATGGCAATTTAAAAATCTATGGCATGACCTCCAAGATGGCACTATCCCATATCCAGGTGGAATTATAGGGCTGACGTTGGGCTAGAAAGTCTTAGATCACCACCTTGCACAGACGTCGTCGTCGTCGTCGTCGTTGTCATTGTAATACAATAATGTCTATAACAATAAATATGGCATAGTCCAAGGTACTAACCTGCTTCTAGAGACCAGGGCTAGAGTCTGGAGGTAAAATCAGATTCTTCACCCCAAACCATCCGTATACAAGACAAGCTAAGTGGCAGTCACATGACATCCCTCTTAATATCCAGTGAGACAGAAACAATAATAGTTACTTCATAATAATTTATATTAGAAAAGAAAGCAGTAGCTTTAGTTATATCACCTTATCTTCTTAACTACAGTGAAATGAATGGTTAATGCTGAGAGCTTTCATCTACTTGGTGTATCAGAGCCAGATTGGAACTAACGACCGTGGGCAATTTTGACGTGAAGGTTGCGGACAGATGGTTGTTGTCCTGAATGGCTCTTCTCTGGACTGAAGGACTTGGCTTGGTGTTGCTCACAATTTTTATTCAAGTTCTGTATGAAAGTACAGTTATTAAATTTGAGTGATGTGATGTACATTTGGAAAAGATATCTAATACCTCCTGTGATAATTTGAGAACCAAAATATATTTTCCTTTAGATATAATGATTAAACCATTTTAATAAACTTCACTTTGAAAGAGATAAATATAAATTTCTTCATCTAAAAAATTATTAAGGACATACAAACCAATCCCCTCTCCCACAGACATGGTAGGTGACTTGAAAATCAGATATGTGGGATATATACATAACATGTTAGATCATAGAAGTGCTAATTCTAATCAAGTTACTGTGATCTGTATTGTTTTTAAAATATAACAACACACAGAGGATGGTGGTGTTGTGAATAAATCATCCTATACCCAAAGACTAAGCCTAAAGTTTGGAAGGTACTCTACTGAGGACAGAGAAAACAATCAAGCAAGGAGAGAAAAGGACAGCATACAAAGCGTGGTCGAATAGGTTGCAACACTTCAGTTTTCACACATGACAGCCTAGGGGAGAACATGAGCTCTCCTGTAAAGTGTTTGAAGTCTAACATAGTAAAGACAAACTAACGTTCTCTGTGGTTTTGGACATAAAATCCTGGACCATAAGTTATGAAGGCAATGTCAGGGTTGAAAGGTGGAAATTCTTTATTTTTGGAAATAAGCTTTTATTAGTCCATTGCAAACATACATATCACTTATAGATTCAAAATATACTATAGTTTGTAATAAAAAAATTTCAGCTACCCTCTCACCTTAATCTTTGTTTCTCAGTGACAAACTCTGAAGAATATTTTTATTTAGTATTTTGATAATTTCTTATATTTCTAGACATCATACATGTTCTGCTTTAAAAATTATTACATTATGTACTTCTAGGGAACAGCAGAATTGGGATCACTACCACCCTCTTTCTAGCCTTCTCATATTCAACCACTTTTGCTGTTTGTTCATGATCTAGATCTGTTTGTTCAGAATCTAGAATGTACTTTAAAGAAATTATGAGTGGACCAAAGAAAATGAATACATATGCTGCTTATTTAATTGTCTTGTATTTCTTATATTATTGCCCTTTTATTATTTTTTCTAGCTGTATTCAGTGAACATATGTTTAGATTTTGCATCAGAGTTGATACAGAAAAATGCATCAAGAAACCTTTCAACATAGTCTCTTTTTTCCATCCCCCACCTGCTGACACCCCTATCCCCAGTGCTGGAGATTAGACTTATGGCCTTGTCCATACCAGGTAAGCCTTGAACATGAAGCAAATCCCCAGTTCTATACACTAATATTAAGTGAAGGTCTTGCTCATTTTTCTAGATGGGACTTGAACCCACACAATTCTCCTACCTCTTCATCCTGATTGTCATGAGTTATAGGCCTGAGCCACCAGGCCTGGACCAAATTGCTTTTTATTAGCAAAAATTTCTAAGAAATGCTCAGCTTGTTGGTTCCCATCTTGGAGTAGTTGTTCATCTTTCTCGAGTCACATGCATGCAATGACAATGGCGGCCAGAAGAGGGCATCAGAGCCCCAGGAACTCAAGTTACAGACAATTGTGCATGACTCAGCATGGGTACTGTGAGTTCAACCTTAGTCCCCTGCAAGAGCAGCAGGTATTTGTGATTGCTGAGCCTTTTTTCTAGCCCTCTTTGTTTACTAAAAATCAATCCACTTTTTTTATTCTATCTAGAACTCTTATATTCTATCGCTTCGATCATCTAGGTTTTGTTTGTTTGTTTTTGTTAATTTGTTTGGTTGGGTTTTTTTGGCTTTCATATCATCAACTTTATTTTATATTCTGGGGAGTTTTACAATTTTGTCTTTTAATAAGTTTACTAAACTTTTTATTTCTATGACTGTACTATGACTGCCCAGAGCTTTTGTTATTAACCAGACTGTTTCATTTTGTGATTTTTCGCTGTTTTATATCTTTACATATCTAGTGTTCATGTTCTTCCCATTATCTCATTTTAATTCCTTGTGTAATGACTGAGGCTCAGTCTTTGGTGTAGACACTTTATGTTTTGTATCCTTTAATAGTCTACTATGAGTGTGTAAGATTAGTTTCTCTGGGAAATGGAGCATGAAGCAGGTTTACATGGAATTCCACTGGGATCAACACTTTAGAAAGACAGTGATGAATTGAATGTTAATATGTTTGAAACTAGTCTTTAGGCAATCATATGTAAGGTTGATCCATTTTGCGTGGCTATAAGAAAATACACAGACTGGATAATTGATAAAGAACAGAGATTTATTACCATTATGGAGGTGAAGTCTGAAATCAAGACTGCATCTGGTGGGGTCTGTGTTGTTGTTTGATGACATGGCAAAAGACATCATTGGTTAGAGACAACAGGAGGGAGAAGCTGAGCTTGATTTTTATAATAAGCTCATTAATCATCTCTTACAGATTTTATCTCTCACCATTGAAGCTCTGAGGATATAAATTCCAAAACATGAATTTCAGGGTACACAATTAAATCACAGCACCAGGAAAAGACTCTGGATAGGCATCTTAGAGATACACCAAGCTGAAGGGAGGGCCGGGATCACTTAGCCTACATCTGCTCATCATTAGATCTGAGCTGTCTCCAGAGATGGTGCTGGCCTCAGGCAAGCAACTTTCTTCATCTCATGGCAACTCTCCGGGAGGGAGCTGGGTATAATTCATAAGCTATGAGCCGTTTCAGCAGTGAAGAACAAAACCCTGGTGTGGAAGGAAGGCCCTAGGTGATAAACTATAGCAGCAAAAGATCTGAAATGCCGGCCTGTGGATGGTCTTAGGCAAATGGCAGACCTCACTGCAATGTGAACATTTCAAAAAGAGATCCCTTAGGAAAGAACTCAAAGCCAGAGCTGAAGCACATATTCTTGGCACGTAAGTTTTCATAGACGAAACAGAGGGAAGGGTTGGATGGTGGCCAGTGTGCTTGAAAGCCAGCACAAGTTGCTCAATGTCCAGTTACACTTAATCCCTTTGTTCTCAAATGATGGTGCACTTCCTATTTCTATCATTGACTGTGTCTGTTTTGTGGCTCTTGCCAATCTTGTGTTTTAGCATCTTCATAAAGTACACCAACATGTTGCTGCCTGGGTGGGAAGGACGGCTTCCTTTATGGACAAAGGAGTATACTCAGTCATCTGACTCCTCTTATACATTCTTGATGTTTGTTGAGATCTTTAAATAATTATTTACTTGTTTTAATTATATTCCGAAGATAAAGAAAGAGGATAGATAGATTGCCCAGTCTTCCATGTTTGGCTTTAAATACTAATTATTTTCTGAAAAGAAAAATGTGCTCTCTGAAAAACTGACAAATTCTCAGTCACTAGAGGTAGTTAGGACAATCACTCTTGGGACATGTGGACAGAATTCTTGCCATAGTTTGGAATTAGAATTGAGCTTCACAGAATCTGCAACATCTGTGATTCCATACTATAGTATAAAGGGCCTTGTGTCCATAGAAGGAATTCTATGCAAATGTCAAAGAAGAGTAGCAGTACAGTGTGACTTCTTCATGTGGTATATAGGCTTAATTCTTGCGGCCTTTTACTTTAGCTTTTGTATACCACCCTACGGCCATCACCATTCCCTGAAGTTCACCCTTCGGTTAAGCTATACATAATTTCTAAGAATTTCTTAATTGTGCCTTAAGTGATGTTATACATGTGATTCATACCTAGTTTATTGTCATGACTTTTGCCATCCTTTAGAAACATCTATACAGGGCTGGAGAGATGGCTCAGAGGTTAAGAGACTGTCTGCTCTTCCAGGGGTCCTGAGTTCAATTCCCAGCAACCACAAGGTGGCTCACAACCATCTAAACCCTCTGTGGAGGAATGCTAAGTGAATGTATCAACCATCAATAAAGTGCTGTTTAGCCAATCAGTTGGGCAGAAGGACAGGAAGTAGAAGGCGGGACTTCCTGAAGGGGAGGAGAAAAGTTTGAGGGTTGGAGAGAAGGGGAGAGTTTTTTGGGACGGTTGGAGGAGGACGGTGGGAACTGGAAGCAGACCGGCCCAGGGGTCATAGTGGCAAGTGTTTGGAATATATATATATAAATAAAATATTTATATTATAAGGTTTAGAGTAGTTTGTTTAGTTTATGAGTAGATTAGAATCAGTTCAGACTCTGCCCTGGCAAAGTGCTGGCAGCTTTAAAGTACCTTTTAGTCTCTCTGTGTCAGTTATTTGCTTTGTAAGCTGAATGGATACAAAATAACTGTAATAACCCTCTAATGCTTTTTTCTGGTGTGCAGATGTACATGCAGA
Source organism: Acomys russatus (assembly GCF_903995435.1). Taxonomy (NCBI): domain Eukaryota; kingdom Metazoa; phylum Chordata; class Mammalia; order Rodentia; family Muridae; genus Acomys; species Acomys russatus. The sequence goes on along the minus strand of NC_067138.1, from coordinate 38,549,832 downwards.
TAGAGCACTCATATACGTAAAATAAATAAATAAAATCTTTAAAACAATCAACCAAAAGCAAAATGAGAAACATCTATATAGACACTTCCTTACATGCAAAACATCATATTTGCCTAGTTGTTTCACATTTGTGATTATCTATAAGACTATTTCGAAGAGAAAGAAACATATCTTGAAAATTAGTGGTTACAGAAGTAAGGAATAGTGTAAAAATCACTGATTCAATTGTGAATGAAAGCCTGAGTGATAATAGATGAGGCATTTGAGAGCATTCAATAACTTGACCAATGACACCTAGCTAATGGGTGTCGAAGTTAGTCAGAAATAGAAGCAGCACTTTTAGCCTTCTTCTAAAATGTTCTTTGAAACTCACACACAATTACTTAGTAGTTATTAAGTACATTGCTTTCGATAAATTTGGAAGGTGAAAATATGAATTTGACTTCTCTGTCTCCACCTCCAGCCCTCTGCTACATATCTGCAGTCTTTCTCAAAGTGTCATCTACTTTGAAACTGTTTGGTGGCCTCCTGTTCTCTTTGCTTAAGTCTTCTATCCTTACTGTTCTTCTACTTTTTCCTCTTCTGCAGGGCCCTCCTCACTGGAGCATTTGAAGCCTTGGCTCCATGTGTTGCTGTCTGAATGTGGGAATTAGCATGGCATTCTTGGAGTAGTGATGTTTTTCCTTTTCTCATTATAAAATCAAATTCTTTTTGCTGACGGCTTCTCCTTTTTCCTTACTTAAGTGTGAGTCCCATAAGGGATAGAGTAGGAAAGAGGTGGGAAGTAGATACAGAAAGAGTGCTAGTTTGAGAACAGCCTACAATACTCAGAAAGGACAAGTATCAAACAAATAAACAACAACAACAGCAACGACACGAATAGTATGGTGAACTAGAAGTCACTCTAGTGAGAAAGACGTACCTGCCTGCTTAGAGATCTCAGGCTTTGTTATTGGGCAAATTGATCTGAGAAAAAAAAAATGTTTTCCCCTCAGTATTAGCCATTTCCCAAGGTTATGTTTCAGTTTCGTACACAAATAAGCTCAAGCTGAGCCTCCTCTTCCAGTTGGCTGGAAAGATCCAACCATGCCTACATCCCAGCGGAGAACACAATTTAAGCTCAAGCTGAGATTTTTTTTTGTCTATCCAAGAAGGGAAAATGAATTACATATTCAGGTTGAGTGTGTGTATTCATAAACAGATAAGCACACCGAAGTAACTGCAAGTAGCCTTAGGATAGTCACACATCTGACAGTCTCTGGGCTGGTCATAGCTGGGAGTGAAAGATCCCTCCCTCCCACCTGCACCCCCACCCCCCAGCCCCTTGCACATCCTGAAGGTCAATTTAATGAGCAAGCCAAGTATTTTCTTTATCACTTATTTTAGACAATGTTACACCAGCGGTGAATGCTTATGTGGCCTTTGCCTTGTGCCAGTCAGTGCTTTGTATACATTAACACATTTAACCCTCATAATAGAACCACAGGGGGTAAGATAATGTTTGGTCCTCATTTATTAAGTGTCCTGAAACAGTGTCACAGAGAAATTTAGTACCTTGCTCAAGATCACACAGGTGGTTAAGTGACACAGTGAGAATTTCAGTTAGTTAGTTAGATATACCCAATGCGTGACCAGGAGAAGCATCAACGGAGAAGAGTCATACCTGAAATGAGAAAGAATTATTTTCTGATAATGCTGCCAAAATATTTAAAACACACCCTTCAGTTAGTACACGTTCTGTGGCTCACTGATAAATATAGCGATGCAGACAAATTCAGAAATGTGTCGTGTTTTATACAGGTGACTTTAACGCATCTACTGGAACCCAGGTATCAGGTGGGAACTACATCTCAGGACTGACTTTGAGGAGGAGACTTCGGGCTCACTTGAGTTAGCATCCGCAGTTCACCATAGCTCCAAGTGATCCCTCTAGGACCAGTGTTAGATTTAATAATTGTGGCATTTTAACACTAGCCGCTTGCAGCTTCGGGCCAGCGCACCGTTCATTCAACACTGGAATTTCTAGCCAGTTATTTGGAGACTTGCTATGTATGCCTTTTATAATTCAGTTTTAGAAATTATCTGCAAAATAAGCATTTGAAAATTTAAAAAGTTATTAAGAGCTGTGGTAACTCTTGCTGATTATTATAAAATGCCCCGTTTTTCCATGTTGCTCGATCCCATAAAAAGTATGTACTGGCATTAACTCCTACACAGCTTTCCATATATTACATTGTTACTGCTTCTGAGTATGCGGTTTAGATTGATGTAGGTTGGAAGGATAAATCTCCTGTAGCCACCATCCTTATCTTGAGTAATAGCTCTAGATAGTCACTGAAGAATCTCGATGTTTTTATTTTTTAAGAGGAAATCTGTAATATTGGTATCAGCAGCATAAATAAACATGAAATATATCTGGTATCAATTCCATAATAAAGGTGCCTTTGTTCCCAAGGGAGAGAATGTGTATTTTTAAACATCTATTTGTAGGGTAGACATATTAACTGACGTGGAGATAAAAAAAAAGTTCCACAAGGTGTCACTATTTCTCTTTGCTGGAAATGCTTTGTTCTCAAACTGTTTCTGAACCACTTTAAATAAACAGAAATGAAGTAAATAACCCCCCCCCCACCCTTTTAATGAGGGAGTCAACCAGCATAACAAATGATCTACAGAGAGACACATTTTGATATTCAACCCAGCCCTGCATGTCAACTTTGATACTGGCACAGTACATCCTCCTTAGCAGGAGGATGATTGTGCGGTCTTGATACATATTTTATAGAGAAGGGTGCCAGTACAGTTCAGTGATTGGTTCAGCTCGAAGGAGAACTGTGAGTAAAAGTAATTTTCCTGTTAGAAGCAGGGATTTTAATTATTGCCTACAAAACATCACGTCTGTCCTATTGCATGTTCCTCCGTGCTCAATGCTATTGACCCTAGTGTAGACAAATAAGTTCTAAAACCACCAGAAAATGGACTGAGCAGAATTTACAGCACCCCTCCATGGCAGTAATCAGATTGTAATCTAGAGAGCTTGATTTGATTTTACACAAAGCACAAGAGCTTTATTTCCCCCTCAAGCTATTTTCTTTCTCCTGTCATGATCCTTTTACCTATCTGTCCTAGTTCATTCTGGCCAGTGTAACAGGATACCATAGACGGGGATGGGGTGGGACGAAAGAACCAAGAAACTTATTTCTGACAGTTCTCAAGGCAGAGAAGGTTGTGATCAAGGTTCTCACACATCTTATGCCCAATCAAGGCTCTCTTTCTGCCTCTTCTTTTTCAGATGTTGGCTATCTCTTCACTGGAGCATTCCATGGTGGACAGAAAAGAAGGAAAAGATGATGGGTGGAGATGAACACGAATGGATGTGAATCTTGTCTCTCTTTGGTTAAGGTCATTCATGAAGGGTTCACTCTTAAGATCCAATTATCTCCAAAACTCTCCACAAAATGCCATTTTACATTCATCCATAGAACAGTCTAAAATACCTTAGTCATAAGTCCATAGGAACAGATAACCAACATGGTGACAAGGGCCGGAATACAACATTTGGAAACTTTGACATCTTTCAGACCCCAGGACTCTTCCTACCAGGCATGTTTGCACCTGTCTACATGTGAACTCAATAGAATACACTTGGTGAAAATGTATCAATGAATGAGTGTGACCAATTTATTCAGCAAGTATTTGCTGAGCTCTGATTTATTTCCATACTTTTAGTAGGCAATGAAGCTTTGGAAACATAAAAGAGAAGAGTCCAGGTCATGGAGCTTCCTGTCAAATGAGGAAGAAAAACAAAGAAAGAGAGACAGCAGGAGTGTACTACACCTCTTGGGCTGTGGTATGTGTCTCTTAGCGTGCAAACACAGTAGACAAAGAGCCTCCGAGCCTTGGAAGGCTCTTCGGTTCATGTTGAAGAAGCCCTGGCTGTCTGCTGAAAAGTAGCTTTTCTCAGCATAGTCCACTTGCCATGAGACCCTAAGACCACGAAAGTAGGATGCAAATATATAGAGCATGTTTGCATATATTTAAATATATAGAATTGACAAGTACACATACATTTCTTATCTCAGAGTCCTTTTGAGGATGCTGAGGTTTCACAGTAAACTCTTACAAACTCTCCAGATTAACTTTGGAAGCACATGATATTATGCCCTGCACTCTAAGAAATGTATGTATTTGTTTCAGTAACAAATTTGGATGTTTCACCACAGAAACAGATCAGGGGCTTCTTTGTTGATGAAGGTGCCTAACTAGGTCTTAATTAAAAGCAGGGTAGAATTATGGATCACACTGTCATATCTTGCTCTTCACAAAGTATTTCATTGAGTGATTAGTATTTTTACCAAAATAAATGGCTAATTTTCTTCCCAGCAGAGTATCAAGTGTTTTAATCCCCAAACAAGGAGAAGGCCATTTTCATCTCAATTTGATGTTGCTGATAGACGCAGATAAAGGAGTTCCCTTGCCACTTAGAAGTTTTAAAACCTGACAGAAAATAACCGAAGCCTGCTAGCTGAGCTCTAAAAGAATTAAGTGATGGGGAGGAGGGAGCAAAATGAAACCAGATGCCCAACTATTGATATATTGACGTTGTTCTCTGAGTGCTACACAGAACGTAGCAGTATGCTGTTTAAAAACCTAGGGCAGAAAACTTGTGAATGACAAGCAAGCAGATTCATGCACACGCCACACAAAAAGGTACATTTTAAAGTTTGATGTGCTATGTTTCAACTTTAAGAAAAACATGGAGGTCTTGCTAAGAGGAATGTCTTGAAGTTTGCAAAAGTAGATTATAATCTGCTTTGTAATACGGAAATAAATAAAACGTGTCTTCCATTTTGTTTTGTTTTAAACACTGCTCTTTTCTCTCGGCTGCTTTTTATTCTGCTATTATATCAAAGGAAGCCATTCTATCCTACAGCTTTTCTGCAAAGATACCCAACGAGTACTTAAAAAGAATGTATTTATTTTTCCTTCAGCAATGGTAATTGTTAATTATGTCCCCAGGAGACACAGCAGTTAACTGGGGCCCGAAGCCTTACACTCCAAGAACCCATGGGTACTCTGGGAATTATGCGAGATCACAGTATAGATAAACGCGTGTTATTTTTCATGTTAATGTTTATTTTCAAACGCCTTCCCTCAAAAGCTCCCAGCACTCCATAAATCCTAAATTACCTCCTCCTGGGCTGCTTTTCTCTAGGCATCACCCTCAGAGAGTCACACTTCCTAAGGTCAGTGACTTTGACACTGGAGTTCAATTTGTCTTTTAGAGGGTAGTGAGCCCCACATCATGTGGCCACATGGGCATGTGCCTCATTAATAATGGCTGCTGACTCACTGCTCTGCTTAGCTTGCCCTGACATCATATCTCATGATTGTGGAATGGAAGCAGTGCAACAAGATTGCAAAAGAGATAGGCATGCTACATTTTTTAAAAAAGCAACAGTACCACCTCATTTGAAAACCATACATGTTTTCATAACCAGGTCACAGGATGAAGTACTTGGTTGGAGAAGACAAGTTTTGAGTTAATCCAGGTTTTGTTTCCTGGCTTCTACTGTTCCAGTGTCAGAGGACAATTAGCTCTGTTTCTGAATGTGTTTTAGGATTCAATTCTTTTGAGTGGAACTCAAATTGATTTCTCTAGGTTAATGGATCACATCAGGTGTCTATTGTACCTGCTTCCTTGATATACACTTGATTCTGAATGGGTGATTCATTTCCTGCCTTAACCTTGTTCCATACACACACATGTCCCTTTGCACAACAATTGAAACTGTGTCCCTGTGCACACCCACTCAGTAATCTCATCATGGCTGCACTTACTTTTTAGTTTCTATTGTGTGTTTGTGTGGATGGATGTGTATGCATGCACATGTGTTGTTTTAGTGCAGGCATGCCCATGCCATGGTGTAGAGGTCAGAGGACAGCCTCCAATGTGGGACCTTATCTTCCACTTCATTTGAAGTAGGACATTCTGATGTTTATTCCTCTGCGGAAGGTTCCTTTCTCATGCACCATACTCTAAATCATTCTCTTAGCATGCAGCAGAGAATTTTACAGAAAATACTTCTATTTGAGCCAGTTTGGTTGGTTTCGTTTTGGGCTCCTGGCTTGTCTTTGACTGACGGGGCAAAGGTGAAGGGACAAACGAAGAGATGGAGGACAGGGCAGATTGATATCTTTTCTTTCTATCCTAAAGCACCCACACCAAAACAGTATTAGAGTATTTCTGATAGGATGCTTTGGAAGTAGCCTACTTAGACTTATCTGTCTGTCTATCTATCTATCTATCTATCTATCTATCTATCTATCTATCTATCTATCATCATCTATCTATTTCTTTACTTTAGCTTCATTGCCAAGACTCACAGAATAACTGTCTGTCAACTGCTGATGACTGCTGTCATCACAAAGCTCTGTCCTCACTTTCACCCTTTTCTGTCGCTTTCCAAAGTGTAATCATCATCAAACCACTAATTAATTCTCCTGAAACACCCCCTTTCCCCTCATCACAGCAGTGACTTAAAACAAATTTCTTACTCCTCCTTCCATTGGTGAGAAGGTAACCATGTTTTTCTTCCATGTCCTTGCCCTAGCATTCTTTCATGATGGACTGTAAATTGTAAGCTAAAATAAACCCTTTCCTTGACACTCTGTTTTTGGTGAATGCTTCATCTTTACAACAAAAAACAAATCAGAATAACGAGGAATTGTACTTAAAGACAAAAGATGGAGCGTCTAGAACACAGAAACATTTGCTTTCTCTGTGCCTTGGTTTACTTTTCTAGAAATTGGGATAATAATGAGACCTGCTGTGTAGCAGTCTTCTGCATTAAATAAGAGGGTCTAGAATAATGACAGTCATCTGTTTTTATTTCAGACCTGAATTTGAACCACAAGGCTTATGCCTTGTGTAGACGATGTTATATAACTCACCCACAGCAAATCAGAGAGAAATATGATACACAATAGGCAATCTGGCTGAAAGAAAGGAGACTGCATCAGTGTTTAATTATCAGGGCTTTGTTAAAAGGGACAATAGGCAAGGTGAGCAATGTTTACCATGTGGAGGGAGTTTCATCTCCCATATCCAGGTCTTTTTATGATGTTGCTTCATGGAGTCTAGCAAGGAAACACGAAGGTCCCAATTCTCTTATCTGGGACCACATTTACCATCTGGCCCTCTTGCTTCCTGTCATCTCAGCCGGGTAGAAACACCTCTGTGTAGTCTCATGAACTTAGCAGAATCTCTCTCTCTCTCTCTCTCTCTCTCTCTCTTTCTCTCTCTCTCTCTCTCTTTCTCTCTCTCTCTCTCCCTCTCATTTTTATCCTTACGCAAAGGAATCCCTCTTTCATCGTATGATTTTTTTAAACACGGCTTTATCCATGCCTCAATAAAAAGATGATAAAGCTACTACTCAGGACTGCTGCTTGAATTTGTGACTGTCTCTGGAGGCCAGCATGCCATAAAACAATGAAAGAATTAGATCTATTCAAACACAATTCTTCATTTATGACAGATATAATATTGATAATATCTTTCATTTAATAAGTCATCCAAGTATAATTTAGCACAAGGTTCAGGTATAAATCACCAGCCGTATTCATCTTGCTTGACTGCTTTATAACACCAAAGACGAACAGGCCCAAATGCATAAAAATTCTATGCTGAAACTAGACAGAGGATCACATCTGCCAGATATTAGGTTATTTCCTCTTTTAGATATGGCACACGCTGAACCCTGCCAGAAGGCCAGCCAATGCCAGTCAGGCCACATCCGTCTGTGAACAAACGATGACCAGGCAGGTAACTATGAACAGAAGAACTGCTCTGTCAAGTGTATCTTCCTCATCGGGACACACTTCTTTCCCAGTGTTTTGACTCATTGGATTTCTTACTAGTTTGTGTTGTTGTGATTTATATTAAGGACAACAGTGTCTATTCCTTCTAGAACATGTACACGCCTATAAATGCATAGGTGATTTGGGAATAGAGACAGCAAGGGTCTAAATAAATGAAATATTTTGATTGGAGAGATAATAGTTAAGATGGTGTAATATAGAAGTGAGTGAAAAAAAATTCCACACAACTTCAACCCAATGTGTGCCTGTTTACTACAAGACAGGGCCACATCCTTGGTAATGTTATCCTTTTTAAAATTGTCTGAGTGCTGTAATGGCTCTAGCTTTCTGTTATATTTAACTGGAATAATCAAATCTTACCTCAAACCACTTCTTCCTTGTTTTCTAAGACACTGTATATTTGAAATCCTATTTAAGTATTCAATTTTTTTCTGAAGTTTCCTCTTTTCTGTCATGTTTCAGCTCTTTCTTGACCAGGAATTCTTATTATAGATCCACATGCTTGAGAATTTGTTTGCCCCAACTCTTTCTCAACACAGGAACTGACTACCTTTCTGAAGTGCCCAGCAGCACCTTTTATGGAGAATTCAAGAGGTCATGTGTCTACTTTTTGACGCTCACCTCTTGTAGACCCTATGTAGTTAGCCACCGCAGAGTCCTGGTTACTTCCCAAAAATACCTCCAGGAAGAGAGAGTAATAAAAGACACAGTTGCTCAGAAGATAAGCCTGGGAGTCAGCTGAGTCTTTTTTTGCTCCCCAAACCGATCCTTTCTCATATGGAAACAAAATCAATGATACTAAACCATTTTGTTAAACTTTGCATTCTTTTAATTAAAGTGGCACATAGCTGAGAGAGATAAAAACCTTGGCTCTTCTTTCTCAGTCTGTTGTTGGCTGGCTTACTGTTCCTGTACTGTGATGAGACAGAGCATCATGGGGATAGTGTACAGAGAGGCAAAGTTACTCACTCCTGGTAGCCAGGATACAGGGAGATCAATAAGACAAGAAGAAGCCCCCGAGTGTGTGTTCTCAATTTTTTGCCAGTGACCTAATTCTTCCAACTAATGCTTTCCATTAGTTTAACCTAGCACTACCAAATTCTAGACCTGGCAGTAGGTGAGACCATTCCTTAGGCTAGGGCCACCATGGGCCACTCACCTCTTACCGAGTGGTTAGCCAGCCTTTAACACATGAGTCTTTGTTGGGTGATTACCACATATGAATTATAACAAATTGTAAGAACTGTTGTAAGGCTCAAATCTGGTAATATCTGTAAGCTGCTTCTCATAGTTTGCAGTATACAAGTTCTGTTTCTTTTGGTGATAGGATATGACACTGAAGTTTTTGTTCCTGATATGCCACATGGAGAACACATTTAAAAGAAAACTTATGATGTTTCCCTAGAACTGTCATCTTTACCCCAGCCTCACTTTAGTCAGAGGTACCACCTCCTTCCTTTCCTCACCTGGAATCTCAGCGCATGTGGCTTTCTCTCCAAATGGCTTGCTTCTAATAGTCATCCTTTCTCATCAGCCACTTCCCAAGTCCATTCTAGCATCACCCGGAACTATTCCACTTTTTTTCAGCATGCTTATCCTACAAACACGCCAGGTTTGTCTTCTAGCTATTTGGGTTTTCAGCTCCCAACCTCAACTTAATTATCTAAAGCATAAAATGTTTCATTAGATAGTCTCTGTGGGCTGTTTCAGTTCCGAAGTTTAATGGTTTTACTCGTTTTATGATCCACATTATTACTTTTTCCAAAAGTCTTAATGCCCATCTGCTGCCACAGCAGAAAGCCCACACTCATCTCTGTAGCTTTGAAGATGCCTTCTGAATTGATCATACCCAGAGTGGACATGTCTGTAGTCCAGCCTCTGTAGTCCCTGTCACCCTGCCATATCTCCTGCCACACACAGGCTCTGCTCATAGCACTCATCTGTTATTCAGCATCTTTCTCCTCTTGTGTTTCATTCTTTAAGAATTGAAAGAGGAAGACCTTAATAAGGAGTAACAATATGCGATGATGAAGATAAAGATTTAAACCACCATGATCCAGTTCTTTTCGTACAGTGTCGGAGGTTGGTTGGTTTGATTTTCCTAACAAACTCTTTTTCCTGAAGGCCATAGATTCTGGAAGCCTCATTTTGTATCCTCCAAGCAAAGCAGTCTTATGGAGAATCCTGACTGAGACAGATTGGTCTGTAAGTCAGTCATTACTTTGGACAAACTGTCAAGCACAGTTGAATGACTAGACCCACTCAGAGAGTTTTCTGGTTCATAGTGGGTAGCGGAGTTTGTGAGCCTTATCATGCCACTAATAATTTGTTAGTAGAGCTAGTAAAACATATTGAACAAATCAAAATGACTAATTTAACTATGCTTTAAATTACACTTATTAAACTACATAGAAATGCACATACTTATTCAACCATCATGGCATTGTTATATTTACCCAAGGTCAAAAGTCTAGCTACTAGGAACTGTGGCAAAAACCCTCAAAGCTTGTAGGTATGAATGTCTCCCATGAAGCTGAGTGTTTGCTGATTGTTACTGCCCAGTAGATGGTTTATGAGTGGGGTAGAGCCATGAAGTAGTCCCTAGGAATTCTAAAACTTCAGAAGCACACCACTTCCAAGACTCAATGAAAGCATCAGAAGTGTTTTCTCTACCCTTAGTCTTTCTCTCTCTGAGTTAGAAAAAAGACAACAGATCTCTAGGTTCTGGAGAAGCCATATTGATTTAGTGTCCTTTGTCCTGTGTCATCAAATGTTGGAACAAGGTTCAAGAATGGAGTCATGTGAGGACAATTCAGAGTATTTGTGAGAAAACTCCAAGAAAACAAGACAAGAGTCTTGTCTTATGACCTCATTTTCCTCAACAGGGAGTTGTTCTTGGAATGTGCTTTTGTATCCCTTCCAGGTGTAGTGGAGGGGAGTGAGTTTACTTCGTATTATTTATTATTATTTATTACAAACGGCTACTGTTATTTGTTTACATGCCTCTATGAAAAATCAGTTTTTGTTTTGTTTTCTTTGCAGCATGGTGCTTGTCTATTATCAAGGGTGGCTTACCTTGTATTTGGACGCTTTATTCCTTTTAATCCTCAGACTATAAATTGTCTAATGCTCTGATTATTGCATGTGACTTTAGTCTGCCTCATTCATTGGCTCCATTCTCCTTGGTCCCTCTGTCTTCAAATTCCTGGGTCCTGCCACAGTCCCCAGAACATTGAGCAATCAAGTCCATGGTTACAGACTAAACATTCTCATTTACTTGTTTGGCAAGAGGAGAAAATTCTGTTTTTACTCTTTTTTTTAATGAGAAAAACCTATAGTTTACTTTTACTTATATCACATAGTTGATCCATTTATTGAAAAGAAAATAATCCAACCAAGAAGGTATATTCACTTTAATATTTGTTTCAAGACAAATTTCTGAAAGTTCAATACTCACATCTACTATTTTTGCAATTCATTAAATCATACTTAGATGCTATAAATTTGTGTCATTGGCATTTTCTATGTTTTCTAAACACAATTTAAGATTTGTACATTAGTGATCAGTCAGTCATCATATAATTTTGGCTCACTATAATAGAATTCTACCAAATTTTATGTTGTGAAATTAAACCAGCCAGGCCCACTGTCTTCATCCTAAGGTCAAGAGTTCCTGTGAGCCTGTTACAATATTTGCCAGTGTCTACTTGCTTGTTTTTTGCTTCAATTTGGTACATGAATATAGCTATGCACAGCAGAACATCTGAAACTGTTACTGGCCTCTGACAATAACAGTCAACCAGTGTCATATCAGAACACTGAGAGCCAGCTATTTCTTCAAATAGTAATTTGCTGTGGGTGAGTGTGAAGGGTAGGAAGTGATTGCATGGATATGTCCAAAATATATTTTTCTGCCATAATATTTCTGTCATTTCTTGAATATGAATAGTTACACAAGTAGATAGTCACTTCCTCAGATAACTCACTCTTGAAAATTCTGCCACATTATCAAAACTTTTACATTATAACAGTATTACATAAGAAAATGCGGAAATAATATACAGACCTACAGGTTTGGAAATGGTTTTTTATCAGTTCTGAATCTATAGCTTCTTACTGGACTGCTATAGATAATATTTGCAAAGTATATTTCAACTTCATACATTCTAATGTTTTAATTTTAGAAATCATTTATTTATAGACAGTTCTACATATGACTGTGCTATCACAATTAAAAAGAAAGTGAAATTCAAATATTAAGATCTAATCAATACCCTCAGGAAATGAAACAGAAATGTGCATCAAATGCTATTTTCAATTTTTAATTATCCACAGATTTCATGAATGAAAATTATCAAAATATGCTGCTTCTGGTTATACTGTTCCCTTGGAAATACTATGTATTACCAGATAATGAAGGATGTCTTATGTATTTCTTACTATATGTATTAGTGCTAGTGTAAAAACACCATTGTCTTCAGAAAAATCATTCTAATTTAGTATCCAGTTATACAGTCAACAATTATCTAATTTATATCCAACAGGAGCGTGGTGGATTCAAAACTACATAATTTCTAATTTTTTCATAATCTGAAGTATTATACAGAGTTGACTTTATTTTATGTTTTTGGGAATTTTCTTTTTATTGTATTTCTTAGCAGGGATTTGCCTTAAAATGATTATCAAACCAAGGATTCTCTTAGGTTTTTGGTCTTTCTATGTTCCCTATTCATAAACTGAGATCATTGAAATGTTTGTCCATGACAATGTTCTATATTCTTTGATTATTTTTCCTAAAATTTTAAGATTCTTATTATAAATGCCTTTAATCACTTACATTGCATTATTTGTTTAAATAAGAGTGTATCACATTAGCATTTCATTAATTTCTATATTTAATGCTTGAGATTCTTAGGAATAATTTTGATCCACCAAAACAAGTCACAGCAGTGTTTTAATTCCTCTTTTGTGCCCATTATGTAATACAAGAGTTACACTATGTAGAAAACAATGAAATTTCCCTGGCCTACCTGCCATTAGAGGCAGCTTGAGAGACTGATGGACTTCCCTGGTTGTTGGTTTTTAAAAATTAATTAATTATTTATTTTTTACAGATACATTTATATTGTTACACATATATACAATAAACTACCTATAGCAAGAAGAACCATGACAAAATAAGGAATTACAGATATGTTATAGTCTTAGTGTTTTGGCTATTTGTATTTGACAGCCTTGAAGAAAGCATCTTTCCTATCTTGGTGCATCTAAAATTCTGAATGTAAATCAATCTCCATCACATCTTCTTATTGTCAACTTAAAACATCTATCTAGACTTAAAAACATCTTAAGCCCTAACCAAGTAAGCTTCATTGTAAAGCTAAGCTACTTGGTCTTCAACTCCATCAGAGACTTGAGAAGGAATAAACTTGACTACCTGAGTCTGCCAGGAGTGCAGGTTAGTAGCTTTCCAAATGAGAAGATGACACAGTTTTCTACCTGAATAGTCACCCAAAACTCTCTATAATGTTGGAGCATTTTCTTCAGCCTTCTGGCCCAATATATCTGACAGACATGTTTGTGAGGCAGGAACTATTGAGGACTTGCTTACCCTCTCTTGGCCGAGTTTGGCCATCACTTTGACTGAATCCAAGCTTGCCTTATTTTAGGCAGAATTTTGTCTGTGTTAGCAATCAGGAAGGTTTCCCTGGTGGCTTGTTTGCTACATTTGAAGCCATCTTCAGGAGGAGGTTCTTTGATGCTCATCACCCTCTTTGAGGTAGGCTGGGTGTTGCCAGGAGTTAACCTGTCTCTTTGTCAGTGGATCTTTAAAGTGATAAAAACATCTTTAAATGACATATTCTATATGTCTCTGAGGTTTTTGAAGACCTTATCTGACTATCCTACCTTATCTTTCTGTAGAATCATATCTATCTGCTACACCTAACATGTATATTCTTGTGATAAAGGTAGACTAGTGATTGACACGACCATGATTTGATCAGCTAACAATTAATTTATATAACTTTTTACCCTCTGCTTTTACTTTTAAACCACTGAAACATGGGGATTTGTCTTTTAAAGCCACCCACATTATAATTACTCAGAGGAAGAAGAGCTGTTATGTCATATTGTGTGACTCTTTTACACAATGAAAGTTTCTTAGAACAATAACTTCTTTTTATTATTTATTATATTAAAAATGATTTTATTAATTTATTCAGATTACAACTCAATTGTTATCCCATCACTTGTATCCTCCCATTCCTTCCTCCCTCCTGCTTTCACCCTATTTCCCTCCCCTAGGTTTAAGACCGAGGGGGACCTCCTTCCCCACTTTATGGTCATAGGCTATCAACCCTCATCTTGGTAGCCTGCTTATTCTTTCTTTGAGTGCCATCAGGCCTCCCCACCAAGGAGAGGTGGTCAAATATGGGGAACCAGAGTTCATGTGAGAGTCAGTCCCCACTCTCCACATAACTGTGGAGAATGTCCTGTTCATTGGGTAGATCAGAGAAGGGGTTCAAAGTTTACTACTTGTATTGTCCTTGGTTAGTGCAACAGTTTGAGCAGACCCCCTGGGCCCCTGTCTACTCATCAAGATGTTCTTCTTGTAGGTTTCTAGGACCCTCTGGGTTCTTCTATTTCCCTATCTTCTATATATCTCTTACCTAGAGTCTCAGTAGTATGTCCTCACATCTATCCCAACCTCCTGGTAAGTGAAGACTTTTGTGGGACATGCCTTTTGGGCTAGTGCCCAATTATAAGTGAGTATATACCATGTGAGTCTTTCTGCTTCTGGCTTAACTCACTCATCATGATCATTTCTAATTACATCCATTTGTCCACAAATGTCAGGATTTCCTTGTTTTTAATAGCTGAGTAGTATTCCATAGTGTAAATGTAGCACAGTTTTTTTATCCATTCTTCAACTGAGGGACATTTAGTTTGTTTCCATGTGCTGGCTATTATGAATAAGGCTGCTATGAACATGGTTGAACATATGTCCTTGTTGTGTGGTGGAGCATTTTCTGGGTATATTCCAAGGAATGGAATAGCTGGGTCTTGAGGAAGCCTTATTCCCAGTCTGGGAAAGTGCCAGATAGATTTCCAAAGTGCTTATAGAAGTTTGCATTCCTGTCAGCAATGAAGAAGTGTTCCTCTTTCTCCACATCCTCACCAGCATGTGGTGTCACTTGAAGTTTTGATCTTAGCGATTCTGATGCGTGTAAGATGGAATCCCAGAGTCGTTTTGATTTGCATTTCTGTGATGACTAACAATGTTGAGCATTTCTTTAAGTGTTTCTCAGCAATTCGATATTGTTGAGAATTCTCTGTTTAGTTCTGAGCCCCATTTCTCAATTGGATTATTTGGTTTGGTGATGTTTAATTTCTTGAATTCCTTATATATTTTGGATATTAGACCTTTGTAAGATGGAGGGTTGGTAAAGATCTTTTCCCAGTCTCTAGGCTATGGCTTTGTTCTTCTGTCAGTGTCTCCTGCCTTACAGAAGCTTCTCAGCCTTATGAGGTCCCATTTATTAATTGTTCACCTTAAGGCATGGGCTATTGGTGTTTTGTTCAGGAAGTTGTCTCCCATGCCATGACTTTCTTTTTTTAATTTTTCAATGCTAAATCCAAATGGTAGAAGAGCTACTGGCATATAATAGATGGATTTGTATTGATAAATAAAACATTACTAAACTTCTTGGCTGAAGTCATAATCACTAAGGTTTCTATGGTTTCCAATGATGTCAGAATTAGTCTGTAATCAATGTAGCTGGATCTTCTTATCAGAGTTTTAGATGGCTTCAGTCTGAGTTTCATCATTAAAGGGTTAGTGTTCTCCAAGGCCCATGTGCTTGTGGGCACAATTCAGTTTCTCGTAGCAACAGAAAGGATGCTTCCTTGAGGTCTAGAGGAGGTTCTGACCTCTACAACCTTTTGTATGGGCTCAGTTGAAATGTACTTTTATGACCAATTGATTATCAACTTTAATTATATCCAAATAGTTAATTTCTTCTTGTCATCAAATGTCATCAATGAATTCATTTTTTCATAAGACATAACTTAATTAAAACTCTGATTGCTTGTTATTCTTTTTGTATTCTACTGATTAGAAACCAGTCTGGGTTCTACCTATACCCAACACAGATAAACAAATCATGATCAAGTTATTTAAATTTGCACTCCCTAAAAGACTAAGAATATTAAGATGTGTTGTTATTTTAAAATACAGCTCAAAAATATTATTTTAAAAAATAATTGGTAAGTATTTTGAATGTAGGTACAAAAAATTCCAGTGAACTTAAAAAATTAAATTTAAGACTAGTGATAGCTCATGTATAACTATTTTGCTACACGAGTCTGGCTACCATGTTTGATTCACTGAACCTTGCCTCCTCCCCCCAAATGGTGGAAATGAAGAACCACCACTACATAGTTGTCTTCTGATTTTTCACATGTGCTCTGTAGTGTGCTCACAACACTCCCATCCCACACAGTGATAATAAATACAATTTAAATTAATGTAAGTTTAGTAAATAATTTTTAGAAAATTAGTAAAACTGGTAAACATTAAATGTGTTCACATTTTTATAGACCTAAAAAAATGGAGCAATGAAAGTTCATGTAGAAATAGGAATTTATACTATTTTAGGGTCATTGTCATAAGGAATTTTTACTATGTTGACTTTAAGAATCAGTGCTTTGGAATAGTTGTCACTAACATTTGTGGTCCTGATGGGAGGATTCCAAACATAGTATTGTCAAGAGCTGGTGTTAATGCAGCAGATCGGTAACCATTGTGGCATATGCATTATGTTTTTGCAAAATCTGCAGAAACTGCCACTTGAAGGATTACTGGAATTTACTATCTGCTATCAAGGGTAGAGTTTTCTGAGTTTTTTGCCCCTTTGTAGTGAACGTATATCTGGAAGGGTGGTTTTCACAGTAATTCTAAAATACGGAACATACTCCTCTATTTTCTTCTTGAAAACTCTTGGAACAGAAACCCACACGCAGACATATGACGTGTTAGATGTTCCCACTGGTCACTTGATCTTGACGAAGCTTTGTCTTTGTTGTTTTTACCGTGCTTTTATTTGTCCTTTCGTGATATGTATAACACAAACCAGTATTTCTTTTTTTTTTTTTTAATGAAAGTGCTTGATCAGCAGATATTTTCATGTCTAATCCAAACCTCTCGACTACACTGGAGCTTGTAATGATCATCCTTCTATGTGTCAGGGGATGTTGTACACAGATGGTTCATATTAACGAAGCCTGTGAGTGGCATTGTCTCTGCAAAGTGTCCGTGGTCCATCTGAGTGCAGCAGGAGAGAGCCAAACAAGCAAAGAACCTTGATTGAAAATCAATCAAGGAATTGAGAGCCCTTGGAGAATTAGGACCAGGGAAAGACATTTCCTTTCTCTAGGCTCAGAGAGTTGGGGTCTAGACGGCAGGAGAAGAGGTCTAAGCACAAAATACTCATTACCTCTTTGCCAGGACTCTGGACTCTGACATGAGATGAGAGCCGGCATCAGGGTTGATTTCTACTCCAGACAGTCATGTACAGTCCTTAAGACAAAGAAGTGTCAGGCGATGACAGACATGTGCTTTGGCTTGTGGGATTGAAAAGCAGATTCCAACCCTTTACCTTTTCTATTATAGTTCTCTTGTGCTTTTTCTTTTACTCGAGAGCCTTCTTAAATCATATAAAGTGTATAAAACTGGGCTTCACAGAGCTGAAGAGCTGCTTCTCCTCTGCTTGTGACTGGAAGCTAAAGAAAGGAGGAAGGGCCCCAGCCTGAGACTCAGGTGAGATGCAGCTCTATCAGAACTGGGTAGCACAATCCAAACACAGCTCTTAAATTTGATTTCAAGGTCCTGGTTGAGGGGACTCTGGCCAGCCCGAGCAAGGCAAACATGGCTCTGGCAGGCCTTGGTCTTCTCCCCCAATTTCCTCTGCTTTGCTAAAAATCATTAGATTACAGTCCTAAAGCTGGCCACCAAGGCCCAGTTTCTTTCTTTCTTTTTTTTTTTTAAATTAATTTATTCTTGTTACATCTCAATGTTTATCCCATCCCTTGTATCCTCCCATTCTTCCCTCCCTCCCCTTTCCCCCTTATTCCCCTCCCCTATGACTGTTCCTGAGGGGGATTACCTCCCCCTGTATATGCTCATAGGGTATCAAGTCTCTTCTTGGCAACCTGCTGTCCTTCCTCTCTTTGGCCACTTCCTCCTCTTCCTCCTCCTCCCCAGGCTGACTACCAAGGTTCAACTATGCATGTATGAAAGTCCAGCAATCAGAAGCCCCATTTGACTTACCTGATTAACATGCCCACTTAAAATTGAACAGCTCATCCTAGCGCAGGGCTTCTCTCTTTACCTTTATAAACAGCCATGTTCCTGTGGGCCACATCTGCCTCCTCTCTATGCAAGGCAGACATCTGTCCCCCACTCCGGGACAAATATCCCTGGCCTCTCTCCTTTGTTCGTTTTCCTATTCTCCCTCATATTCTACCTCCCATCTTTGGCCTTTTTTCTTTAGTCTTTGCCCTTTGTCTCTCTGGGGCAATAAAATCTTTATTGTGCTGAGAACTTGGTCTTGGGGGTCCTGAGCTAATACCCATCCTTACTCTGGTGAGGATTGAATAGATGTTAAGAACATCTATCAGATGATCTCAGTAGCCCCTAAGCCACTGAAGGCAAGAAAGCTAATAAGATAGTAGTATCTCAGCCGGGTGTGGTGGCACACCCCTTTAATCCCAGCACTCGGGAGGCAGAGGCTGTTGGATCGCTGTGAGTTTGAGGCCAGCCTGGTCTACAAAGTGAGTCCAGGAAAGCCAAGGCTCCACACAGAATAACCCTGTCTTAGAAAAAAAAAAAAAAAAGATAGTAGCATCTCTAAGTCAAACGGGACGAATGCCTGCTTCAAAATAAGGTAAAGCTAGCAAAAGGAAGAGATGCTTTCTTTTTTCAATGTACTGGATTTTTTTTTTAACTTTTCTTTTCCTTCATCCAGTTCCTGACAATGCAAATGTGTTAAGTTTCCCAAATACATGAAGAAAATTTACAGCCTCATTTTCTCAGTGAAGGCCTCAGTTGCATTTGAGGAAAGGACAGTAGGACAGGAATAAAAAATGTATGTTAAAGCTCATAGAATAACCTGAAGTTAAACATGTATTATTTTTATACATTAATTTCTCAACATGTTTAATATGTGTTAATAAATAGAAGAAAAAAGTATCACTTTTTAGAGCTACTAGAGATATAATATATTTGAAATTCGTCTATTGCAGAACTATACTAATTTAAATGATTTCTGAAAGTATTTAAAATTATGTATGTATCAGGCAAAGGACATTTTTCACGCCACCTTTTCTACCCACTTCTATAGGATTCTCTGTTGTGGGTGGGGCATCTCTACTTTGAAAATCTTAGATCCCTCGATCTGCTATGATGAGTAACAGTCAAAACAAAGGTCCACCAAATACTGTTTAAAGTCAACTTCAGGCTGTGCCCTTCGTGAGATATCACAGTCTGATTCTGTGTATGTGAATATTCCAAAATGCAAAAAGAAAATATAATCTGAAACACTATTCGTTGTCATCCTTTTCATGAGAAATATTCAATTTGAACCTTACACCACATGCTCAGAAGCCGGCAGAACAACCCATGACCTCTTCTGGGCAAAGGTCAGAAGGAAGCTAGAAAAAAAAAGAAACCCTGTCATCCTAGATGAGAAATAACTATTGGAAACACCATGGAGGGGCATGGATAGCTGCTTAGATGTAGGAGTCCAGTGATATTATCTGGATGGTTATAGACGTCACAGAAGGAATTCTTTCACAAGCTAGGATGTGGGGAATCTTTGTACTGTGCTCTCCTACAGCGTTTAAGAACCTTGGAATTTGACAGCCTGTCCGGTCACACTGGATCAGCTTATTTGTTTAGTTTTCAATGTGCTTGCCATATTTGCTTGGCACTCTCCTATTTCTTGAGCTTTGTTTAAACTTTTGAAAACTTCTGATATTTAGAAACGTTTTTTTTTCTTGGATGATCAGATGTAAACACATAAAGATAAAATCTGCCTACACAGCATTATCATTCCACAGCAAATGTATCAAAGGTGCAGGTGCCTTATTCAGTTGGATGGAAAACATTCCCAACAGTGCATTTCTAGGGGCAGGCACTAAATTACTGCAGTTATGCTGAGTAGAGAGGCTGTGTCCCCCCCCCCCCCCGACAATGCATCATTCTTTAAAGATACGGAGAACAATTAACAAGTTGGGTTGCTAGGATTTAAATTTACCTTTCATCTTCTGTGGTTTACAAAGACTATTTCTCTTTTTCATTTAATTTCACCTTGGGATGATAAAACTGGTAGTAGATTCTCATTTGCTCAACTAGTCCAAGATGATGTTACTGGTTCATATCAAATCAGAAGCAGGTTTTGAGCAAGGCAAGACAGGAATTCAAGTCTTTCAAAGATTTATTTGCCTTTAGCAGCAGATGCAGGTTTTTTTTTTTCAATCTGAGGATGGTTTTTAGAAAGTGTTAGGTTGCTTAATTTACTGTTTTTATACTTCAGTGAAAACTGGCTGAATTTCCGTTATTATCAACCACAGAGAAAGAATCATGCCATAACTAGAATGGAGAAGAAGCTAGCTTACCATTGCTTAGCCTGATACCATTTTCTGTACCTTTAAGTAAAGGGAAAATGCTGAATGGGGGCTTTTCTGCTAGGAGAATTCTCTGTGTCCTTTCCCGAATCAACTCATCACACCTGCAGCACAACAGCCTTCTTAAGCTGAGCTTGTGTTTGTAAAGGTAGAAGCTTCTCTAGGCAATTTCTTTCTGTGATCGATAAAGCATTTCTTCCTCCTCCTCAGCTGACAGCCGCCTGCCCCTACCATGGTTAGATCTGTCTGCATAAGGCAGGAGTGCCCCAGAGCAGCTATTAAAAGGCCAGGTGTCTCTTGGCAGGGACAAAGCACAGATTCGTGTGTTCATGCTTCCGTTGTTCGACTCATCTTGATGGAGTAAAATGTAAACTTCTTTCAAAATATTAATATGGCTGCTTCCAACAAATGTGAGCATCCGATGAGCAGAATAAGTCACAGAGCTTTGTCCTGCATGTTAATTGGCTGCTTTGATAATATTCTTGCATCATATTGACATTATCTACCAGATGCTAACATGGCTGTTGACAAAAGAAAAACACAAATAAACTGGTTTATATGATGCTGTAGCCGCAGCTTTAGTTTTTCTGACGCTGTTGTAAAGCAACAAAAAGTGTATTGTGTTTCATAACTACTTCCTTATGGGTGTCTTTTCAAGATAAGCTTTAAATCCTGATTTTTCAGGCAACTAATCCAAAAATTGAGTTCATGTTAAAAGACATTGACTTAAAACCCTCACTTTTCTATTAAATTATGCTGTAGTGACCAGAATCAGTTAAAGAATTATTAATACATAAATTATATGTATGTAATATATCTTGTATACACATGATCAGTAAATTAATAGTGTCATTTGCCTGTTTTTATCTGTAAGTAAAGTGATAGATTATTTAATGGCGAGAGAACCATAATTAGATATTTCTTCAGCTTCTTCTATAACACAAACATGATCAAAGATCAGTCCCTTGGAATGTAGGTAGCACAGTTACAGTGGATGTTACAAGGAATGCCTTGCTCTGTTGGTTGGAGGAAAAGTAACATTTATTAGGCAATACAGAGAAATATGTAATAGAATACAAGTACTAACCTGCACGTACTGTAATTGCTTTAGATGTTCCGAGGAATGAAAGATTGATAGAGGCTCCGTTAGAGGGTTTGTGTTCCAGCTGAGCCTTAAAGCAAAGGTCAAGTTTGAATTGATAGAGGTGAGAAAGGAAGACTTTCCAGATGAGAAGGGCAACGTGAGGGAAATCCCAAGGGTTACAACAGCAGGGTAAGCATTTTCATGTTTGTGAAAATAGAGTGATCCCAGGTGCTTTCATCTAAATGACTCAGGCATAGTTCTAGAAAATGTCCCTCTCTTTCTGGTTTCATAGCTCTTGTTCTTGTGTACTTGTTAGATCATTAATGGTAGCAATGGTTATTAGAAAATATTGCATGTCAATGATATGTCACTGAACTCATGTCACAGTGCTTATCTATTCTGCACTAACAGTCTTTAATATCAATACGTATTAATAAACAGCGTTCCTGAAAATAGTTTTCCAAAACCATTTCTTGCAATTTAAACAGTAGTCTATACATAACACAAGGAAGAGACCATGGTCTTTGTGACACGGATGTTTTCCAGCTAGATTTGGGGGTATAAGGTGAGGGCAGAAAAACTGTGCAAGCAAAATTATGAACACTATTTTTCCTTTCGGATATTCTCAAAGATTGCCCTGGGTTTCTTGAGGCCAAGCTCCTCTTTTGTATTTAAATGACTAGTTGGTACCAGAGGAGTCCCAAAGATTTATAGGGAAGCATTGACATAACAAGGAATTTTGTCTGTCAGCAACACAATATGTAGGTATTCAAGGCAAAAATAGAGTGACTAAGAACTTCCTCACCAAGAGAACTGAGAAAATTGTGTTAAAAATTTATCCTACGGATGTGCAGTGGGTGAAAAGAGAATCTGGTGGTTCACAAAATAATCTTTTGATTTTCAAAAGTTTTATAAATAATGGCATTGTGATCACATATATTAGTAATGAATGTATGTGTAATAATCACAAGAAACCACTATTTCAGGTTGCAGTTTACCAAGCTGCATCAGGCCCTCACAGAAGCTTACTGTGCTCAGACTTGACATATCAGGAACCTTGGGAAGGAGGCTTGGGGCAACTTTCACTTTAAGTGCTTATACTTTTGATGAGAATGACAGCTTAACATGAAGCTAAATGTTTTTAAAAGTCTATTTAAATTTAATTTGAACACAAGTATAAGAAAAGACATATATATGGAGATTGTATTTTGAATCAGAGAAGTTTAAAAATATTGCTTTCCTGTGTAGGATCATAGGGACTGTAGTTGGACAAGAATTGACAGAGGAGGACACAGGAGAGATTACAGAAAATAAGGGGAGGGGACATAGATAATGTGAAGTACAGTGTGTCAGTAAAGGCCAAAAAGAACCATTGTCAGAAAAGGTGACTAAGTCATAAGTTGAGACTCTCTTGCCTCCTGTTGGATTCTCAGCATACCCTGTCGAAGAAGGCAGGACAGAAAATTCTCCACTTTATGGTGCAAGCACAGAAGCACTTCACAGATGGTTTAAATTAATGGGCATTTTGTTTGTTAAAACACAAAATGTCTAAAAGCAAATTGGAGTCATTTGGGTCAGAACACCCTGCCTTAAACTCCTTTCCATTTGGCAGTATTCCAGTCCCGATACTTTCTGTGCCACTCTTGTAATGAATAAATTTGTGTAAACTTCCAGGGATTATGATCCTTATAAATAGACCAAAAGATCCACTTTAGGCTCCAGTGCAATGCAATGAGAAATTCTGGTAGATTTTTATTCTGTCTGAAGAAATTTAGTAATCTACTACTTGATTAAAGCTGAAGACGCAGTACAAGCACTGTATAAAGTCCCCAGCATCCTCTACATGTGCATATTTTCATAAAGCACCTAGCAATCTGCTGCCTACCTCTGGAGAAAGAAATTTGATGTCATTGGTGCAGTGAGTAATTACTAATGATATTTACTCAAGCCTCTGACTATATTATTTCAATAAAACAAAGAAAATGAACCATTGCTAACAACAACAACAACAATGTTCATTTGCCTCAAGTCTTTAAATACTAGTAGTTTTTCCAAGAAACATGTTAATATATTCAATAATCTAGTGATTAAAGGATATAATATCAATAACATATCATAATATCAATATAATTGTAAGTTCAATAAGGAAACAGAAAGCCTGAAACAGTACCTTGAATATGATTAGCATGAAAAATGGGATAATAAAACCAATACAAATGTTCCTTGACTGAGGATGAAGTTATTACAGGAAAGACTCACGGTAAATTGAAAATGCAATCTATACATCTGAGCTACGTAAGATCACAGCTACATGTCACACTGTGGACCAAGATATGTGGCTTATCTTCATGTAGAAGCTTGGGAGATGTGGCCCTCTGTAGCTTCCTGGCATCACAAGAGAGTATTGTACAGCTCAATAAAAGCATCAAAATAATACTAGAGCTGAAGTCTCGCTTCTGATGACTGCCTCTTGACTTCTACAACATCCAAAAGTCAAATAGTCTAAGCATGCTGCTCAGCCATACATCTTCGTATTCACCCCTGTTCTTTGAAAACATTACCTTCTCTGATTAAGATGAGAAGTAATATTTGTCTGTGGTTATTAGGATAAATACTTAGATTGGAGTTTGGTGCCATTTCAATTTAGCCAAACAGCACCAGTGAGGACCCTGATAAGGTCCATAACCTCTTCAGAGCAGGTTTACAGGATCAGGCAGGTAGTCTTTCTTGCAGAGAGGCCTCAAATAGAACTTGAGGTTTATGGATTATCCCCATGAGAGCTGTGTCACTATTGCACATGTGTGCATACCCTGCTACCAGGTTTGCATTGACATTAGTAGAGTTTACAGCTGGATGCCACCATTGTTGCCCTATCACTTTGTATAACACCTTTCAAAGTAAAGAGATCTATTGAGCATGGGGTAAGCTTCCAACTCAGTTCCCACTCGCTCTCTGTATATCAGATGTTTAAAATACATGTTAGTTAAGTGCTTAGCCCTAAGCAAGACATTTATTACCAGGTGCTCTGGGGCTCAGGGAACACTGAAGAATAAAGAGCAGGAAGAATATAAGACCCATAAGAAGGGGAGAAGGGATGTGAAATGCTGTCTTCAGGCCATGACACAATCATCACAAACAGATCTTATTGTAGCTGTCAGTGCTACAATTGGCCTGGATAAGAATAGAGCTGCCAGGAGCTAGCTATGAGTCAGAAAGTGGCTCACATGGCCATATCCACCCCCGGCCCCTATACTAAATGGGCGATTCCTGGAAGAAAGTATTTACATTCAGTTGTGTCCCAAATGGTGAGTCCAATGGATAGATACAAGTCCATGGCCACACAGAGTTCTTGTTTAGAATTATGGGGTCACCAAATAAAACAACAAACAAATAAATAAATAAATAAATAAATGTGTGTGGGGGCTTGGAGAAAGGAAGGGTAGGAAATGATACCTGGAGGTGTGTGTGTGTGTGTGAGTGTGTGAGAGAGAGAGAGAGAGACAGAGAGAGAGAGAGAGAGACAGAGACAGAGAAAGACAGAGAGAGAGAGATACAGACAGACAGAAATGATCAAATAATGAATTTAATCAATAGAAATCACACAACAAAAGTAAACAAAATACTGATCATTACTAATTTCCTCAAGGCAATTATGAAACTAAAGCACTTGAAATGATGACATTTAAAATACAGAGAAAACAATAAAACATCCAGAAATACAGGATATTCCAAAAGTTTATAAAAGATCTGAGATTGGCCTCACAGACTGTGAAAGGCAAGAGATGGCAGCATAGTAACACATGCAGAAATGATTGCTAAAGATTCTCAAAAAGTTCACTTTAACTAGCAGAGGACAACTAAAAAAATCTCAAAAAGCCCCACAAGTCCAAATCAGCTAAGTATAGCAATATGCTTAGGTTAAGTTGTAACAAAAATGCTTAAAACATATATTGAAGTAACTAGGGGGTGAAAAACACAGGGACAGTCATTGCTAGAAGTGGCAGGTTTCTAAGTAGAAAGTAAATAATGCAAGGACTGCCAGGTTAGGCAGACTATATATATTGCCTCTGTGTGATCTAGTTGAAGAAACTCAACATAAGAAAGAAAAGACTCTTGTACAGAGAGAAAATAGAACAGCTTCAGAAACTCACAGAAATGGTGATGAAGCAGTTGAAAAGTACTGAGAAAAAGGCATATATTTCCTAAACCTTGGAAGGAGATGTGATGTAGGGGTTCCACTTGGGGTTAAACAATCTGAATTTACTTATGCTGTATCCTTACACAAAGCTACTACTTTTCACTTAAAGTTGACAGAAAAATAAGGACATTTTAAGAAAAGCATGGATCAAGTGAATCATGACCACCAAAGAAAATATTAAAAGGAACACTACAGAGAAAACAAAAAATAAGGCCCAATAAAAAGATGATAAGAAATAAGTTTCATGAAACAAAGAGATATTTTTTTTTTTTTTTGGTTTATGGAGACAGGGTTTCTCTGTGTATCCTTGGCTGGCCTGGACTCACTTTGTAGACCAGGCTGGCCTCGAACTCACAGCGATATGCCTGCCTCTGCCTCCTGAGTGCTGGGACTAAAGGCCTGCACTAACATGCCTGGGTGAAACAAAGAGAGTTTTAAAAAAGAAAAGATCAAGTAAGAAATCTGTGACATTCAATGTGGTCGACTATCAAATAGCTACTATACTAAGGAAGGAAAGAATGGAGCAATAATGCTACCAAGCAGCAAAAAAGAAATTACAGGAATTAGTAAACAACTAAAAAATAACCTTAAATACAAATGATGTCAACTCCCAGTTGGGAAGCAGAAAAAAGTCAAGAGCCAACGATCTTTTTTTGTGTGTGTGTGTGGTGAGAAACACACATCAATGACAATGAACCCCATACTTTGAAAGTAAAAGGATAGAGGTCAATCTATCAAGCAATGCAAATCTAAAAAATTTGTACAAGCTTTATATCTGATAAAGTAGGCTTCAAACCAGATTAACTGAGACGAGGTCAAGACAAATACTATATATTAATAAAAGGATCAATCACTTCATCAAGAAGACATAAAAAGTTAAAATATATGTGCACCAAGTTTGGGGAGGGGTCTCAAATTCAAAAAGGGAACACTAATGGACTTGTTTAACAACTTGGATCTTGACACAATAGCAGTGACTGACTTAGATGCCTTAGGCTCATCTTTAAATACATCACCCAAACCAAATAAATTAATAGATAAATAAGTTCGAGTTGCCGACATAGCACAGTAGTAAAGCAGTTCCCTAACATTAGCAAGACTTGAGGGTCTATTGCTAGCCCTGATGAGGGAAAAAGAAAGAATGGAAAAGATTAAAGCTTCTTCTATGTTTATGGGCATGTTTGTCTTAAGGTTGGGGAAGTTTCTTTTATGATTTTGTTGAAAATGTTTTCTGGGCCTTGGAGCTTGGAGCCTTTTCCTTCTTCGATTCCTATTATTTTTAGATTTGGCCTTTTCATAGTGTTCCAGATTTCTTGGATGTTTTGTGTCAGGAACTTTTTAGTTTTAACATTTTCTTTGATTTATGTACCAATAACTTCGATCATATCTTTACACTTGAGATTCTGTCTTCCATCTCTTGTATTCAGTTGCCATGGCTTGTGTCCGTCATTCCTGTTCTCTTCCCTATGTTTTCCGACACTAAGATTGACTCAACTAGTGTTTGTTGCTTCTAATTCCCTCTTTATGTCTTGAGTAGTCTTATTCATTTCTTTCTTTTGTTTGAATTTTCCTGTAGTTATTTATAGGATTTATTCAATTCCTTCTTCTCTCTGGATGTATTTTCCCGTAGTTCTTTATAGGATTAATTCAATTCCTTCATCTGTTTGGATATATTTTCTTGTAATTCTTTATAGGATTTATTCAATCCCTTCATCTGTTTGGATGTATTTTCCTGTAATTCTTTATCAGATTTATTCAATTCCTTCATCTGTTTGGATATATTTTCCTGTAATTCTTTATAGGATTTATTCAATTCCTTCATCTGTTTGAATATATTTTCCTGTGTTTCTATGAGTGATTTATTTTCTTCTTTCAAAGCTTCTATAATTTTCATCACCTCAGAGTTAGAGTCTTCTTCTAGCACTTTGTGGGTGCTCATATTTACAGGGCTGCTGTGTTAGGATCACTGGTTTCTGGCTCTGAGTTTTGTTGTTAGTCTTCTTATGTTATCCTCAAGGCATCTGGTTGTCTCTGGTGTTCACAGGCCTAGAAGTCCCTCCAATTAGGTTACTTTCTGTGTCCTATATTGGCCAGGCAGGTTGGGAGCAAGTAAAGAGAACTCCAAGCCAAAGGTTGTGTGCTAGGCCTCCTCAGAGGCGTCCCAAGTTGTTGGACTGTGGGTGTTAGAACCTGTGCCCAGTTCAACTCAGCTGGGTTCTCTGACTTTATCCTAGTTGGGTCTGGCAGGAGAGGGGTAGGTGATAGATTTATGAGCCCAAAGTTGCCCAGGTGCCCTACAGTTCTTTTTGAGATGACAAGGCTCTGTCTATCTGCTGTGTTCCAGATGGGCTAGGTCAGAAAGCAGCTGGGGAGCTATCAGAGACTCAAGCTCGAAGCTGCTTGGGTGCTCCCTGGACGTTTTTGAAATGGCACCAAATGTGAGTCTTGATCTGCACCAGATTCAACTCTGTCTATCTGCTCTGTATCCCACATAGGTCAGGCTGGTACACAGCTTGGGAGCTGAGGGAGACCAGAGCCTAAAGTTTCTAGTGTGTTCTACAGGCCTTCTTGATATGACAGGGCTCTGCTTATCTTCTCTGTGTCCTAGTTGGGCTAGTCTCATAAGCCACTGGCCTGCGGAAAGAGATTAGAGCTCAAAGCTGTTCATGAAACAGTAGCTAATGTGGGGTGTGGCCCACAGAGGTCTCTGCTCTGTGACCTAGGTGGATCAGAGCCAGAAGCTGCTGGCAGGATAGCAGCTAAAGAGGACTGTGGCCCAAGAATGTCTCTGCTCAGCCTGTTTGCTTTCTGTCTTAATGGTATGAGCAGTATGCTTCAGGCGAGTGTGTGGAGATAGAGCAAGGCCTGAAGTTGCTCGTAGGATGGTGGCTAATGTGCACTGAGAGAGATCAGAGCTCAAAGGTGCTTGAGCACTCAGGAGACAGCTAATATGGATCGTGTCCAGTGCCAGTACTGAGATCTGCCTGTCCCCTCCCTGTTCTGGATCTGGCAAGCAGTTGACAGGCAGTGAGAGCCTGAAGATGCACAGATGTCCCACAGTCCTTCCCAAGATGGCGGCTAGTGTGGGGTGTCCCTAGGATTTTTCTGTGGGTTAGCTCAGTGGCCAGGCATCAGACCCACTCGTGCCCCACACAATGTTGATCCCTCTCACCTGGGAATCAGCAGCACAGGTGTTTTGTAGCTCTCAGTTTGGTCTTTAGGTCGCTGTGCAGTCCTGGTTTTCCTGCTAATCAGAAGCAATGTGTGATCGGTGCCACCATCTTGGATCCACTATGCCTGTATTTTTATTGTAACACTATTTTATGGTGTTCTAGTTACATGTGTCCATTAATTTTTAGTGTCTTTGCCCTCCTCAAAGTAGGTAATTATGACTAGATGACTGACACTTGAAGTATGTTAACAAAGCAATGCAAATGTGCTTGTCAACAGAGATCTATATTCTAAAAGCCTCTTTTAAGAGAAAGGATATAAATAACATCCAAATATTAAAAAGAAGAAGCCTGTGAGATATTACATCTGTATGCCTGTAATGAAAAAAATTAATAACAATTTTTATAGGCAGAAAGGATATGAGGCCAGATCAAAATTTTGTCTATTCCCCAAATTAAACATGTACCAGAAACAGTAAAAATGTAGGCAAATAAGAATGAATTCTTTCCATTTAAAACGACAATTGATCTCAGTAACAGGACCAAGGCTCATAGCAGGCACAGGTGGAAGAGGAACGAATGAAGAATTGAGTACACTGCTAACAAGGATGCATACAGAATGAACACGATATATTACTATCTGAAGATAAACTATGGTAATCAAAAAATGCAGATCATAAAATGTGGAGCAATAAAGAAGTAAAACAACAAGATCCAGATAATAAGCCTATAACAGATACAAAAAGAAATGTTAAAATACTGAATTCAGAAGATGCCCAGCAACACATGAAAAAGGAACCAATAACACATGAGGCAATAAAAAGAAATAACAAAGTATTGTAATTTATTTAATCTCAACCATTTTATAAGTACATTTTATGTAAACTACCTAATTATAACAATTCAAAGACAGAGTCTAACAAATTCCATTATATATATATTCCAGTATATATGTTATATACACTACTTTGAAAAAAATAAAATTATTTTGTAGGAATCCATAAGTTTGTTTTAAAAATTTGTATAGAAACTTGAAGTATATAAATAGCCAGTACTAGTGTGAAGGAAAGTGTGGGCACTTAAAATGCTAAGGTTAGTGGTTGCTAATTTAGAATTCAGCTTTACTTACCATACAGCTGTGTTATTGAATGTAATACAGACTAACATAAAAATATTATAGAGTTCATTGGCACAGACTGGAGTGCAGAATACACTGACCTATGTTAACTACCTCAACTTGGGGCAAGTCAGTGGGGTCACTAGCAAATAATGGTCACACATTTTTACATCAATCTAAATAACAAAAGAACATAGTTAACAATGGAAAAATTAACAGTAACTGTAGATCAAAACAAGAGATCAACAACCCTGAAGCTTCTTGAAAGAAATAAAGTTCTTTGTCAATCTGATTTACCCAGTGATTTCTTGGAATCAGAGGCCATCTACCATTTATTTCTGCAAACTAGAATACAGAAGAAGGAAACATACATTGTGCTATTGAACACAGAGCTTTGAATGCTGATAGGAGCAGAAGGATTATCCTTCCGTTATGCTGTATTCAGAACCTTCATTAACTATTTATTTATTGCTTTTCCCAATTTTGATTTTTATTTATTTTTAATTTTTATTAATTCTTTTATAATTTATACACTTTTGATTATATTTGACCTCCTTCCAAACTCTTTCAAGTTTCATCTCTCCTTCCCTACCTACCTGATGTTGGGCTATTTTCTTTTAATAACCTACAAGTCCAATTTGTTATGATCATATAGTCTTAAAAGCTTGGCCTTTTATTGGAGTGCTGTCAACTTACCAGGAGGTACACTCCTAAAGCAAACTGGCTCTGCCTCTACAAGAAGCTATCAATTGCCCCTATCTCCTTGGAAAGGTATAGGGCTTCTTGCTTATTTCTTCTATCCACACTGGAATTTGTCTGACTTGAATTTGTAGCTGTTCGGTATGTGCTGTCACAACCACTGTGAGTTCATATGTGCAACAAACTTGATGTGTCCAGAAGATAGTGCTTCTTTGCAGTTATGCATGGCCCTTGGCTCCTTCAGTCTCTTTATCCCCTCTTCCGAAATGATCCCTGAGCGTTGGAAGGAGGGGCATTAAATGTATGTCCTATTTAGGGTTGAGAATTTTACAGTTCCTTATTCTCTTCATATTGAGTGCTGGTACTTCTCTGTGTTGAACACTATCTACAGCAAATAGAATCTTCTCTGATAAGTGTTGAAAGATTCATTAATCTACGACTATTACAGCATCTTTAGGAGTAAACTTAATATTGCATCCAATTAGCAGAATAATAGAAGTAGTTTCTTTCCTAGGACTAGTAACCTGTCTGGCACAGGTTCTTGGCCCAATAAGAGGGTCAGATATGTGCAACATCTTGTAGAGTGGACATGAGTCCAATCATAATGTAGTTGTTTATTCCAATGATGTTCATGCCAGTATTACACCAGTGGGCATGACTTCCCAGGCTCAACATTATTATATCTTACAAGGCTCATGGCTAGGTAAAAATGATGATTACTTTTCTCCTTTTGTGCACGTAGCATTTCCAGTGCTGCAAATGCTAGCCAATAGGGATGAGGTTTTCAGGACAGTACTGGTTTGACTCATCCATGTTTCATGACTCAGCTAAATGATGTCTTCAGCAGTAGGGTCTCACCTTAAAGTTCTGGAGGGGAATCAAAAGTATTGGCCTGTAATGGTTGAGGGTGTCTGGGACTTCATTAGCTAGCAGATCCAAAAGAAGTAACTCATCCCTTGTATTGGACATTATAATTACATTTTAAAAAATTTATAAAGAGTTAAGTAGGTGTGTGTGTGTGTGTGTGTGTGTGTGTGTGTGTGTGTGTGTGTGTGTGTGTGGTAGTGGTAGTAGGTAGGTCTCCATATAATTTATCTTTCCAGTTTGAGTTCCTTATTGAATTTTGAGAACTTAGGTTCACACATTTGTTCAGAGTAGGACAGTATCTAACCAGAAACTGTATGCTTTGATTAGCATTACTTCTATGTTTCATAGATCCAACAATCTCAGGACTGTTTTCAAGTCATCTTTAATTCCATGATGGAAAATACTGGCATGAACTTTGGATCATTGATGGAAATGGTGACAGCGTTTTGAGTTACAGCTACTTGGCACAAGCTAAAGCCTCCCAGAATCACGTGAATCACTGATGCTGCGCTTCTTTCTTCCTCTGTCTTTTTCTTTGATTATTCACCTGCTTCTCTCTCACTTTTATCACCACCCAATTCTAAACTAAGTATAAAGACAAGGTGTGAAGTAGGGGAAGAGACGTGAAAGGAAGAGGAGAATAACTAAACTTAAAACATGTAGATAGAG
The DNA here is from genome assembly GCF_903995435.1 of Acomys russatus. NCBI lineage: Eukaryota > Metazoa > Chordata > Mammalia > Rodentia > Muridae > Acomys > Acomys russatus. The sequence continues at coordinate 38,517,460 of NC_067138.1, read as the reverse complement.
TTCTGGAAACAGATGATAAATCTTTTGAGGAAGAATGAATCCAAATAAAATTGTTAAAATCTCCATCTGTGAACACAAAAGCTAGCCAGAGTGTGGGGGTGAAGTTGGAAATATTTGAGTTTTTAGACTCTTCCTATCCATGGAATAGTATATGATGCAAATAAAAACAATTAATTAGACATGGTTAATTGTTTTTCAAGTTATTTCTTACAATTTTTTCCCCATCCATACAACTTTGTAAATAATACAATTCCAATCTAAATATAAAAAAGTATTCTCAAGTTCTGAAGTTTTCATGGAACTCCGGCCTCCTCAGTTCTCCTCAGTGCGGATGTTGTACATTTTTGGAATTGATTTAGAGCACAGTGAAGCACCATCTGTGTGCCATTTACAGTAGGGGAAAGTTTCTTTAAACTATTTATATTCTAAGATTTAAAAAAAAAATCTTTGTTGGACACAGTAGACTCAGTTCTGATTTCAAGAAGCCACTTGGCTTTATTCAACTGACACTCAAGGAATGAAGAGCAGAGATAAAACCCTGGCTTAAGAAGAGATCATGACGAACACAGGTGGCTGTTACAGAAAGTAATATATAAAGCTGCAAGTTAGTGGGATGAACTGAATAATCCTCATGAGCAAGGTGGAGTGAGTATCAATCTATGAGTGATCAACACAGTCCAATGCATATCTTTTGGTATGTGATATGAAGTATTTAAGTCTATAAAGCAATTATAAAGAATCAAAAAAATCATTAGTGTTAAGCACATTCAGCCCATCAATATATGAGAAATAGCAAGTTAAAACAATGTGATCTGCTCCACAAAATAGTTCAAGGTTTCATATAGTCTCAAATGTTACAAAAAATTTAAACACTTGCTGGCTTATATATTTTATCGTTGTGATTATCCTTTAACAAAATAAGTATTGTTTTTTTAAATGAAAAATACTTAACAAATAGATCTTTGAAGTAATACAATAGACATTGCCATATCTAGCACAGTTTGCTTCTTGGAACCTGATTGATGCAACCATCGCCATGAGGGAATGAAGAAAGGACAGGCACACAGACACCAAGGTGGGGCAAGCTGTCAGCATTCACACGGCACAGAAAGGCTTGTGCAGCTTCCATGGCTCCCGGGCATTGGTCCTGGTCAATGAAATAAGGTTCACTCAGAACTTCATTTTCTCCTTACCCAAGGCTTCCTCCACTACTCACAAGGCACGATTACTATACATAGGAAGTAATCATTCAAATAATATAACAGATATTTAGATATATTTAATTGTGTCTATATCGTGTTTGTACAGAATGAAAATAGTAATGTAATAGTACTTCAGTTAGTTGCTTCAATTATCTTTCTCTAGATTTGTTAAAGCTCGATTTCCCCTTAATTGTTCCCAGTGAATTGAATTTGTAGATAACGTCTTTAATTGACGGACAGATATATCAGTGTCCATATTTATTCTTTTATTGCCATTTATTCATCCTCATTATTTCCAATATAATATGTATATGTAATACTATTAACTTACATTGATTCCTACAGTGTTTTGAACAGCCAAGAGTCATTTACATGAATCTTTCCTTGTAATGTGTCAATATTGGTTATACAGTCTAACTTTAGAAGAAGCTCTGTGCCTTGTTCCTGGCAACAAAGTGCGGGCAGAGGAATGGTCCAGAGAGAGGGACTTGGTTCAGAGAATCTTCTATTTATTTATTTATGTATTCATTCATTTGTTCATTCACTTTACCTTCTGGTGGTTGTCACATCCCTGCTCACCCTCTAGTCCCACCCTCCCTCTCCCCGTTCTTATATGCCTTAGAAAAGGGGAGCCCACCTACTCTCCCACCCCAGCTCATCACGTTGTATCTTCTCCTGCAACGTGAAGGTTTGTGTATGGGTTGGTGTTCCCCTCCCACTACTAGAAGACTTGTTTAGTTAGACGGTGTCCCTTTCAGTTTCTATGGCTCCTGCTATTAGGAGTCTCTGCTAGAGTCCCTCTAATATGCCCCTGGGAGCCTACCCTGACTTAGGTTTCCAGCTTGTTCCAGAAATGTACTGGCCCACAGTTTTACTTTTCTCTAAAGACCTTTTGTCCCCCTGTCCCCACTCTCCCCAGGTGTGATCTCCACTGTCATATCTACCTGTGTTTCTTCTCTTACCTTGTTCCCTCTCTTGAACCTCTATTGTATTTCCTCTTGAATGAGATTTAAGCATCTTTCCTTGGGTCCTCCTTGTTACTTATCTTCTTTGGGTCTGTGAATGTTAGTATGTTTATCCTGTACAATATGGCTAAAATATGCTTATAAGTGAGTACATACCATGTGTGTCTTTCTGGGGCTGGGCTACTCACTCAGGATGATCTTTTCTAGTTCTATCCATTTTCTTGCAAGTTTCATTATTTCCTTGTTTTTAATAGCTAAGTAGTATTCCACTGTGTAAATGTACCACATTTTCTTTATCCATCCTTCAGTTGAGGGCCACCTAGGTTGTTTCCAGATTCTGGCTATTATGAATAAAGCTGCTATGAACCATAGTTGAGCAAGTGTCTTTGTTGAATAGTGTAGAGTCTTGTAGTATATACCCAGGAGTGTTATAGCTGAGTCTTGAGGTTAACACTATTCCTGATTTTCTGAGAATACACCAGATTGATTTCTAAAGTGGCCATACAAGTTTGCACTACCACCAGCAAGGAGGAGTATTTCCCTTTCTCCTCATCCTCACCAGCATGTACTGTGATTTGAGTTTTTGATATTTCCCTTTCTGAAGGCTCTAAGATAGAATTTCAGAGTCATTTTGATTTTCAGTTCCCTGATGACTAAGGATGTTAAGCATTTTTTTTAAGTGTTTCTCAGCCATTCAAGATTCCTTTGTTGAGAATTTTCTTCAGCTCTGTGTCCCATTTTTAAATTGGGTTATTTTGTTTGTTTTTGTGTAATGCTTTGAATTCTTTATATAGTTTGGATATTAGACCTTTGTCAGATGTAGGATTGGTGATCAGAGAATCTTTGCGCATGATGAAAAAGAGATGTGAGATTTCTTCTCAGAGTAGTGAAAATGACCTGTGATCTCCTGTAGTGTTGGCAAGACTACTTTATAAATATTTTAATAACCACTGAACTGTATACTTTGATTGGGTGAATTAGTTGGTACTTTATTGCATCATAATAAACCTGTTAAGGTGCTTTATGTACTTCAGTTTAGAAAAAGGTCATTTTAAAGTACCTAGCACAAACAAACAAACAAAGACTAGAAAGATGAGAAGTCATAGAGAATTTTGTTGCCCTAAATTGATTAGTACCAAATATACACATTAATCAAATCATCACATAGTTTCTCATAGTTGTCTACAAATGATGGGTGTCAAAAAATTCTAAGGATTGGTATTATATATGAATTTCCACTCACAAATGAGAAGAAGATAGTGTCATTATATAAGCGTAGTGCCAGTTGATAGAAGATTATTTGCATATTTTGATTGTTTTAAATTTCTAAGGTAGTACAGTATGAATACCTTTTCAAAAATTGGTTTCAGGCAACATAGCTGTATTTCTTTAGAACACATGATTTACAATAATGAAAAAAATTTATTATTAGAGTATAGATGAGTATAAAGGTATGTTAACAAAGAACCACAAAAATTGATAAGGACTTTATTTCTTGCTAAATTTTTTGCTATGGATAAACTGGGCTAGGCCATTGGCTGAGTATTGTGATGGCATCAATGAAGCTGGACAAAGAGCAACATTGCTAAAAGACAATTATGTAGAGTATAAACTAAAAAAAGAATGCCATTTACAACAGAGATCACTGTGGGTTGGGAAACAAGAACACAACAGCTATCTGGAATGGATTAGCAATGGAGTAAGTACGTGGAACAACCAGAAGAGATTTAGGGAGGGTATACCTTAGGAGTAATAACAAATTGACTAGGGAATAAAGATCATTCAAAACATACCACAGAAAGCTGAAAAACAAACTCTAAAAATCACTCTGGTTTTCAAATAACAACAATAATAATGATATTGACTTCCAGAATAGAATTCTATGTTCTTTCAAACTAGACAATAAAATCAGTACACACAATAATGTAATATTATAATGTCTATCATCTGATAAAAATCAATATAAATGTGAAAAAGTAGAATAATAAACCCATACTCAGAAGACAATCCCATCAGTAGAAATACTCAAAAATAATAGAAATTAAGGATCAATATAATTTTTTATATAAAGGGTCAGAAAGTATACAATCTACTCTTTGGCTTTTATTCCTTTTTAAAATCAGTTATTTGAGAATTTCATAAAGTAAGTTTTGACCATATTTACTCCTCCTCCAACTCTTCCCAGATCTATTCCCCTACCTGCCCTATGCAGACACCGTTGTGTCTTTCCCTCACTACCATTATTCATCAAGTCCAATTCCTGCTGCCCATATATCCTTGGATGAGTTATCTTCACTGCAGTGTGGTAAGGACCAACATTCATCAAGAAAGCAGACCCCTCCTTTAGCAGCTCCCACTTGCCATTAGCTCTTTGGCTGGTGATGAGTCTTCACATCCACCTTTCCTCTCCATGCTGAGATCTGGCCTGGTTGGAGCACCTGTGCTAAGTGCTATGAGTTCATATGTTCAGCTCCCCTGTTGTGTATCTAGTGTGAGCCCCTTGAGGCTCTAGTAGCCTGGCCCTGTACCGAAGCCATACTGGCCAGTAATGGCAGTGTCCAGCCCCTCAAGCTGTATGTTACCAATCTCTGCTTATGTGTGTGTGTGTGTGTGTGTGTGTGTGTGTGTCCAAGATGAGTGGGCAGAATCCTAGCAATCCCAAGACACCCTGGTAAGCCCCACCCCTTCCCAGAGACCTTACATAAAGCCTGCCTCCTGCTCAGTTCTTAGCTGTTTCTCTCTACAGCAGAGGCAGCCACCCTCTTGTGTCTTTCCAAATAAATCGCTTGTGTGAGCCATGCTGTGTGGTGTGACTTTGTGGTATTTTTGACTCCAGAATTCCAGGATTCCTTTCACATCTGGGCTATGACACCTACACATTGGACACTCTGCTTCCTTGTATTCATCATTACCTCTGGCTCTTCTGCCCCCACTTCCGCAATGATCCCTGAGCAGCAGGAAAACATGGGTGCAGTCTAAATGTTCCCTTTGTGGCTTAGAATCCAGCAATTTTCTCTGTACCCTAGCCAGTTGTGGGTGTCTGTTAATCACAGTCTGCTACAGGGCAAGCTTCTCTAATGAGGGCTGAGAGACGTATTGATCAGTGAGTATAACAGTAAGGCGTGTTGAGACAGCTTAGGACAACTATAGCAGGTTCTCCCCATGGCCTGTGATCTGTACAGCCATGGCGTCTTGGATAAACAATGCTGTCAGTGCTGGTTATCACTCTATTAGAAAGTAGTTACTTACTCCCATGACGTTGGAGCAGCTATTGCACTAGTGGCATGTCTTGCTAGGCCAACTATGATTGTAGCTCACAGGATTCTCACTCGCTATGGACTAATGTTTACTTTTCTCTCCCTGTAGTGTCCAGATAGCCCCTTTCAGAACTGTGGCCAGTAGAAATGCGGGCCTTCAGTTAGTACCACATGCATGTTTGCATGCTCTGTGACCCAAGCACATAGACTTCCAAGATCTAGGAGGGGAACCCAAAGCACTGGCAAGAGCCTGAAATATTTGGGGGCCTTTGGGACCGCACTGCCCAACAATTTTCAAAGATTAAAGTTATTTTGGGGGCAGGGCTTTTGTGTGTTAACCTGTGGTGCCTAACAGTGGCACTGTGGTCTAGGTACAATGTATATCAAGCAGAAACACACTCATCCCTGCCTTCTATCTTCTATCACTTAACTTTCACAGACTATTTCATTTTCATGGTATATATTAGTTTCTCCATGTTAACAAAACAGTAAATTCATAGATCATTATTTCTTTATATTCCACCGTTGAAAAAATTCCTGTGGATTACAGTTCCAGAGCCATTTTGGTGAGTAATGGTATAAATATAAAGAGAACTTAAAATAGGTTCCTTACAAAAGGTATACTGTGTGCCATACCAGAACTTCCACAGTGATATTTTGTTTGTTTCTTTGGTTTTGGGAGGTAAGGTTGCAGTGGCAGAGAGTAATGGGGCGATGGGTGGGATTGGGGTTCATGATGTGAAATTCACAAAGAATCATTAAAAAGTTTTTTAAAGTGTGCTCAAATACTACATGAACAAGATTAAGAGACAAGTTACAATCTATTTTAGAAATAAGCAAATGGAAATATTAAGGTTAAAAATTGAAAAAAAATTGAATGCCTGAGGTAAACAATAGTTAAATAAATTAAACTACTATTATATACCACAGAAGAGAATATTCCATGACCATGATTCAGGATATTTAAGCCTATTACAATTGGACTACAAAAATCATATACGCATGCACACACGCGCGCGCGCACACACACACACACACACACACAATTTGAAAAGAAATGTCGAGATATGACCTCACATGGTGTTGGAATGCCTGGTAGAGGGGAAAATAAGATAATTTTGAGTAAACAAGGCTGATGGCTTCTTAAGATCACAGAAATATATAAAAACATACCTGAGAAGCTCAGTGAGTCAGAATCTCAATGTCCACAAGGGAAATTTTATTCAAGGATATCAAGTAGAAGAGTTCATTGTTAGTGAAGAAAAAGTGCTCAGAGGAACATCATCCATATGCAGGAACGAGGGAATCCCCTTCCCATTGCATGGAACACTAGTTGGAAGACAACTGGATGATAGTCTTGAAGACTTGAGAAGGAAGAAAATTAACCTACCAAAGCTGGCCTTCAAAATGCAAGGAAATTAGACATTTTTTGAATAACAAAAGCTGACTAAATTTGTCCTTCAGAGTTCTATACTATATGTTCAAGAAATTTTTAGGCCGAAAGAAAAATCTTTCAGAGAGAAACTCCTATCTTCACAAAGGAAGAATATCCCGGAAAGGTAAAAATGGGCGAAAACATAGCAGATATTTTGTCTTAAAAATTTACTAAAATATATTTGACTAGTTAAAGCAAAAAACATATATATATATATATATATATATATATATATATATATATATATATATATATATATATATATATGATACAGCATACATGCAAGTAAAATTATTGACAAGAACAGCACAAAGGACAGGAAGACAGAAATTGAAGTATTTTGTTGAGATGCTCATACATTATAATGAATGTGTTTTATGCCAAAGAAATGGTTCCAGCAGAGATCATCTACACAGGAATACCAACAAGGATGTTATGATTGGGAAGACTTCCACAAAAAGGTTTTCTTAGTTCTTCTGCTTCCAGGAGTAGGTATTGTAAAAAGCTAGACCACACACCACTTGCCATTTGCCAAACCACAAATTAAGTTGGATTCTGAATTGTATATATATTAAAAAAATCCAAGTGCATTGCTCTTCTCGTGGCAGATAACAGTAAGCTGTTATATACTGAGTGAGCCACACCTGGGGAAAACTGTAGTAAATCTGGATATTTGACAAACAGTAACGCACTGTTTGTTTGAATTCTGAAAAAGAAATCAAGTTGCTTTTATTCCCACACATTTAAGTGAGAGAATAGAATAATGTCAGTGTGATAACCTGCAGAAAGCTGGTGTCACTGAATAGTATGAAGGCTGTTCATGAGAATATTTTGGAAAAATGATCCCAGAGACTTTTTTTTTGCAGGAAAATCTTCGAATGCACTGCATAATCACCTTGGAGAGGAAAGAATAAATAGTTGTATTCCTTTAATTATAAAAGAGGTTCCTTTGATATTCAAGGTGGATTTTAGAGATTCTGGCAGCTGGTGTGGAATTTCACAGAACATGTATTTCACAAGAAGATATGTATGTATTTTGTCTAGCTAAAATACGTGATAAAACTGGCCTTCAGTAATGTATGTACGTATTTATTGAACTTTTAATTCAAAGAGAAGAGTTACCAGTTTGACAAAAATGAAAAACCATCATTAATAAACAAATGGCAAGAGATTCTATGGTTGTCTCTGTCCAACTTTGTTCAAAAGGTTATTATTCATGTTTTTAGCTGTTTTTTAAGAAATTAGAAAGGCAACGTGTAGACATCATCTTTCTTTAATCAAATGTTAAAATTCCTTAAAGTAAGGTGAGTAGAACATATATTCTACTAAAAGGCAAATAGAGCCATTGACTCTAAAATGTTGAAGGACCTACAGCTTAACACTGTAGTTGCAAATGTGCTATATATATATATATATATATATATATATATAGAGAGAGAGAGAGAGAGAGAGAGAGAGAGAGACAGACAGATAGATAGACAGACAGACAGACAGACAGACAGACAGAAAAAGGACATTGGGGAACCAGAGAGAGAAATCAGAGCTTCCAGCCCATGGCACAGGGAATTGGAGGCTTTAGCAGATTTGGTTCATGGACAGTGCGGCTTCTTCTGTCAGCTAGATGATCTACTATACTGCTGAGAATTATGGCAGGAGAATTGCCCCGTGGAACTAATACCCAGAAGGTTTCATTCTTGTTCTCCTTAATCTCCTTTCCCTCCTATTTAGGGGAGTCAGGTTGTAAGGGAGGTACATGCCTTTAATAAATCTCTAATAAAGTAGATTATTTAAGGAATTGGAACCAACAAAAACATTATGAATGTAACATTTTTATAATTCCTGATTGTTTTGTGACCCTTCTTGCTGTATGTAGTTTATTGTAGTTGTGTGTAATAAGATAAATGTATACGTAAAAAATTAAAAATACAAAAAACCCACAAAAACAGAAGCAAAAACAAACCAAGCCTGTATCATTTGCATACTTAAAGTGCTACTACATTTAATAATCAAAATAAAGAGACAGGCCTGATAAATGGAGTGTTGTGCCATTTTAGGGCACACATGGTCTTTCTTGGGATTTTGTGCAAATTGAGACTTAAATGAAGTGAAGCAGTGATGCTTGTCTGTCTACAGATACATAGGTATGTAGATTTAACTAGAGAGCTACAGGAAGGGGACCAAACAGTTCTAAAATTCCTAAACTGGAACTGTGATCAGCATATTCAAAGAAGGATGTTCAAACTATTCAACTCACGAACTTTAACACAGGGCTGATCTCAGGGAACAGTTTTATACTTCTAGGTTAAAGCTGTTGTCTTTAATATGTATAGATGTGACACACTTAAGGTTTATGTCATTCCTCTTCTCTCCATTTACGGGATTAGGAACTGAAGAGATGGCTCGAAGGTTCAGAGTACTTACTGCTTTTCCTGAGAAATGTCTTCTGGTCTCTGTGGGCACAAACACACATGAATAAAATTAAAAATAAATCTTTAAAAACTACCAATGGATTATTGTGTCTTTGAGTAAATACAATCCATGTTTGACTTACTTTGATAATTAATCTTTGTGTTCATAGCTGAACAGATGCTATTTTTAATGTAACACCGGAGAGAACATCAACATTATACTGTAGCATTCTCATATGACCTTCTACAGGGAAAAATAACCTATCCTTACTAGTGTTAAACATTTACAAAATAAAATAAAAAATCTATTTATTTATTTACTTATTTATTTGGTTTTTGATTTTTCAAGACAAGGTTTCTCTGTGTAGTCCTGGCTCTCCTGGATTGATTTTATAAACCAGACTAGCCTTGAACTCACAGAGATTTGCCTGATTCTGCCTCCTAGGTGCTAGGATTAAAGGCATGTACCACCATGTCTGGCAATATAACCTTTTCTTTTTTTTTTTTTTTAAGGCCTTTTCTTTTTTTTTTTTTTTTTTTTTTTTTATTAATTTATTCTTGTTACATCTCAATGTTTATCCCATCCCTTGTATCCTCCCATTCCCCCCCCCCCCCATTTTCCCATTATTCCCCTCCCCTATGACTGTTCCTGAGGGGGATTACGTCCCCCTATATATTCTCATAGGGTATCAAGTCTCTTCTTGGCTACTTGCTGTCCTTCCTCTGAGTGCCATCAGGTCTCCCCCTCCAGGGGACATGGTCAAATGTGAGGCACCAGAGTATGTGAGAAAGTCGTATCACACTCTCCACTCAACTGTGGAGAATATTCTGACCATTGGCTAGATCTGGGAAGGGGTTTAAAGTTTACCTCCTGTATTGTCCTTGGCTGGTGCCTTAGTTTGAGCGGGACCCCTGGGCCCAAATCTGCCTATCATATTGTTCTACTTGTAGATTTCTAGGACCCTCTGGATCCTTTTATTTTGCTGTTCTCCCATGCGTCTCTCATTTAGAGTCCCAATAGGATGCCTTCCCCTCTGTCCCAGTTTCCTGGTAAGTGATAACCTTTTCATAATGAGAAAAATACATTATATGAAGACCAAATGTTTGAGATTATTTTATAAACTTAAGATCAAGCTTATAAGAGAAAAACCAGGAGAGAGCGCTCAGGGAAGAAACATTTCTTTCTCATTAGATATGTTACAAAGCAGGAAAAACTATGTCCAAAGAATCTTCTTACCTCAGCAGATGTCCAAAGAGGATCGAAGATTTGAGTTGAACTTGAGACTAACAGCTTACATGAGATGCAGCCAGGGATAGACTTTTAAACCCTCAGGCAAAGAAAAATTACAGGCTACAGTTTTCTTAAAGCATAAAAAAATTATAGGCTGGTGTGACTCTGTGTCCTACTAATGGATTCTCTATGGGGTCTTAGCAATGTGTGCATGGGAAGGTGGAGCATAGGCCGGTTTCCCACAGTAATTTGATGCCACAAGCTATTTCCTTCTAATGGAGTTATAATAGACTCTTTACATCAAACAAACACTGTTGCTAGTGGACATTAATTTTCATGGAGTTTTTCTCTGAGAGAGAAGAGGTTCTGTTCAGGACAATAAGACACTGTTTCAATTTATGAGATCAAAGTTTTCAACAGGAGACACAAGAGGACTTCATGTTTTCCTTCTTTGTTTAGATTCATCTCAACTCTTTGCTGCTTTGTTCTCCAGCTGTATCTATATTCACCATTTACTACAGAACGGTTGATGGTGCTGCCCAGTGGTTGTTCACAGTTCTCTTTAAAATGCATTGTGGCCTTTACAATGCTTGCAATATCCACACTGATGGTCAATCTAACAGTCAATAAAAGCTTTCTAAGAGGGAAAAAAAAAAAAAACAGAAATATACCACATTGATTAGATTTTGTAGTGACTTGATTGTCTTGTCTTTTTTAAATGTAACCCTTTAAGTACAGAAGAAAATGTTCAAAACAAGTATGAATGCTTGGTTATGATTGTTTTAGACTTGAAAACCTTATGGGTGTTGTGGGAGATGCATAAGAAGAAACAAGATATATGGTTTAGTGTTCCTTGTCTTTCTTTTGGAAAGACACAGATTCTACGATGGCAGTGATCAATTCGAAGCCCTGATCTTCAGTTTAACAACCATTTCTGACGCAAAAAAGTTTCTTTGCTGAAAAAGCACTTAAATTTACAAGTGCTATTCTTCATGGATTTCAACCCATATCCAACTATGTAAACTCTTATCAATTATTCAATGAAGATAGTCTAAAAATTTCAAAGCTTTTAATTATGATTGATTATGTGCCATACAAACAATTAAGTATATTTTGTAAATCTCTTGAAATTACAAATACCTTCAAAGTATAGTCTGTGAAACGTGAAGTAATCTAAACTTGATTAGTGCATAAAAACATCCTATGGCTTTTCATCACTAACAAAGCAAGATCTACACCTCTCAACAAGAGATGCAAAATCTTTCTTGATTGGGTTCTATTAGGTAAAACATCTTGAGCTTTACATGTATCCTGATTCTTTTTTTTTTTAAAAATCTTATCCCAATTCATATTTATGTATTTATTCATTTATTTTGGTTTTTCATGACAGAGTTTCTCTGTTTTATCCCTGGCTGTCCTGGAACTCACTGTATAGACCAGGCTGGCCTCAAACTTACAGAGATCTGCCTGCCTCCATCTCGTGAGTACTGGAATTAAAGGTCTTCACCACTACTGCTAGGCTTCTTGGTTCTTTCTTATGTGTTTTCCAAAATTATTAATTCTGTGTCCTGTGTCTAGAATAAGTGACCCCCTTCGCTTTGTCCCAGTTACTTATCTTATGCATAGAGGTGCTACCACTTTCCTAGGAAGTAGTCATTGCTTAACTTACAACATGATTGGATTAGGAAACATTTTGGGGATCCCTCTCCTACCTTGTTCCCTCTCTTCAGCTACTTCTGCAGTCTATTCTATTTGCCCTTCTGAGTGAGATTTAAGCATCCTCCCTTGGGTCCTCCATGATACTTATCTTCTTTGCGTCTGTGAATTGTAGCATGTTTATCTTGTACTATTGCTAAAATCCTCTTATGAGTGAGTACATACAATGTGAGTCTTTCTGGGTCTGGATTACCTCAATCAGGATAACTTTTTCTATTTCCATCCATTTGCCTGCAAATTTCATGATTTCTTCATTCTTTTTTTTTTTTAACAATTTTTTTTATTAATTTATTCTTGTTACATCTCAATGTTTATCCCATCCCTTGTATTCTCCCATTGCTCCCCCCCCCCATTTTCCCATTATTCCCCTCCCCTATGACTGTTCCTGAGGGGGATTACCTCCCCCTATATATTCTCATAGGGTATCAAGTCTCTTCTTGGCTACCTGCTGTCCTTCCTCTGAGTGCCACCAGGTCTCCCCCTCCAGGGGACATGGTCAAATGTGAGGCACCAGAGTACGTGAGAAAGTCATATCACACTCTCCACTCAACTGTGGAGAATATTCTGACCATTGGCTAGATCTGGGAAGGGGTTTAAAGTTTACCTCCTGTATTGTCCTTGGCTGGTGCCTTAGTTTGAGCGGGACCCCTGGGCCTAAATCTGCCTATCATATTGTTCTACTTGTAGGTTTCTAGGACCCTCTGGATCCTTCTACCTTGCTATTCTCCCATGCTTCTCTCATCTGGAGTCCCAATAGGATGCCTTCCCCTCTGTCCCAGTTTCCTGGTAAGTGAAGGCTTTCGTGGGACATGCCCCTTGGGCTAGTATGCAGATATAAGTGAGTATATACCATTTGATTCTTTCTGCTTCTGGGTTAACTCACTCATTATGATCATTTCTAGCTCAATCCATTTATCCACAAATTTCGGGAATTCCTTGTTTTTAATAGCTGAGTAGTATTCCATAGTGTATATGTACCATAGTTTCTTTATCCACTCTTCTACTGAGGGACACTTAGGCTGTTTCCATGTTCTGGCTATTATGAATAAGGCTGCTATGAACATGGTTGAGCAAATTTTCTTGTTGTGTGCTGGAGCATCTTCTGGGTATATTCCAAGGAGTGGAATAGCTGGGTCTTGAGGAAGCCCTATTCCCATTTTTCTGAGATAGCACCAGATAGATTTCCAAAGTGGCTGTACTAGTTTGCATTCCCACCAGCAATGAAGGAGTGTTCCTCTCTCCCCACATCCTTGCCAGCATGTGGTGTCGCTTGAGTTTTTGTTTTTGTTTTTTATTTTAGGAAGCATTTAATTAGGCTTTTTATATTGTCCTATACCCTTATCCTCTTACAGAGGACTGTTGTCAGGCATATCTGTCACCTTAGTTTTGCAAAACAAGAAGACTTTTAGCCTGATGAGCTAGTGATTTAGGGTTTTTTTTTTTTAAATTAATTTATTCTTGTTACATCTCAATGTTTATCCCATCCCTTGTATCCTCCCATTCCTTTCCCCCCCGCCCCCATTTTCCCATTATTCCCCTCCCCTATGACTGTTCCTGAGGGGGATTACGTCCCCCTGTATATTCTCATAGGGTATCAAGTCTCTTCTTGGCTACTTGCTGTCCTTCCTCTGAGTGCCACCAGGTCTCCCCCTCCAGGGGACATGGTCAAATGTGAGGCACCAGAGTACGTGAGAAAGTCGTATCACACTCTCCACTCAACTGTGGAGAATATTCTGACCATTGGCTAGATCTGGGTAGGGGTTTAAAGTTTACCTCCTGTATTGTCCTTGGCTGGTGCCTTAGTTTGAGCGGGACCCCTGGGCCCAAATCTGCCTATCATATTGTTCTACTTGTAGATTTCTAGGACCCTCTGTATCCTTTTATTTTGCTATTCTCCCATGCGTCTCTCATTTAGAGTCCCAATAGGTGCCTTCCCCTCTGTCCCAATTTCCTGGTAAGTGAAGGCTTTCGTGGGACATGCCCCTTGGGCTAGTATGTAGATATAAGTGAGTATATACCATTTGATTCTTTCTGCTTCTGGGTTAACTCACTCATTATGATCATTTCTAGCTCAATCCATTTATCCACAAATTTCGGGAATTCCTTGTTTTTAATAGCTGAGTAGTATTCCATAGTGTATATGTACCACAGTTTCTTTATGCACTCTTCTACTGAGGGACACTTAGGCTGTTTCCATGTTCTGGCTATTATGAATAAGGTTGCTATGAACATGGTTGAGCAAATTTTCTTGTTGTGTGCTGGAGCATCAGTCTGTAGGCTGTCGCTTTGTTCTCTTGACAGTGTCTCCTGCCTTAGAGAAGCTTCTCAGCCTCATGAGGTCCCATTTATTAATGGTTGACATTAAGGCCTGGGCCATTGGTGTTCTGTTCAGGAAGTTGTCTCCTGTGCCAATATGTTCCAGGCTCTTTCCCACTTTTTCTTCTAAGTGGCTTAGTGTCTCTGGTTTTATGTTGAGGTCTTTAATCTACTTGGATTTGAGTTTTGTGCAAGGTGACAAATATGGGTCCAGTTTCATTTTTTTACACATAGACCTCCAGTTAGACCAGCACCATTTGTTGAAGATGCTATCCTTTTTCCATTGAATGGATTTGGCTTCTTTGTCAAAAATCAAGTGACCATATGTGTGTGGATTCATATCTGGGTCTTCGATTCGATTCCACTGATCAACCAGCCTGTTGCTGTGCCAGTACCATGCTGTTTTAATTACTATTGCTTTATAGTACAGTTTGGGATCAGGTATGGAGATTCCTCCGGAGCACCTTTTATTGTACAAGATTGTTTTAGCTATTCTCGGTTTTTGTTTTTCCATATGAAGTTCAGAATTGAACTTTCAATGTCTTTAAAAAATTGTGTAGGTATTTTGATAGGGATTGCATTGAATCTGTAGATTGCTTTTGGTAGGATGGCCATTTTTACTATGTTAATTCTCCCGATCCATGAGCAAGGAAGATCATGCCATCTTCTCAGGTCATCTTCAATCTCTTTCTTCAGAGTTTTGAAATTTTTTTCATACAAGTCCTTCACTTGCTTAGTTAGGGTAACTCCTAGATATTTTATATTGCTTGTGGCTAATGTGAAGGGTGTGGTTTTCCTAATTTCTTCCTCTGCAAGCTTGTCATTTGTGTATAGGAAGGCTACAGACTTTTTTGAGTTAATTTTGTATCCAGCCAATTTGCTGAAGGTGTTTATCAGCTTTAGGAGTTCTCTGGTGGAATTTTGGGGGTCACTTATGTACACTATCATATCATCTGCAAATAGGGATAATTTGACTTCCTCCTTTCCCATTTGGATACCCTTGATCTCCTTTTGTTGTCTTATTGCTCTGGCTAGAACTTCGAGTACTATATTGAAGAGATATGGAGAGAGTGGGCAGCCTTGCCTAGTTCCCGATTTTAGAGGAATTTCCTTGAGTATCTCACCATTTACTTTGAAATTGGCTATTGACTTGCTGTTTATAGCCTTTATTATGTTGAGGAAAGTGCCTTGTATCCCCGATCTCTCTAAAACTTTAAACATGAATGGGTGTTGAATTTTATCAAAAGCTTTCTCTGCATCCAAGGAGATGATCATGTGGTTTTTTATTTTCAGTTTGTTTATATGGTGGATTACATTGAGGGATTTCCATATATTAAACCATCCCTGCATGCCTGGAATGAAGCCTACTTGGTCATGATGAATGATATCTTTGATGTGTTCCTGTATTCGTTTTGCAAGTATTTTATTTAGTATTTTTGCATCTATGTTCATAAGAGAAATTGGTCTGAAATTCTCTTTGTTGAGTCTTTGTGAGGTTTAGGTATCAATGAGACTATGGCCTCATAGAATGAATTTGGTAATTTTCCATCCATTTCTATCTTTTGGAGTAGCTTGAAGAGTATGGGTATTAGCTCGCCCTTGAAGGTCTGGTAGAATTCTGCACTGAAACCATCTGGCCCTGGGCTTTTTTTGGTTGGGAGACCATCGATGATTGCTTCTATTTCTGTAGGGGAAATGGGACTATTTAGCTTGTTTATCTGTTCTTCATTCAACTTTGGCAAGTGAAATTGATCAAGAAAATCGTCCATTTCCCTTAGATTTTCAAATTTTGTGGCGTATATGCCTTCAAAGTAGGATCTTATGATTCTTTGAATTTCTTCAGTGTCTGTTGTTATGTCTCCCTTTTCATTTCTGATTTTGTTCATTTCAATACTGTCTCTCTGCCTTTTAGTTAGTTTGGCTAATGGTCTGTCTATCTTGTTGATTTTCTCAAAGAACCAGCTTTTGGTTTTGTTGATTCTTTGGACTGTTTTCTTAGTTTCTAATTTGTTAATTTCAGCCCTGAATTTGATTATTTCCAGGTGTCTACTCCTCTTGGGTGTTTCTGCTTCTTTTTTTTCTAGGGCTTCCAGTTGTGTTGTTAAGATGCTTATGTGCGATGTTTCCAATTTCTTTTTAAAGGCACTTAGTGCTATGAATTTTCCTCTTAGCACTGCTTTCAATGAATCCCACAAATTTGGGTATGTTGTTTCTTCATTTTTATTGAATTTCAGAAACTCCTTGATTTCTTTCTTTATTTCTTCCCTGACCCAGGTGTCATTTAGCAGAGAGTTGTTTAGTTTCCACGTACATGTAGGCTTTTTGTTATTTCTGTTGTTGTTGAATTGCAGCCTAAGAGCATGGTGATCTGATAGGATACAAGGTATTATTTCAATCCTCTTGTATCTATTGAGGCTTGCTTTGTGACCTACGATGTGATCAATTTTGGAGAAGGTTCCATGGGGTGCAGAGAAGAAGGTGTATTCTTTCTTGTTTGGGTGAAAGGTTCTATAGATATCTGTTAGATCCAATTGACCCATGGCATTGGTTAATGATGTTATTTCTTGGCTTAGTTTCTGTTTTAATGACTTATCCTTCAGTGAGAGTGGGGTGTTGAAGTCTCCCACTATTATTGTGTGGGGATCGATGTGTGGTTTAAGCTTTTTTAGGAGATCTTTTACAAATGTGG
This sequence comes from Acomys russatus, assembly GCF_903995435.1. Lineage (NCBI taxonomy): Eukaryota > Metazoa > Chordata > Mammalia > Rodentia > Muridae > Acomys > Acomys russatus. Next base: position 38,500,241 of record NC_067138.1, on the reverse strand, counting down.
GTGCCCTCGTATTGGGAGCATAGATGTTCAGAATTGTGATGTCATCTTGGTTGACTTTACCTTTGATGAGTATGAAGTGTCCTTCCTCATCCCTTTTGATTAATTTTGGTTGAAAGTCTATTTTGTTCGATACTAAAATGGCTACGCCTGCATGCTTCTTGTGACCATTTGCTTGGAATATTTTTTTCCAACCTTTTACCCTGAGGTAATGCCTTTCATTATGGGTGAGATGTGTTTCTTGAATGCAGAAGAATGTTGGATCTTGTTTATGTACCCATTCAGTTAGTCTGTGTCTTTTTATTGGAGAATTGAGGCCATTGATGTTGAGAGATATTAATGACCAATGACTGTTAAGAGTCTTAATTTTGATGTTGTTTCCAGTCGAGTGTTTGTGTAGTTGTGTTTTTGCCATGGGATAGTTATCTATTTCCTGGGTAGTTTTGGTTGTAGCTTGACCCTTTGGGATGGAGTTTTCCTTCTAGTACCTTCTGTAAAGCTGGGTTTGTGGATAGGTACTGTTTGAATTTGTTTTTGTCATGGAATATTTTGTTTTCTCCATCAATGGTTATTGATAATTTTGCTGGGTAAAGTAGTCTGGCCTGGCATCTGTGTTCTCTTAGGGTTTGCAGGATCTCTATCCAGGCCCTTCTGGCTTTTATGGTCTCTGCTGAGAAGTCAGGTGTAATTCTGATAGGTTTACCATTAAATGTTATTTGGCCCTTTTCCCTTGCAGCTTTTAATATTTTTTTCTTTGTTCTGCATGTTTTGTGTTTTGATTATTATGTGGCGGGCAGTTTTTCTTTTCTGGTCAATTCTATTTCGTGTTCTGTAGGCCTCTTGTATGTTTATAGGCATTTCTTTTTTTAGATTGGGGAAATTTTCTTCTATGATTTTGTTGAGAATAGTTTCTGGGCCCTGGAGTCTGATGTCTTCTCTTTCTTCAATGCCTATTATCCTCAGACTTCTTCGTTTCATGGTGTCCTTAATTTCTTGAATGTTTTGTGTCAGGAGTTTTCCAGATTTGGCATTTTCTTTAATGGTTGATTCAATATCTGTGATTGTATCTTCTAGCCCTGAGATTCGTTCTTCCTTCTCTTGGATTCTGTTAGAAAAGCTCACCTCTGTGTTGCTCGCCTTCTTCTCTGAGGTCTCCTGTTCTTGTTTTTCTTCTGTCTGTGTGTTTATCATTGAATCCATTTTCATTTTCAGATCTTGAACTGATTTTTTGATTTCTTTCATCTGATTGTTTGTATATTCCTGAGTTTCTTCCATTGTCTCTTTATAGGTCTTCAGAGCTTGAACCGTTTTAGTTATTTCTTTCATCTGGTTGTTTGCATTTTCCTGCAATTTTTCCAGTTCCACTCTATGTGCTTCTTTTATGTCTCTCACCTGTTTGTCTGCATCTTCCTGCATTTGATTACGAATTTTATTTGTTTCCTCCATTATCATCCTCATTACTAAGGATTTGAGGGCATTTTCTTGTATTTCCGTTGTATTTGAGTTCTCTGGGTTGTTTTCTTTGGGATAGCTGGAAACTGGAGACGCCATGTTGTTTTGGGGTTTTTTGCGTATGGTTTTTCGTTGTCCTTTAGACATCTTGCCGTCTTTGTTTTTGTTGGGTAGCTTCCAGAGTTGGATGGAGGGTGTCTGACGATAGATTCACTTGTTTTCTCATGATTTCCCTAAGCTGTGAGTTCAAAGCTTGACTGGTGTGGATGTTAGGAGGTTAGCCCTGTTGTTCTGGTCTCTCACAGCCAGTGATCTTCAGTCCCCCTGTGCTGTGGATCCTGCAATTGTTCTGGGTCTCTGAATGAGCGTTGGGTCAGGCCAAGGTATCCACAGCCTTCTGTGCTCCCTGCCAAGTCTAGCCAGGAGCACTGGGCGTGAACTACGGGCTGAACTCAGCTAGATTCTCAGGGCCTGAACCGTCTGCCGAGCTCAGCTAGGGATTCTGGGCCCAAAATGCACACAGGGTCCAGCCAGAATTTTTGGGCTGGGACTACGCACCAACCTCCGCTAGGGCCTTTTGGCCCAAAGTGCATGCTGTGGTCAGTTATTGACTCAGGGCCCGAACTGACCACCAATCTCAGCCAGGAATTCTGGATTCAAACTGCACACTGTGTCCAACCAGAGTCTTAGAGCTGGTGGAACCGAGCGCTTTGTCCAGCCTGCGCCACAGCAGGAGAACTGCGGCTGCTCTGAGTTAGCACCAGTGGTGGAACCAAGTGCTCCGCCCAGACTGTGTCACCGCAGGGGAGCTGCCGCTGAGCTGAGGTGCTGCCTAGGATGGAACTGAGCACGCCACCAAGCCTGCGCCACAGCTGGAGAATTACGGCTGCTGAGTTAGCGCCAATGGTGGAACCAAGTGCTCTGCCCAGACTGTGTCACTGCAGGGGAGCTGCCGCTGAGCTGAGGTGGCGCCTAGGGTGGAACTGAGTGCTCGGCCAAGCCTGCGCCACAGCAGGAGAACTGCGGCTGCTCTGAGTTAGCACCTGTGGTGGAACCAAGTGCTCTGCCCAGACTGTGTCACCGCAGGGGAGCTTCCGCTGAGCTTAGGTGCTGCCTAGTGTGGAGCTGCATGCTCAACTAAGCCTGTGCCACAGCAGGTGAGCTGTGGCCACGCTGAGTTAGTGCCTCGGGCAGAATTGCTTGCTGGGCCAGGCCACTACCCGGGACTCTGTGGCCGAACTGTCCGCCGAGTCCAGTCTGGGTCCGAAGGCTCCACACGACCCAAATCCTGCCCCAAGTCCCCTCTCCCGCAGCAACTCCCACCAGCCCTCACACCAATCGCTTCCACCGGAAGGCTATGAGCTGCAAACCTCAGCCACTGCTGCTGATGCCGCTGGTGCTGCTGCCTCTGCCGCTGCTGCTGCGATCAGAGAAAATCCACGCTCCTCCCGTGTGCAGGGGCATACAGGTCCTCCACACCCTGGTCCCTCCGAACCGTGGAGCACTCCCGCTGCCGTGATGTTTGGACCTCAGTGTTCCTGGCTCAGAAATCTGTGCAATTCCCTGAATTGCTCAGTGGAGCCTCCAAACGCTGTCCACACTACTCACCGCCATCTTGGATCCCCCGAATGTCGATTTTTTCATTCTTTAATAGCTGCATAGTATTCCATTGTGTAAATGTATCACAGTTTCTTTACCCATTCTTCAGTTGAGGGATATCTAGGTTGTTTCTAGATTCTGATTATTATGAATAAAGCTGCTATGAACATAGTTAAGCAAGTGTCCTTGTTGTATGGTAGAACATCTTTTGGGTACATGCCCAGCAGTGGTATCTCTGGGTCTTGGGGTAGAGATATTACCAATTTCTGAGAAAGCACCAGATGGATTTCCAAAGTGGTTGTATAAATTTTTACTCCCAGCAGCAATGGAGTACTGTTCCTCTTGATGTACATCTTTGCCAGCATGTGTTGTCACTTGAGTTTTTGATGTTCCCCCTTTCTTACAGGTATAAGATAGAATTTCAGAGTCATTTTGATTTTCATTTTCATGATGACCAAGGACATTTGAGCATTTCTTTTAGTGCTTCTTGGTCATTTGAAATTCTTCCATTGAGAATTCTCTGTTTAGCTCTGTACACCATTTTTAATTGAATTATTTGGTTTGTTAGTGTTTAATTTCTTGAGCTCTTTATATATTTTGGATATTAGCCTTTTGTCAGATGCCGGATTGGTGAAGATCTTTTCCAAACCTGCAGTCTGTCATTTCAGTCTATTGACAGTGTGTATTGCTTTACAAAAGTTTTTAAGTCAACAGGTCCCAATTATTAATTGACCTTAGAGGCTGAGCTGGTGGTGTTCTGGTCAGGAAGTTGTCTCCTGGGCCAATGAGTTAAAGTTCTCCCCTACTTTCTCTTTTAGTAGATTTAGTGTATCTGGTTTTATGTTGAGGTATTTGATCCACTTGGACTTGAGTTTTGTGCAGGGTGATAAATAGAGACAACCCCTGACACTTCTAATGATACTGTGCTACATTTGCAGGTGGGATCCTAGCATATCTATCTCCACCAGGCAGAGAATCAAAACAGATGCTGAGACTCACCTCCAAACATTGGGTTGAGCACAGAGAGTGTTGTCGAACAGTGTGGGGAAGAATAGAAGGGCCTGGAGGTGACAGGAGCTGTACAAGAAGACCAACTGAGCCAAGTAACCAGGACCTAGAGAGGCTTTTGGAGACTGAAGCACCAACCAAGGACCATGAAAGGATTGGACGAAGGCCCCTACCACATATGTAGTCAATGAGTGGCTCAGGCTTCATGTGGGTCTCCCAGTAAGGGGAGCAACAGCTATCTCTGACATGGACTCTTTTTGATAATTTCTCCCTGGTGGGGCTGCCTTGATAGGCCATAGAGGAAGAGGACAAGCTCATTCCTGATGCAACATGATGAGCTGGGGTGGGTTGGTGTGTGTGAGGGCTCTTCTTCTCTGAGGAAAAACGGATGGAGGATGGGGAAGAGGAAAGCGAGAGGGTCTGATAGGGAGGAAGCTATGATGAAGATATAAAGGGAATAAATAAATAATTTAATTAGAAATGGAAACATTTATGATACAATAAGGCAGTTTATGTGTGTTAGGAGAAACTTTCCCAGGAAGGATTAACTGAAGTAACTTTATCTGGATTGAGGATGCATGGCATTATCACATGAAATAGAGTTCTGGACTGACCACAGAGAAAATAAAGAAACCAGCTGTTTGTAAATGTTCACTACTCTCTGATTCTTTATCTATTGATATGTAAGAATGAGTATCTTCATGTTCCATAACCATTTCTTCTATACCATAATGGTCTAATTTGTCTTAAAAGTAATCACCTTCCTTAAATATATTACATGTCCTGTTACAGCAATGAAGAAAGGAAGTAATATAGAAACTTGATACTGAGAAGTACATTCATTAATGTAATGAATTTAACTATGTGTTTTTATGGTCTTTGAAATTATCCATTAAGCAGGTAACAGGGTCCATGGCAGAGATAGTTCCCCTCTACCTGCTAGGGGACACATATGAAGACCAAGATGCCCATCAGGTACATGTTTAGGGGACCTAGGTCCAGTCCATGCATGCTCTTTGGTTGGTGCTTCAGTCTCTGTAAACCTCCATGGTCCTAGGTTAGTTGACTCTGTTGACCTTCTTGTGGAGTTCTTGTCCCCTTGCTGTCCCTCTATTTTTCCTCCCACTCTTCTATGAAACTAGCTGAGCTCTGCCTAATGTTCAGTTGTGGGTCTCAGCATCTGTTTTGATCTGCTGCTGGGTGGATTCTCTCAGAGGACAGTCATGCTAGGCTCCTATTTGCAAACATAGCAGAATATCATTTATAGTGTCAGGGGCTGGCTCCTTTTCAAGTTGGGCAAGACATTGGTTGGCATTCTCTCAATTTCTGCTCCATCTTTATCTCAGTGCATCTTATAGGCAGGGTAAATTTTGGGTCAAAGGTTTTATGAGTGACTTGGTATCCTTTTCTTTTTACTGGAAGTTGCCTGGCTAGAAGGTGGCCACTTCAGATCCCATGTTACCCACTGCTAGGAGTCTCAGCTAGGGTCATTACTACATTCTACCTGGAGCATACTGTAGCAGGTTTCCAGCTTGTCTCAGAGATGTCTCCCCCAATCAGTTTCCTTTCTTTTTCCTACCACATTTATTCACTTTACATCTAGACCACATATCTCCTTTCCTCTCAGTTCCACCTTCCCACCCTGTCCTCTTCTCCCTTCTCTTCCCCTTCCACATCCCCTTTCTTCTCAGAAAAGGGTAGTTCCCTTCCTAGCACATCAAGTCACATCATGACTAAGAGCATCCTCTTCTCCTGAGACCAGACAAGGCAGGCCAGCTAGGGAAAAGTGATCCAAAAGTAGGCAACAGTCCATCTCAGAGACAGCCCCTGCTCCAATTGTTAGGGGACCCTCATGAAGGATAAGCTACCCATGAGCTACATATGTGTAGAGGGCCTAGTGGAGACCTGCAATGGAATTGGCTTCTGGGAGGATATAGGTGTGACTCTAGCTTAGACTCTTAGCAGCAGGGGATATGGAAACTGAAGTTGCAACCTCTGTAGCCAGGCAGGACTTCTAGTGGAGGGAAGGGGACTGAAACCCACCCACAAAATCTTTGACCCCAAGTTTATGCTGTCTACAAGATGAAGAAGGATAAAGATGGGGCAGAGATTGAGGGAATGGGTAAACAATGACTGGCCCAACTTGAGACATTAATTTTTTACTTTTTATTTAGATTATGAAGATGATGATGAGCTAGAGGTAGTAGATCAGTGAGAGATGTACCTTGTGCTTTTATATTTCAGCCATGTTTCCTGTTTCATCTTTGCTTCTTAGTCTGCCAAGGCACAAGGATGATAAGAGATGTGTGTTACTTTCTCCATGGACCTATCTGCTGCCATCCTTCTGCACATGATACACTGTATTTCCTTTAGCCATGACCTGAAGTATGCCTTTTCTCCATTGAGCTTGTCAGATACTCCATTCAGTCACAGTCATGGGAAAAATAACTAATAGAGAAGGCATTCCTGTTGTGCTGTCCAGGTTAAGAGTCATCCCTATGGATTGTCATCAATGAGTATATTAAATTATCATTAATTGTTTCCCCCATATTCCCATGAGATACTGGAATCTTCTTGAAAACATTTAAGCTTTTAGAGATTTTAAACTTTAGCAGTGTTCAGGTAAAGAAAATGAATGATATAAGTTAGTCAAGCAAATGAGTGGATAAACCAATGATATTGGAAAATGGTTAATATTAGACACCACCAACTGAATGTATTCACTCTGTTGATGCTATTTTACCCTACATCTTCTGAACACCTTGAAAAAGTACAACTTGATGGATGTACTATGCCTTCCGTTATGTGCTAGTTTGAAAGCGGTATGCTATGTCAACAACAGAAACCCTGTGACAGCCTATTCCTGCTCAAACAAGTTGTAATAATAATAAAGGACGCATCCCTGCTCATGATTTGTTGCCTGAAACTTTCCAGTGTGAGAACAATTAGTACATTCTTAGAATGGCTCAAAATGATGAGGGATTTAATTACAGCAAGGAGCTCTACCTCCAGCGCTACAGATAGAGACATAAATTTGTGTTTCTATCTAATTCACTTGAAAGAGTTTTGATTTTCGCCACAGATTTGAATTTAAATGAATATAACTGGAAGCTACAGTTAAAGTCCATTATTTCTGAGAATCCTATGATTAGGGATAAAAATGTTTACATTTGTTTAATTCAAAGTAATACTCCAGTTTCCATACTAAACAGCAAATGCCACTTTTTCTTTCTCTTCAAGCAGTAGCATGAGATAAATTTTCACAGAATCTTACAATTCATCTCATTCCTACAGTGAATAGATATTTAAGCTGAAACTTTAAGTTATATAATTCATTTTACTAACAAAATATTTCATGTTTATTATACTGCAGCTTAATGAAATTTGACAAGAACATAAACATAAATAATTTATATTTTCTCCAGTAATCTAAAGATATTTTACTGAAGGCTGGGGTTATATAGCTCAGTAGTAGATAGCTTATTAAAAGGATGGAAGATATCAAAGTGATCATCTGAAACAGACATCAAGCAAGAGAATGAGAGAGTGACGGAAAGCAAAAAAGAGAGAGAATTTGTTTAAGATGGAATTCATTAATTATTTCAAAGTATGCACTTAAATTTCTTTTATTTATATACTTGCAATCAATGTTGTGCAGCCAACATTTTTGCAATTACTAAGAATTTTTAAAAATCATTTTGGAAGAACTGCAACCCTACTATACGATTATATTCCATTTCCTCAATTATATGGCATTTCCTCTTTCCTCTCAGGCCCTGACAAGCATTGTTTTGTTTCACGTGTCTATGAAATTGTCTCTTGTGGATATTGTTAGCATCCTAATACCCTGCAAAGTATCTCAGGTAAACGATCACATAAGGAGGGAAGTATTTTTTGTTCACTATTTCTGTGCATGGTTGGCTGTCCTTGTTGCTTTTACAATCGCATATGGAGAAGCAGTACATTGTGGCAGGTAATGGGTGATGTCACATGACTGCTTCTTCTATGCTGAGTGTTATTGTTGCTGCCTTGAATCAAAGTAACTATAATCACCTTCATGTGGCTTTTATGGAGTAGATCTGGTTATCAATTTGAAGGAGGAAGGCTCATGAGGAATCTTCCCTGCCCAATGATGTGTGTGTGTGTGTCTGTGTGTGTGTGTGTGTATGGTGTGTATGTACGTTAAATGTTGGTAGGAGGAAAGCCTTTGGTATTCTCACTGCCCTTACATTGCCTGGGTGACTCAGTGATGCAGACTTTATGAGTAGTTACCAATTATGAAGTGGGGATTGTGGGTGATACAGGCATCACAAATCATATACTTCTGTGAAGAGTGCTCACCCATTTTCCTTCAACTAAGCCCAACAAACTCATTGCAGAACACAAAATACTTGCTTAAAGAATACAACTTGGTTAAGAAGATGGGTTTGTAGCTTGAAAGATGGGTAAAAGCAGATATTGAATTGTCTACTTTTTCATGGATTGAATTTTTCATAATTACTAAATTGTTTCCTTGCCTTGCTTTTGTCACAGTGACTATATTATTTAGTTCTACTATAACCACTTAACTTTTCTATTATTTGTGAGGAATATTTTTTTATTTGTTCACTTGCAACTTATTTGTGCCTTTGACATGATCACTTGTTTCTTGTAAATAACATAAGTTGGATTATTTTTTCAACCAATTCTTCATGTCTCTTACAAGTATTCAGACTCTTATTTGACCTGACAGATTTCCCTATATTTACTTCCCTGGCAGTGAGATTTTGCTAGCATGCCTTACTATGCCTGGCATTTTTCGTGGATTTTGGGGACTAAACTTGGGTCTTCATTGCTTGCAAGACATTTGAATGTCTGAATTACCTTGACATTTTATTTTGTAACAACTCTGCCCACATTAAAAACTAATTTGTTCCTATGCAATTATGTCCTCTCATTTCTATTTTCCAAAATTACATCATTTTATACTTGTGCCTATCACTATAGATATATATTTACTATATGTTTTACAGCACTATCTTTTAAAAGAAGTAATAAAGAGAGGACTTAAAAGCAAACAATATGGGGCTGGAGAGATGGCTCTGAGGTTAAGAGCACTGCCTGCTCTTCTGAAGGTCCTAAGTTCAATTACCAGCAACTACATCATGGCTCACAACCATCTGTTATAAGATCTGGTGCCCTCTTCTGGCATGCAGGCATACAAGCAGGCACAACACTGTATACTTAAATCTTAAAAAATAAAAAGACCACTGTTGAGTCTTTTTTTAAAAAGCCAAAAAAAAAAAAAAAAAAAAAAAAAAGATATTTACCTATATACTTATTTTATCAATGTTATTTCTATTTTGTTTTTTAGTTTATTTGACTTATTATATGATAAGCTTTTACTTTTTTACCTGGTAGTTTCAATAGGGCAGATCTAGTAGCGATAAGAGCTTTTGCTGCCTCCCAGCTACCTCTCTCTCAGGGCCACCACTGAACTATGGGCATGGGGTAGGAGCACAGTAAGATAATTCCTCCAATCTTTTCTGTTTTGACAAAGGTCCATGTGGGTTTGCATGATGTATAGTTTTGTTTTGCTTCTATGTGTTTTGATTGTTTGCATGTCTGTCTGTTGAGATGGGACTAGGTTGTGTTGTCTGGGCCAGCCTTGAACTCTGGGCTCTGCTTATGGGCATGTAGCACCATATCCCTCTATGACACAGCCTTGGCTGGGCTGCTGAAAGGCTTTCCTTAGATTCTACGGTTCTGAGAAGAGTTCATTCTCCCACATTTCTCCCATGATTTGTTGTCTTTATTGTACTTTCAGGAGTCTTCGCTCCATTCTTTTTGCTGTCACCCCCTTTTCACTACTCATTGTAGCGATTATTGTCTACTCCTTTATTCGTTACACATGGGGTCAAAATGCTAAAGAGGTAGAGTTCTCTTTGAGTTAACTGTGCCTGAGAAAAGCAACTCTCAGAATATTTATTTTAGAAGAACCTCAATTATATTTGTTAGTTTTCTACAAATAAAAACAAAATAGACATAGAGTAACATTTTTCTATCATAAAAATAGATGTACTCTTTAATTAAACAATTTATAAATGCATACACATGTATAATAACTAGGTGATATATGCCATTTCTCCTTCATGCTAACTAATCATTTCAAAATAATGAATGAAAGATAAAGAATTCACTACTAATTTACTACATTCTGGTATGGAGATCTTATGCACAGTCCTGGTGAGGCTAACTTGTGGAGTCTGACTTCAATCCTGCAGGCAGAGAAGAAACAACATAAAAGCAATATATTTAAGGTAATATTGAGAGAGATCCAGGACTGTGGCACAGGTGAATTTTTAAAAGCCATTTAGGAAATTTTCCCCTTGTCAATATTCCATCTCATAATCTTTATTCGATGCCTTTCTCCCCTCACTTCCCAAACTGATCTGATATTAATCACCACTATGCTGGCAAAAGTGAGTTTCAGAGCTCAGCCTGGTATGGCTGTTGGTATTGGTTTCCTGGTTTCCAAACAGCTTCAAGACCTTAACTAGGTTTCTTACCTAATACAGTATATTATGCAGGTCTATTAGCATCTTTCTGATGCCTATCTTAATTGCAAATGTGTTAATATTTTTATCTATGTGAGTTAAATGGACCTATGAAAGTTACCCCAGGAATATTATATATATGTACACACACACACACACACACACACACACACACACACACATACATAGAGAAGTAGCTCATGTGGGGAGTGGAATATTCATTTGACAGACTTGCCAGCAAACTTTCAGAATCTAACTTATTCCTAAATCAGGGCGCTCCCGTCTACCAAGGGCTTTGATACACAGTCACAGAGCAACTGTCTTTACTTTAGCCACAACCAGTTTATGCAGGCGAATTCCAACAGCCCCCTTCCATCCTAAGGCCTTCTTTGATAGCCTCTGCTGCCACAGCCCCTGGGCTGGGGATGCCAACTACAAACACTCATCCAAGAGCAGCCTGGATGAGCCCAAAGGACACACACCTGACTGAGGGGAGACAAGTAGACATGTGAATGCTCCCTCAGTTTTTACAGGGAGAACAGACTCCTTAATGTGACTTGTAAGTCCTCCTGAAGTCTTCTAGGATATAGGAACAAGATGCCCCAAAGCTCAGCCAGCTCAAGGCACTATCCACACGTTGGTTCTGCCTTTTACACACAATGCAGTGATCCATCACTCACCTATTTCTCTTGGTTCGCGTTTTCTAACAAAGCTTCTTGTATAACATTGATTAAATGATGAATAAAATTTGTTCCACATTCTCCTTTCAAGTGAGCCTAGTTCTAAGGTACCCTGGCTTTAAAATAATCCCTGGAGAATATAGTGGATAATGATATTGGCATAAATAAGAGATTGAGATTATCATGCAAATAAATAAAAGATACGATCATAAACATTTATTTAAATCAACTTATATGAACAGAAGTACTGTTGAACACACACACACACAGAGTACCCCCTTGTTTGCATGAGTGAAGGATTGTAATTCAAGTGTGTGCTGTTGCAGCTCAAATATTAACCTGTCAGGTCCAGGGCTTTTGATTGGAAGAAAGAAGAAAATGTTACCTATGCAAACTATAACATTGGCTAGGAATTCTCTAAGCTGCAGTGTGAAGAGGAGAACAAATGACTCCTAGCCAGTAAGGGATATGACATGTTTTTAAGTCTTTCTGGGTGGTTTTAAAATCAGGAACAGCTACAGAGAAACAATCGTGAGCACAATTCCATCATCTACAAGCCCTGCAGTGAAAGCTTTGCTAAATGTGTCAAGTCGGAATATGATACAGGCTCATGCGGATAGGCACTATCACATTTTGTTCACACAGCACCACATGTTCACACTGACTTATCTAAAATCCGTGCACTTTAACGCTTTGGCCGGCTCTCCCTGAAGATCACACATGCTTCATTCATAGGCTGAACGCTCCATATGTGTCTCCTGAGAGTTCAGCGGGCGTACTAGCTAAACTGTCGCCTGTGCACTGAGAGCTCTGACATTCCATATCATCCTTGGTCCTGCTCTGGCTAACCTTAGATGCTTGTTTTCTACTGCTGGAGTGGGATCCTGAGAAAGTTAGAGTGACAGCAGGGGTATCAGCAGACACCACTTGGCATCCTTACTTCATCCAAATCATGCTCCAGTCTTGAATTTAAATGTTGGTTTCCGGTGGGTTATTTTTTTTCCCTTCTTCTTCCTGGCACAATGCTCTTTGAATGGCAAAAAGAAGGCTCAGGAATAGAAAGGGGGGAACTTATCAGAAAGATTGTGTGACTAGTAATATAACCAAAAGCTAGACAAATATGAAGACAAAACTCATGATTGTTTTTGTGGACTGGTATCTTAAGTCCTGGAGAAATGGTCAGACATCCTCCTCAGGATGAATGGATAGCTGCCCTGTTTCCAGGATGTATATATTAAGTATGACTGTGAAGCCAAGAGACTAAGTGACTGGGTAATGGCAACAACATTTGCTTCTTGTGTAGCTTTGATTAAATAATCATTTTTGCTGTCCATTAAAAATGTAGATTATGATATTGCTATGACTCCAGAACTATAGGCAGAAGTAATTTAGAAAAATAAGTGTAAAGCTGTATTGCAAAACATGAAATATGCAAAGATAATGAGTTCCTGTTAGTACTAACCTTTCATTACTGATAATAGACATTTATGGAGCAAGAGTCCATTTGCATCTTCATATCAAATTGAGAGACCTAAATATCTATTTCTAAAGTAAATATCTGGGATTTCTGAGGCAAGCTGATGGAAATTTGTATGTTAAACAACAGAGGAAATGACATAGGGATCATTTTTTTGAAGATAAGCTAACCAACAATTTGAAATAATATTGAGGTTCCATTTGATAAACATGGCCTGTCTTCTTCCTCCTCTTCCCCATCTGTGATCAGTGGGGATCACCAGCAGGATGCCACTTGAGGTTACAATCACCTGACTGTGCTGCACCTGGTCAGGGAGGATGCCAGCCTTGAGCTACTTAGGTCTGGCCTACAGGTACCTGAGGAGAAGAAGGGTGGCAACCATGGTTTGTTTTTGTTTTTCCCAACTTGTGCCCCCTAGAGGAAAGGTAATTTCCTTCCAAAGAAAAACAAACACGGCATCTGCTTAAAGGAGACTTCTACCACTTCCACCCTCCCTGTTCACTATGCTCACGATGATGGGCAGAGCTGGTGAATGAGTAAGTGAAAAAGAGAATCTTCTTTGGTCTATCTATGAAGATAAAATGTACACCAGTTCTCTGTCTCTTGGGATATCCATCGTGTGGTGATGTCATCATTTTACTGAGCTTGCCATTCCTTTCAGTGCTTCTGCAAGGAGCTCTGAAGGAAGAGATGGAAGTCCTGCATGTATTATATCATCTGAGGGTACTTGTAGATATTGTTTTATAGGTGCTGATGGTTAATGGAAAAAGGAAAGGAACGAGTAAAAATATAAACACTACTACTGTACATTATTCTAAAAGGGCAATGCTTTTCTTCATGATAAATTGAGGTCATGTACATTGCTGATTTGAGCACCAGTTTGTAAACAGCTTTCTATTTTTTAGGCTAGCCTGTTAATTGCTCTTTAAAAGAAGTGTTTTCTTTCTATGATTTCTTGATAAAAAGGACTTACACTTGATTCCAAACATCAATAAAGCTCAATGCAAAGTCAGGTGTGAATAAGGAGACTCCTAAACGAGTTTCTATTTTTCAAAAAAGATAAAGTTTCTCAAGGAGTAAATTCTGAAGAAATCATGCCAAGATAAGAAATGATGTGGAATTTCCGATAAATGAAAGGTTAATGTACTTTAATGCTTTTCTTACAAGAATACCAGTGTAACAAAAATACAGTATTTACTTCTGGAATTTGGTGTGTGTGTGTGTGTGTGTGTGTGTGTGTGTGTGTGTGTTTTCTTCTTGCTTCTTGGATTTTCCTGCAGAGGGAAGGACTGTGGCTTAGGTAAAGAGAAGAAAATGCTTTACAGCCAGACTGTAGCGTTTCCACTTGAGGAAGGCAATCTGTAGTGAAACCATTAGTCTAGAGAGGAAATTTCTTTGAGAAAGCTATTTTGAAGAGATCGAGAGGCCTCATACTGTGCGCAGCACAATGGCAGTGATAGTTGGGGTGCCTGTGGATGAGAAGTACACAACAGCCTGCTGTGTAATTAAAGAGGGGTGTTAGAAAGATTGAGATGCCCCACACTGAGTCCAGAGAACACAAATACTTTTAGGGAGATGGGATGGAGCTGTAAAACTAGTCACCAGGTTTTCAAAGTAAATTAAAGGGTACCTGTTAATCTTCAGAGATAGATGACACTTATTTTTCTTCCCAGACTAAAAGTGCTCATCTATCATTGATCATTGCTTACCTGTTCTTGATACTGCTCTCCCCCTCTCTCCTAAGGCCACTTGCTTTGGGAGTTTTCATGGCTATTGAAGGTAAAGCTATGGCTATGGTTTTGTGGAAGAAAGTATCATTGAAACAATATCATCAAAAGCACCTCATTAAAAAATAAGCCTTTAGGTGAGTCTACAGCAAAAACAAACAAACAAACAAACAAAAAACCGTCCAAAAACAAACAAACAAACAACAAACAAACAAACCTTTAGGGTCTTTAACTACATATGGCTAGCCTGCAAAAATAATTGTCTTTAGGGGAGTTTCTTTTCCCTCCTGTTCTCTACTATAAGTCAATTAAACTCAATTTGTGAATTTGGTAGATTGTAGGCTTTCAGGAGAAGAGGGGAAAACCATATTGGAGTTCTTGATGACTCTCCCTCCCTCTCCCTCTCTCTTCCTTTTCTGAAAGTAACATTCAGAACACATGACTTCAAGCACTATCTAGTAGATCTGTTGAAAACACTTCTGAAGATGGAGTTCTTTCTATTTTCATATCTTCTTTTAGACTTATCTTTTAAGACCCGCCTGACAAGGAAAAGGCAGGTTGTCTATTGTCTGTGATATTACTATCCTGAGCTCTGGTTCACTAGCTCTAAGAAAACACAAGGAATCCTGTTTCCCCCTACACAATGTTTTCAGCATATGTTTAGCAGTTAGGTCTCAGCTAACTAACCTCCTGCATTGTTACTGTGTATAAAATGCTGTTTTTTTTACAGCTCAGGCTTGCCAACATTCTGCAATTCTTAAACCCAAAGAGTTACTATGTAAGAACTGCCATTCTCTGGTTTTACTAATGGACTCAGGCTGTCAAAGACATTATTCTCCAAATACCACAATTTTACCAAGAGGACTGAAGGAAGAAAAGTCAGAGAGAACCATGACAGCTAAAGATGTTAGAAGAATCCAAGGCTAGTGTGGCAAAGGGATGGTGCCAACAAGAAGTCTCAGAGATAGACTTTTGGTGTCCTGGCAGAAGATCACAATTAACCAGAGGAAGCCAATGGAAGACCAGGATGAGTTAGTGAAGTCTTGGGAATTCTTTAACTGGCCTGAACTGTTTATTGACTCATGGGGAGAGAGGAAGGTTGTTTATGTTCTCATAGACACAGAGGACAAAAAAATCTCTTGATTTTGTTTTGTGCTTGAAACTTTGGGCCCAGTCCTTGCCCAAGACTAAACCTTCAGTAAGTCTTTTGTCGTTGTTGTCTAATTAACATGATAAAGTTATTTTTTCCAGGAGTAGAATTTTAACCTCATTTTATAGTATTTTATCTTAAAAACCCAACCTGTGATTTACCATTACTTTTCTTTAAAAGTTGCATTTGAATTCTAGGACTCAGGGGCCTTTACTGGGGCTTGTCTATTTTATCTGGATCTTTCATACATTCTAAGTGAGTGATATGGAACATAGGAATTTGGATATTTCAAAACTCACAAAAAGCGAACAACATGAAGCGCCCACTTTTCCAGAGGATTCTAATGGTTCATTACTTATTTTACAGTTTGGTTTCACTCTACTCTTCTAACTCCAGCTAGATCATTCCAAGAACTCTTGCATCTCTTAGTTTTATGTACAGTAGGTGGTGGCTATGGAATACTATGGTTTGTAAGAAGCAGTAGCCATAGTTTAAGATACTAAGTGATGTCAGCAGCATCAACACATGGTAGAGACATGGTCATCATGTCTTAGCAATGTTAGCCTCCCTGGCCTCACTTGCCCCAATTTTACTGAATCCTTGGCTCAGTGAAAACAAACCATTTTTATTTATTTATTTTTTCTTGTTAATGGTGTTAGAACTCAATGATGTTACTATTCAAATCATGGCGCTTTCCAGTGATTTGAGGTTAGAAAGAGTAATGTCTGAAGTAGGGATCTCCCATTTCAACTCCAGTCCCAGCTCCTACCAGTTGTGACTGTAGACATAGTTAGCTATTTCCTTACTACGGACTTTTGCATATCAGAAAAGCATTGGCACTGCAGGGCAGGGAGATAGATAAGACAATTGAAATAGGAAATAGCATTTTCATTAGTGATTATATATTCAGTTCCACATAAGTCTTAACCTTTAGCCTAAAGCCATCTAATGGCGTGGTTTAGTGTAAACAAAACAAAACAAAAAACAGGAATACACAGCCAATTTCTTCTTGTTTGTATTTGTGTTTGGTTTGATTTTTTTTTTTTTTTAACTCAGGCCATCACTCTGTAGCTTAGGCTGGAGGCTGGAACCCACTACGTAACCCAGAATGGCTCCAAATTTATAGCAATCTTCCTGCCTCATCCTTCCAAATGCTGGGCATATAGCTGTGAGCCACCACAACTGGATCACATTCAGACTTTATAAACATTTTTTGTGTAGACATTTTTCCTAAACCTAGAGGGTCTTCAGAGAATGAAATGGAAATACACTCATGGTACATTTCATGAACTGAAAAGATTGCCACTGACTCCTGACATGTCAGTAGCTTCCTCACCATTTATCCTATGTAAGTATTCATCCATAGAAAACAGACTTCATATTAACTTCTGAGGATACCTGCCACTTCTCTATGAGCCTTTCACCTTTTGGTTATTTTCTACAATAAGCAAAATGCAACATGTATTCATGTGTATCTACTCAGTTATTTACAGAATCATAGAGAAAGTGGGATGAGAGAAAGTGTGCATCTCAAACTTGGATTGAAATTTTGACATGTTTAAGTAAGCCCTGGTAGGCACTGTTAGTAAAAAGAATTGAAGAGGTCAGAGAACCACAGACATGAAAAGAAATGGCATCCCGTTGGAGAGTTGACACAGTAGGGTAGTAAGTATCTCTATTCATCAACATTCTTATATGAGATGGAAAATGTTCTGCCTAAAAGCAGTGCTGCCACTCTGCTCATGGTGGTTGCTTCCCTTCTACAATGCAGCCTCAAGCAGGAGCAGAAGGATGGCTCATAAAAAGGGTGTGCAGAAAAGCTGGAGGGCTTAGAAAGAATTACTTCTCAGAAGGGTTGATTTCTAAGGTGTCACATTTTTTGTAGTTATACACATGATACTTGTTAAAGAAGCTTAGATCTTATCACTGTAATTTGCTAACATTATAGAGAAAAGAGTGAATTCCATAAAATGAGTAAATATCTGACGTATGTTTTTAAGACAAGATAGCACCAGCAATCTCTTTTAATAATTCTTGACCTTTCTTTAAGTAAGACTTGGCAATTGGCACCGATTTAGAAAAAAAAAATCTAAGATTCAAGTGAAGTGGTCCTTCAAACCCTATTTCTACCTTATAGGATGGCAACCATGTTGTTTAACTGCAAGAAATTATAGTATCGTTGCATGTATTTAACCAAGAACAAATGAAAACAATTCTTCATAGTCCCCAAGCTCAAATACCTACTTAATCCTTTTAATTATAGCTTTGAGCATTAAATTTTTATTTACTTTTCTCTTTATGAAAGGTTTGCTTTGCCCCATTTTCACTGTACCATAACTGCTACATTCAAAAACATAATAAAAAAATGAAAGTAGTCTCTTATAACTTCAAATCTCTAGCCAATCATCATTTTAAAGGAGCAATTTGTTGTGTATCCTGTAATATGAAGCATTAAATTTGGCATTTCCTTGGAGTTATAAAAATTTAACGCTCACCTATAAACAATTACTTATGGAAAGCAAGTGACAATCTGACTCTCTTTGACAGGGAGAACTTAGGGGCCCTCAAATCACTCCCTATTCTTCTTTCAGCCCCAGACATCTGTCAACATTTACCCACCTAATACTTTCTGCTCCCCCTTCCCAGCACATGCTGGGGAGTGCCCCTGAGAACAGCCAGAGCCCATGGAAGCAGCCCTGTTTGATTTGCATCACTACACAGTCCCCTAACACAATACCTGGCATGTGGATGGGGTTCAGTAAACAAATGCAAATGAGGGAATTTATCACTCAACCAGACGCAAAACTTAAACTAGACTCTTGAAATTTCTGAAGTTAAGAGATATTATATAAATAATTCTTATTCTATTCTAGAAATGATTTCCAATGTGATTTAAAAATCAAATCAGCATGCTTTATAACACCTTACTAAAATTTATGTTTAGACAGAGAAAAGATATGTACAGAAGGACCAAGCAAAGTCAAGTCAGTACTCATGTGCTTTCTCTATGCCAGCTGTGCTGATGAACCCCTTTTATTGTCATATTACCTAGCAGAATATAATTATCTCACAAGGAAATGAAAACAAAATAGTTGCATGATAAACTTTGGCTTATTTCTTAGTAGACATGAATGAATAATGCATTTTATTTTGGAATTAAGGAGTCTGACATCTTTTTTGTTTTGTTTTGTTTTTTTGTTTTTTGTTTTTTTTTCTTTTTATTAATTTATTCTTGTTACATCTCAATGTTTATCCCTTCCCTTGTATCCTCCCATTCCTCCCTCCCCCCCCCATTTTCCCATTATTCCCCTCCCCTATGACTGTTCCTGAGGGGGATTACCTCCCCCTGAAATTTGTGGATAAATGGATTGAGCTAGAAATGATCATAATGAGTGAGTTAACCCAGAAGCAGAAAGAATCAAATGGTATATACTCACTTATACCGGCATACTAGCCCAAGGGGCATGTCCCACGAAAGCTTTCACTTACCAGGAAACTGGGACAGAGGGGAGGGCATCCTATTGGGACTCTAAATGAGAGATACATGGGAGAATAGCAAAATAAAAGGATCCAGAGGGTCCTAGAAACCTACAAGTAGAACAATATGATAGGCAGATTTGGGCCCAGGGGTCCCGCTCAAACTAAGGCACCAGCCAAGGGCAATACAGGCGGTAAACTTTAAACCCCTACCCAGATCTAGCCAATGGTCAGAATATTCTCCACAGTTGAGTGGAGAGTGTGATATGACTTTCTCAAGTACTCTGGTGCTTCACATTTGACCATGTCCCCTGGAGGGGGAGACCTGGTGGCACTCAGAGGAAGGACAGCAGGTTGCCAAGAAGAGACTTGATACCCTATGAGAGTCTGACATCTTATTGATGTCAAACCTAGTAAATTTTATTCATGTGAAATTTACAAAAAAAAAATTTACAGTATGTTAGGCCTTGGGCTGTTATTCAGTGGTAGAGTGTTTGGTTAGCATGGACCATGGCCCTGGATTAGAGCCAAACACTGGAGAAAAAAAAAAAAAAAAAAAAAGAAACTCCAATAATTCATTATGAAGTTTGTCTTTCATGCCATTCCTAGTCTCCTTGCTATGATATTTAATAATTATGTCTGCAGAGGTGTTTTTTTTTAAATTTTAAATTAATTTATTCTTGTTACATCTCAATGTTTATCCCATCCCTTGTATCCTCCCATTCTCTCCCCCCCCTGTTTTCCCATTATTCCCCTCCCCTATGACTGTTCCTGAGGGAGATTACCTCCCCCTGTAATATGCTCATAGGGTATCAAGTCTCTTGCCGAGGTGTTTTGAACGAATGTAACTAAAGAAATCTGCAAATGTGTGCATACAGTACTCTTGAGGCTCTGTCATCTGATGAGGCATCTAAGGATGTTAGTGTTGACAGCATACAACACACATTCATAAAAGAAAAGGAAACGTTATTGTTCATAAGACCTGCATCCATTATGTAAGAAAAGGCACAAGCAAGCTTCAATGGGATGCTTGATAAAAACAAAGCTTGGTTTGCCCTCTGCCGAAGAGCATAGGACCCAGAATACTTGGAGTGTTTGAGGTTCTTACCTCATCTCCCAGTGCCTGGAATGTGCAGCACAGTGCTTACCTTTTCCAATGGTGAGTGGTGGGACCAGTATTTGCATCCAGGTACACATTCTCCACACCCAGCATTCTGAATAGAGACTAAAATGGCACTTATTGAAAGAAGTAAGCAGATCTCCATAAAGTCTATCCAGGCTGATTTTAGGGCTGTTTTTCTTCTTTGGATAAACATCTGATGGATGGTAGTATTACTCATATCATGGTCTAGGGACTAAAGGTCCAGCATGCTGCATGATGCTCGCTGTCTGTGAACTTAACTCTCACACTGCTTATGTTTTCAATGCAGGACAATCTGTTCACCTGCCTCTCTCTGTTCTGAAGGTTTCAATAGTAATCAGAGCAAATTTGCACCGAGTGCACAATATGCCCCAGGCCCTGCAGCGTGATAGCTGATACACACCATCTTGTTAATGCCTGGAACTCAAGGAAATTAGTCGTTTAAATAGCGATTCACAGGTGAAGAGCTAGAGCACTTAGCTTATTATGTAGCCCAAACATATAAAGCTAATAAGTATCACAGCCCGGATTCAGATCTAGCCCTGTCTAGCTGCACAGGTTCCTTTTGGTTCATTTTTTTCCCTTTGTATTTGAGTCGTACTGCGGTCATTTTGTCATAAGTTCCATGTTTTAAACTCCCCTACCATCAAGAGACAAAAGTTGCTGACTCTATATCTTTATTTTACAAAAAGATACAACAGATTCTTTAAGTTAATGATCTTTGAAAGGCCTGACAATGTAGGAAGGACTGGGATGAATATAGGTCAGAGAAAGTAAATGAAATTGCTGTCTTATGACCATCAGGAAGCAAATGGGAGGTGGAGAAAAATCCTAGGCAACATGTTATCATTGGATTCTATTGGTTGTCAAACACTTCATTTTCAATATTAATGATGAAACATTAACTGAAGGATTGGCAATGCAACCTGCACTCCTTCCCTGGGAAGTAGAGCGAGAGCATGCCATTCTGCCATAGTTCGAAAGCCACACATTCAACCCATGTCATGGCAACACATTGTGCAAGTGGCTGTCTGTCTGCAAGAACTGTTTGCTGCAAAACCACATCAATCAAAGCAGGCTCCCCCAGCTCAGAGTGCCAGAGCCATCACAATCATTAAACAGTAATGCAAATATAAAAGCAATATCTCACCTCATTAGTACTAAATATGTTGTTTATTCTTTCCTCAAGTAAAATGTTTAGAAGCCTGCATAATGAGGGTCTCGTTGACAGAGGTGTGGAATTATGAAGCTGCTAAACCCAGTGTGAAGACAGAGTGATAAAATAGATTGGATTTTGCAAGAGCTATGCTCAGAGCAAACTTGGGTGGCTGGATTCCACATTAGCACATTGTTTTGACATTCATGTGCTCAGAGATTCTATTTCATGGTGATGGGGGGTGGTGTGACATGTGGATGGGGAAGAAGTATGCAGTCGGAAGTCGAAGATACCAGGGATGGGCAGAGATGGAAAATGGATCAGTTCTTAAAGTTATGCCCTATTTTCTAATACAGATATTTGCATACGAAACATCATATAGATGGTCTGGAAAGATAACCTAAGCCTACAGGTGAATGAAGGCACCAGACTAAACTTGGGAATCTGTACCTGTCTGAAGTGGTGTTTGTACAAATGTGTAATAAACTTGAAAGCCTATCTTTTGATCTCTCAGTGTACATCATCAGCATGCAGAATGCTTGAGTGCCTGTCAGAAGTGTGCTGTTGGCTGTGTGCATGTGACTCTTGGTAGTGCTGGTGTGTTTCAATTAGGACACTTTTGTGCATGTTACCACTTTGTCTTGCTTGGAATGTCGAGCTGTCACATGTTTCATCGGATTAATCACCTAAGTTTGTAATGCTGCTACCTTGGAAAACCAAATTTAACCATGGAAACATGGATAATAGAAAGGACATAAAAATTATAAGCTCCTGAGACCAGAAGCCTTGTGTGGCCATTTTACTTATTTCCAGAGTTAGCAAGGCTAATAATACCTAGCCGGGACTGCACAAAAAGTCTGAAGGAAGAATGGGCTTGGTATAGCTTTTTTCTGCCTCCATCCACCTACATTGAGACACTTGTGAATTATTTGGGAAGACAGATAAATGCAGTTGTGTGGAAACAAAATCAGGGACCTTTGTTTATGCTCAGTTTGGTTTCACCTGACACTCCCAGCCCTAGACTCTAACACTGTTTGTAGAGCTGCATATAGCACGCTCATGAAAAAAGGGAAAAGCAAGGGAGCTGTGATAGATTTGTAAATCTATCTTTTAAAGACAATTTTAGTGATGGCTTTGTACTGATTACTCTGTTTTACTGGTGGCCACCCTTTTGCTGTTGGTCTGCAATGATCAGTAGGAGAGTGTTTGAGGAAGAAATTCCTATGTTTATGAACTGTAGAGCCTTGGGAGTTTTTATAATGGAGTACTACTTTGCATTGGGAGCTGAACTTCTAGTTCACAGAGGAATGGATCCCTTGTTTATTTCAGGTCTTGTAATGTAGAATGAGTAATAGTAGTAAAGGAGTAGAAGGGACCTCAGAAATATTTAGACAGGGCTGTCAATGAAGTTCCCTTACAAAGAGGATAAGTTTGGAACAAATTTACACACACACATCACCGCCACCACCATGACCACCACCACACCACACACACACACACACACACACACACACAGAGAGCGAGAGAGAGAGAGAGAGAGAGAGAGAGAGAGAGAGAGAGAGAGAGAGAGAGAGAGAGAGAGAGAGAGAGAGAGAGAGAGAGAGAGAGAGTTGGAGTATGGGAAGTTGTGTTCTACTTTAACCTTGGGTTGCTTGTATAAAAGGTTCATTAGCACCATTCGGTCTCTACTCCTGCCCCCTTTAAATTGTTGACACTGATCAACAGGTGAATGATCCTTATCAGAGTTGTAACTCTTGCTGTAAGTTGATGTGTTGTTAAACAATTTTCTTCTTGTTTGTTTGTTTGAGACACGTTATCATGTATCTCAGTTTCACAGGGGATGGCACAAAGGCTCAGAACCATAACACCATGCTTAGCAGTCTGAGGAGTTCCCCAGAGTTTTAGGAACTTCACTAAGGTATCAAGGCCAGATTTTTGGCTTTGGTAATGAAAAGAATCTCACGCGCAGTCAGTTCATGGTGTGGAGTCTGAGACTTTCCTAAAGTCATTTTAATATAAGCTTGAACGCAACTGTTGGGAAGGATACCAGGTGCACCTTGGAGAATGAGTAGGGGTTTCTGAGAAGTCCAGAAAAGTAAGAACCACCTACTGCAAGGAATCGTCAGTGAGAAAAGCAATGATCTGCCTTACCATATTCCTTTTTGATGGTTTTCAAGTGACATCCAAATGGTGCCTTAAAATCATCTTTTCCTGTGTGTCTTT
Organism: Acomys russatus; assembly: GCF_903995435.1. NCBI lineage: Eukaryota > Metazoa > Chordata > Mammalia > Rodentia > Muridae > Acomys > Acomys russatus. The sequence continues at coordinate 38,476,618 of NC_067138.1, read as the reverse complement.
TGATAAAGGGCTTGCATGAGGAGCTCTAGAGACACCTTTGGTCTAATTATAATCTGATAAGGTGAAGCCAGGAACCACCAGGGCTACAGGAGTTTAGTACACAGAACTTCCTATATATTAGAACCTGGTGAGATCCCTGGAAACTTGCAGGTTTATGGCTGGAGCAAGAAAAAAAAACCTGTAAGCAGCTGTTAATTATGCTGGAGTTCTTCCCTCCAGCTGATAAGGAATTCTATCAGATTCTAGGGCAAGGGGCTATTTCACCATCCCATGTTCCCCCAGTTTTCCTGTCATTTTATGCTGCTTCACCAACTTGCCCTCCAAGTCATGTATCCCTAAACTGACTTAGATAGCTAAGGATGATCTTGAACTTTGATCCTGCTACCTCCACTACCCAAGTACTGAAATTATAGGCATGTGCTATTATTTCCAGTTTGTGTGGTGCCAAGATAGAGTCCAGAACTGTAGACTAGCATTCTCCCAACTGATTTCCAGCCCCAGCTTTTGCCATCATCACTTTTAACCTGAATGTTCAGAAAACATTAGTATATAGTTGGATGCCTCCTTTATTTACTTTGTTTTAGTTAAAGATGACTTAATTGCTAAGGCCTCTGACTGTGGTCCAAATAAAATAACATTCTATAAGTAGAGAAAAATTATATGTTGTTCCATCCATTCTAATATATTTACTCATAACCTTACAGTTAATAATGTGTATGTGTATTTGTGGGGAAAGAGAGAGATGAGGGGGCAAGGAAGTAAGAAAGAAAAGAAAGATGGAAGGAATGAAGAAAAGAAGAAAGAGCAACCCAACACATACTTTATCAAGACAGTGTATAGGTACCTACATGATGCATATGTATGTTTGTGTGCATATATGTGTATGTATACTTGTATTTGCTTATGAACATTATTCATTACATTAGAAATACATTTCCCATTATTGACAGTGATTCTTTTTATAGTTCTTAGTTGGGATGCATTTCCTCTTCATACTTCTCTCTCATTCTGTACAAAAAAGACTATCTTTAGGGAAGTGTTTTGTTTTTCTGGGTCTTAGTATCATATCTGAGATATTTAGAGATTGTGAGAGGCAATCCCTCCCCGCTATAGAAAAAAGATCTGTATCCCATTTCATAAGGTCAGCAAAGCTTAATATGAGGTTAATCATGCAAACAGTGTGAGCAATCCTTAGTACTGATATTAAATTATTTTGTCCTTCAAAAGTGCATGGGAAGACTCCAGATGTAAGAAGAACAGTAGAGCAGCATGCACAGTGCTGTTTTCCCAGTTACCAACACTATTTTCTTTGTACATAAGGACTTAGAATACATTACCTTCTCTTATCCAAATATAAATATTTGAACTGAAATCCCTTGCTATTTAGTCTCTCTGGGTCTGTGGATTGTATCATGAATATCATTTACTTAATATCTAACATTCACTTACAAGAGACTACCTACCACTATGCTGGAATTCTTCCCTCCTTATTGGCAAGGACTTCTATCAGATTCCAGGGCAACTAGATAAGAGAGGGGAGGCAGTACATTTCGTTTATTGTGTGCTTAGATGCTGTTAATTTATTGTTATTGTAAATTATGATAGTATATACTTTGGGTTTTATAGTGAGGCTATAGGTACACAGTACAGAATGATTAAATCAAGACACCTTATTGTTTCATCTGCTTACTTTTGTGATTAAAATAATTTGAGGCTTATTCCTAACAGTTTTGAAATATGTAAGAAATTATTGACTGCAGTCATACAATACACTATATCTCTAAGCATCCTTACTCTAACACTTATTTTACTGAAAATAATTCTGCTTTAGCTAACAGTGTTCTACTTTTCCAACATTTAATTGGAACTGGCTTACAGTTTCAGAGACTTAGCCCATTATCATCATGACGGGAAGCATGGCAGCATGCAGGCAGACACGGTGCTGGAGAAAGAGCTGAGAATTCTACATCTTGATCCACACGCAGCCTGGGAAAGGCTGTGTGCCACACTGGGTATAAATTGAGCGTATATGAGACCTCAAAGCCTGCCTCCACAGTGACACACTTCCTTACTGAGACCACATCTACTCCAATAAGGCTATATCTCCTAATAGTTCCACTCCCTATGAACCAATAATTCACACACATGAGTCTATGGGGGCCATATGTATTCAAACTGCCACGCCTAGATACTGATAGTCACAATTCTAATCTTTGCTTATCGTTTAGATTGTTTTTGGTCCACATATAGAGTGACATCATGTGGTAGTTTTGCTTTTGGACCTAATATATTATAGTTAGTGTTATAGCCTGTAGCTTTGTCTCTATTGTCACAAAGGGGAAAGCTTCTTTTTAGAGGTTGAATTGGATTATAATAGGCATCTGAGTTATAGTTTCTTTTTGTTGATGTCATCTATTTTTTTCATTGATTGGCTTCACAAAGAAAATGAACATGAGTGCACAAATATGACTTTAACATGCTGAGTTCACTGGGGCTGGAGAGATGGCTTAGTGGTTAAGAGCACCACCTGCTGCTCTTCAAGAGGTCCTTAGTTCAATTCCCAGCAACCACATGGTGGCTCACAACCATCTATATATAAAGAGATCTGCAGCCCTCTTCTGTAAAGCATTCATATACAATAAATAAAATAAATAAATCTAAAAAAATGCTGCATTCACATTCATTGGCTATGTGCTCAAAAGCAAGATTGCTTGATCATAGGATAAGGCTGGCTTTGCTGCTATCTCTCTCACTGGCACTAAATATATAATAGTTCGCTTTTAAAAATAGTATCATTAAAATATGCTTTTTTTCATTTTAATGAAAGCCATTCTGATAAGTTTTTGTGCTGAGAGATGAATCCGGGCTTAAAGCACATTAGAGAAACCATAGATGACTATGGCAGATCCCTGGTGCTCACATTATGGCTTTAATACACATTTTCCTAATGATTCTTATTGGGTATGCTTTAACATACCTACTATCCATTTGTGGGTCTTTTGAGAAGTAGCTATCTAGATCATTTCCCCATATTGATTCAGCTAATTTGTTTTATTTCCTGAGTTGCTTGAGTGCTTCTATGTAAGAGAATATTAATGCTTCATCAGACGTGTGGCTTGCGAACATGTTTCTTAAGTGATAGGCTGTCTCTCTATCAGCCAGTTGTTTCTTGAATGCACAGAAGCTGTGTTGTTTGGTTTAATCCTACGTGTCTATTGTTACTTCTATTGTCTGAGAATTTGTGGTCAAATCCAAAATAATAGCTGCCCAGATCAAACCTGTGTAATTTTCCTTTCATTTTTTTCCTTTGAGTATTTTCTTCATGCGTTCTTATTTGTGTTGTGAAACCAGAATCTAATTTTCTTTGTCTTCATGTTTTCTTAACATTACTTCGGCACAGAATACCCTTTTCTCATCATGAGTTCTTGATACTTTGTTGGAATTTGAGAAGTGTGTTGGCTCATACTGGTTTGACCAGTCCATGTATCTATTTTTGTGCTATTTAATGATTACAATTTTGTAGTTTACTTTGAAATAAAGCAGTGTGACAATTGCAGTTATTATTTTTGCTTAAGATCACATTGATTATCTAGGTATTTCTGTGATTGATAAGAATTTTAGCTTTTTTCTATTTTTGAGAAAACTAGCATAGGAATATTAATAAGAGTTATATTAGATTTATAAGTTGTAGATTTACTTGTTGCCATAAACATTTTAGCAGTATTAAATCTTCTAATCCATGACCACAGAATCTCCTTCCATTTGTTTGTCTTATAGTTACACACTTCAGTGACATATAGAGTTATGGTTGGCAAGTGACAAAGTCAAGGGTTCAGGATAACTTGCATAAGTCTTTGTACACCCACATTTGTTAATATATTGTATCCAGAATAATCAAGGCACCTAATTAAAGCATGTCAGTAAAAGGAAAACAAATAACCAGATTTTAAAGTAGGCAAACAATAGAATACAAACTCCTTAAAATATCCCAAAGTAATCAGTCACACAGGTATATGAGAAGCGTGGTCAGCACCACTGATCTCTAGAGAAGCGAGAATACAACTACAATGACATCACCACACATCTGTCACACATCTGTCAAGAGCGCCATTACTGGTAAGCTTTTTCTGTTAAGTCCTGTGTTTTGTTAGCCTCGGTGTCTTTTTCAGCTAGATCTCTTGGTGACGGTCTGTAACTCTTTCAATCTTTCTTCATTTTCTTCCATATTTTTTATTTTCTGGTGGAATCTATCCGTGCATTCTTTCTGAGCTCACTGAACATTTTACTCAACTGAAGCTACTCTTAAATTGTCTATTGAATTCCTCAATGAAACATACTCCTTTTCACTAGGATTTCTCCTTATATTGCTATCTTTTAGGGGTGTTGGGTGGCTATCTGCTCATCTTCTCCTGTAATGTGCTCCATATCTCATTTACCATTCCTTATATCCTTGTAACTAACTAAGCACCTTTCTTGTGGTTCTTCTGAATTCTTTGCGGTTTTATGATGGGGCTTTGCAAGTTTTTCTTATCAGTCCCTGTGTCTGTTAAGGAGAGAGCCATCTCTGGTTGTGACTGACAGACCTTCACTAGTCTAAGTTGTGACTGCAGAGGTGCCATATTGTAGAGACACAAAACAGGCACAGTTTGCTCTCAATTTCTCTAATTTACACAACTGCTGCCTTTGCTCTTGGCTAAGTAAGACTGCTTGGCTGGGGTCTACTGCCTCCACTGGCTGGCCTTTGCAATTACATAGACCAGGCAAGGATTATGTTCATTTGTTAGGCAGATGGGCAGGACTTTGGGAGGATTCTAAAGGTAGGTGGTATTGCCTCTCATAGCAGATGAGGCCAAGGAGTCCTCTTTCAGCAGAAATGTTTGATTGATGTTTACTTTTGTGTCTAAGTGAGTGGTTCTCAACCTTCCTACTGCTGTGACTTTTTTGTTTCTTTATTTCTTTTGTTTTTTGAGACAGAGTTTCACTGCATAGTCCTGGCTGCCCTGGAACTCACTCTATAGTGCAGGCAAGTTGGCCTCCAGCTCACAGAGATTCACTTACCTCTGCATCCTGAGTGTTGGGATTAAATGTGTGTGCCACCACATTGGCCCAGCTGCCAACCTTTAATGCAGTTTCTCATGTTGTGGTGACCATCAATTATAAAATTACTTTGTTGCTACTTTATAATTACAGTTTTTCTGCTGTTATAGATCATAAGGTAAATATCTGATATGCAACCCTCAAAGGGATCAACGTCTACAGGTTGAGAACCACTGGTTTAAGCGGTGCCGTGGAATGTGCTGCCAAGGTCAAGGTAATGTTTTGAAATCAGATCAAAAGGTTATAAGCCCTAATCTCTGCCAAAGTGCACAAAAAATGCATCTCTTGTCTAATTGGGACCCTAGAATAGGATCTGGGGCTGTGTTTAGGCACCGATTTGCCTATTAGTGGGAGCAACTCAAGCACCTGTGCTCTGAAGGAATTTACTATTGCTGTTTAGACCAGACATATGCAGCTGCTTTGTTCCATAGAAATGTGGTTTGGCCAGCATTTCTTTGTTTGCTCAGAGTCTACAGTATAATCTAGGTGTGAAAACTGTTGTGAAGTTGAAGGGCTGGTGTCAGAAAGAGATGACGGTTCCAAGGGTCCAGGACATTGAAGAGATAGTGAGGAGTATTGAACAGATAAGACATATTAAATCACCCCAGGGAACGATTGCCATGTAGACCTCTAGGCGGCAGATGCCAGCATACACAGGCTGCACACAGATGGGAATGGGGCACATGCTCAGACCAGCACAGAGGCCACCTGCGGCTAGGTATGCAATCATACAAATAAGACACATAAGCAATCCGATAACTAAGACTCAGGCTAAGGCTTCAGACTTCAAAGTCATATTGATATAAAACCTATGCATTCTTTCAAAATAGTTATACAACAAATTTCATCGCTGTTCACTTTGGAATTATCTAAGTACCCAATACCCGGTGTCAGCCATTATCACCTGACTCGTGATCTAGGTATTGTTTTCAGACACATCTTAACTGGTTCATACCCGATATTGCTATAAGTGCCATGTTGTCTAAACACAAAGAAATTAATCTATGCTTCTGTTCCTAGTAGCTGGCTGCCTAGAAACATCAGCCAGGTTGATCTTCCCACCAGGCTTTTCCTAGGAACACTACATTTGGCTTTTTGAGTAAGCTATGCCCTTGGATGGTACCTGTTTGGACAAATCACAACTGGCAGAAACAAAGCCACCATCAAAAGCCTTATGCTCCCCCCCTTTTTTTTGTTCTGCCAATGTTAGCTGTTGTAGCACTCCTATTACCTCCAAAGGTCTCTATGAGACAAAGTAGGAGCAGCTTCCTGGCAAGCAAATCTGAATGCTAGGAATGTTGATATCTGTCTGATTCTCCTTACTGTCCAAAGAACCATGCGTCCTGGTCATCTGCTCTATCTCACTGGGCTGTCTCTTGGAAATGGAAGGAGAACTTAGCCAAAGAGAAGTTATCTCTCCTACTCTTTCAAAGCATCTTACATTGAGTCTGTGACCTACATGGGCCTCTATCTCATTCCCCAGTTTTAGGAGTTTCTCTGAGTTGTTTTGTGTCTGCATAGTTGCCAGAGATGGACACTTTTGGGGAGCTGTGAAGCCTGGATTGCATACTGTGTTGTCTTCCTGATGTAACTCTTCTGAGGTTTAAATTTAAATAAAGTGGTAAATAAAGTGTCACCAAGAAGTCCAAACAGAACTGAAGGTACAAATGGCTCATACGAATGAGACCAGATTGCCCTAGACACAGAAAGCATATCTGCTATATTTCAAAAAGAGCATGGGGTCAGCTTGGTCCAAGCAACATGTGCAAATGGAAGGTCAGTAGGAAACCAACTCAGACAATGCCTAATAGTGCAAAGAGTGCCAGCTATTGAAAAAACCATCTTCATATGGCTTTGTGGATTTAGTCCATGTGACTCTAAGAAGACATCTTCTTTCAAGGTGCAACCCACACCAGACTTTTAAGGCAGTGTGGCTGTTGCAGGGTTGAGATTATGACCATTTTTGCACAGTCCTGTGAGCCTTCAAGGTGCCTTGGGTACCCTCTGGCTGTGTTGTCAAGGTGATCCATTACTGGGTATTTCCTTTCCTCCTGAATTGGCCTTTTGCACAGCATATACCAATTAGGGCTACATTCTCAGTGGTTAGCCTAGTTCCTTTCTTTTTTCTTTTTTCTTTTTCACTAGCAGATCATGATAAGGGGAAAAAAGAATAAAAGAAAGGAAAGAACAGTGTGTGGTATACACACACCCCTCTCACAGAGGCAGTTAGATAGAACATTCTGTTAGCTATTGTCACAGACTGTCATGGCTGCCTTCCTCTACGTTACGTTTCTTTGGCATTTCCATTGGTGTTTACCTTGAACTGACTTAACTTGAGTAAAGATAATGGAAGTGACAGAATGAAGAGAGAAGATGTGGGGGGCTTGTGCCTCAACCCCATATTCGGCATTGGCCTGAGAATGCTTTGAGGGTCTCAGAAATGCAATCACGCCCATCAATTCGCGGACCCACCCTCAGGAGCCTTGTTGTCTTAGTTCTGCAGCCTTTTGCCCTTTGCTCTTTACCTCTCACTGATAATGGCCAGCTCCTGCTGAATGCTCATAGTCACCCTAACCCTGAGATTAAGGCATATGCCAGTAGGCAGTTTTTATTCTATTTGATCGAGGAACTGAAAATAATCTATAACCTTCTTTATTGCTTTTCTCGTAATTTTGTCAATTCTGTAGTATAAGTGTTTCCAATAAACAACAGTCATGGTTGTTACAGCCCATCTATAGTCTGGTATATCCTCTCAAAACTTCAGCAACCATGAAAAAAATCATGACTTAACATCATGTGTCAATCCTTCTTCCTAATATATTAAATTGAGTACTTATTTGTTTCTTATTTATTTGTTGATTGTGTTCAGTGAAGACAAAAACTACTTACTCTTTAAGCATGTCTATTTTTAGCTCAAATATTTTTTAACAAACAGAATGCAGTATAAATATTTTAAAATTTTGTTTTTAAAGAAAATCTTTGTAAGCATTGTTTCCCAAGCAATAATAAGGAGTAGAAAACTTTTATTTTATTTTTAAAACAAAACATAACAAAATAAAATGAAATGAAAACCATCATATCAAAGATGGACAAGCCAAGCCAACAGGACAAAAAACAAATCCCAAGAATAGATACAAGAATCAGAGACCCTTGTGGTCCCAGGTGCTGTGGGAGCTGCGAGTTATCACGCAGACATGGCCAAGTCCAGGAACCACATCACACACAATTAGTCCTGTAAATGGCACAGAAATGGCATCAAGAAACCACGGTCACAACGATATGAATCTCTTGAAGAGGCTGACCCCAACTTCCCGAGGAACATGCGCTTTGCCAAGAAGCGCAGCAAGAAAGGCCTGAAGAAAATGCAACCAACAACGTGAAAGCAATCAGTGCTCACACAGAGGCAATTAAGGCCCTTGTGAAGCCTAAGGCCGTTAAGCCCAAGATGCCAAAGGGCGTCAGCCACAAACTCAGCAGGCTTGCTTTTATCGCTCATGCCAAGCTTGGGGAGTGGATTCACATCTACATGGCTAGGGGCCATAGGCTCTGCCAACCAAAGCCCAAGGTACAAACCAAGGCAGAGGCTGCAGCTCCAGCTAAGGCCCAGGCTTCAGCCCCAGCCCAGGCCCCTGTAAAGGCCCCACAGAAAAGGCTTCTGCCAATGTGAAGAAGATGGACCGGTGTGACACACCTACACTATTTATAGATGACTAGTGCCCTATGCTGTTTTTACAAATAAACCTGAAGCAAGATCTGTTAAAAAAAAAAAAATCAGAGACCCACTTTTTTTTTTTTTTACACACACTAGAGGATATATGCTGAGGATCTGTTACAGACAGTGTAGGCCCTTCTGCAGGGTTAGGGGATGGCTTGATGGAGACATCTCATTTAAGGACTCTGTCTCTGTCTCTGTCTCTCTCTGTGTGTGTGTGCACGCGCACACAGAATGTCTGGCTGTGGTTTCTGTATTTGTTCCTATCTGCTGCAGGATGAAGCCTCTGGGACTGATAAGGCACTGGAGTAGAGCAGAATAGAATTAGGTGTAATTTTATTGTTACTTTTATTTTTATACCAGTAGTATTTAGTTTTACTCTAGTTGTCTGGGCTATCTAGACTCCAGTTACCTCAGCAGCGTCAGGTCTGGGTTTCAACTCATGGAGGGTCAAAACACTTTCCTTAGTCTTGGTGTTAGTGTATAAAGGCAGCAGCTAACATCAAAGCTCTCTAGTCTGAGTTCATGATATTCGGAATACTGGCTAATGTGGTAGTTACCTTTCTGTTACTTCAACAAATGCCGAAGACAGTATTTTTTATGAAGAGCAGAGGCTAAGGATTCGAGACACGGATAAGTGGTGCGTCACCTGCAGGGTGGGCAAGCCTTGGTTTCCATCGCCACTGTTGCTGAAAAGTCCACATTTACTTAGAGTTTTACTGTTCCCTTCCTCTGTCAGCTGCTTTAGGCAAGGCAGAGTGTCAGCACAAGACCATTCTGCAAACCCACCCACCCTCTGCCCCTCAGAGGAAATAAAGAGGAAAAAGACAGTCTCTAATTCCACACAATACCATGCCATCTGTAACCTAAATATTTCCTGCATGCGTTTCTGTTGTTAACATATTTTTCCTCATTTTCTGTGATTTCTGCACAAGTTTTGATCATCTCTCAGCTCCTCCTCGATCTACTTCTCCTTTCTAAGCTACTCAAGTCTGTGTTCTTTCTAAAATACATTTTATTAATTTATTCATATTACATCTCAATTGTTATCCCATCTCTTGTATCCTCCTATTCCTCCCTCCCTCCCTCCCATTTTCCCTTTACTCCCCTCCCCTATGACTGTGACTGAGGGGAACCTCCTCCCCCTGTATATGATCATAGGGTATCAAGTCTCTTCTTGGTAGCCTGCTATCCTTCCTCGGAGTGCCACCAGGTCTCCTCATACAGGGGATGTGGCCAAATATGGGGCACCAGAGTTCGTGTGAAAGTCATATCCCACTCTCCACTCAACTGTAGAGAATGTCCTGACCATTGGCTAGATCTGGGTATGGGAGATCATCACATTCAATATTTGTTGTTCATATATTCGATAAGTGGCTTTCCACTGTGGAACGGAGCTCACCAGGGGCTATCTCAGTTTCCCCCCCACACTGTTCGCTTTATTCTTTTTTTCCAGATCATTTAATCAATCAACATTTATAGTTAGTAGTGGCATTTGAAAATTCCTAGTAGTGTAAAATATTACTGCCCTGACTGTGGCTATCAATGGCATGTGTTCTATTTTTATTTTGACTGAAAATAAATTTAACCTTAAAAAATACTAGTTCTCTCTCCCAGAAGTTACTAATTTTTACCTATTGTTCTTGGGGTAGAGGTGGGTCTTTGTGCCATCTCTCCTCTCCATTCTGGGCTTTGGTCTGGTTTGAGCATACTCAGGTAGTGTCTGTGCTGTCACAGCTGCTGTAAATTCGCGTGTGCAGCTGCCCTGCTGTGTCCAAATGACAGTGTTTCTTTGTCAACACTTCCGGCTCTTATACTTTTTCTATTCTTTCTTCTGCAATGACCCATGATCCTCGAGAGTAGGGTTATATAGACTGTACTTCTTAAAGGCTCTACCACTTTTCAATGTTATTCTCCTTGAGGATAAAAAGCTTTTAAAATATGGGCCTTAGAGTGAGGTATAAGATTCAAACTATAGAATTAGCTTGAAATTTATAAGACAGAACAAAGACCTAACGACAGAAAGATAGAGGACAAAATTCTGTTTTCTAATTTTAAAGAATCATAACTTCTGAATATTATATTATATTGTATTTCTAAATTGGGTCGAACACATTCCTTCTGTTAATGGGACTCATACTCAAGGCTCTGTGTGTCAAACAAGCCCCATATAACTGAGTTAAACCCCTTGCACACCACAACATATTCTTTTTTTTTAAATTTTTTATTAATTTATTCTTGTTACATCTCAATGTTTATCCCATCCCTTGTATCCTCCCATTCCTCCCCCCCCCATTTTCCCATTATTCCCCTCCCCTATGACTGTTCCTGAGGGGGATTACGTCCCCCTATATATTCTCATAGGGTATCAAGTCTCTTCTTGGCTACTTGCTGTCCTTCCTCTGAGTGCCACCAGGTATCCCCCTCCAGGGGACATGGTCAAATGTGAGGCACCAGAGTACGTGAGAAAGTCATATCACACTCTCCACTCAACTGTGAGAATATTCTGACCATTGGCTAGATCTGGGAAGGGGTTTAAAGTTTACCTCCTGTATTGTCCTTGGCTGGTGCCTTAGTTTGAGCGGGACCCCTGGGCCCAAATCTGCCTATCATATTGTTCTACTTGCATATTCTTGATTAAACGATCTAAATTGAAGATTGTAATTTTTAAATTCTCTTTTGATGTCTATAATTTTAAGTTGTAGAATGAGATTGGTGTATCTCATCACACTAGTGTAGACCTATGTACATTTTATAAAATGCGTTTTGGAATGAATCTTTAAATTTCTCCTTACTGTCTAGGTTAAGTCTTAACCACATAAATAATTTCATCCTTTGGGAACAAATGTGCCAAATCAACTTAGAGCTGCCTGATGCTTCTCACACCTTTAATGCTCATAAGACAACATTTTTATGTTGCCAGATGTAACCCAGATGGCACATATTAATTTATATATGGATATAGGAAAATATATAGTTTCCATCTGAGGTCTTTTAAGTATGATTTGTAAATTGATGTGAACATTGTTCTTTTTTTCAACCTCATCATAATGTGAGTCAGAATACGGTTCCCAGGTGAAGGACCAGTTTTACTTGGCGTCATTCTGTATTCTAAACCGTGGGTCCTGAATGAATTTGTGTCTCTTCAGACTTGTTTCAACTGGCTTTAAAACAATGTGATAGTGTCAAGTGACTCTCATTGTGTTGAGAGAGGTGCTGATAAGATAAATTTAGAACATATTTCATCTCATTTTTGATATTAGCAACTGTTCTTGTGTCTCGCCTGCAGACACAAATGTGTGATCACGTTTAGACATTTTAATCCTTTAGTCTGTCCTGTTTCCATAAATACTAGACATAAGGTGGTATGAAATTCCGTCCCCACATCTGTAGGTTTTCAGAGGAAATAGCCCATCATAAGCTCGTTATAAAACTATTTGCTAAGGAAATTGTAAGGCCAATTCAGTAGACAAAGCTTAAGACTGTGGTCTCCTGTTGGCTTTCCTTCTTTCCAGGAAGAGTTTGAGGTACATTGTTCAAAAGAAAGAAAATGTGTGAACACTTTGTAACAGTGCCTGGGGTATATTTCTCAGAAGAAATCTGATAAGGTTTATTTTTAAAAACATTTTCTTCACTTTTCTCTGGCTTTCCTTCCACCTGTCTGTTTTCTTTTCTACATTATTCTTCTTCAGTCTACTGTGACTTGACAGTTATCAATACTTACAGCCTCTTTGCATATTAGGATGTGCATGGATAGATAAACACACTTCAGTGGCCAGAAAATTCTCTAAATTTAGAATTAATATGCTGATACCCACCTACTCATTCCAAATAATGTGAGAATACCACAAGCATTGTTTCAGACCTATCTTTGGGCATGGTCTGTTAACAGCCCTCCCCAAACACCATCCCACGAGTCTTCTGCTGTGAAACTTGAAGAATTAGCTTATATTTGGCTTTTCCTATTATTTTTGCATATAAATTAGATTAGAATGCTAAAGCCTCTGGAAAAATTTTCACTGAGTCAGAGGAATAAAGGAGAGGAACAACATAGAGGAATTGCTAAGTAGCCCATCCATTTCTTAAAAGAAAAGCCATGTAATTACAGGGCCATATGCACAAAGCTGCCATCGAGGCAGGAGTTTCTTAAGTGTGTGACGTCATTCTCTTTCACAGGTGAACAGAAACACAAAGGCAACCACCCTCTCACCTCCCACCTCTCCTTTCTTCTTCGAGAAGTACAGACACACACACACACACACACACACACACACACACACACACACAGAGAGAGAGAGAGAGAGAGAGAGAGAGAGAGAGAGAGAGAGAGAGAGAGAGAGAGAGAGAGAGAGAGAGTGCAATGCTGTAACCTCTGCTGTCACTGCAACAAATACGTGCTCAGTAATGACAGGACAATACAGTTTTGCATGTGGGAAGAAGGTGCACTTATGTGTTCCCACACATGGTCATGCATTATCACAAGGAAGGGCAGAATGGCACTCCTCTGGTCTTTCAGTGTTTCACTAAATCTTTCTTGGTAAAATCTCCATCCATTTCTGGTCACTGAAAATTTAGCACAGACCTTGGAAATGGATGCAGAAATCAATCTCCTGGGGGGGGCGGGGGAAGAAATGCACTGCACTAATTCCCATCCCACTGTCACAACCACTCTGAGGATAGCCCTCAAAATCCCCACCTCTTGGCAGTGGCTATACATATAATTTTCTTCCTGTTTGTTACCAAGGATGCCTCAGGACCATGGAATGCAGCGAAGGCTGTGAGATATTGTTTCCATGCTGAGGCATATGTATCATGACTTCCATCTTCCTGGTTAAGCTTATCTCCTTGGCTTACATTCTTGGATTCAGCAACTCATGTGGAAGGATCCACATTTCAAGAAACTGGAATAGTTTTGGTCAGAGGAAAACTAAGGCTACATGACTAACAGCGGGCAAGGAACCAGATCCTCTGCCATGACTAATAGACTCTGGGATGGATGCTTCATCTCTTGATCCTTCAAAAGAAATCCTATCCCTGGCTGGTACTTGACTGAAGCAGAGGCCTCGAGGAAGCTCTACCCACATTTCTGACCCATGGTGAACGTGAGATAGTATGTGGGCTACCCTAATTCTAACATCCTCCCAACAGAGGATTTTAGGGGCTCTGCTATGCATATGGACCAAATTCCTGCAGCTCTCCAGAAGGAATTTCCCTCTTCTGGATGAGGCTGATGCTTCTTCCCAAGAGGCACAGCTACAGAAGAGGGTTTAGATTGCCTCTACTTTTTGCTTTCCATACACCCACCCCCACTTAAAAAATGATAGAGTTTAAGACCTTCATTTTGTGTCCTCCATTTGTTCCAGAGGTAGAGATGCCAATCTGAAACCATCAAGTTAAAACATGAAGACACTGCATATCACTGGAGACTCTGAGCATCTCAGAGCTGCTGTATCTCAGGTCGACATTCTCACAACATAACAGCAACCTGTTCACTTAAGTGGCAACTTTAATCTGGGGATTTAAAATATTTATAGGGATTAATTGCTTTAATTGCCTTATCATTAGTGAAACACAGTGGTTATATTTTAACTGGTAAATTGTGCTCAGCTATTTTAAACTGAATAACATGAACATAGCATTTAGCAGGAAGGGGGTGTCCCTCCATATGAGTTTGAAATGTATTTTTTCAAAACCAAAATTGATCTCCAGGGTCTAACATAAACGTCTAGGCCCATATTTTTGTTGACAGTAACAGAAAACCAATCGCTGATTTTATTGCTATAAAAATGGCAGAAATAGTAACCAGAAGAGAAGGTGGTTAAATGCAGTTGGGAAGTAGTTGGTTGTTTAATGGCGAAGCCTCAGTCTCTCTTCCTGGCTTTCTGCTTCCCTGTGGAAAGCTTTGCCATAAAAGCAACAGTTAAAGGGAAATATTGAAAACTCTATTTACTATATTAGTATTTTTCTCTTTCCCACAAATTAGAAAACATGCCTGGCACTTTTACTGACAGTTCAATAATACACTTCATTTTTCTGGAATCCTCAATGATTTTTCTCAGTTGTTTTGTTTAATAGATCAATGCCAAAATAAAACTTGGAGGTAAACAGATTTTTAATTGAGTCTTTGTGATGTTAAGTATCTTGGAGCTGGAAAATTGTAGAATTATAAATAATTTTGGTGGTTTATTTTTTGAATATTTGGCACTGAGAATTATAATAGCAGCTTTTTGATGGGAAGACAAACATCTAGGAAGGTCTCTTTGTAGGCTCCCCACAACATTTGGGGAAACACTAGAGACATTTGGTAAAAGTTTCTGCCAGAGCTTCATATTTCTCCCAACTGGCCTTGCATGTGAGTCCCTTGATTAGAATTGAGACTATTGGGTTGGAAATTCATAGTTCAAGGCTAACTTGCCAGTGTGTAAACTTGAATCTTAATTCATTTTGATTATGTGTGTGTGGGGGGGGGGTTGGAAGTCAGAGGACAACTTGTGGGGGTACATTCTTTCCTTCCACTGTGTGGGTTCCAATGATGGAGCTTAGGTCATCAAATTCAATTGCTTTTATGATTTCACAAATTCAAACCTGGGTCTCTTGGTTATTGCATGAGATTTGGTTGTCATGAGAAGACTTCATATAACTCATCCTGTCTAAAATAGTAATGTCTTCTCAAGAAGACAGCTTCTCTAACTCTTGCCTTATACCCTTATTTTATGAAAAACAAAGGGGTCTACTAAGGAGAGATGCCAAACAGGCAGGTTATTTTATATCTAAGATGCCTTCATTAAATAACTATAGTCTATTAACACTGTCTTTGCTGAATTGAAACTTGGGCTTCACACATGTCAGGCAGGAATGTCCCTACTCAGCTTCACCCCAGGCCAAGCAATGGACTTCACTCCTCTCCCCACCAGCAATGTTCCCACTGAGTGTGTGCTCACAGTGCAAGGCAATGACAGCAAAGGGTGCTTCTGCCACTTTCCTGATTGCCCGATAGTGCATTAAAGCAACCGTGCGACTTTTCAGAAGACTCTAAAAAGCCCAAGACACAAAATTTAAAAATACATTCAGTGCTGCTTAATGTATTAAATTTAATGTATTAATTGTCTCAAACTGTTATTGAGAACTTGATTGAAATTTATAAAGTCATGTGTAAAGGTACATAAATTTGTTTTCCCTGAGGGAGGAAAAAGGAATAGGAGTCTATCTTAAATGCTATATTTTACCAGTGTGGTGGATTGTGATAAGGACCTAGCAATAGCGCTCACCTTGAGTACTCCTCTTGTTATGGAACTGGGTCATTTCTTCCCTGGAGTAGTGAGGTTGTTTCCTACCCTTTGTATATGAGTAAACTCCTGACTATAGGAGGCACTGCTATAGTACCTAAGTATAGTGGTACCTGAGGCTCTTATTTAAAATGTGTTCATTTTAACTGAGCTTTGTGGGAGAACTTGCTTTTATAGCAAGGCACCTCCATTATCAGGAAACTAAAGTACCATATGGCAGTGTTTTGTGTAGACAAGGGGCAATGTACACACTCCATAGCCATCACCTCTGCAAAAGAGTTGTAAGGTTTCAGGTGGCTTCAGTACCACATGTTGATTTATCCATAGCCCCCCTGTCACCCACATGATATGTCATGGTGTAGGTACACACAGTCCTTGGTAGGTCTAGCCTAAATAGGGATATCTGAACAAAATTACTGAGTGAGATAATCTATTTCAGAGCAACAAGTGATTATTATGCCTTATTAAAGATAAGGCAATGGAATCCCCTAACACCATATATTGGACAAACGATACAGATCCAGTGGGCCATAAAATGTAACCCTAAAATCTGTCATTTTTCCCCTCTACATTAAAGTATAGGCACTGGAGAGCTGGTTCAGTGATTAAGAGCCCTGGCTGGTCTTCCGGAGGTCCTGAGTTCAATTCCCAGCAACCACAGGGTGGCTCACAATTATGTATAATGTGATCTGATGCCCTCTTCTGGTGTGTAGATGTATACAGAACACTGTATACATAATAAATAAGCAAATCTTTAAAAGAAAAAGTGTCTCTGAATATTTGGTAGATATAAAAATGGGCCTCTAGTGGTGTCTGTCTCTTCTCAGACATCCCTACAAATCTTTAATGTGCAGTTTCTATTAAGAAATACTAGTTTATGGGAATAAAGTTCCATGGTTTTTAGAAAGAAGAAATATTTTCAGATTGCTAGGGTTATGAGATAATTTCTGTTTTCTAGCTTCAGATAATTTACAAGTTCTGGTCTGGATCTTTTTGCCCTCTTTCCTGGAATGTTAATTTTAATAAAAAACAGCATTCAGTTTAAAACTCGATTCTAAATACCCAATCAATTAAGTAGGCTGCTATGAGAAAAAAATGGTGGAAATGCAAAAATAAAAAGTTTAATAAAAATAAGATATAAGCTAATAAGCTAATAAGATTCCAGGCAACAGATGTTAGATTATATGAAGTTTATTAAGTGAGCATGGGGAGAGAAGGACGGTGAGAGGAGAACACAGAGAGGAGGCGGGGTGGGGGGCAGAGACAGAGACAGGGGAAAAGAGGGAGAGAGGGGGGGGAGGGAGTAAGAGTAAGAGAGGGTAGGAGAGGGAAGAACGAGGCAGGTCTGTTCTATACTGGGCAGGGCCACAGCCCATGACAGGTAGGGAGACTGAAACAGAATCCTAACATAAAGGAACCAGTTCACATCATCAAATGTCTGTATTCTCTATTTTTCTCAATTTTGTTACCAACTACCTGGCAAGAAGCAACTTAACGAAGATGGATTTATTTGATTCACACTTTAAA
This sequence comes from Acomys russatus, assembly GCF_903995435.1. NCBI lineage: Eukaryota > Metazoa > Chordata > Mammalia > Rodentia > Muridae > Acomys > Acomys russatus. Next base: position 38,458,996 of record NC_067138.1, on the reverse strand, counting down.
TGGCTACAAGCCATCTTGGAGGAGAAGGCATGGAGGCAATGGGCTCTACAGTAGCAGTCTGTGCAGTCAGCTCTCTTCAGTTCTTCATAGCTTGGTGTAACAGACATCAGAGAATTGACAGAAAGGGGGTGGTGAACTATAAAACTTCAAGGCTTGCCCACAGTGACCTACTTCCTTCATTACGGCTCCACCCACTTCAACAGGCATCACAACATTACAGAATAGCGCCACCAACAGGACACAAGTGTTAAAACACACAAGTATATGGGAGATATTTCATTCACACTTAAACCACACTAGTCTCCTTATGCACATTGATTCTGACTGCAGTTGTTTTCTTTTCTAACATTCATCACATTGCCAAATGTCACCTTGCTGGAGGGAAATTTACAATTATGTTTTTCTTGTTCCGTGGTAATCATCCCAGATGTTATCACAGGCAAGGGAACACTGTACAAGTGTTTCCCAACTGACCTAAAAGAAGGTTGAAGTGTAAAATTCATCTTATAATTAACCTCGCTCCTAGGACTTTTCTTTCCCACCTTCCCAAGATGGTCAGAGAATTTAACTTTAAAGAGTAATTTCATAGAAACTCAGGTATTAGAATGTTTTCATATGTCAAGAGATAATTGCTTAACACATTTTATATTTGTGTATTTATAGTTAAAACAGGCATATTTTAATTCCAAAGGATTAAAAGTGAGACAGAAGGTAAAAGCATGTTATGAGAGCTTCTTCCTACAAACAGCATAAATGGCAGGTGATATCTGTCCAAGTTGTGGTTGTACCCTTGTTAGAATATGGAGGTCTTCCTATTGCTCTGCTCTTTTGCCTTAAGTTTTTTTTTTTATTTACAACAATGGTTTGAAAATTCTAACCCACTTTATTTATTTATTTATTTTTTAATTTTTTTTATTAATTTATTCTTGTTACATCTCAATGTTTATCCCATCCCTTGTATCCTCCCATTCCTCCCCCCCCGCATTTTCCCATTATTCCCCTCCCCTATGACTGTTCCTGAGGGGGATCACCTCCCCCTATATATTCTCATAGGGTATCAAGTCTCTTCTTGGCTACCTGCTGTCCTTCCTCTGAGTGCCACCAGGTCTCCCCCTCCAGGGGACATGGTCAAATGTGAGGCACCATAGTACATGAGAAAGTCATATCACACTCTCCACTCAACTGTGGAGAATATTCTGACCATTGGCTAGATCTGGGAAGGGGTTTAAAGTTTACCTCCTGTATTGTCCTTGGCTGGTGCCTTAGTTTGAGCGGGACCCCTGGGCCTAAATCTGCCTATCTATTGTTCTACTTGTAGATTTCTAGGGACCTCTGGATCCTTTTATTTTGCTATTCTCCCATGCGTCTCTCATTTAGAGTCCCAATAGGATGCCTTCCCCCTGTCCCAGTTTCCTGGTAAGTGAAGGCTTTCGTGGAACATGCCCCTTGGGCTAGTATGCAGATATAAGTGTATATACCATTTGATTCTTTCTGCTTCTGGGTTAACTCACTCATTATGATCATTTCTAGCTCAATCCATTTATCCACAAATTTCGGGAATTCCTTGTTTTTAATAGCTGAGTAGTATTCCATAGTGTATATGTACCACAGTTTCTTTATCCACTCTTCTACTGAGAGACACTTAGGCTGTTTCCATGTTCTGGCTATTATGAATAAGGCTGCTATGAACATGGTTGAGCAAATTTTCTTGTTGTGTGCTGGAGCATCTTCTGGGTATATTCCAAGGAGTGGAATAGCTGGGTCTTGAGGAAGTCCTATTCCCATTTTTCTGAGATAGCACCAGATAGATTTCCAAAGTGGCTGTACTAGTTTGCATTCCCACCAGCAATGAAGGAGTGTTCCTCTCTCCCCACATCCTCGCCAGCATGTGGTGTCGCTTGAGTTTTTGATCTTAGCCATTCTGATGGGTGTAAGATGGAATCTCAGAGTTGTTTTGATTTGCATTTCCCTGATGACTAAGGAGGTTGAGCATTTCTTTAAGTGTTTCTCAGCCATTTGATATTCCTCTGTTGAGAATTCTCTGTTTAGTTCCAAGCCCCATTTCTCAATTGGGTTATTCGGTTTGGTGGTGTTTAATTTCTTGAGTTCTTTATATATTTTGGATATTAGACCTTTGTTAGATGTAGGGTTGGTGAAGATTTTTTCCCAGTCTGTAGGCTGTCGCTTTGTTCTCTTGACAGTGTCTCCTGCCTTACAGAAGCTTCTCAGCCTCATGAGGTCCCATTTATTAATGGACTAACCCACTTTAGAACAATAGTGTCAAGATGCTTAGTAAACCTGGCAATGTGACCAATGACAAGTTGCATGATCTGAGCAGTAACAGATATTTTTATTGCTACATCTTCTGTCAAATATGGGAGCTTAAGATATGCTTTTTAAAATTGTGCCATAAAGGATAAAGCACAAAGGTTTTTGTATGGTAGTTTGAGGTGCGTTCAGAAGGCATGATTCAATAGAAAATAGAAAAGGAACATATAGTTCTGTTGCATGTAAGGAGCTTTTCATGCATACACACATACATACACACATACATGTATGTATATATGTGTGTATATGTGTATATACATAGTATCTTCTTTCATTTAACTCACACAGAAGCCCAAAAAGATCAATTTTTTCTGTTTATTTACAGACAAAGGAAGTGAGGTTTCAAAGGTCAATAACTAGACCAAATCCAGTAGCTGCAATTTCCCCAAGGAAATTCAAAACTCTCTGGCTCCAAGTGCCAACTCTCACTTCCTAGGCCATGACTCTCTAAAGGCGCATGCAATTCTGTACGGATCGATGTGGGACAACGCGTTGGCAGAAGCAGTAGGATGAAATCTGCTCTCACACTCTAGAACAACCCCCTTGGTCAGTTTCTTGATCTGTCTCTTTGCGTGTGCTGGCCCAAAGGCGAACATGAAGATAATTTCTGTCAAGGACTTAGAGATTATACAGTGCTTGCCGAGTACTCAATAAATTATAGCTGTTATTATTTCACGACAGGAAGGATTTAACTTTTCAGGCTGCTCCTAATAACTGGTGGTGGTGCTGGGGAACATAAAGGACAAAGTTATTTATGTTTTAGTTCCTGTGGTACACTGCTGGAGTTTGCTAAAGCATCCCCAAGTTAAAAAGAAAGCGCCTTGTCCCTTAGTTTGTCCTTCAAGGCACCCTATGGACACGAATCACTTACTCCTTCCCCTTTTCATGAGCTTTCTCTGGCCTCCTCGTCAGGGGCCGTCAATAATTGTCAATTGTGCCTGATCAGGTCTTGGTTGCAGAAGCCAGTCTGTAAAGAGGAAGAACAGATGTCAGAGATGAATTTCTTTTCTTTTCTTTGCCAAACGCCAGGCAACGAACAGCACCATCCTGCTTGCCTGCCTGCTTTACTGGTGAGTAGTGCAAAACTGGTTCGCACAACATCTGCTTCTGTAAAGGCCCTGCTAGCATTGCCCACATATGTCCAGATGTTACTGCACACAAAACACAAATATCCACAGGACTGAAAGTGAGCAAAGTCTGTTGGCATGCCAAATCCAGTCCTCTTCTGTTCTGTGATCTGGGCAAAGGCGTTGGGATGGTAGCATAGATCGGAATGAAAAGGTCTCATTTCTTAGTGCAAAAGAAGTCTCCCCTCAAAGAGACTGACTCCTATTTTAATAACATAGTACTAAAGTGATAATGTGCATCAAGCCCCTTAGATGTACTCTCCACATTAAGATGACAAGGGCCAAAAGAAAAAAAAAGAAAAGAAAAGAAAAGAAAAAAAATTGGCAAGGGTCCACCGAGGAAACTTACTTTTGTGCAACGATGCCCACACCAAGACATCTGAGAACAAAGTAAGAGTTCAATTTTCTCTTTAAGAAAACTATAGATCTTTATTTGGTTAACTAGTGGATGTAAGGACTTAATAGAAGTCATCATAAGGAGCTGTTCCCGCTCCAACATATGGCATGCTGCAGGCTGTCTCCTTGCACTATGTAGCACGCCAGCAGGTAATTTCCTGTCTAGGCTCCTCTCTTTAAACACCTTTCCTGTAGCAGCAGCTTCCTTTTTGGCAGTGAAGACAGCTCTCAGCCATGCTGTTTGTCACCAAGTGGAACAAGACAAACCCACTGTGACCAGCTTGAGTCATACATTCCAAACAGGGCTGCAGCTCATCTCCCAGCACCTGGGTGGGCCAACAGTGTAGACCGTACAGTTCCGTCACCAAATTGACTGCAGAAGAGCTCTGAAAAGGTGTATTAGCGGAGATGGGTACTGGAGCAAGAAAAGGCAGAGGCAAAAGAACAATAAGAAAGAAGAAGAAGAAGGATTTTGGGCAGGAGCCCGATCATCGGTGAAGGGCGTTCTGGTTTCCTGTGGCCTGGTCTGACTGTTCCTCTTATATGAAGTTGAGTAGTCCAGACATTGGCTGAAGAAGCAAAGAAGAGCAGGAGAAGGTGGAGGCTGACATGGCCCAGCAGAGAGGAGTGGGACTGGAAGAGGAAGACAAAAGTTAAAGGGGAACGCGGTTGGAATGGAAACACATGGAGGGTGTGTGTGTGTCAGGATTGGCCCCCTAGACCCAGGACCCAATGGAGAAACATAGGAAGACTTTGGTACCAGGATTCTCAAGGTAAGAAATGTTTTCAATATGACAGCAAAAGAGGGAAGAACGAATTCCGTCTATGTCCTGTTTGTTGTGGGGAACGGAAACAAGGCTGCAGGTTTTGCTATCGAAAAGCTACTGACCAGGCAGACGCTTTCATAAAGGCAAAGAACAGAGCGATCCATGATTAGCATTATATAGAACGATATGAGGCCGTACAATACTCCATGATGTTTCATTGAGATTTAAAAGGACACAGGTCAGGATGAAGAAACAACCCAGAGGTTACGGGCTCCGCTGCCACAGGGCCATTACCACCATCTGCCGCCTCGTTGGCATCAAGGACATGTATGCAAGGGTCACTGGGTCCATGAACAGGATGACCCTCACTAGGGGCCTCTTCCATGGGCTTGTCCACCAGGAAACTCACCAACACCTATCCAATAAGAAGAGTCTCCATGTGGTAGAATTCCAGGGGGAATGTGGTACTCGGCCTATTGTTGCCTTCCCACAGGGAGCCTCGAGGAAGGAGCCAGAGCCTGAGCCTGAGGTTCCTGATACCCAACTGGACTGGCCAGAAGTGCAGGGAAGGAAGTGCTCTGTGGAATCTGGTTTAAAAAGATCGCCACTGAACATCCCCAGCCTGGTCCAACCAAGTGCCTCTTGTGTCCAGCACCTGGAAAAGACTCCACTCACCTTGAAGGGTTGCCTTCTTTTTTCTTTTTTTTTTAAAGGAAAGTCCAACCTTCTTTATTTTCAAAGAAATAATTATAGATTTGAAAAAAAAAAAAAGAACTCCTCATAATAACTATCTTTTTCTTCTCCCAGAACCATCTTCCCTAAACTCTAGACCAGAGAGTCTCTCTATTACTCTTCCTCACTCTCTTGGCACTAGGGGGAATTCTTAATCTTCTGTTTGAACATAGCTGCCTTTTTTTTTTTTTTTCGAAAAAAAGAAAAGCAATAATTATGTGGTTTCCCTCTTAGGCATGCCCAGTGGGTACGGTGGAGAGCTCAAGCCGGACATGGTGCCTATGAGGAGAGGGTGAGGAAGGTCATCCCTTATGGTCCAGTGTCATCACACAGCACGTAGAAGACAAGGTGTTCTGCAGTAGCAGGAATAAGCCCAAGTTCAGTTTAAGGGTTTGAAGTTAAATACTTATGAGTCTGTAGAAGTGTCCTAGTTTCATCCAGGCATTCATCCTAAAAATAGAATAGACATATATTAGCTTCTTGAAGTTTGGAGACAGTTTTTGTCGTCCGGGAATGGAAACAAGCATGATGCTTTGACAGTGTATTTCACCCACTCTGCTCTCTACAGCAATCTCCAACCCTACCCAGTGGTGGAGTGTGCCAACTGACAGATGCTAATGGAGGACACCAAATGGAATTTTTATGACAGTCACTAAACGTTATATTGTAAAGCCAGAGTCACCAAGTTTTACCTGCACAGACCGGGTATTACCTATTTTCAGTATTGTAGGCCATATGGTCTCTGTCACAACTGCTTAGATCTGAAATAGTAGCCTCAAAGAAGTCATCAGCTGTACATAGATGAATAAACATGTTTGTGTGGATACAGATAAAGCTTTAATTATATAATGGTTCTGGGGTGATGGTCATGATGTACCCACCCCCCATCACAGAGAGTAAATATGTACTTCTATTTTATTGTGGGTCAGTGAAGAATATTTTTCCTGGACATTTTATTTTATAATTATGATTTTTAACTTTCACATTTTCTTTCACCTCATTTCCTTATTAAAAAAGTATCAAAAATGACAAAGATGTGAACTCTGCCTTCAAAAAGATTTATAATGTGTTTTGATACAGGGTGCTATAGAAATAGGGAGAAGAGCAGACCTGCTTCCTGGAAGGGGCAGAACTGTGACAAATTAGGTAGAAGGAAGTGGGTGAACAAAAGGAGAGAGGCCTGAGAATAGCATGGACTCTTAAGCAAAAGGAGGCTGGCTCCAAGCCTGGATGGGTCCTGAATACCTTCAATTCCAACACTCAGAGGGCAAAGGTAGGTGGACCTCAGTGAGCTCAAGTCCATCCTGGTCTACAGAATGATGTTCCAGGATAATCAGAGCTACACAGAGAGACACTGTCTCAAAAACAAAACAAAACAAAACAAAAGAACAAAAAAGTTGATTCTATAAAAGTTTTATAACAAGTGAAAGTAGGCTGCTATAGTTAAGTAAGAGCAGAATAAGAAGCAAATTTAGATAATAAAAGTCTTTGCATAGCATGTTAAGGCATTCCAGGTCTTATCAACAGTTTGTTGGATGATATGCAGGAGAAAAGCATTAAGTCATGGCAGATATCCCTTTCAGAGCCCAGTATAAAGGCTAAGTCTGCCGACTCATCGTTCTGCTGTGGCAATATTGTTCACCCTCTTGCCGCTGCAACTCTCCCCTTTTCAACAGAGGATGAAGATCACAAAATACCTACTGCTTATATTGTTAACAGGATTAAATAAGCCAATATGTGTAAAGCCATTAAATAGAACTCACAGTATATTAAGGTGATAGGTAACCATTTCATTAAAAAAAAAAATAGAAAACAATATTCCAACACAACCTAGAACAAAGCAGGGTGCACGGTCACACTACAGATGAGGCACATCTTACTACACCCCAGTTTCCTTGACTGCCAGCAGCCACCTATCCCATTCTAGGTAACATCTGTCCTCTCTGAAATTTGAGATTGAGAAAAATCTTCATTTAGTTATAATTACTTATTGAGTACTGTGTGCCAAAAAGGTCCCAAGTTTTGGTGAAATCTGACAGGGGAGTAAGCATGAAAGCCCTGGCTGAGAGTCATATTCCAGTAGAAATAAGATGGAAAAGCATTGCTATTGTGTAATATCTCCTAGTGGTGAACACCTTGGGAAGTGAGGGCAGAAGGTGTCAGGGTGTTATTTTCAGGTTAGACATGGGAATGGACAAATATTTGAAGAAATGTCATTTAAGAAGAGATCCAAATGAAGTAGGGAAAAGTGTAAGCAAAATTTGAGATGGAAACTTGCTTGGCAAGCTTGAAAAAAATACAGCTTTAATGTAATGAACAAAAAGAATAGTAGAAAGTAAGGACAGGTGATGGTAAGGGTCCTGGCAAGAACTGGAGAGTGATCATTGAGAGCCAGGCCTGCTCCCAAATCCAAGAGATTCTAGGAGTCTTTCTGTTACCATGGGTAAGTTATCCAATGTACTCTGGTTTGGAGATGGAAAAATAAACTAGTTTTAGTTAAACGTGGTAAAATTTGGTTGGGTGTGATTTCAGAAGTCTTCCTCACTCCTGAAAGGAAACAAACTTAAATCGTTCTTCCCTCACTCTGTCTGGAATGGTTGCAGCCTTGTACTGATAGATATTGAGAGGGGCCAGTTGAGCACTGAGAAGACAGGGTGGGGCCAGCTGAGCACTGAGAAGACAGGACAGGGCCAAGGCCAGCCTAAGGACTGAGAAGACAGGGCAGGGCCAGGCCCAGCTGAGCACCGAGAAGACAGGCCAGGGCCAGCTGAGCACTGAGAAGACAGGACAGGGCCAAGGCCAGCTGAACACTGAGAAGACAGGCCAGGGACAGGGCCAGCCTAAGGACTGAGAAGACAGGGCAGGGCAGGGCCAGCTGAGCACTGAGAAGACTCAGCAAGGATGACTAAATGAAAAAAATGCAAGTGGGCTGGGGAGGTGGCTCAGAGGTTAAGAGCACTGTCTGCTGTTCCAGATGTCCTGAGTTCAATTTCCAGCAACCACAGTGTGGCTCACAACTATATATAATGAGATCTAGTGCCCTCTTCTGGCATTTACATGTACATGCAGACACAACAGTGTATACATAATTAATAAATAAATCTTAAAAAAAAAAAAAAAAAAGATGGAAGTAACCTGAGCTGCAGAGAGCTCAGTGTTGTGCATGACCAGCCAATCCTACCTTGTTACTTCTTGTAATATAGTACAACAGAATTTTCTATAGAGTGCAACTAAATCGAATTTTAAACAATAATGTTCATTTAATCTTTGACGATTTCACGCATACATAAAATGTATCTTGGTTGCATCCACCTCACCTACCTCCTACTTCCCCCAACATCCCCTACCATAGAGTTACTATTATTATGATGAAACACCATGCCCAAAAGAAAGTTGGTAAGCAGAGGATTCATTTGGCATTTACCTCATATTGCTTGCTGTTCGTCATCAAAGCAAGTCAGGACAGGAGATCAAACAAGGCCAGAACCTTGAGACACGAGCTGGGGCAGAGGCTCTAGACAGGTGCTGCTTAATGGCTTGCTCCCCAGGGCTTGGTCATCCGGCTTTGTTACAGTAGGGATGGCACCATCTACAATGGGCTGGGCCTTCCCCCATCAGTCACTAATTACAAAAATGCTCTACAGGCTTGCCTATAGCCCTATCTTATGGAAGCATTTTCTTAGTTGAGGTTCCTTCCTCTCAGATGAATTTAGCTTGTGTCAAGTTGACATAAAAACTATCCCTCAGTACATCCCCCACTCACGTATGTATGTATGTATGTATGTATGTATGTATGTATGTATGTATATCCCACTGAAGGCTCAATCAGTGCTGCCTGACTGCAAGGAGACAATGTACCCAAGGAAGAATGGTACCTCCTTCCAAACCAGCCAACAACTGCCAATAGCTCTTTAATTAGAGATTCAAGTACATGGTTCCAACTCCTATCCATGCTGAAATTCTTGACTGTCTTGATCTTGTCAAATTCCTGTGAAAGCAACTGCAGCTATTGTGACTTTATGAGTGTGATGGCTGGGAGACAGCATGTCACAACATACCTCCCCTGATCAGGCTTTTATATTGTTTCTGCTCCCTGTTCCTCGGGTTGCTAAGACTTGTAGGGGTTAATATGCATGACCAATTTATAGCTGAGCAGTCAGTGGCTACTTATTCTCATGACATTGACCAGTTATGAACCTCTGTGTCTACAGCTGCCTACTACAAAAGACGTTTCTTTGACTTAGACTGAGAGCAGCACTGATCGACGAGCATGAACAGAAATATGTAGAAGACAGATTGGCATGTCCATTTAGCAGGAAAATAGGGCTAGGTTGCTTTCCCGGAGCTGAGTGCTTCCAAGGAAATAGTTTCGGATCAGATTTATAGATAGCACCAGGAACGAATTCAGTCCCATGGAGTAGCCCTCTTGTGGAGTAGTCTCAGAAGATGATATGAACTCTTGTCATCCTGAAGCACATTGCTAGCATTTGTGGTAATCAAGGGTACTAATAAAATAAAGACTTTTTCCGTCGTCACAGTAAACTTGATGGCAAATTAGCAAGTGTGTCAAAAAATGCTTCTCATTTAGTCATGGTTCAGTGAGTTAGAAGTTAGAAGCATCAAAAGAGAGAGTGGGGAAGAGATAGCTAGAGAGCGAGAGAGCAAGAGAGAGAGAGAGAGAGAGAGAGAGAGAGAGAGAGAGAGAGAGAGAGAGAGAGAGAGAGAGAGAGGAGAGGAGAGAGGAGAGAGAGAGAGAGAGAGAGAGAGAGAGAGAGAGAGAGAGAGAGAGAGAGAGAGAGAGAGACTTAAATTAGCAAACAACTGAGAGTGGTTTTGATTTTTGGTTTTGGTTTTGGTTTTGGTTTTTTGATGCTGTTCTTTTGGTGTTCTGTGGGACTCCTGTCCCAGCATGGGTATCACTTCTCTAAGCTTTGGGAATTTTCTTCTTTGAATTTTATTAAAAATATTGGCTATGCTTTGGAATGATATTTTTCTCTTACTATGTCCATAATTTTGAAGATTTTGTCTTCTTGTGATGTCACAATTTTCACTTATGCTCTCTTTATACTTTAAAAAATTATCATTGACTTTTATTGAATGACCTAGTTTTTATTTAGTGTTTAATCATTGATACTGTTTTCCACACGACTCATTTAGTTGGTGAAATTTTCCACTAAATTTCTATTTGATTTATTGGGTTTTTTTCTTCTTCTCGGAACTATTTCATTTTTGCTTTTCTTCAACAATTCTCTTTACTGAATTATGTTATTATGTCTTGAGTGGACACCTTCATTTCATTCTGCTCTGTGCTTTTCTTCTCCTTAAGTACATTTATATCTTCTTTGAGTTGGTTTAATATTGTCATAATTATTCTTTTAAATTCTTTACCTGAAGTTTTTCAAGTTCTGATTGGTGTCCCTACTATGGTATTAGTAAATTTTGCAGACAACATGTTCTTTTGTCTTTGTTTCTGTGTTGGGGTTTGATTACCCAGGGCTAGCTTGTTGTTTTTCTTTCTTTTTAAAACAATTGTATTGTTTTTGAGAATTTTATACATGTATATGATACATTTTCATAGTATGACACCTTTCTCTCTAAACCCTCCCTTGTCTCCTCTCTCACACACTGTTTTCTCAAATTTATGTCCTTGTTCTCTATAGTGTGAGTGTGAGTGTGAGTGTGTGTGTGTGTGTGTGTGTGTGTGTGTGTGTTTATCCTACTAAGTCCATTTAGTGTCACCCATATGTCCTTGGGTGTAGGACTGACCACTGATGCATGGGCAACCTGTCAGAGGATTTGTCCCTGCAAAACACTAATTTTATCAGCAGCCAAATTGAAGGCTCTTGTGAACCCTTCATCTACATGTGGTAGAGTATTGACTAGCCTGCTATTGTGTGGCAACCGTATTACTGAGAGTTCATGAGTATGACATCCTGTCCTCGTTTAGAAGACTATTTTTGTAGCAGTCCTCCCAGTTCTCTGGTTGTCTTCCCCTTCTTTTATGGTTGAGAGATTATGCTATAGATGTTCCATTGGAGGATGAACACTCCAAAGTCATCTATTCTCTCCACATTGACCAATTATGGTTCTCTGTAATACCAGGTAATGCTTCTTCTTTTAGTGGAGGCATTTGCAACATTTACGAGGAGACTAAGTCATAGAAGGGTGAAGCCGAGACTGGTGTTCAAAACCACTGACTCCACTGCTCTCTGCAGTAAAAGTTGCTATCCAAGGCTCAGCTTCCTTCTCTCAGGCTAGTTGCTTCCTTGCAGCATCTCATGTGGCTCTCTGTGGGCCTTTTCCCTGGCTTAGCTCAGGTCTGCTGTCAGTTTCCTCAGTTTGTGGCTATGAGTTGTGGAACTAGTGTTGCCTGAGAGCCTTATCCTATGGCACTTCTGCCTCCCCGCCCCATATCAAAGTTTTCCTTATTATTATCACAGTTAAATGATTTTTTTAAAGGTTAATGAGAACCCCATAGAAGAATCCATAAAAAAAGAAAAATTTAGAAGATCTTTTACCCTCAGACTTCATTTGAAGCACAAAAATCTCTCATCCCTTTTGGATTTCTATTCTGGAAGGCGTTTCATTAAGAAGGAGCCATGGCTGTATGGTGCCTCAGAGGATCCCACCTTCTTGGTACCAGGCAAGGACCAAGTAGTCAGGACTAGCTGCTGCTCATTTCTGGACCCTGAACATAAAAGGTGTAGCTGTGGTTTCAACTCCTCCAGAGTTAGTGATGAGACACAGTTTAATGGAGTTTCTCGTGGTTGTGACAAAACAGCCACAAGAAGCCATTTAAGGAGGAGGCAAGGTTTGTCTTGGCTCCAGGTTTTTTTTTTTTTTTTTTTTTTTTTTTTTTTTTTTTATTAATTTATTCTTGTTACATCTCAATGTTTATCCCATCCCTTGTATCCTCCCATTCCTCCCCCCCCCCCATTTTCCCATTATTCCCCTCCCTTATGACTGTTCCTGAGGGGGATTACGTCCCCCTATATATTCTCATAGGGTATCAAGTCTCTTCTTGGCTACTTGCTGTCCTTCCTCTGAGTGCCACCAGGTCTCCCCCTCCAGGGGACATGGTCAAATGTGAGGCACCAGAGTATGTGAGAAAGTTGTATCACACTCTCCACTCAACTGTGGAGAATATTCTGACCATTGGCTAGATCTGGGAAGGGGTTTAAAGTTTACCTCCTGTATTGTCCTTGGCTGGTGCCTTAGTTTGAGCGGGACCCCTGGGCCCAAATCTGCCTATCATATTGTTCTACTTGTAGATTTCTAGGACCCTCTGGATCCTTTTATTTTGCTGTTCTCCCATGCGTCTCTCATTTAGAGTCCCAATAGGATGCCTTCCCCTCTGTCCCAGTTTCCTGGTAAGTGAAGGCTTTCGTGGGACATGCCCCTTGGGCTAGTATGCAGATATAAGTGAGTATATACCATTTGATTCTTTCTGCTTCTGGGTTAACTCACTCATTATGATCATTTCTAGCTCAATCCATTTATCCACAAATTTCGGGAATTCCTTGTTTTTAATAGCTGAGTAGTATTCCATAGTGTATATGTACCACAGTTTCTTTATCCACTCTTCTACTGAGGGACACTTAGGCTGTTTCCATGTTCTGGCTATTATGAATAAGGCTGCTATGAACATGGTTGAGCAAATTTTCTTGTTGTGTGCTGGAGCATCTTCTGGGTATATTCCAAGGAGTGGAATAGCTGGGTCTTGAGGAAGCCCTATTCCCATTTTTCTGAGATAGCACCAGATAGATTTCCAAAGTGGCTGTACTAGTTTGCATTCCCACCAGCAATGAAGGAGTGTTCCTCCTCCCCACATCCTGCCGCATGTGGTGTCGCTTGAATTTTTGATCTTAGCCATTCTGATGGGTGTAAGATGGAATCTCAGAGTTGTTTTGATTTGCATTTCCCTGATGACTAAGGAGGTTGAGCATTTCTTTAAGTGTTTCTCAGCCATTTGATACTCCTCTGTTGAGAATTCTCTGTTTAGTTCCAAGCCCCATTTCTCAATTGGGTTATTCGGTTTGGTGGTGTTTAATTTCTTGAGTTCTTTATATATTTTGGATATTAGACCTTTGTCAGATGTAGGGTTGGTGAAGATTTTTTCCCAGTCTGTAGGCTGTCGCTTTGTTCTCTTGACAGTGTCTCCTGCCTTACAGAAGCTTCTCAGCCTCATGAGGTCCCATTTATTAATGGTTGACATTAAGGCCTGGGCCGTTGGTGTTCTGTTCAGGAAGTTGTCTCCTGTGCCAATATGTTCCAGACTCTTTCCCACTTTTTCTTCTAAGTGAGTTAGTGTCTCTGGTTTTATGTTGAGGTCTTTAATCCACTTGGATTTGAGTTTTGTGCAAGGTGACAAATATGGGTCCAGTTTCATTTTTTTACACATAGACCTCCAGTTAGACCAGCACCATTTGTTGAAGATGCTATCCTTTTTCCATTGAATGGACTTGGCTTCTTTGTCAAAAATCAAGTGACCATATGTGTGTGGATTCATATCTGGGTCTTCGATTCGATTCCACTGATCAACCAGCCTGTTGCTGTGCCAGTACCATGCTGTTTTAATTACTATGCTTTATAGTACAGTTTGAGATCAGGTATGGAGATTCCTCCGGAGCATCTTTTATTGTACAAGATTGTTTTAGCTATTCTGGGTTTTTTGTTTTTCCATATGAAGTTCAGAATTGAACTTTCAATGTCTTTAAAAAATTGTGTAGTTATTTTGATAGGGATTGCATTGAATCTGTAGATTGCTTTTGGTAGGATGGCCATTTTTACTATGTTAATTCTCCCGATCCATGAGCAAGGAAGATCACGCCATCTTCTCAGGTCATCTTCAATCTCTTTCTTCAGAGTTTTGAAATTTTTTTCATACAAGTCCTTCACTTGCTTAGTTAGGGTAACTCCTAGATATTTTATATTGCTTGTGGCTAATGTGAAGGGTGTGGTTTTCCTAATTTCTTCCTCTGTAAGCTTGTCATTTGTGTATAGGAAGGCTACAGACTTTTTTGAGTTAATTTTGTATCCAGCCAATTTGCTGAAGGTGTTTATCAGCTTTAGGAGTTCTCTGGTGGAGTTTTGAGGGTCACTTATGTACACTATCATATCATCTGCAAAGAGGGATAATTTGACTTCCTCCTTTCCCATTTGGATACCCTTGATCTCCTTTTGTTGTCTTATTGCTCTGGCTAGAACTTCGAGAGTACTATATTGAAGAGATATGGAGAGAGTGGGCAGCCTTGCCTTGTTTCCCGATTTGAGAGGAATTTCCTTGAGTATCTCACCATTTACTTTGATTTTGGCTATTGGCTTGCTGTATATAGCCTTTATTATGTTGAGGAAAGTGCCTTGTATCCCCGATCTCTCTAAAACTTTAAACATGAATGGGTGTTGAATTTTATCAAATGCTTTCTCTGCATCCAAGGAGATGATCATGTGGTTTTTTATTTTCAGTTTGTTTATATGATGGATTACATTGATGGATTTCCGTATATTAAACCATCCCTGCATGCCTGGAATGAAGCCTACTTGGTCATGATGAATGATATCTTTGATGTGCTCCTGTATTCGTTTTGCAAGTATTTTATTTAGTATTTTTGCATCTATGTTCATAAGAGAAATTGGTCTGAAATTCTCTTTCTTTGTTGAGTCTTTGTGAGGTTTAGGTATCAATGAGACTATGGCCTCATAGAATGAAGTTGGTAATTTTCCATCCATTTCTATTTTGGAGTAGCTTGAAGAGTATCGGTATTAGCTCGCCCTTAAAGGTCTGGTAGAATTCTGCACTGAAACCATCTGGCCCTGGGCTTTTTTTGGTTGGGAGACCATCGATGATTGCTTCTATTTCTGTAGGGGAAATGGGACTATTTAACTTGTTTATCTGTTCTTCACTCAACTTTGGCAAGTGAACTTGATCAAGAAAATCGTCCATTCCCTTAGATTTTCAAATTTTGTGGCGTATATGCCTTCAAAGTAGGATCTTATGATTCTTTGAATTTCTTCAGTGTCTGTTGTTATGTCTCCCTTTTCATTTCTGATTGTGTTCATTTCAATACTGTCTCTCTGCCTTTTAGTTAGTTTGGCTAATGGTCTGTCTATCTTGTTGATTTTCTCAAAGAACCAGCTTTTGGTTTTGTTGATTCTTTGGACTGTTTTCTTAGTTTCTAATTTGTTAATTTCAGCCCTGAGTTTGATAATTTCCAGGCGTCTACTCCTCTTGGGTGTTTCTGCTTCTTTTTTTTCTAGGTCTTCCAGTTGTGTTGTTAAGATGCTTATGTGCGATGTTTCCAATTTCTTTTTAAAGGCACTTAGTGCTATGAATTTTCCTCTTAGCACTGCTTTCAATGTATCCCACAAATTTGGGTATGTTGTTTCTTCATTTTCATTGAATTTCAGAAACTCCTTGATTTCTTTCTTTATTTCTTCCCTGACCCAGGTGTCATTTAGCAGAGAGTTGTTTAGTTTCCACAAACGTGTAGGCTTTTTGTTATTTCTGTTGTTGTTGAATTGCAGCCTAAGAGCATGGTGATCTGATAGGATACAAGGTATTATTTCAATCCTCTTGTATCTGTTGAGGCTTGCTTTGTGACCTACGATGTGATCAATTTTGGAGAAGGTTCCATGGGGTGCAGAGAAGAAGGTGTATTCTTTCTTGTTTGGGTGAAAGGTTCTATAGATATCTGTTAGATCCATTTGACCCATGGCATTGGTTAATGATGTTATTTCTCGGCTTAGTTTCTGTTTCAATGACTTATCCTTCAGTGAGAGTGGGGTGTTGAAGTCTCCCACTATTATTGTGTGGGATCGATGTGTGGTTTAAGCTTTTTTAGGAGATCTTTTATATATGTGGGTGCCCTTGTATTGGGAGCATAGATGTTCAGAATTGTGATGTCATCTTGGTTGACTTTACCTTTGATGAGTATGAAGTGTCCTTCCTCATCCCTTTTGATTAATTTTGGTTGAAAGTCTATTTGTTCGATACTAAAATGGCTACACCTGCTTGCTTCTTGTGACCATTTGCTTGGAATTTTTTTTCCAACCTTTTACCCTGAGGTAATGCCTTTCATTATGGGTGAGATGTGTTTCTTGGATGCAGAAGAATGTTGGGTCTTGTTTATGTACCCATTCGGTTAGTCTGTGTCTTTTTATTGGAGAATTGAGGCCATTGATGTTGAGAGATATTAATGACCAGTGACTGTTAAGAGTCTTAATTTTGATGTTGTTTCCAGTCGAGCGTTTGTGTAGTTGTGTTTTTGCCATGGGATAGTTATCTATTTCCTGGGTAGTTTTGGTTGTAGCTTGACCCTTTGGGATGGAGTTTTCCTTCTAGTACCTTCTGTAAAGCTGGGTTTGTGGATAGGTACTGTTTGAATTTGTTTTTGTCATGGAATATTTTGTTTTCTCCATCAATGGTTATTGATAATTTTGCTGGGTAAAGTAGTCTGGCCTGGCATCTGTGTTCTCTTAGGGTTTGCAGGATCTCTGTCCAGGCCCTTCTGGCTTTTATGGTCTCTGCTGAGAAGTCAGGTGTAATTCTGATAGGTTTACCATTAAATGTTATTTGGCCCTTTTCCCTTGCAGCTTTTAATATTTTTTCTTTGTTCTGCATGTTTTGTTTTGATTATTATGTGGCGGGCTTTTTTCTTTTCTGGTCAATTCTATTTGGTGTTCTGTAGGCCTCTTGTATGTTTATAGGCATCTCTTCTTTAGATTGGGGAAATTTTCTTCTATGATTTTGTTGAGAATAGTTTCTGGGCCCTGGAGTCTGATGTCTTCTCTTTCTTCAATGCCTATTATCCGCAAATTTCTTCTTTTCATGGTGTCCTTAATTTCTTGGATGTTTTGTGTCAGGAGTTTTCCAGATTTGGCATTTTCTTTAATGGTTGATTCAATATCTGTGATTGTATCTTCTAGCCCTGAGATTCGTTCTTCCATCTCTTGGATTCTGTTAGAAAAGCTCACCTCTGTGTTGCTCGCCTTCTTCTCTGAGGTCTCACGTTCTCGTTTTCTTCTGTCTGTGTGTTTATCATTGAATCCATTTTCATTTTCAGATCTTGAACTGATTTTTTGATTTCTTTCATCTGATTTTTTGTATATTCCTGAGTTTCTTCCATTGCCTCTTTATAGGTCTTCAGAGCTTGAACCGTTTTAGTTATTTCTTTCATCTGGTTGTTTGCATTTTCCTGCAATTTTTCCAGTTCCACTCTATGTGCTTCTTTTATGTCTCTCACCTGTTTGTCTGCGTCTTCCTGCATTTGATTACGAATTTATTTGTTTCCTCCATTATCATCCTCATTACTAAGGATTTGAGGTCATTTTCTTGTATTTCCGTTGTATTTGAGTTCTCTGGGTGGTTTTCTTTGGGATAGCTGGAAACTGGAGACGCCATGTTGTTTTGGGGTTTTTGCGTATGCTTTTTCGTTGTCCTTTAGACATCTTGCCGTCTTTGTTTTTGTTGGGTAGCTTCCAGAGTTGAATGGAGGGTGTCTGACGATAGATTCACTTGTTTCTTACGATTTCCCTAGGCTGCGAGCTCAAAGCTTCACTGGTGTGGATGTTAGGAGGTTAGCCCTGTTGTTCTGGTCTCTCACAGCCAGTGATCCTCAGTCCCCCTCTGCTGTGGATCCTGCAATTGTTCTGGGTCTCTGAATGAGCGTTGGGTCAGGCCAAGGTATCCACAGCCTTCTGTGTTCCCTGCCAAGTCCAGCCAGGAGCACTGGGACCGAACCACGGGCTGAACTCAGCTAGATTCTCAGGGCCAGAACCGTCTGCCAAGCTCAGCTAGGGATTTTGGGCCCAAAATGCACACAGGGCCCAGCCAGAATTTTTGGGCTGGGACTACGCACCAAGCTCCACTAGGGCCTTTTGGCCCAAAGTGCGTGCTGTGGTCAGTTATTGACTCAGGGCCCGAACTGACCACCAATCTCAGCCAGGAATTCTGGATTCAAACTGTACACTGTGTCCAACCAGAGTCTTAGAGCTGGTGGAACCGAGAGCTCTGTCCAGCCTGTGCCACAGCAGGAGAACTGTGGCTGCTCTGAGTTAGCGCCAGTGGTGGTGGAACAAGTGCTCCGCCCGCACTGTGTCCCCGCAGGGGAGCTGCCGCTGAGCTGAGGTGGTGCCTAGGATGGAACCGAGCACGTCACCAAGCCTGCGCCACAGCAGGAGAACTGCGGCTGCTCTGAGTTAGCGCCAGTGGTGGAACAAGTGCTCCGCCCAGACTGTGTCACCGCAGGGGAGCTGCCGCTGAGCTGAGGTGGTGCCTAGGATGGAACCGAGCACGTCACCAAGCCTGCGCCACAGCAGGAGAACTGCGGCTGCTCTGAGTTAGCGCCAGTGGTGGGACAAGTGCTCCGCCCAGACTGTGTCACCGCAGGGGAGCTGCCGCTGAGCTGAGGTGGTGCCTAGGATGGAACCGAGCACGTCACCAAGCCTGCGCCACAGCAGGAGAACTGCGGCTGCTCTGAGTTAGTGCCTGTGGTGAAACCAAGTGCTCCGCCCAGACTGTGTCACCGCAGGGGAGCTGCCGCTGAGCTGAGGTGGTGCCTAGTGTGGATCAGCGTGCTCAACTAAGCCTGCGCCACAGCAGGGGAGCTATGGCCACGCTGAGTTAGTGCCTCAGGCAGAATTGTTTGCTGGGCCGGGCCAATACCCGGGACTCTGGGGCCGAACTGTCCGCCGAGTCCAATCTGTGTCCAAAGGCTCCACGCGACCCAAATCCTGCCCCGAGTCCCCTCTCCCGCAGCAATTCCCACCAGCCACCACACCAATCGCCTCCACCGGAAGGCTATGAGCTGCAAACCTCAGCCGCCGCTGCTGGTGCCGCTGGTGCTGCCGCCTCTACCGCTGCCGCTCCGATCAGAGAAAAACCACGCTCCTCCCGTGTGCAGGGGCACGCAGGTCCACCGCACCCTGGTCCCTCCGAACCGTGGAGCACTCCTGCTGCCGTGATGTTCAGACCTCGGTGTTCCTGGCTCAGAAATCTGTGCAATTCCCTGAATTGTTCACTGGAGCCTCCAAACGCGGTCCACACTGCTCGCCGCCATCTTGGATCTCCTCGGCTCCAGGTTTTTATGTATTAACCCCCTCATGCCCAAGAGCAGCATGGGAGCAGCAGTGGTTCTGTGTGTTATGGAACATGAGGTGGCTGGTCACGTCAAGGCAGGGGAGGCAGAACTGGACAATGTTGGATTATAACTTCAAATTCCAGCTGCCCCCTGCCTGCTTCTCCCCAGATACCTGGTTCTTCTGCCAGGTCTTTACCTCCTAAAGGCTTTATAACCTTTCCAAACACTATTATCCACTCGGGACCAAGGGCTCAAACCCACGAGCTTACTGAGGACATTTTAGGTGGAGAATCATATCAAGGCCATTTTAGTTACAGACATACTTTAAAACGACATAGGAAACAGCACTGAAACCTGCCTCTTAGATGTTGGTAAAACTTACTGATACGATCTATAAAAAATCTCCCTACCTCCCTCTCCAACCTCACTACCTGCTTCCTTAGTTTCTCCCCATGTTAGGAAATGATTTTTTCCTTTTATTTCCTACACTGTTTTGTGAAGGCTTGCACTGATTTCACAAATAGAAAAGAGAGGAAAAATATCTATACTTGTTTTCTTGATGCTGCTTAGATATTGATCTTTAAGAAACTTGGGAAGGTTTGCCCAGGGCTCCCCAGGAAGTCTGATTGGATCGGAGTGGTGGATTTTCCTCAGGTTGATTTGTGTGAGTCATTGAGAATGAACATTTTTGTTATTTTTGATGGTTATTTTAAAGATAATAGTAAAGATTTTCTTGGGGCTTAATTTCCTGCTGCAGAGGATGTCATCACTGCTTTAAGCATTTCCCGCAGTCGCATCTGTGTGCCTTTGATATATCTATAAAACCTGCCCATTCACTATGATAAGCACATTTCTCACTGTGATTTGGTTTCCATAACAAATTTACAAGCATCCAAGTTAATAGGAAACTCTTCAGTAAGTATTTTCTATGCTTGGTTTTACAAGCCTGCGATGTTCTAGGTAACATACACAAAATGCTCCTTTGGAGCCATGTGTTACGGGAAAGTCAGCTCCTATACAAAGAAGCTACCCAGGAGAACTCCGAAGCAGGTTCTAAAAAACAAAATAAGACCCTGCCTGTCTTTTAAAAAATGTTTCTTTTGGAGTTAAATGCTGATATCAATTCTTCCTTTTGTTATATACACAAAACTGATGATGAATCAATGAAATATTGCCTGTAAAAAAAAAATAAATAAAAGAACATCTGGAAGTGCTTGCAGGTGCATAGGTAATGAGATACTGGAATGCTAAACACAAGAGAAGGATTGGCCAGCAAAATTAGCACAGCTAAAAGATCAGAAATACTCAGCAAGGGATCTGTGTTTACAGCACCATGGACAGAAACCTACCTCAGGCAGGAGTAGTGCAGAGTGAATTTACAAACCTGCTTGATTGACCAAGGAAAGCAAAAAATAGCAAATTTACATTTCCAAACAAGAAAGTCCAGAGTGCTTAAGAGACACTTTATCAGAGTAGCGAAAAAGAGGAACACTGTCTTTGCAGGTGAGATGGTAGAACTGATATTTACCTGTATGGAGTATAGGATCATTTGATAGAAAAGTACTAATGAATACACTACAGATGTTTTTAAATGCCTATACCATGAACCGATTAGTGCTTCCCTGCCTGTGATGCAAAGCCATGGCTGATCCTGGAGGTTAAAGCCATATGAGAGGAAGATGCATTTGATGCTCAGCTGATTCATCTTGGGCATTAGACAACCAATTTCATCCTAATTTGACTTCTTGTTTCTTGTACTTTGCAGTGGATAGAAATTAAAATCAACTCCTGGATAAAAATGGGAGACAACCAATAAATGAAAACTGGATGATTTTGATGTTTCTGAAGTATTAAAACAATAGAGGATGGAGGACCATTATAAATTTAAATTTTGTTTTAAGACGTGGTGTGTTGTTTGATCTCTCTCTTTTTTTTCCTGGTAGAGCATATTCTCTGTGTCATTGTACTATGTAAATACATTTGAAAAGTATAAACATACTATAATAAAAGTTTAGAAAAGCCCTGTAAATTGGTAATTTCAGTTATAGTGACTTTCTGTGTTTACCAGAATTAAGATGGGGAAAAAAAAATCCTACATGCCAAAAAGTAAGGCCAATAATACATCTAACATCTTTGGGGGAAGTAGTGTCAAGACAACTCACCACACACATCCTAAAACCTGGCATGTTTATATGGTTTTCTAAAACCATGCTTACTAATGAACAAGAATGAGCAGAAACAAGAATTCAGCAAAGAGCTACATCAGATCTAGGAAGTGTATATATTAGAATGTTGCCCAGTATCCTACAATTTGATTTACAATTCTATTCCTCAAAAATGTTACATTGAGACCATCTTTAACCTAAAATCAGAACGGGTGGACTTTAATTTTATTTAAACAGAGACACAATTGATCTGTATGTGTTCCAGTTTCTTCCACAGGTGCGGGGATGGCTTTGTGCTTCCTATGAAGGGAACTTAGGATAAAACAAGAGTTGAGAGCTGGGCAGGATTCTCCACACCCAACTTACTACCTTTACTTAATACAAGCCTCATCTGTGGAGGTTGGCATCCCAGACTGTTTTCCAGCTCAGCTTTAAAAACGTCAAGCACCACAGAAAAAGGAAGCCTACAAAGGAGAAAGTGGGCTGCAGTGGGTCCCAGGGGCCCTTCTCGCACTGTGCTGTGGGGACTCACGGCTTAATCAGTTAAACCTGTGTGGAGAAAGAGAGCTCTCCTTCTGCTCTGCTGGTGTTACAGAGGTCTTGGGCATCAAGACAACACCTCCTGCCGAGCAGCAAAATAGTTGTGGCACCTGCCATCCCAGGGAATGAGCTATGCTGCTGGAGATTGCTAATCAATGCTGAGGGAGCCTGGTCACTTTGTAGCCTGCCCTTCTTCCACCTGGGAGCAGAAGCGACAACTATTGAGCCATCAGAAGGAAAATCTTTACCTGTCCTGCAGTGTTTCTGGAGCACAGAGTAGCTTGCAACTGTAGGGTGGACACTGATTGTGTTATTGGCCTAATAGAAAGACACGGGCGTAGCTGATGCTTGGATTTAACCATGTCTCAGGCTGTGAGCTTTTGTTCTCACATATTCAACAAGCATTTGCCATCTGCAATGTTCCTGGCACTGTTCCAGCACACATGAAGAACTGGAATTAAACCAGAAGTAACCACTTCCTGTCAAGGTGTTTACTAGACAGCAAATGGAGAACATGCAAATACACTATGAAGGTAACACGGTTCAAGGCAGATGTGTCTAATTGAATATATATGAACAATAAATACGATCTAAGGGTTAGTTTGTTTTAAAATGTTCCAAGGCACTATACGAAGTGAAGATAAGCACTTGTGTAGTGAAACACACTCATGGCTCAAGTAACACAGTTATAATTCTTTATAAACAGTTTTTGCTTATACAAAGAAAATGTTCAATGCTTGAGCCAACCGAAAACTCTCATGTTAGTATAATAATATGTAAGCATTGCTGCATGTTTGGGGAATAGCCAGCCCTTCTAATGCTTTATGCCATCTGGCCAGAAGCAGAGGAGGGATGATGGGAAACAAACAGCCAGAACTTAAACATTTTTCAGAACAGGTAGGTCCTGATAACTGTGCCTCCAACATATGTCCAGACAAAGAGGAGAGAGAGAGAGAGAGAGAGAGAGAGAGAGAGAGAGAGAGAGAGAGAGAGAGAGAGAGAGAGAGAGAGAGAGAGAGAGAGAGAGAGAGAGCGCGAGAGCAAGCATACGATCTCTACGTGATGCTACCTGAGAAAAGCAGGAGAGGTCCTGTGAAATGGCTCAACAGATAAAAGCATTTGCTAGCAAGCCTGGAGACCTGAGGTCAGTTTCTGGTTTCCACATAGTAGAAGGAGAGAACTCCTCTGTATCGTCCTCTGACCTCCACGTGTGTGCCTTGGTATGCCCATTACACCCACATGTTAAACAAATGTAATTTAATTTTTTTTCTAAAAAAGTGAAGTGGGCGGGCAATGAGTGGGTGCCTTTGAAGGAAGTCAGAAACCTGCCCATCTGAGTGCTCCCCTGTGACATGAATTGGGGAACCAATGATATCAGTGAGCAGGGGGCCAAAAGGGAAATTTGAGGACAATTTCTTGAGCCGTTTGCTGAAGTGTTTCCAATGCAAATCCTCTCTTCATCTCCCCAGTGAAACTATAGGAAAATTGTAAATCACCCATTAATCCTTAGGAGACTTGCTTATTTATGGTGGATCACAAAAGAGCTCAAGCAAGAATGGAGAGTAATATGAGGTGTGGGGACATGATGCCCAGGTTCCTTCCAGAGAGGAAGATATTAAACTGAGGGAAGGGAGAGAGAAGACATAGAGCCTGAAACGCCAGAGGGGAAGGTGATACTAACATTCTCATTTTTTTTCTTCTGGTTCCTATAACAAACAAACAAACAAACAAGGAAGAAGCAAACAAAAAATCCACCTCATCAAAGAAAAATAGCTTGCTTTGAAGTAAAAGAGAATCATTGCATTGTCCTATTTTTCTGAGTTTTGAGATGTCGATCAATAAGATGAGCAATTACTAATGTATGCTCACTTGGTGGGGTATTAGGACACAGATACTGTGAGGCAAGTATTGCTTTGCTCTATGGAATGGAGCACAGAACCCCTGCTTGCATCTGGTGGCCTCACACAAGTTTTGAAGTCAACCAAGCATGAGGTAAAATGTTACAGCTGACAGACTTGTAGCTGGAAGGTCTCTGGCCATGATTTAACCTGAGTTTTGAACTGCACACTGAAAAGAGGCAGTTGCTCTCAATTAACCTTGTTCTCAATTAAAGGTAGGTTTGGGGTAGCGCTTAGTGTAGAATCTAGCATGTGTGAGGTCCTGGGTTCTAAGCACAACAAATATAAAACCAACCAACCACAAATGATTAAATGGAGATACTGTTCAGTACAAGGTAAAATGCTTGCCTGACTCATTGCAGCTTTTCTCCCCTTTAGAAAAAGTAGATGGTGTGTTTATATCGTCTGATAAACAGGTCTCTTGGTGTCCCAGACAGTAAAACAGACTGATAATTTCGATTCTGCTCTTATTTGCTTCTAGGTCTCAGGTTCTATATCTGTAAAGTAAAAATAATTCTTCCAAACCAATCACACTTCAATGTCATTTGATAATAAGTCTAACATTTGAGTGCTTGCTCATGACAAGGTAAGCAAGGGAAGCAACAAAATGATAAAATAAAGACAAAGACTTTGTGGCAGGCAATAGAGTCATCACTGCTCTACATATGAAGGAACTGAGGGACAAGAAGGCACAAGATCACAAGATTCTTCTGGGTCCTATGAACAGAAGAATTGGAAATGACCCCAGAAAGCTTGTTGGAGAACTCAGAATTTACCAAATAGGTGAAGGTTACTTCTGAGAAGAATGAGGTAAGCTGCTGTCTGTCTGTATGAGACTAGTGACCATGACAGCCTATGTAGTATCAAGTGAACTCTGAATGGGCTATGGTTGTAGCTCACTCCTCTGACTGACAACAGGTAAAGTCCACAAGGCCACCCCAGCAGCACCATGGTCTTCTGAGAAATGCAGGGGCTGGTTCCTCTCCAGGATATCTAAATTATCAATTCAGAAATATTTCAAGGCTTTTAGGAATATATGTTTGGGAAGCATGTCTTTTGTTCCCTTGAACATCAATATTTTCATCTGTGAGTTCAGCATCTTGGATTCCCTAGCTCCATCCTGTGGCTGCCCGAATCCACACTTCCAAGCATGGCTCCTGTTGTTTGTACCTGACAAATTCATCTATCCACATCCATTTGCAAAATCACTTATTTGAAGAGATGGGACATCAAATCTAGTTCTTGTAGAGGCACAAAAATTCCCACAATGTTTGAAATAAAACCTTCACGTTTTTCTAAACTGAGACATTCAGACAATCTGTAATGGATTTGTTGTTTGCACAAAATTTGAAAGAATACCAATAGCTCCCTTCTCAAATATTTTCCTCTTCTATTTAAACATGTCTCTATTAAGGTCAATATATCTTCAGTTAGCATAGTTTATCAAGTAGCTTCTTCCTCCAACACAGGGTAGAATGGCCTTTTTGCATTGACATCTCCCATAACACCCAGGAAAGTTGCCTTTATTTCCTACTTTTTAGATGGTATTCTATTATTTCCCCCAGATTTTCAATGGGCATCATTTTATTTTCTTGGAAAAAGAAAAGAAATGGACTGCATATTTACAAAACGGAGAAAGCTTGCATGTCATCAGTAGCTTCCTGGCTTTTTGTGGTAACTCCACAGGCTTTGATTGGCAATTGTTAATAAACACTTATGAGACAAAGTTAACTGGTAAGTGACCAATGCTGAAGGATCTTGGTCAACATGTGTGTGTGTGTATGTGTGTGTGTATGTGTGTGTGTATGTGTGTGTGTATCTGTGTGTGTGTGTGTGTGTGTACAAGAGAGAAATAGACACATAGATGAGAGAAAGAGACAGAGAGGGAGAGACTGACAGAGACACGCAGAGATGAGACAAAATGGATAGATGATAGATGATGGTGAGCTAGATGATAGAGACAGATAGAAAGATGATAGATAGATAGATAGATAGATAGATAGATAGATAGATAGATAGACAGATAGACAGACATATTGGATAGGTAGAGATATAGATGATAGACAGATGATTAGTAGATATAGATAGATACAAGATAGGTTGATGGATAGACAGATGACCGATTGATATAAATAGATAGGTAGGTAGGTAGGTAAGTAAGTAGGTAGATAGATGATGGATTATTCAACACCTTTGATAAAGATAACTGCTTGTGGTTTCCCACATGTGTATCTAAAGCTGATCCACCAATAAGCCATTGCTGATTACAGTATCACCATCCTGGCAGAGTCTGAGAACAAAGATCATTTCTGTTTATAGTCACAGACCTGCTGCCCACAATAAGCCTGTATGACTGACAGCTGAGGCTATTAAAACACACTGCCATCAGCTCATCTTCACAGAGGAAACAGCTTCTAGTTGCGAAATCTTCATTTTAAAAAAATTACTATTTCAATGTGCAATTTTAGTTTGGAAGTCATCACTATCCAATTCAGTGTATGCTATAATTACTATAAGTAAACAAACAACAAAAATTCTTTCATTCAATCCTCAGGAGCCAGTGCTTACAGCATTTTTATGAAGATATTCTCAGAGTGTTTTAAGAGTTTTATACTTCCTCCATCACTCTGATGTTGCCAGTAAGTCAGGAACATGCTAATAACATTTTTCCATGTGTGTGGTACCTGTATGTATGTACACATTTATGCAGGTGCTCATGTGTGTATACATGTATGTGTGAGTGCGAAGGACTAAGGCACATGTCCAGTTATTTTCCTCATCTTTCTCTCCTTTTTATATTTTAAAACATTTATTTATTTATTCACTTTACACCCAGGTTATAGCCCCCTCCCTCCACTCCTCTCAGTCTCACCCTCCCCTCAGGGTCCCATTCCTCTACTCTCAGAAAAGGGGAGTTTCTCCCTCCCCACCCCAGCTCATCAAGTCATATCAGGACTGAGTTTGTCCTCTTTCCCTGTGGCCTGGCAAGGCAGTCCCATCATTATTTATAGAGTTGGGCCTTCTCATTGAATAGTTGGTTTGTCCCTAGGACTCCCTGGATCGGCAGGGGCTGATACAGGTGGCCTGTCCAGCTCAAGTGTATTTTATAAATCCAAGTCCTGATTGTCATATGTGCACAACCAGCACTGTGCTCACCAAGCCATCTCCGCTACCGTTCATGTTCCTTACCTCAGCAGCCATGTTGAGAAAGGATCCATAGATCTTTCTATTTCCTCTCAACTTCAGGAAGGGTATTTTTGTAAAATTGCCTGAAAATAAGCCTTAGGGAAACTATGCTACTGACCAGTTTAACTTGGGAAGCCTCAAGCTTCAGCTGTGTTCCTGCCTAGGTTATCTCCATAGCTCCAGTCAGAACACGCTTTAGATGACGCTGAAAATGACTTCTTGTAACCTTGATGTTTTTGGCCAAAGTGATAGAATTTATGCTTCAATTTTTCTAACTCCCCCCTGTCTTTCACAAATATCTTATTGCATAATAAAAAATTCATAGGAATAAAAAAGACTTCAGGGATGGCAAGATGGCCTATTGGACAAAGCTGTTTCCAGATGACCTCAGTTCTAGCCCCAGAACTTATACAAAGGCAGGTGAGAAGAACTGTCTCCACAAAGTTGTCGTCCAACTTCCATAGGGAAGCTGAAGGATGAACCACACCCCAATGCACTTAATACATTTCAAAATATTAAAATAAAAGGGACTTCAAAACTTCATGGAGACACTGGGAACTTCCATATAAACTGAAAAAAGAGAGGGGCAGAAAATTTAGACCTTTATTATGCTAAGAGGACAAATTCAACAAACAGCATGGTTTTATTGTTGTTTTGTGTCTGTTTTTTCCCTAGCAGAGCTGCAAAGATTAAAACAAATTATCTTCAGGTCCCATGTAAATAATTTGCATAATATAAATCTCTTCTTTTTCTTATTTTCGAAGTTGGAGCTATGCTGTATGTTAGGTTAATTAACTCATGTCTAGAAAAGTCACCAAGGTCAGCTGTCTTTTTATTTTGGAAATAACACGTAATTACTTGATTTTGAGTCATGATTTATCAGAGACCCTGCGTCAGAATGCTGAGCTCAGGCATCCCTGGGAATTGGTCGGGTTACAACATTGCTCTGTGTTTCTTGGGCTGGCCTTTCTGCTTCTTGTGAATATTACCAATTCCTTCCCTCTGCTGTTCTTCTCCCAGTGTGCAGTCACACCTGAGGCTTGTGCCCGGCAGAAGGGGCACAACAGGAGGAGAGCTTTGGGAGCTGGGGCCCTAGAACCCTTTGCACTTCCTTCTCCTTCCTGCTCAATGTAGAAGCTAGGAGACTTCATTCCTGGTGAGGCTAACAGCAACCTTTCCCCCATAATTAATTTCTGTTAGCTGCAGTTCATTAAGGAGAAGAAAGACAGCCATGAGACACAAATGCTCGTGTGTGCCTCCACATCTCTATCACCTTATTTAAAGGTGGAATTGACCATTATCAGAGACAATGATTTGAACATTCTTTCATACAAAGAGTGGTGCAACCGCCTTAAAACATTTCTGGTTGTGAGGAAAGGAAGCAATTTAAAGGCAGCTCATGTTCTCTCTAAGTTTTTCATTCCTGCTACTGGGAATACTTGATAATTTAGGAAGGCTTATACCGTCAAATTAATTACATTTTCCGGATGCTGCATGTCTTTTTTTTTTTTTTTAAACCAGCTAGCTGTGAATTATAAGTAACAGTGCAGTAGCTATGCACTCTTTCAGTTTACTGAAAATAATAGTTGTGCCACCACAGAAATGCCGTTATTCTAGGTACAGGAGAAAGTGTCGGCATTTTCCCTTCTATGGATTTTTGTTGTTGTTAAAAAGTTAGAAGACAACGTCCTAGCTGTAAAACAAGTTTCTTCCAATGAAGCATGGAAAAAAAAAAATTGTTAATCTTTTGTAACTAACATGGGGCGGGCGGTGTGGGGGGGGGGATCAGCTTGTTTCCAGGGTATTTTAAAGTCCCATGAACAGGAATGTAAACAGGATTGGACAGACCTGGGAAAGTCAGATGCATCATTGTAGTTAAAACCTGAAAGAAATGATAGTGAACTGGGTGAGACCATGCCAGATAAGAATCCAAACTATCAAAAATACAGCCCTTAGTCCCAGGTTCATTTCTTTTTTATCAACGGCTGGTTTCTTCCTTTCAATAAAACTCACTAAGTAAGTAGATGGAATCTAGTGAAGATATTCCAAATAGATCAATTTTTTAAATTTTTTATTATTAATTTATTCTTGTTACATCTCAATGGTTATCCCATTCCTTGTGTCCTCCCATTCTTCCCTCCCTCCCCCTTTCCCCTTATTCCACTTCCCTATGACTGTTCCTGAGGGGGATTACCTCCCCAATTTTTATTATACTAAAGCTCAATATATATTGAAATTGAAAAGGTCTGAATATGTGTACACTTCATGAAATCTGACTCATCTATTTTTTTCCCCTCCGGCAAAATGAATATAGTAGGATTTACAAAGTTTCTGTTACAAAATTGTACTGCAGTGTAAAAGAGTAGGTAGGAAAGGAAGTTTTAACACAGACAATGAGGATCTGGAGTTTGCAGTCTTGCTCTGCATCTTGTCTACTGTGTGAGCTAAAGCAAAGTATTGGTGTATAATCAAACCAGAGATCAGTGAGCAACAACAGGTGAGCAAAAATCCAACTGACAGTTTGGGATGCACATTCTGTCTCATGTGTATCACATCTCTGGCTTTTTCATGGCAAGAGTAGAGGCTCCATGGTTTTACCAGACATAGAATAGCCCATAAAGTTGAAAATATTCACTTACCATCCTTCAGGAAAAGATTTCCTAACAATTGATCTATGATGCTAATATTTAATACATAAAAGGGGCTGTGAAATTAAATAGGATAACAGATGCATGTTGCTTAAGACAGAGTCTGATCCTTGGCAAAGTCTTATTAATTGGTAGTTATCATTACTTACTGTTTGCTAGACTTAAGGCTAGGTACTAGAGGCACAAAGACAGAAGAGACACAGTTCCATTCTCAAGGAATTTCATATGGCCAGTAGGGACATAACTGGCCCATTTGCAACAGGGTCTCTTCTTACAAATAAGAATATTTGCTATATAAAGTGATAATGATTTCATTCCCAAGCCCTTAAGGTACATACATCTGACGCCTTAGCAATTAATCTTGTAGTAGTTTTTCTTCCACCTTATATATCTGACTGATGTTCTGATGGTCAGTGAAGGAATGAGGAAACTAAAGCAAGACTGTTGATTCATTTTTCAGAGTATATAGACGAGGGTGTTCCATGTTTTTAAGCTGGTATGATTTATGAAGTAAAATAAAGCTTCAATATCATGGGATACATCAACATCTGGTAAAGTAGGCAGGGACTGAAGTAGCCTCAGCCAAACAAGATCACTAGCAAATATAACAGGTTCACTTCCTGTTTATACCCAAGTAACAAGATATAGTTTCTTGTTGACCAACAGTTATTCAGATAAACTCATTTCCTCCTCCCAAGGATCCCCGGACATTCTTTTGTCTTGATACTACCAAGCCTGCTTCCCCAACTTCGAATCACTCACTCCGTTACAAAATAGTCTCTGTAGAGTTATCCATCTTCCTTCTCTACATAATGGGTACATGATATGTACAGTCTGTGGACAGTGGTGTCTATCAGGTGTCAGGTGTCATGTATGTAGCCATCCCCATAAATCTAGCACCTAATATAGGTAGCTGTGCCTCACAGAAAAGCACAAAAGGTCACTGAAAGTCTTGCTTCAAGATGTACCAAGATGCAGTGATAATTCCGTAGAGACTGGTACAGTTCAACACTTAACTCTCGCTAGCTTCTGCACCTTTGAACTTATCCATAGAAAAAGGAAAGACCAGCAGTCTCTTAGCAACAATAAAAGTATACAGCAAGAAGTACCAATGCTTCCACAACTGCACACATAATATTATGAAAATGAATTCACACATAGCAAGCATCTAACTCACTCTGGCGTAAAACCACAGGGTTCAAATTGTTTGTTGAGTCAACATATTTTTATAATTATGAGGAATATTCTGGTCTAGTAATAAAAGTATGATGAAGCATTGAAATTTTAAAAAAGCCAAAGTTGTGCTGATGCCTGACCTGAAGCCATGTTGATGTGTGAGATCTATCTGCTACTGAGGGCTACGTTTGGTCTGGGGTCCTGCTACAGCTAGGGGCTGTGTTGGTGTCCATGGACTGAGTTACTACCTACAGCCATGTGGATGTCCATGGTCTATGGTGTCACCTGAAGCCATGTTGGGCTGCCGCAAAGGATTATATTGGTGTCCATGCCCCATGCCCCAGAGGCCTTATTGATGTCTGTGGCCTATACTGCCATGAGAGACCATGTTGAGGTCTTGCAAGTGCTGAGACCTGATGCCATGTGGATGTCTGGGTCCATGCTCCCACTGACTGTAAAGGGCAAGGAGCTACTTTTGTAGTGGTATCAATGACTGTAGACCCACAGTTGAGAAAAAGAGTCATAAAGGGCTTCTGTACCAACTGCTACCCCTGCCTCCCACCTCCCACAAAAAAACAATAGCCTAGACCGAACCATTGTAAAGAACTCTTAAAAATTGTAACAAGGATGCTGGAGTGTAGCGCTCCATAGTTGATGGCTTCTGGCAGGAGTGTAGGTGGAGAAAGACACAATTTTTTATGGGGATGGCTACCGGGAGTTTGACCATGCTCCAGTGAGTATCTAGCAACACAAATTGGACTTTTGGTTTTTTGTTTTGTTTTGTCTCTTCTTTTAATCTTGGGGGATCACAAATGTGGGAGCAGACCTGAAGTGGGTGTGATTGGGGTGCATTGTGTGAAATTCCCAAATAATCAAATAAAAATATTATATTGGAAAACAAACAAACAATCCGAACATTGTATCTTTACCCCCTGAAATTTTTCCTCAATTCAGATTTTTGGTTATGTGACCTCAATGCAATACAGTTTCCTAACTGTGCCTTAAGCTTCCAAATTTCTCTTGCGTTCATTTACAATTTATTCCTGTTCTCACCACTGTCCCAGGCAACTACCGATCTAATATCAGTCTTTATATTGTTTTTCTAAAAGCTTGATATAAGCCAAGGCACACAGTGTATTGTATTCTGTGTCTGAATTCTTTGAACTGGAATAATATTTTTAAGCTACACAGTAGTAGTTGAATATTATTCTATTTTATGGGTTTTGTTTGTCCATTAACTATTTGCTGGATATTTGTATTGATTTTAGTTTGGGAGTACCTTGGGGAATAATATCTTAGACACACACAGGCATGCACACATGCACACACCAATTGGTTCTACCCTTAATATCCTCTCTCCGTTCTTCTTGTTGCCACTGAAATCTCTTCCCGACAAAGCCACACTACTTCCATATCTGTTCTGTGTGTAACTTGCTGAGTTCAGTTACAGTTGTTGCATGAACATGGATGTGGATTATTTACTGGAGCATGAGAAACTTATCAGTAGTTAAACCACTAAAGAAAATGGCGCTCCTTTTACTGAGCAGCCATTAACTGCTACTAGTCTTTTGGGGAGTGGTGAGGCTTTGTGTCCTTTTCACCTCTGTACTATGAAAGGCTGGCTATCAAATCTTGTCAGGTCTTATGTAGGAAAGCACAGCAGTAGTAAGTTCATGAGTGCAATGGCCATCATATCTCAAGCAGAATTCTTTTTATGGTGTGTCTCCTACTTTCTGGCTCTTCCATTCTTTCTACCCCCTTTTATGTGAAATTCTTTGAGACTTGGAATGGATTATGCAGGTGTCCTCTTTACGGCTGAACACTCTACAATCCATTATTCTTGGCATATTGACCATCTATGAATCTTTGCATTGATCAAAGACTATTACAATAAGAAGCTTTTCTGACCAAGATGGAGAGAGTCACTAGTCCATGTGGGTAGACACCAGTTTAAAAGCATGTCCAAATAGTAGTAGGTTCCCCTGTATGGCCTATGATCATACAGTCACTTGACCAGATTTACAGGGTGAGGTATGAGTTCCCTCCTTTGTAATGGACCTTGAATCCAAAATGAGAGTGGTTAGTTGCCCTTACAGCAATCATGCCACCACTACATTGCACAAGTGGGCACATCTTGCCTGATAGATCATTGTTGTAGTTCACAGGGATCATTAAGACTGCAAATGACTTTCCTCTGCTGGCACCCTGTATAGAACATTCTGGCAGCATGAAAGTTATCCAGTAGGAAGGAAGCTCCCACTTCAATTCTAACTTGGTTGTTCTGTACGACTGAGACCTCTAGAGAGATCTCTAGTCTATTTCCGGAGTCCCCACTAAGAGACGGAGTCCATTGTCGATGTAAATGCATAGGAATAGGAATTTATTGAGCCATCGCGATGGGGTCTGTTCAGCTCTTTCAACCTGCAGACCCCGAGAAACAGAGGCACAGGCCTTTTATAGGTTTTAGACAAAGAAATGAGTTTTACAGTATGTGATTGGTTGGTATTTCGGCAGAAAAGCTGCAAGCAGGGAGTTACAAGTCTTGGCGTTTGGTGGTTGGATAATGAGTGGAGGGGCAAGCTGACCTGTGGGAAAGATTGGTTGAAGCAGTCACAGGGGGCATTTAGGAGCTTTTGTAGTTGGAGAGGGGTAGTGGAAATTTTAAACACAGCTGGTTGTCCTTGAGTCCAGCTGGACTCTGAGCACAGACTGAGACCTTCAGTCAAGTTGGACTCTTCAAGGTTTTTCCTGTCCCTGCCACACACATACAGTGATCTGATATCTGTCTGTCCTTGGTTCAAGCTGAACCCCCTAGAAATGTACATGCTTTGGCCTTAATGGGGGTCTTTAAGGGAGGACTGAGTAGGCTGACTTTTACATTTTCCCAGACGTTGGCTTTAATGGGGGTCCTTAAGGGGGCTGGTTCCTTCATTCCCCGCTTCTTCTTGTAACTGCTTTAATTTGAAGCAGGTCTAGAGATTGTTTACATGATCTGAGAGTCTTTTATATTTTGCACCATAGAATGTAGGGACCAAAAGTCAGTAGACATTAGTGTAGTCAGTCAAGGAGAACAATTGAACAAACATAACATAAAGTCTATCATATAAGGAGTACAAGCATGACTTGGAGAAACAGAACTAAAGGCTCAAGTTTGTCTCTTATGTCAGAGAGTTGTCCTTGACTTAGCATTTTAGCCTATAAAGTGGGAAACTGGGTGGAGTCACTTTTATTGTAGCTTTTTTCTGCTGACATTAGGGATACTGTTATTAGAACCTCGAAAGGCTGAAAAGCTACTCAAGGGCCACTGGGGTACTTATCAAGAGCATCTGTTTAGCTGATCTAGTTGAAGAGACAAGGAACAGTCATCTCTGTGGGACTGGTTTAAATAATAGGGTCTTTCATATACATGTGTTTGTGTGAATACAAGTGTTAATTTTACTTGATAACAAGTGGAATTTGCATTGTTATTTGACTGCGCATTTAGGCTTTTGGGAGGATATGGGGATGATTCTAGATAAGACTCCAAGTAGCAGAGGTCATAGAGACCAAAGAGGATACTCTCTAACTAAGCAGGACTCCTAGTGAATGGAGGGGAACAACAACCTACCCACAAAAACTTCCACCCAAAATATGCCCTGCATGCAAAATGTGCAGGCATAAAGATAGAACAGAGATTGAGGAAATGTCTAACCAATGCCTAGACTGTCCTGACACCCACCCCATGGGAGATAGCCAACTCCTAAGACTATGAATAACATTTGACTACTTCCCCTCGTGGGGCTGCCTTGCCAAGCCACAGGAGAAAAGGAGGAGCTTAGTCCTGATGAGAATTGAGGAGTTGGGTTGGGTATGTGGTTGGAGCTCCCTTTTTCTGAGGAGTAAGGGAGGTGGGGATAGGAGAAAGGGAAGGGAATGTGGAACCAGGAGGAGAGGAGAGGAGAGGAGAGGAGAGGAGAGGAGAGAGAGAGAGAGAGAGAGAGAGAGAGAGAGAGAGAGAGAGAGAGAGAGAGAGAGGATTTTGATCAGGATGTAAAGTGAATGAATGAATAAATAAATAAATAAATTTACATAAAATGCAGGCTTCCAAGACTCATTTCAGACACACTGAATTAGAATCTGTGTTTTCTTTTTTTTTTTAATTATTAATTTATTCTTGTTACATCTCAATGTTTCTCCCATCCCTTGTATCCTCCCATTCCCCCCCCCCCCTTTTCCCATTATTCCCCTCCCCTATGACTGTTCCTGAGGGGGATTACATCCCCCTATATATTCTCATAGGGTATCAAGTCTCTTCTTGGCTACTTGCTGTCCTTCCTCTGAGTGCCACCAGGTCTCCCCCTCCAGGGGACATGGTCAAATGTGAGGCACCATAGTACGTGAGAAAGTCGTATCACACTCTCCACTCAACTGTGGAGAATATTCTGACCATTGGCTAGATCTGGGAAGGGGTTTAAAGTTTACCTCCTGTATTGTCCTTGGCTGGTGCCTTAGTTTGAGCAGGACCCCTGGGCCCAAATCTGCCTATCATATTGTTCTACTTGTAGATTTCTAGGACCCTCTGTATCCTTTTATTTTGCTATTCTCCCATGCGTCTCTCATTTAGAGTCCCAATAGGATGCCTTCCCCTCTGTCCCAGTTTCCTGGTAAGTGAAGGCTTTCGTGGGACATGCCCCTTGGGCTAGTATGCAGATATAAGTGAGTATATACCATTTGATTCTTTCTGCTTCTGGGTTAACTCACTCATTATGATCATTTCTAGCTCAATCCATTTATCCACAAATTTCGGGAATTCCTTGTTTTTAATAGCTGAATAGTATTCCATAGTGTATATGTACCACAGTTTCGTTATCCACTCTTCTACTGAGGAACACTTAGGCTGTTTCCATGTTCTGGCTATTATGAATAAGGCTGCTATGAACATGGTTGAGCAAATTTTCTTGTTGTGTGCTGGAGCATCTTCTGGGTATATTCCAAGGAGTGGAATAGCTGGGTCTTGAGGAAGCCCTATTCCCATTTTTCTGAGATAGCACCAGATAGATTTCCAAAGTGGCTGGACTAGTTTGCATTCCCACCAGCAATGAAGGAGTGTTCCTCTCTCCCCACATCCTCGCCAGCATGTGGTGTCGCTTGAGTTTTTGATCTTAGCCATTCTGATGGGTGTAAGATGGATTCTCAGAGTTGTTTTGATTTGCATTTCCCTGATGACTAAGGAGGTTGAGCATTTCTTTAAGTGTTTCTCAGCCATTTGATACTCCTCTGTTGAGAATTCTCTGTTTTGTTCCAAGGCCCATTTCTCAATTGGGTTATTCAGTTTGGTGGTGTTTAATTTCTTGAGTTCTTTATATATTTTGGATATTAGACCTTTGTCAGATGTAGGGTTGGTGAAGATTTTTCCCAGTCTGTAGGCTGTCGCTTTGTTCTCTTGACAGTGTCTCCTGCCTTACAGAAGCTTCTCAGCCTCATGAGGTCCCATTTATTAATGGTTGACATTAAGGCCTGGGCCGTTGGTGTTCTGTTCAGGAAGTTGTCTCCTGTGCCAATATGTTCCAGGCTCTTTCCCACTTTTTCTTCTAGGTGGCTTAGTGTCTCTGGTTTTATGTTGAGGTCTTTAATCCACTTGGATTTGAGTTTTGTGCAAGGCGACAAATATGGGTCCAGTTGCATGTTTTTACACATAGACCTCCAGTTAGACCAGCACCATTTGTTGAAGATGCTATCCTTTTTCCATTGAATGGATTTGGCTTCTTTGTCAAAAGTCAAGTGACCATATGTGTGTGGATTCATCTCTGGGTCTTCGATTTGATTCCACTGATCAACCAGCCTGTTGCTGTGCCAGTACCATGCTGTTTTAATTACTATTGCTTTATAGTACAGTTTGAGATCAGGTATGGAGTTTCCTCCGGAGCACCTTTTATTGTACAAGATTGTTTTAGCTATTCTGGGTTTTTTGTTTTTCCATATGAAGTTCAGAATTGAACTTTCAATGTCTTTAAAAAATTGTGTAGGTATTTTGATAGGGATTGCATTGACTCTGTAGATTGCTTTTGGTAGGATGGCCATTTTTACTATGTTAATTCTCCCGATCCATGAGCAAGGAAGATCATGCCATCTTCTCAGGTCATCTTCAATCTCTTTCTTCAGAGTTTTGAAATTTTTTTCATACAAGTCCTTCACTTGCTTAGTTAGGGTAACTCCTAGATATTTTATATTGCTTGTGGCTAATGTGAAGGGTGTGGTTTTCCTAATTTCTTCCTCTGCAAGCTTGTCATTTGTGTATAGGAAGGCTACAGACTTTTTTGAGTTAATTTTGTATCCAGCCAATTTGCTGAAGGTGTTTGTCAGCTTTAGGAGTTCTCTGGTGGAGTTTTGAGGGTCACTTATGTACACTATCATATCATCTGCAAAGAGGGATAATTTGACTTCCTCCTTTCCCATTTGGATACCCTTGATCTCCTTTTGTTGTCTTATTGCTCTGGCTAGAACTTCGAGTACTATATTGAAGAGATATGGAGAGAGTGGGCAGCCTTGCCTTGTTCCCGATTTGAGAGGAATTTCCTTGAGTATCTCACCATTTACTTTGATTTTTGCTATTGGCTTGCTGTATATAGCCTTTATTATGTTGAGGAAAGTGCCTTGTATCCCCGATCTCTCTAAAACTTTAAACATGAATGGGTGTTGAATTTTATCAAATGCTTTCTCTGCATCCAAGGAGATGATCATGTGGTTTTTTATTTTCAGTTTGTTTATATGGTGGATTACATTGATGGATTTCCGTATATTAAACCATCCCTGCATGCCTGGAATGAAGCCTACTTGGTCATGATGAATGATATCTTTGATGTGCTCCTGTATTCGTT
This sequence comes from Acomys russatus, assembly GCF_903995435.1. Taxonomy (NCBI): domain Eukaryota; kingdom Metazoa; phylum Chordata; class Mammalia; order Rodentia; family Muridae; genus Acomys; species Acomys russatus. The sequence goes on along the minus strand of NC_067138.1, from coordinate 38,421,098 downwards.
TTGCAAGTATTTTATTTAGTATTTTTGCATCTATGTTCATAAGAGAAATTGGTCTGAAATTCTCTTTCTTTGTTGAGTCTTTGTGAGGTTTAGGTATCAATGAGACTATGGCCTCATAGAATGAATTTGGTAATGTTCCATCCATTTCTATCTTTTGGAGTAGCTTGAAGAGTATGGGTATTAGCTCGCCTTTAAAGGTCTGGTAGAATTCTGCACTGAAACCATCTGGCCCTGGGCTTTTTTTGGTTGGGAGACCATCGATGATTGCTTCTATTTCTGTAGGGGAAATGGGACTATTTAACTTGTTTATCTGTTCTTCATTCAACTTTGGCAAGTGAAATTGTTCAAGAAAATCATCCATTTCCCTTAGATTTTCAAATTTTGTGGCATATATGCCTTCAAAGTAGGATCTTATGATTCTTTGAATTTCTTTAGTGTCTGTTGTTATGTCTCCCTTTTCATTTCTGATTTTGTTGATTTCAATACTGTCTCTCTGCCTTTTAGTTAGTTTGGCTAATGGTCTGTCTATCTTGTTGATTTTCTCAAAGAACCAGCTCTTGGTTTTGTTGATTCTTTGGACTGTTTTCTTCGTTTCTAACTTGTTAATTTCAGCCCTGAGTTTGATTATTTCCAGGCGTCTACTCCTCTTAGGTGTTTCTGCTTCTTTTTTTTCTAGGGCTTCCAGTTGTGTTGTTAAGATGCTTATGTGCGATGTTTCCAATTTCTTTTTAAAGGCACTTAGTGCTATGAATTTTCCTCTTAGCACTGCTTTCAATGTATCCCACAAATTTGGGTATGTTGTTTCTTCATTTTCATTGAATTTCAGAAACTCCTTGATTTCTTTCTTTATTTCTTCCCTGACCCAGGTGTCATTTAGCAGAGAGTTGTTTAGTTTCCACGTACATGTAGGCTTTTTGTTATTTCTGTTGTTGTTGAATTGCAGCCTAAGAGCATGGTGATCTGATAGGATACAAGGTATTATTTCAATCCTCTTGTATCTATTGAGGCTTGCTTTGTGACCTACGATGTGATCAATTTTGGAGAAGGTTCCATGGGGTGCAGAGAAGAAGGTGTATTCTTTCTTGTTTGGGTGAAAAGTTCTATAGATATCTGTTAGATCCATTTGACCCATGGCATTGGTTAATGATGTTATTTCTCGGCTTAGTTTCTGTTTCAATGACTTATCCTTCAGTGAGAGTGGGGTGTTGAAGTCTCCCACTATTATTGTGTGGGAATCGATGTGTGGTTTAAGCTTTTTTAGGAGATCTTTTACAAATGTGGGTGCCCTTGTATTGGGAGCATAGATGTTCAGAATTGTGATGTCATCTTGGTTGACTTTACCTTTGATGAGTATGAAGTGTCCTTCCTCATCCCTTTTGATTAATTTTGGTTGAAAGTCTATTTTGTTCGATACTAAAATGGCTACACATGCTTGCTTCTTGTGACCATTTGCTTGGAATATTTTTTCCCAACCTTTTACCCTGAGGTAATGCCTTTCATTATGGGTGAGATGTGTTTCTTGGATGCAGAAGAATGTTGGATCTTGTTTATGTACCCATTCAGTTAGTCTGTGTCTTTTTATTGGAGAATTGAGGCCATTGATGTTGAGAGATATTAATGACCAGTGACTGTTAAGAGTCTTAATTTTGATGTTGTTTCCAGTCGAGCGTTTGTGTAGTTGTGTTTTTGCCATGGGATAGTTATCTATTTCCTGGGTAGTTTTGGTTGTAGCTTGACCCTTTGGGATGGAGTTTTCCTTCTAGTACCTTCTGTAAAGCTGGGTTTGTGGATAGGTACTGTTTGAATTTGTTTTTGTCATGGAATATTTTGTTTTCTCCATCAATGGTTATTGATAATTTTGCTGGGTGAAGTAGTCTGGCCTGGCATCTGTGTTCTCTTAGGGTTTGCAGAATCTCTGTCCAGGCCCTTCTGGCTTTTATGGTCTCTGCTGAGAAGTCGGGTGTAATTCTGATAGGTTTACCATTAAATGTTATTTGGCCCTTTTCCCTTGCAGCTTTTAATATTTTTTCTTTGTTCTGCATGTTTTGTGTTTTGATTATTATGTGGCGGGCAGTTTTTCTTTTCTGGTCAATTCTATTTGGTGTTCTGTAGGCCTCTTGTATGTGTATAGGCATTTCTTTCTTTAGATTGGGGAAATTTTTTTCTATGATTTTGTTGAGAATAGTTTCTGGGCCCTGGAGTCTGATGTCTTCTCTTTCTTCAATGCCTATTATCCTCAGATTTATTCTTTTCATGGTGTCCATAATTTCTTGGATGTTTTGTGTCAGGAGTTTTCCAGATTTGGCATTTTCTTTAATGGTTGATTCAATATCTGTGATTGTATCTTCTAGACCTGAGATTCGTTCTTCCATCTCTTGGATTCTGTTAGAAAAGCTCACCTCTGTGTTGCTCGCCTTCTTCTCTGAGGTCTCCCGTTCTCGTTTTTCTTCTGTCTGTGTGTTTATCATTGAATCCATTTTCATTTTCAGATCTTGAACTGATTTTTTGATTTCTTTCATCTGATTTTTTGTATGTTCCTGAGTTTCTTCCATTGTCTCTTTATAGGTCTTCAGAGCTTGAACCGTTTTCTTTATTTCTTTCATCTGGTTGTTTGCATTTTCCTGCAATTTTTCCAGTTCCACTCTATGTGCTTCTTTTATGTCTCTCACCTGTTTGTCTGCATCTTCCTGCATTTGATTACGAATTTTATTTATTTCCTCCATTATCATCCTCATTACTAAGGATTTGAGGTCATTTTCTTGTATTTCCATTGTATTTGAGTTCTCTGGGTTGTTTTCTTTGGGATAGCTGGAAACTGGAGACGCCATGTTGTTTTGAGGTTTTTTGCGTATGCTTTTTTGTTGTCCTTTAGACATCTTGCCGTCTTTGTTTTTGTTGGGTAGCTTCCAGAGTTGGATGGAGGGTGTCTGATGATAGATTCACTTGTTTTCTCACAATTTCCCTAGGCTGGGAGCTCAAAGCTTCACTGGTGTAGATGTTAGGAGGTTAGCCCTGTTGTTCTGGTCTCTCACAGCCAGTGATCCTCAGCCCCTCTGTGCTGTGGATCCTGCAAGTGATCTGGGTCTCTGAATGAGCGTTGGGTCAGGCCAAGGTATCCACAGCCTTCTGTGTTCCCTGCCAAGTCCAGCCAGGAGCACTGGGACTGAACCATGGGCTGAACTCAGCTAGATTCTCAGGGCCTGAACTGTCTGCCAAGCTCAGCTAGGGATTTTGGGCCCAAAATGCACACAGGGTCCAGCCAGAATTTTTCGGCTGGGACTACGCACCAAGCTCCGCTAGGGCCTTTTGGCCCAAAGTGCGTGCTGTGGTCAGTTATTGACTCAGGGCCCGAACTGACCACCAATCTCAGCCAGGAATTCTGGATTCAAACTGCACACTGTGTCCAACCAGAGTCTTAGAGCTGGTGGAACCGAGCGCTCTGTCCAGCCTGCGCCACAGCAGGAGAACTGCGGCTGCTCTGAGTTAGCGCCTGTGGTGGAACAAGTGCTCTGCCCAGACTGTGTCACCGCAGGGGAGCTGCCGCTGAGCTGAGGTGGTGCCTAGGATGGAACTGAGCACGTCACCAAGCCTGCGCCACAGCAGGAGAACTGCGGCTGCTCTGAGTTAGCGCCAATGGTGGAACCAAGTGCTCTGCCCAGACTGTGTCACTTCTGGGGAGTTGCCACTGAGCTGAGGTGGCGCCTAGGGTGGTACTGAGTGCTCGGCCAGGCCTGCGCCACAGCAGGAGAACTGCAGCTGCTCTGAGTTAGTGCCTGTGGTGAAACCAAGTGCTCCGCCCAGACTGTGTCACCGCAGGGGAGCTGCCGCTGAGCTGAGGTGCTGCCTAGTGTGGAGCTGCGTGCTCAACTAAGCCTGCGCCACAGCAGGGGAGCTGTGGCCACGCTGAGTTAGTGCCTCAGGCAGAATTGCTTGCTGGGCCGGGCCAGTACCCGGGACTCTGGGGCCGAACTGTCTGCCGAGTCCAGTCTGGGTCCAAAGGCTCCACGCGACCCAAATCCTGCCCCGAGTCCCCTCTCCCGCAGCAACTCCCACCAGCCACCACACCAATTGCCTCCACCGGAAGGCTATGAGCTGCAAATCTCAGCTGCCACTGCTGGTGCCGCTGCTGCTGCTGCCTCTGCCTCTGCCGCTCCGATCAGAGAAAAACCACGCTCCTCCTGTGTGCAGGGGCACGCAGGTCCTCTGCACCCTGGTCCCTATGAACCGTGGAGCACTCCCGCTGCCGTGATGTTCGGACCTCGGTGTTCCTGGCTCAGAAATCTGTGCAATTCCCTGAATTGTTCACTGGAGCCTCCAAACGCGGTCCACACTGCTAGCCGCCATCTTGGATCCTCTGAGAATCTGTGTTTTCATACAAGTGATTCATTTGTACACTTTGGATTCACAACTTCTGGACCTGGTCTTCCTAAGTTTTTTTTCTTTTCCAGTTTCAAAACATATAAAATCCCAAGACTCGTGAATAAACTCTGGGGTTAAAAAATACTATGCAAGCTCATCTGGTTAGAAACATGAGGGGTCATGTAGATTATTCATATGTGTATGTAACAATAATTAATGAATAAAAGAGGCCACAGATTTAAAAGACAGTGGGCAGGGCACATGATGATTTGGAGCAAAGAAAGAGTAGGAGGAGGATGTAATCATGTTATGTGTCAAAAAAAGAGTAAATAAACAAATAAAAATAATCCAACAAGACATGAGAGCCTAGAATGACACTTTACCCTATCATAATGTAGGATTTTCTTTTCTTTCTTCTTTCTTTTTTCCTTTCTTCCTTTTCTTTTTTCTCAATACAAGGTTTCTCTGTGTAGCTTGGGTGTCCCGGACTTGCTTTGTAGACCAGGCTGGTTTCAAACCACAGAGATCCACCTCTGCCTCTCCAGGTGCCTGGATTACAGGTGTGCACCACCACAATAGGCATACTATAGGGTTTTCTTTTTTTTAGTAATTTATTCTTGTTACATCTCAATGGTTATCACATCTCTTGTATTCTCCCATTCCTTCCTCCCTCCCATTTTCCCCTTACTCCCCTCCCCTATGACTGTTCCTGAGGGGGATTACGTCCCCCTGTATATGCTCATAGGGTATCAAGTATCTTGATATACCTAGTGAACAAAATGAGCAGGATTCATAGAACACTTTTTAAAAGGAAACTTGATTTTGCAGTCTCACTAGTCTATCATTACTTATCAGCATTAAATTTACATAATTCTTAAAAAAATGTTGGCGGTTCCAAGAATCTTTGTTCAGGGACATTTTACTCTATTCAAGCTATAAAAGACAGTCTAAATATAGAAGTTATAATATTCAGGTGTTTCTTTCAAGGACAAACCATCTTTCCTGTATGTGTGTGGGCTCTGAGTATGAGCAGCAAACAGGTATGAGCAGCTCCTTCCCTCTTTTTGGCTCCCCTCTTGGCTCTCTTGGTAGTTGCCAACTTTCAGAGTGGTGGCCAGTGAAGAGAGGTGGCCTCAGAGCAGGTAAGGGCTGTGGGGTAGCTTTTGTTTCCTCAGTGATGCTGCAGATTAGCTTTGAGTCTTCTCAATTTAGTCAACTTTCTTCAGTCACTTAACAGACCTGTTTGTTCTTTTAAATGTCCCTTTAGCTCATATGACCTTGGAAACTCGGACTCAACCAATTATAGAATTATAAGCCTTTTTGCGCTTGCAGCATCTTTTCACTCCAGCATTACCCGTTTAGCTGTCTGTGTTAATATCAAACAAGGAAGCTGTAATGTCAGTCCACTATAAACGATGTCCAATTCAAGTTATTCTGGACGTTCTGCGGAAGCCCCCTTTGCCAGCGTTCAGAATGATGGAGCTCACAGAACACCATAAATCTTTCCAAAGATTTCCTGTTCAAAATTCCTTCCCCAGCATTCATATTATATCTAAACTTGAAGCTCAGTGACTACATAAATGACCAAGAAGATGGTTTTTGTATATTTTCTTTGTAAATTCATATTTTGCAATGGTGCCAATGTAGGATTATCAAATCTATTAAGCTATAATGTCTAATTAAGATGTCCAATTTCAAACTGGGGCAAATATAGATTGAGTTTTAAAAGAGTTCTCTGTATAGTCTGGACAAGCTTGGTAGGTATAGGAGCAGCTGTAAGAAACTGTTTTCTGGTGAAATGCGGGTATTCCTTACAAATCCAGAGCTCTGGTGGGCAGTTTATGTTGGTAGGAGTGCTGAGAGATTTCACAGAAAACAGGCAAATGAGCAAGACAAACGCCAACAGTAGCTATTTTGATAATATATATTTTAATTACATTTTCTACCATGTGAATATACTTCTAGCTCATTTTTTCTGGGAAAAATGAATCTTATGGAACGTAGTTAGTAAAATTAATAGTATGTTTATCAAACTTTATCCTCACTGTGACCAATATGACTCTATTTTGTTTCCAAAAGTATGGTATAGAAAAAGACTTAGAGAAGAATCTAGGCAAACAAATAAACAACAAAAAGCCAAAAACAAAACAAGAAAACAAAACCAAAACTCCTCCCGGTTCTTAGGAGAGATAGAAAATTCAGAGCTGTAAGGATCTGAGGAGCAAGATGATGCTCCTTGCAAGAGGAAGCAAGATTTGCTTCCCGGAAGAGCAGCAGTACCAACACGCAGATTCCCCCATGTTTACAAGAGTGTGAAGAGCTCCTGCTACCTACCAGGAGCTCTGGTAGGTCATCATAGAATTCCATGGCTAGCATGCAACTACACGTGTTCACGGACTGGAATCTCCACATGAATCACTGGAGATGTGAAAGAGCAAAGGAGAAGTTAGAAGAACTGAAGTGCTACACAAGATGACCGCAACTGTGAACTTCTGAAACTTCCATGAAGTGCCTGTGTGCTCTCATTTGCTGCCCAGTAGACGATGACACCCAGGACAGCTGTTGTTACCTAAGGAGCCTGAACAGGTTTTCCTCCTCAACAGCTAAGAGGAGTTGTGAATACTGATTAAAAGGGAACTTGGAAAATTCAAAATCAAAGTCGCCAACTACAAGATCACCAAAACAAAACAATGGCAAAAACAAAAACAAACAAAAATCCCTCATGAAATAACAAATCCACAAATGCTCTCTTTATACTCTCTAGCCCCCTTTTCCTGAGTGCAGGAAGCAGTGAGGTAGTTATTTTAGTCAGAAACCAGTGACATATGGTTAGCAGAACACACAGACTCTAACCTTAACCATCCATCCTCCAGAAAGCTACATAGATTTCAGTGGAATTAGCATCGTCACACACCCACCATAAAACTTTCTAACCACTAACCACTCCTTCTTTACTGTGACATTCCCCTCTCTATCCATCAACACCACTGAATCTTCACAGTTTGTTCTGCCAATTTTCAAAAATTCTCCCCCTCTTCCTTTTTTTTTTTCCCATCTCCTTTCTCACCTCGTTCACTTTATAAAATGAGACGGAAAGAATATTTATGGGTCAGCGGGAGATCAACAATGCTCCAAAGTGCTTTTCTAAAAAGAAACATAAAGGAGTCCCTTGCCCCCATGGGTTGTTTTGAGGTCTTGATTATGCTGAGACATTAACACATCATCATGTTCAGTTTCAGTCTCTGAGTCTGAATCTCAAGCTTGGAAGATACTGAAGGTATCATCAAAGAGGTTTGGGCTTGAAGCCAAGGAAGAGAATGAGAGCACATGAAATGCTTCTAAAAACTGGGGCTAGGGCAAAGCTGTGAAATGTGTTTCAAGCAAACCCTTTTCTTCTTTGTAGTTAGCATTGCCTTTGATGCACTCCTCATGTGATGCTCTTGGCTAAAAAAGTGTATGTAAAAGAAGCAATCTTGTGAAACTTTTGGTGTTCATCTCTCCACAATTTAAATTCAGCAGAATTAGCAGTGCCTTTTCCCAAACATTCGGGTTGGTAGTCTTTTGTACACCATATACCTGCTGAGGTTAAATTCCATGCAGCGGACTAAAGAGCTGGAGGGCCGACAGGTTGGAATGAACTTCTGTCCACTTGACTGTGTGAGACTGGAGTATGACTGAAATAAATGGAGCACAAGAGTCCAATCCCTAGTCAGATGATGTGATTCCATTTATTACTTAGGTAAAAGCAGAGACAAGTCATTGGCCACCATGCTGTGTGATTGCATTTTCTGCTACATTTGTGCTGCCCTCATGAACTAAGGAACCCAGTCATTCTTGTATAATGTTAGTTAAAGTATATAAGTCATTGAAGGCCTTTAGGTAGCAACATCTGGGTGATACCTCACCGTACAGAAAAGGCCTCAAGGAGCTGTGCCTCGAGTAGTTGCACATCTGTTTCAGCTTTGAAAATATGGTGTTCTTGTTGTGAGGACGTCCTTGAAGAATATTTTGTTGCTGATTGCATATTTCATCATTTTTCAAAACTATTGATATAATGCTGTGAACACATATGGTGAGCTACATTGTAAGGATGGTGTGCTTCTTACAGATGACAGAACTTTAAATCTGATCAGGCAGGCCCTTGATATAAAATTTATTCTTTTTAAACATAGTGTATGCATTCTGTGATTCCTACATGATCAAGATCAATCATAACACTTTTTTGTTTTTGATGTGAGAAAAATTGTCATGTCTTCTTTCAGTTCTATTTGGATTTAATTGTTCCTGGGAGTTGGTTGATCCTGGAAAGACAAAAAGAAGAGAAAAGTGGTTGTCTTGGTGACTGCTAAGTGAAAAACCAGACTGAAGTCTTCAACTAACACAGTCCATAAGAACTTTGGTGCTCCCTGATCTGAGTCAAGTGAGTTATACACCCAACTTATTGAAAGAATAGCTACAAGGCACTCAAAGAAAGAATAAGCAGGCTACCTAGATGAGACTTGATAGCCAAGGACCATATAGTGGGGGAGGAGGTCCCCTAGGTCTTAGACCCAGGGGAGGGAAATAGGGTAAAAGTGGGAGGAAGGGAGGAATGGGAGGATACAAATGATAGGATAACAATTGAGTTGTAATCTGAATAAATTAATAAAATTAAAATAAAAAATAAACTCAATCTCATAACACTAGGTTTATGATTGCTCTCCAAATCAATTACCTCTATTTGTAGCCTAAAATTGGCCAGCAATTAATATCAGGACTTGCTTCTACTTGAGCAAGAGGTAAAGAAACACAAAGAACTAAACAGCCAAATAAGGGATAGGGAGTGTGAATATTCCCCGTATGGCTGCAAAACAATCCCCAAGAGCACCAGACACAGCTAGGGCTCGCCTTCCATTTTCCTACAGGTCTGTTCACTATGCATGGAGTGTCTGTTACTATTGCAGGTGTTTTAATGGAGCCTGAGGAGGAACTGTCTGTATGACACCACTCTGAGAGCAAGGCGGAAATCATACCCTTCTCTCTAATTCATTCAGAAGGCATGGATGTTGTCCTGAATAGAAAGCCTCAGGTCAGAATATTGTAGGTACAAGGGCCCTGGGTAGATCTTCTAAGATGCCCCCACATAAATGATCTGTGAGTTTGTGGAAGGACCCTGGTGTCAGTAAAATACTAGATATGATATCAGTCTAGTTAAAGAGAGGAAGACATGACAGGAGTCTTAGCCTCAAGCCCAGGTAGAACCAATGGGGTCTGTCAGCTCTAACTCTGAGAGCAAGCTTCAGTTTCCCCAACCTTGCTCATTGATGACCAGCTGGCTGCTTCCTCACAGTGGACTCACACTGAAGCTTTAAAATGCTCAGAACAAGAAGTTTCCCCAGTTTTTGAGCTTCAGAATATTTGCATGTACTTAATGCAATATTTTGGGTGACAGCCAAGGGAAATATATAATTCATTATATTTCATACACATCTTATATTTAAGGCCTGAAGATAATTTCATACAGTAATTTTGGTTTGCTCATATTTATATTGCGAGGCTAGGCATGACATTTTCCATAATGTCATGCTGTTGTGTGCTGCCTAAATGTTTTGGAACTTGGAACATTTTCTGTTTTTGATTTTGGAGATTTTGGGTGCTCAGTACAACAAGCACTGGTATTCTTAAGAGTTTACAGGTTAGAAAAGTGATAAGCACCAAAGTTGTCTACCTCATCCTGGGTAACATGATCAAGGTGGACAAGAACACAGCAGGAGACATTCTGAAGGGGCTAGCATACTGCCTATGCTCCCAGTAGCTCTAACTACATTTCCACGATGCTATGACTTAAAAGCACATTCAGCTGTGTAGGTAACTCTATTGATGCCATGTTGAAATTCCAAGCTGTATCTCAACATCAAATGGCATCTTTGGATAATAGGCTTAATAATATGAATCTAACTAAAAGTCGACACAGGTTCTTAACCTCGCAGATTCGATTCTCAGGAGGAGAGGGCCCCAGGTGGCGCTATAATTTTAATTTTTAGTGTCTTCATTTTTATACTTAATGACATTTTTTTTCTATCAAAATAATAAATACCCAGTTTACAAATTTTAGTAAGTCAAGAAATGTATTAAGATAGGAAATCTTTACTTACATAATGCTAGCAGTTGCTTTTTAAAAATAACTTTTATTAGATTTTGTAGGTGCATAAAATGTACATGTAGGTTCAGGGATGTGTATATGTAGATATTTTAAAGATATTTGCCCATGCCCACACAAAACCAAATGGTAAAGTTGGGATTCCAACTCAAGATGACTAGAAGCAGATACTGAAGTGGATGGGTATATTTATCTAATTACACTTAGCATATATAAAATGTTCACTGGGAAGTCACTTAAATGATGCTACTATTAGTTCATATATTTAGTCTTCATACACCATTTTCTTTATGTTTTATAAGCATATCAAAAATCTAGTGTACTTTTTAAAAGTGTCCTCACTGCTCACCTCTATTCTTGTGGCCACACACCACATCTTCATCTTCATCTTCATCTGAGTGTGTAAGAGCATGTGCTCAAATAACTGTTTTCAAGAACAACTTTTGGAAAGTACAACAGTGTGCTTTCTGACACCACTGAACATCTGAAATACCAGGTGGCTGCATACAGAACCTAGAAGCCTATATTCATGACCTATGACATGAACTGGACCTGGTCCCATTGTCTCATCTTTCAGTGAGAGTTCCTCTACCTGGCTCCTTTAAATCCTATACTACAGTATTCGGTCTAGCCTCTGCTTTGCAAGGCTTATTTTCTGTTATATCTGATAGGTACTGAAAGACACCATAGTACTAATTTTATCATAAAGCCAAGAGTTTCATATACTTTTTCTATTCCAAAATCCCATGTCTCTATGCGATTTGAGAATTGTTACATATAATTTCATGTTCGTTTACTAACCCTAAATAGAAATTTTAAAAAGTTTTCTTGGCATAATTACATTTAAAAGAAAGATGTCCATGATAACCTGGGGGTTGTCTCTCTCTTCAGAACTGCCTGTTATGAAGTACACTGATTCCTTCATTCTCATGCCCACATAGAACAGCCTTTGTTTACCCAAGATAAAATAATTTTTCATAGTTTGAGTGGGACCCCTGAGCCCAAATCTGCCTATCATAAGGTCCCGCTCAAACTATGGCACCAGCCAAGGACAATACAGGCTGTAAACTACAAACCCATACCCAGATCTAGAATGGACAGGACATTCTCCACAGTTGAGTGGAGAGTGCGGTATGACTTTCACACGAACTCTGGTGCCTCATATTTGACCATGTCCCTTGGAGGGGGAAACCTGGTGGCACTCAGAGGAAGGATAGCAGGTTACCAAGAAGAGACTTGGTACCCTATGAGCATATAAAGGGGGAGGAAGTCCCCCTCAGGAACAGTCATAGGTGAGAGGAGTAAGGGGAAAATGGGAGGGAGGGAGGAATGGGAGGATACAAGGGATGGGATAACCATTGAGATGTAACAAGAATAAATTAATTAAAAAAATAAAATAACAAAAATAAAAAATTGCTAAACAAATGTCAAAAGAAAATAATTTTTCAAAAGAATTTACCTTAAGATTCTTGTGAGCTGCTGTTCAATTTTTTTATTTTAAAGTGAAGTAAGTGAACCAGATTCATTGTGGTTCAATCAAACTAAGTTCTCTATTTTGTTGCCGGGATGCGGGGTGGCAATAGAAAGGGACTGTGAGTCAAAAACCTGGAAGACCTTTGCAGCCAATTGCATATCTGATCCAAAGTGTGGCTGCTTCATAACGGATGACACAAGGAGCCCAATGGAACCTTGCAGAAGTTCTTTGCCCAGATGGTTTTCTGAGAGTCCCATTTTCCTATTAATATGGTACTTGGCCTGCTCATTTGTTTTTCCCCTCCTTCCTTTATTTCCTGGGCCTTCCCCTTGTGCTTTTTGTTACTGTGGAATAATGAGACAGCTGCACTCTACTTGGTGTCTTGTTCAGTACTTCAGAATTGCATACATATTAACAAAAGTTGTGAATCATAACTTGGGAATCAGATCTTGTGGTTCTATATTGATTAGCACGGTACAGTTTTAGAGTTCTTGTCACTTTCTATCCTCAGTTTCCTAACTTTTGATTTGAGAGAAATGGTGCTCTTCTTTGAAGGACTGTTCTACAGCTTCTGAGAAATACCAAGGCACCGAAAGTCCATGCCAACAATGGCATAATTTTCTTTTTTTAAATTTAATTTTATTAATTTATTCAGATTACAGCTCAATTTTTATCCCATCACTTGTATCCTCCCATTCCTCCCTCCCTCCCATTTTCACCCTATTCCCCTCCCCTAGGACTATGACAGAGGGGAACCTCCTCCCCCACTATATGGTCATAGGTTAGTTATCAAGTCTCATCTTGGTAGCCTGAGGAGAGATTCTTCTAGAATCTCTTCAGTACACATGCCAGTGACCCTTAACTTCGAATCGACATCTACAAGGGTCCTTGTGGATACTTTTGCATGTTGCCTGGTTCTTTTTTACATTACGCAGCTTCTTAGAGACCACTTCTCCTCAGTATGTTCTCATCAGCTGTGAAAAGCTACTTAAGTGGATCCACTTTGGTGACTTCAGAGAGTTTGTGAATCACCTTCTGAGGTAGTTTCTTGTGTCTTACTTTTCAATTAACTTCCCCTCACTATTTATGGGGGGGTACCTTGATGGTAGAATAATAGCAGCCTGGAGAACAGCATGGTTAAGACAACTAAAGACCATTCTTTATTGTGATGGGGCAGTGCTGAATATTACAGATCTCCTGTGCTATATAGGATCCAGTCCAGGATCTGTAGTGTGAGAACCTGTCCTAGGCATTTGCACTGACCCCCGCCCCCCATTTTTTCTCTTTTTTTAACTAGTCAGGGTTTCTCTGTGTAGCTTTGGCTGTCCTGGACTCCCTTTGTAGACCAGGATGTTTTGAATTCACAGAGCTCTGTCTGTCTCTGCCTCCCTGTGTGCTGGGATTACAGGCTGGCACCACCACACCTGACCCATTAATTCCTATTCTAAAGAGCCTTTCAAAAGTGGGAGTAGAAATCCGGAAGGTGTATTTAATGAATATCTTTCTGCTCCCCACCATTGTTTTTCTGTCTTTGTGCCACACTCTGTCAGTGCTCCATTATCTGGCGTTAAAAATCCCTCAAGAAAATGTGATTTTTTAAAAAAAAGTTGTTTGTAGGTATAATGAACAGTTGTGATCTTCTTCACAGCTGGAAATGAAGGAAAACAGCTTCTATATCTCCAGCTTCAAACAGTATTAGAAGAATGGGCAGGAAGAAGGAAGGAAGCAATCTCTACTCCCATGGTTCTATAAATCACAGTGTGAACTACTAATAGTTGAAGTCAGAAGGGAGCACTAGGGCAGTCACTTCTACAAATTATTAGTCCATCAGACTCCTGGGTTGTGCTTTTATAACTATCCCTCTTCCATCGCTCCTAATTCCACCTTTAAAAGTGAGTCTCTATGTCTAGACTTTAGGGCATCTTAACTTCCTTCCAACCACAAAACTCATCTACAGCTCCAAGTGGGGATTGCAGAGGCTCCCTCCGGTGGGTACTGCAGCTCTGCCAATTAGGGAGGAAATAGCTAACCAGAGCTGGAGCAGCTTGAGCTTGATTAACTGGTCTGCATCAGGCAAAAAGACATTAGGAGAAATGGCCCTAATTGGCTGGGTGATCTAGACGTTCACACATCTGCGGAGATATCTTCCTAATTCTACAGGAGCCACGGGCTGTCTACCCAGCTCATGCCTATTGACTACAGCAGAAGAGGACAGTTCAGAGCTGGCCAACAGCTCTCTAGCTATGTCTGCCCATTTCCTTCTCATAGAATCTGAAATACAAGGCTGTCAGAGGACTGGGTTTCCAAATTCTCATTGCTGTTGGTCCCAAGTCAGAGAGCTAATTGACCTCAGACCCCTCGTCTTTAAAATGAAGAAGACAAACCAGATGCCCTTCAACAGCCTTTCTTGCTTTGATATTTAATGAGCAGATGCCAGGCATAGTTGCCGAAGCATTGATTCACATACACTTCCAGCCTCCAGTGAGCAACACCGAGCTGGTATCAGCTCTATTTCTGAAGTGTCGGTGGGTAGAGTTTCTGGTCTTCCCACTGATACTGCAGAAGAACATCTTAGGTAAAGCTCAACCTCATCCAATGGATACAGAGCAAAGAGCTTTACCCTTAGTCCTGGATTTGGCTGGTATTCCAGCTTCTGCATTCAATCAACAGAAAAACAACAGCACAGTTCCCTAAAGCATTTGAACTGCTTTCCTCATCTGTAATGAGAGAGCCAGATTGTTACAAAGATTAGAATACTTGTGTGCAGAGTGCCTTGGCCAGAGCAGTGTCTCAGTAATCACCAGGGACAACTTTGCCCCTGACGCTGGACAATGCCTTACCTCATCGTTTCCTCATCTTGCAAAGAGCAAGAGACAGATGAGATAAAGACCAGACCTAGGCTCTGAATTCTCAGGTTAATGTAGAGTCCTATAACCCTGCTTCTACAAAAATAGATTCTGTTTATTAGATGAATCTCAGCCTCATTTCTCCAATTTGAGCTCTCTTGCAGTCTTACTTTTTCAGGTTTTTCCATGAAGAAAGGTTTGCAAAAAGCGCATGGATAAAAGCTAACGTTTCTCTCTTTTTTGACAGTAATTCAATGCCTTTAACAAAATTTATAATCCTTTTGTGCCTAAATGTTTATGTGTGTTGTAAAACCATAATGTAAAAGTATATAAACATTTTCACATGTTCTACCAGATCAAATGTGGTACATGTGATAATAATTAGAACCACCAGCCTAACATATTGTGAAAAAAAATGCCACATATGCATTCAATTATGGTTTCTGATTTTTCAGGCATGCATTCAGGGAAAGAAGGAAGTGGCTTTGTGTTTAACTTCTTCACTGCTAACAGAATATGCATGTGTTCTGGCAGGAGTCTTGGGGAACATCTGTTTAAAAGGAACATTGGGGAGTTAATCGACATCTACCAAGCCTGGGCAACTGCTGCATGGCCATGTTGTCTCCATTAGTGTTCTTAACTGTGTCTGCTTTAAATGGCGTCACAAAACATACTATTGATCCAGCCCTTGAATAAAAAAGCAGAGCAAAGCAAAACACAAGCGGCCTTATTTACAGGAGAGCTTTATTAAGTTGGTAAACAGTTTGGTCTCTTTTTCCAGGAGAATTGTTTGTAGATGATGCCAAGGCCAGAGTAAGGAGTAGGGTTATGAGGGTGGTGCCCTTTGTGAATGCTTTGCAAACAAGTTTCCAATGGCTCATACTGAAGGAATGAATACGGATAAAACTGCTCCTCAGAACAGCATGTGACGGGGGTTGGGAAGATGAATAAGGGAACTGTCATTTTGACATGGCTTCAGTCCTGGATGGAGGAAGCATGGTGAAGAATTTCAAGCATAACCAAGAGCCAAAAATGATAGAGGATTTGCTGGACATGTATAAACAGATTGGGATTGTGTCTCCTTGAGCTTGGAAGACAGGGCTTGAGCCTCTGTACATTAAAAGGTTCCAGATTAGAAAAGACTGTCAGTAGTAGAATAATTCGTTCTAGTATATGGAAAACTGGTGAGAAAAAGACACGAATACAATGTCTTGCTCTAAATCCTAGTAGTGTTTTCTTTTTAAACTTCATATTCAACTTGCCCTCTATTTCTTACCTATCTTCTTCCATAAAGGCCCTGACAACTTTAGTGATGAATAAAGAAACAGACATTGGGCTAGCAGATAACTTACAAAATACCTGGGAGAATTTGAATTTCAAGTAAATGACCGAGATATATATATATACATATATATATATATATATATATATATATATGTATATATATACATATATATACATATATATGTATATATATATATGTATGTATATATATGCTACTAAGCTTGTCCCTAGCCAAACAAAAGTTGTTCAGAAATGCTTTTATTTATCTTTTTAGGGTGTGTGTGTGTGTGTGTGTGTGTGTGTGTGTGAGCACGTGCACGTGCTTGCCTACAGAGGGCATTGTAATCCCTAGAACTGGGCTTACAGGTAGGTATATGGTTTCTGGGATGTGACCTCTGATCCTTTACTGCAGCATGCTCTCTTGAGGACAGAGCCATCTCTCTGACCCTAGGTACTTTGTGTATATTTGTGTGTGTGTGTGTGTGTGTGTGTGTGTGTGTGTGTGTGTGTGTGTAAGCACAACTATGCCAAGGTTTGTGCATGGGATCAGAGGCCAACTTTCAGCTGGTCGTCTCCTTTTGCCATGTGGGTTCTGGAGCTCACACTGGTCACCAGACTTGGTAGTGAACAATTTTACACACTGAGCCATGTGGCTGGTCAGCAGAGAGCCATCTTAAACAAAACAAAAATCACAAGGCAAAAGTTGTTTACCTGCCAGGAGTGGTGTACACCTTTAATCCCACCAGTTGGAGGTAGAGGAAGGGGGATCTCTGTGCATTTGAGGCCTCTTGTCAAAGAGTGAGCTCCAGAAGAGCCAAGAGAAATCCTGTCTTGAAAACCCAACCCACAAGACAACAACAAAACTGGTTTACCAAGTCTGAAACAGTGCTGATTAAAAAGAAAGAAAGAAAGAAAGAAAATAATAGAAAAAGTAAAACTGGACAGAGGTCACCACAAAAGGGCTATATTCAGGGAAACAAATTGTAAATAGAGAATCAAGTATAGCAGAGGTGGGGAGTGGCTGGTGACAAAAAGTAAGAAACAGGATGTCATACACTGGGAAGTACAAAGTAACTCAGAAAAGAGAAGAAAGTCACTCAGACAAGGCACATAACAGGACATCAGAGGCACAACAAATGTGCTGTTGTGCAAGGGCCATCAGTGCAAAATACCACACGTGCCAGAAGCTCACACATCAGAAACACACTTCCTTGTGTTTCTGAAGGCTAGACATTTAAAATCAAAAGCTGGGTTGGTTTGGTTTGAAACCTTCCTTGCTTGTATGTTGCTATCTTTTCTAAACATCTTCATGCACCTTCCCTGTAATCATGTCTGTGTCCCAACTTCCTGCTCATACACAAGCATAGGTCATAATAGCCAAGAGTCCACGTGAAGACTTAACTTTTCCTTAATTACCTCTGGAAAGGTTCTTTTTCCAAGCATCACCACATTTTGAGGCTGCAGATGATAAGACTGCAAAACTCAAATTTATGAGAGATAAAGTTAAACCCGTGGTATTGGTTCCTGGTATGACACCAAATTGAAATTAATTCTGTTAAATTCTGTGAGCATTTATCACTATCTAGGGTGGTAAACTTTTTTAAAAAATGTACTTCTACTGTGTGCTCATGTGTGTATGATGGGTCCGAGGGGAAGCCCCTGAATGCATACGGAACGCAGCAGACACTGCTGGAGTGTTGGGGCCTCCCATCTCCCTTCACGGGGATACCAGAGACTGGAGTCAGGTTATCAGGCTTAGCCAGTAAGCTCCATTACCCAGTGAGTCAAGTCAACAGCCCAAGAAGGTGCTTATCATGCCTGCTGTGCAGACACTGACATGTGCTCTCAAATACACCATGTGAAAAGATGTTTGCTCTGAGATACCAGCACAAGGTCAGATCCTGGATCATATACTTACTGGCTATTGGATCTTGGGCAGGTTTTGTTGTTTGTTTGTTTGTGTGTGTGTGTGTGTGTGTGTATGTTTGTCTGATACGGAAGCCTAATCATAGATGCTTATTAGATAGACTTGAAGATTACTGATATTAATATTAAGCCTGGTTTCTGGTGTGTAAATGTGACTCTCATATTTTAAAAAGTAGCATATAGAGAATGATTGCTGTCACAACAGGAGAATTTAGACAACTTTCCCCAGACTACTGTTATTAGAGGTGAAACCTAAAACCCCACGACAATTTCCTGCATAGGAAGGAGGGCTAGATCATACTATACTATGGGAGACACAGCAAGAATCTCAACACAACGACTGCAGAAAAGAGCTTGTATGAATTACAGAAAACAGGACCAGGAAAGACAGTTGATGGTGTGGTACAAGACATTTGAGCATCGTCCTGAAATTGCTGGCATAGAAGCTATCTGCAAAGGGAAACACCACTGACAGGGGCGGGTTTAGTTTGCTGTTGTGTATTTATTTTCATCCCTTGCCCAGTCTGTTTCTCAAAGGTGCTATTTGGGAGTTCCTGACCATATTGAAAATGAAGAGCAAGCTAATGAACAGAGCAGCTTTTGTCCATGGCTGAATCTGGCAAACCACATAACCAAAGATTAAATCTGCCCTGGAGTACAGACGAACGAAGGGATTGCTTAACTCTGCGGAACAGCAGAACATACTGAACATCTTCCAGCTGCCCTACTGCTTCCCAGCTCTTTGTGTTTTGTACACAATGACCCCAGGTACCCATCTGCAAAAGGAAAGGCTGTCTTCTACTTTCATTTTATTTTTTGTCTTTTATGGATGCTGTTGTTATAAAAGAAATCATCTTATTATATAATTATATCTGTTGCAGATGAATTAAAAAATATGAGAGTGAGAGGAAAAAAGGAAGGAAGAATGGAAGGAAGGGAAGAAGGAAGGAAGGGAGGAAGGAAGGTAGGAAGGAAGGAAGAAGGAAAGAAGGAAAGCTCTATCTCCTGGCATAGGTATATGCACATATGGTCACAAAGCACAATAGGATAGCCTACTTTTTGATATGCTTGCATCCCCCAAAACAAACATTTACTGAAGAAAATGCTCACATGGGAATTTGTATTGCTAACTACCATCAACGCCTGTCAAGAAATAAGATATTCTCAGCTCCCCAGAAACCTCCCTCTTCCTATAGAAGCATTCTCTGGACTTCTTACACCACAGATTTGTTTCACCTAGTTTAGAATCCTGGAAGCCAGTCTGCTCACTCTTTGCTGCTTCTACCTCTCGTCTTTCCTTCTGGAGTTCGCCTGTGCTGCTGCATGCAGTTCACCTGTGCTGCTGCATGCAGCGATGCTCGCTTATGTTTCATTGCTGTATAATAATTCACTTAATGGTCCCACTATTGTGATTGTGTTCCTCTACTCAAGAGCATCTCACAGTTTTCCTTTGCAGCTATTAACGACTAGCACTGTGCAGAGTGTTATTGCGTTGTAATTCTGGAGCAAATTTGTGTACATTTCTATTAGGTATATATTCGGGAAAGAAATTGCTGGGGCAGAAAGTATGCAAATGGGTTTTAGAACTAATTATGCTAATTAACATTCCCTGAAACTTTACATAAGTGTCTAATTGCTCCACATCTCACGAGTGCGGGGATCATCAGTCTTTTGAACTTTAGTCATCTTGTAGGGAGCAGTGGTAGTTACTGTGGTTTCTATATTTTTTCATGATCTGAATCCCACTTTTGAAGATGGTTGGCAAACTTCCCCTGGGGGAAGGGTTTGTGTGAATGTTGTCCATATTTTTTTTTATTAACCTGTGAGTTTTTTTGCATGAATAATTGTTGATTGTACATATTCCTGTGCTCTGCATGGAAGTGCTGAGTCAATTATATACACCTGTGTCCCTAATACCTCACATACTATGGCCGTACCAAGTCTCATACCAGGATCTTTAAAATATCAAGAATTTCTTTTATATTCAGTCAAACTTGGATACTATTTGTAAAATCATTTCTACAGTGGCAAAAGAGTCATCCTAAATTATCACATATAGATTTTCATGTTCTGCCTTTACTACCTAGCTGTGTAACCTCCAGAATTGATTTATTTACATGGTAAGGTCTGGGCCAGGTTTAATTGTGCATTTTCAATTCTGTTGTTGTTGTTGTTGTTAATGAAATAGCTTTATTACATCAAGTAATAAATACAAAGATGCAACAGTTTCCACTGTTTTCTTCCAGATGTTGTGATCGGCTCACAGTAAACATGGAACTGAGATCCACAGTCTCAGGGTGAGCATTTTGCAGGGTGCTTGGTAGCTTGCTCTTTCTTCTGCATTTATAACTTGTGCATTTTAAAGATTGACTTCAAAGCACTCAGACAAGCAAATACTTAAGCAGAAAGCTCTGCGAAGCAGGGTCTACACTGCCCATAGGCAGGTCAGCTACTAAGCACATGCCCTGTGGTTTGCACTCAAGTCCTCAGAGGCAGGTGAGCTCATGGAAGTCAACTGGGGTGATGCAAATGAAAAATGAATCCAAAGGGAGATTAAAGGGGCTCAGGTATTTGGGGGCAAACAATAGCTTGCGGTGAAGTGGCTTCACAAACCTCTCTCCAGTGTTTGGGGAAAAAAAGAGCTGGGTCATTCCTAACTACTTAAAACTTAAAACACACATCGTCAATAACTGCAAAAACACTTTCCCTGATCTTTTGGGTGTAGGTTCAGAGCTTAAAGACTGAGGTAGAAAAACTACTGCCATTTTGAACAAAGTCCCTCATCTCCATGTGGTAGCAGGGTGGGCCTTCACATTGGCCAGGGCTAGGACCTGGCATTAAGTTCCGTTTCAGCCAAGCACTCCTGAACCAGTTTTCGGGCATGAATGGTGCCTCGTTTTTTAAAATTTTTTTTTATTTTTTATTTTTTATTAGTCTCTCCATGGAGCTTTTGCTCCCTGTATACCTGGGTCTGATCTCTTTCCCTAACTCTTCAATGATGACCAGCAGCTCTGCATATTTATTATGAGACACCTGGCTATTTCCAGTTCCCTGGGTGTAGCCTATTGATGGAGGCCTGTAGTCACTCAGCTGCTGACAATCTTGACAGAAGGTCACCAAGCTAGTAGAAGGTGAGTGAACACTTCTGGCATTGAGGGTGGCAGCAGACACGTATTTTCAATTCTTTAGTTCTCTCTCTCTCTCTCTCTCTCTCTCTCTCTCTCTCTCTCTCTCTCTCTCTCTCTTTCCAGGCATGAGCAGCAAACAGCAATTTGTAAGAGGCAGTCCTCTCCTTATACCACAAAGAATGCAGGGGACCTCGATTGAAATTCAGGTATCAATTGTAGCTTCAGCAGTCTCAATGACTAGCATTATGGTCTCAAGACAACCATCACATACTCCAATTCATATCTTACTTGTTCATCAACTATAAACGCAGTAGTTGGGTATGGTCGCATGCACCTTGTAATGTTAGTAGTGGGGGTGGGTGCAATTGAGGAAGAAGAACAGTTTGAAGCCAGGCCTACACAGCAAACCCAGCCCCCCTCCCCCCAAAAAATCAAATTCCTCAGTGCCGGCATCTTCATCTATTCTTGCAACCAATGTCCTCTTTTCAAAGTACAGACTATGTTTTTATTCATTTATAAACTTGATGCTCTTGTGGTTTATTATTTAGCATCCCTACTGGGTTCACGTGCATTCACAAGAGGCAGGACAGGAATTCAGGGGCACCTTCTTAAATGAGTGATTGGGAGGGAGTTGAAATAAAACAGATGAAAGATTTAACCCAGACTGTGTGTTTGGTTCTGACCTGATCAAACAGGAGGGGCCAACATTTTATATTCTGGGTTTACCTAGTTATTGACAGCAATCTGCCCTGGTGTGAGTGCATAACCTTCAGAAAGAATGCTTCTGTTTAATTCAGCTTCAGAAAATCCACTAGGGAAGAAGGGGACCTCAAGCTATGAGCTACCTGCTTGCGGAGATGCTGGGGTAGATGTGTGAAAGGAAAAGGGGCACTTTGTTTAGGACCTGACCACAGCCAGAGGGTTTGTCCTCCACTGGAATATTCCCACCGTGTTCATGACTTAAGAATGCTGTGAAAGAGTGTCCAACATGTTCGTGCAGCCGACTGATCTTGTGTGGCTTTCACAAAACACTTTCCCAGCCCTGATTACAGTTGCCGAGTCTTTGCTTTAAGAGTACACATGTTGTTGCTTAAAGACTTCCAAATGGAATGAGAGCAGAATGAAATAAGAGCACCCCACAAGCTATTTTAAATAACAAGTAGTAAATAAAAACATCTGCTAGAAGATTAAGATCCACACACTGAACCCCGGGTGGAGGCCATGTGATGTACCTTTAAGGCAGTGTGCACACATTAACAGCTCTTTCAGTGACTTTTGGTGCCTAACAGGAAACTCAGGAAATGTAGGCAGGAGGCTGTGGAGTCATTCAGCGAGCTCAGTGGGATGAGAGGGCACAGAGCACACCTCCCCCTGTTTTATTGATCTTTATATTGTGTTCTGTTTGTGCTCTTTAAACGAGTGGTTATGAAAACCCAGATATTACACTCATTGGCTGTGAATGTGACACTAGCAGCTGCTTGCCTTGGCTTGACGCCTCCAGTAGGAAACCAACAGGAATGTTTGAGCCCATACCTTCTCTCTGGGAAAAACATGAGGGAAAAAAAAGGGAAGCTTCAAAGACAGAAAACACCTGCGTAACCTCTTCTGTGCAGTAAAACTGATTCTGAAAATCTAGCCTTCTGCTCTCTGTCTCCTTTGAAGATTGAAAATGGCGACTATACTAGGTCCCAGCACTGTGAGGTTCTCATCTCCTCCCTTTTGTGGAGGTGTGTGTGTGTGTGTGTGTGTGTGTGTGTGTGTGTGTGTGTGTCTTCAGTGTGTCTAACACCAACGGTGAGGAGCAGAAATAATGAGCTACATTTTCCCACCCTCACTACAGCCTCACATGAAAAGGTCAAAACAAATACAAGCATTTGGAATTGCTTTAGTAATGGACGTCTCAGTGCAAGGACCTGAGTAACTGCAGAGTCAGTTTTCCAAGATAGGATGGAGCTTGTTTTGATTGTTTAAAACAGCACAAATCCAGCTCTGAGAAGGGCATTCTGCTTGAGATCAATTCCCTTCATCATCTTATTAGGTTGAGTGCTTTGAACTGGGGAGGATGATTTTTCCATTGTGTGATCTCAAAACTGTCCATACTCTTGGATCTCTGTGGTTGCTGATCTCTGTGGTCCTGATTAGCCTCATTGTGTGTGTGTTTTTTTCTTCTAGTGCTACAAGGACTCAACACTTTCCTCACCTTTGAGGAGCAGGGCAGCACCCCAAGGAAGGTAGACTAAACAGACAGAATAATCAGCCAGCATGCAACAAGGGGGCAATATTTTAATAGCAAATATTGCTACCCCTATACCTCAACAGAATGTGCTAAAGCAAACAAAATGATAGTGTAATTATAGTCATTCCAATTATGTTAATTAGGCTGCATACACGCTTCATTGATAAGCAACTGTGCTGCAAAACAGAGCTGTTAAGTCTGGTACTCCAGCCTTCAGCAACTTCGTGATGTATGTGCTGCTCCGTGAGGAACATTTAGCCTCTCATGATGTATTTCTTTCTTTTCTAATACTTCTGCTCAAAAAATTTAAAATGAAAGGTACACCACCTCATACTCCTGGAAGCTAGATCCCCCTGTGGAATCATTTGCCTGCTAAAAGCCTTGGCACTTTCATTCCCTTCATTCCCTTCTTGAACCTTCAATGAAAACCGTTAACATGTCCCATTTACTAATTAAAATCCAGCTTACAAAATGAATTTGCTTTCACTTTACTTCAAATGACATTTTCTGCTTTGATATCACCCATTAAAAACAAAACAACCCATGGGAGAAGGCCACCAGGAGCTGGAGCTTGCATGGCAGATTTCACTGGGTGGGTGGGGAAAATTTAAGGGAATCTAGACAATTGTATACTTTCATGAGTTTATGATACACCTGATTGTTTTATAAAAGAAGTTTGTGAATTGCAAAGAAATTGAAGCTATAAAAAAACAAATCATGAAATAAATTATAAAGGCTCAAAGGGAAAATCCCAATAGTAGGCTGGCTGGAGGCATGCGTGTGCTAGACTGTGAAAACAATGTGATGACTTAAATGTGGAACACTTTAATAGTCAGCACATGCTCTGAGGTAGTGAAAAAAGAAACCCTTAGACACTGGAGGTTGGAATATAAATAGCACAGCCAATATGCAAGTGAGTATAAAGCTCCTTAAGAAAGAAAACAGCACCATCCCATGATGCAGTTTCATGACTCCTGGATAGGCACTCAAGGGGATCTAGTCAGCACACAATTGACTTTCCTGTGAATCCCATTGCACACTCACAATAGCCAAGCTTTGGAATCAGCCTGGGTTCCTATCTACAGATGAATAACGAAAACATGAGGCAGTATATGGGGGGTGCAGAGAGACATATAATAGGTTAACATTTAAACATTAAGAAGAAGGATATCATCTGGGTGTGGTGTTACATTCTTGAAGCTGAGGTAGCCTATGCTCCATAGCAAATTGTAGGTCAACCTGGTCTACTGAGTGAGACCTTATTTCAGAAGAAAGAAGAAAGAAAGCAAAAGACCCTCCCATATCAATCCTGGGTATATATACCCAAAAGATGCTCCACCATACGACAAGGGCATTTGCTCAAGTATGTTCATAGAAGCTTTATTCACATTAGCCAGAATCCGGAAACAACCTAGATGTCTCTCAACTAAAAAATGGATAAAGAAACTGTGGTACCCTTACACAATGGAATACTATTCAGATATTTAAAACAAGGAAAATTTCCAATTTGCAGGCAAATGGATGGAACTAGAAAAGATCACCATGAGTGAGGTAACCCAGACCCAGAAAGACACTCATGGTATGTACTCACTCATAAGCAGATATTAGTAACGTAATACAGGATAACCACACTATAATGCAGAGACTGATGCACCAACCAAGGACGTACGATATGGTCCTAGACCCTCTGCTCAGGTGTAGTAGATAGGCAGCACAGTGGCCTTGTGGGTCCCAAGATATGGAGAGTAGGGACTGCTTCTGACATGGACTCTGCCCACCCCCCACACTGGCCTTACTAGACCACAGAGGAAGAGGATACAGGTAGTACAGACAAGAATTGATAGGCTGAGTGAGGTCAGTTCTTAGGAGAGGAGGACTCCCCTTTCTGAGGACCAGGGGAGGGACAGAAAGTGCATGAGGGAGAGAGGGAGGGATCAGAAGGTGATGAAGGAGGGGGCAACAAGTGGGATGTAAAGTGAACAAGCTAAAGAAAAACACAATATTTTAACAAAAGAAGGAAGGAAGGAGCAAAGAAAGGGAGGAAGAAAGGAAGGAAGAAAGGAAGGAAGGAAGAAAGAAGCCAAATATTTGCAGGGATAAAAAAGACTTAGCTGGAAATCATTTAAAACTTAATAAAGCATGTATTTGATCTCCCATGTGGAACCTTGAAAACATTCTGGGTATTATTTTAAATGATATGTATGTATGTGTGTATGAATTTGAATGTGTAGACAAAGGTGCAGGTGCCCATGGATGTGTAGCAAATAATTACCTCAAGGTAAAAAAAAAAATATGAGATTGGGGTTTTGCCACCAAAATAGTGCCAGGAAATTAGCAACTTAAATGAACTGCTTGACAATCAGAGACTGGGGAGAAGTTAAATCATGACATGCAATTGTAGCAGCACAGTAGAACTTTGTTATTAAAACATCCTAGTCATTTAGCTACAACTTGGTACCTCATCTCTCTTAAAATCTCTCTCTCTCTCTCTCTCTCTCTCTCTCTCTCTCTCTCTCTCTCTCTGTGTGTGTGTGTGTGTGTGTGTACACGCACACGTGCTCCAGTGCATATTCAAGTGTGTGAGTGAGCATCTGGAGGTCACAAGTCAACCTTAGAAGATATCTACCTTATTCTTTGAATCAGTGTCTCCATGGGTTAGCAGCTGGCTGATTCACCAATTCACCGGGAGCTGGCCAGTGAGCCCCAGGGGTCTCTGCCCGGTTGAGTATTGGGATTATGGTCACCATATGTGACTTTAAAAAAAATATCAATGGTGGGAAGTGAACTTAGGTTCTCATGTTCATCCTCCTGGCTGAGCAAGACAAGAGCTTCCTCACTGAGCTATTACCCCCACCTATCTCTGTTCTTTTCTTAGGGGCTAATTTCACTGCGTACTTGCCTTTATTTCTTGTTTCCTAGAGAGTGTTTTCCTCCAGACTGAAATCAAGCCTATACTCTATTCTTACTTTTCTGTATGTTTCCTCTCTCCAGAGTGACATGTCTATGGTAGGAGCTTGTGAAAGAACAGGTCACAACCACTTGTCTACACTTTCACCCTTAGATTTAGTGACCAGTTGGTTAAATACCAAACAAAACTTTGGCCCTGTCAGAACAAGGCTACGTGGTCTGATTCATCTTTAGTTTCAACGACACTAGGTTTCCTTCTAAAGTCAATAACCCTAAAATAACATCTTCACACCTACCACCTGGTACTTGAAAGGTTCCCTCTCAGTTTAACCAGGGTGTGTGCTACTGCAGGGAGAAGGACTTTTTCCTCAGACTGCATACTGAGAAAGAAAAAGAAATGCTGTGAAAACCAAAATGATACCAAGTATCCATAACAAGCAACTGGGATCTGCACAAATGTCAAAGAACAAAAATCTCTAGGGAGAGGTATGAAAGCCGAGCTGGTCTGTGAAGAGAAGAGCTAAGGGCTGGTCAGGCATCTGTCACCATGGGAAAGGTTGTTAGGATAAGTAAAGTCCTCTGCCGCTTTCCTCTCTCTGGTGATTGGAATGATGGGATTAAATATAATCAGAGATTATGAAAGACACAAGAGCAAGAATGTGTGGCTTTGGGGGATAGCGTTCTCTAAGATGGATTATCAAGGATAGAATTAAACCCTTAATACAAAATCATAAATGGTTTGAAAGTGAGGCAGACCACTATGTCAGTTTAAATCATTCTTATGGATGGAATGGATTTTCCTTAAAATTGTGGCCATGCAATTGTCAGCTTATGACCTATATCTGAGGGCACAGTTAGTGAAAAGATACCGTTTATCGTCTCGGATGTACCTTGACTTACCTAGAACATGGCTTCTTTTTTTCTGCCTTATGACTAGTGGGTTCCTATGTACATCCACTGGTGCTTTAAATTCAAACTGGAAAAGATTAAGTGACCTCTTCTGGTTCCCTCCATGCTGTCTTATTTTTCATTTTTTACTAACAATTGACTAATTTTTCATTTTTTACAGGAAGGTGACAGAATGGCAGAAAACCTGTTATTATGACTCTTCAAATTCTCAAGGGGCTGAAAAGACTCCTGTTGGGATGCATCATTTGTTCCAGAAGCACATCCCAAAACACCAAGTTTCTACACGTCACAAATGCAAGTCTTTGGACATAGGTGTGTGAAGGACCTTTCTCTTCCATGACAGTATGAAACGACAGAAGCCTATCCTGAATTTCCTTTTGGGTCAACAAAGCGAAAGGTGGCATTATATTAAGGCAGCACTTAATAACCAGTGGGGATACAATATACAGTGGATATACTCAGTATATAGTGGACATACAAATATACAATCTACAGAGGATATACAAATATGCAATATACAGTGGATGTACAAATATACAATACACAATAGATACACAAATACACACTATAGAGTGGACATACAAATATACAATATACAGTACATGTACAAATATGCAATATACGGTGGATATACAAATATACAATATACAGTAGATGTACAAATATACAGTGGATTACAAATACAGAGAGGGAATACCAGAGAATCTGAGAATAAAAATATTCTGCAACTCATCTTCCCACCTACAGTGTTGATGGATTTTATTCAAACAAGCACTTCCTATAAATATTGCTTCCATGGGAAATATTTTCAAAATTAGAGCCTAGTGCAGGAGGCATATTCTGATCTAAATATTAAGCAATTAAAAAGTCTGCTGAGAAGTAGAAAGGAGTCTAAGGAAGCTTAAATATTCTTTATTTCTTTTTGAAACTTGAAGGATGTGTGTAGATGGTACCTAGTGGCTTGGAATATAAGGATTAAAAATGGCATAAAATATTTCATATCATTGATGTGTATTTGTCCTGAGGTTGGGAGAATCTGAGAACATAAAAAGTGACCCACTATGAGGAATGCAATTAGATGGGATATGAAGAAGTTGACTAAGACAAACTTATACAAACAATTATGAGATCAATTGAGGCAGCACGTGGGAGATTAAGATTTGAGTCCTAACCAAACAAAAGCAACTGCAGAGGAGTCACCTGGAGTCGAAGTAAGAGACCAGGTATTTTAAGAGCATCACATTGCCAAGAATGGGTTTGCAGGCAGAAAGGCTGAGACAACAATTAGGATAGGAGAAGGCAAAAGCCATTTGACTACAGCATTGCTAGTGAAGTCAGAGAGATGTACAAACATATAAGCAGCGCTCAGAATGTGAGAAATTAAAAAATAAATGGGAAGTACTCAGAAGTATTTGGGGGACATTATAGGAAAGTGTAAGGAGAGAAATAGTAGGAATTGTGTCTGGAAACTCCAGTATCTCAGCAAGTGCTCAAGGAGAACCACATGAGAAGTCAAAGCTCAGCAGGCTTTCTCTAAACATCCACACATTAAATGCTCTGTATTCTGCAGAACACAACACAACTCCTGTTAGAGCGATTCAGCCACTCCAAGTGTGCATGCTTAGCAGCTGTCTCCACAGGTACAAGTATGGGTACATGTTCAGTGAAACTAGTTACAAAGCAGTAAGCCAGCCAGGCCTACCTAGCCAAGGAGCACTTGCCGTACATTGTATAAGATGAACGCTGCAGTTACAGACTCTGGACTTGGGCCAGAGAAGCAGGTACGCTAATTGAAGATCTTCATTCCTCCCTCATCTTCTCCAAATCTATCCCTGCAGACTCATTTGCATCTCTGTAGCAGACCAGGTGTATACCTCTCCTTTCCCACTTTCTCTCTACCTTTATGGATCATATAGAACACAAGAAATAAAGGCAAGTATGCTACATGTGTGTAGGGGGCCTAAGTTGAATCCATGCATGGTACTTGGTTGGATGCTTTAGTCTCTTCAAACTTCTCTGGGCCCTGGTTAGTTGGCTCTGTTGGTCTTCTTGTGGAGCTCCCGTCATCTCTGGATACTTCTAAACTTCCCCCAACTTTTCCATGAGACCCTCTATGCTTCTCTCAATGTTTTGGCTGTTAGTCACAGCATCTATTTCTGTCTATTGCTGAGTGGAGCCTCTCAGAGGACAACTATGCTAGGCTACTGTCTGTAGGCATAGCAGAGTATCATTAATAGTGTCAGGGATTGACTCTCTCCCATGAGGTGGGTCTCAGGATGGGTCAGGCATTGATTGGACATTCCCTCAATCTCTACTCTATTTTTATCCCTGCACATCTTGTAGTCAGGGTAAATTTTGTGTTGAAGTTTTTATGGGTGGGTTGGTCTTCCTCTCCATCCATTAGGAGTCCTGTCTACTTAGAGGGTATCGTCTTCAGTCCTCATGACCCCTGCTATTAGTAGTCTCATCTGGAGTCACTCCCGTATCCTCCCAGAAGCCTACTCTATCTTAGGTCTTCAGCTTGTCACAGAGATGCCCCTGCACATGGCTTCTCTTTTCTCTGCAGACCATCTGTCCTCCTGATCCTGCTCTCCCCAGGTCTGATCTCCACCCTCATTTCTCTCTGTGCTTCCTCTCCTACCTTGATCTCTCCCTTCAACAACTTCTGCTGTCTATTCTATTTCTTCTTTTGAGTGAGTTTTAAACATCCTTTCTTGGGTTCTGTAAGGAGTAGAGGGAGGGAAAACCACAAGCGGGACATATTGGGTGCTTTCAAAAAGCTATTTCAATAAAAGAAAATTTTTTTAAAAAAGAAAAAAAGAGTCTACCATTATTTCAAGCTAGCTGCTTGAGAATGGTGGGGAACATGTTGGTTTGAATGAGGTCATTCCTCATAGCTTGTGTATTTGAACAATTGGTCACCAGCTGGTGGTGCTATTTGGGGAGATTATAAAAATATTTATGAGCTACAACCTTGATGGAGGATGTATGTTACAAGGGTGGCCTTTGACAGTGTGTACCCTCACCTAATTTCCTGCTCTCTCTCTGCCTCTTGTGTGTGATTGAGATGTGAGCTCTCAGCTTTCTGCTCTTGCTGCCATGCCTGTCTATTCCCATGCCAACCCTATCATTGTGGACTTGGCAGTCTGAAACCATAAGCCAAAATAAACTTTCTTTAAAAAAAAAACCAATCCCACAGTTTATTGTTTACACTGATGTAGGGAGGTGCAAAAACTAAACTCAGTGTTACTTATTTTTGCATTATGAAAGCCCTTAAAAATGTTAGATATTGAGATGTCTAAAGAAAATTACTGAAGTCAGTTTTGTTGCTTAAAACCTTACTTGAATTTTTCAGAGACCTGAAGCAGGCAGAGAATAAATTGTTCCTCATAAATTGGATAGAGATGAGAGTTTGATAGTAACATTGTTAACTAAACATCAGAAATATCAGTTTCAACATTTATAGCATCCTATTCTTTTTAATACAATATTTATATTGATTCTTTGAAATTTTCATCTGTGCCTATAATGTATTCTGACCACATTCATCTCCTGTTCTTCTCACTAACTTCTCCAAGATCCACCTACCTTCCAACCTGCTCCAAACTTGTTCTATTTTTTTTTTTACAAGCAATCAAGTCAGTTTTGTGATACCCATAAACTCAACAGTTGTGCCATTCACTGGAGCATGTGGTCCTACCAGGACCATGCCAGTAAAGAAAACCAACTCTCCCCAAGAAGCTATCCATTGCCAGTAGCTCCGTAGGGAGGATGAGGGCTCATGAGCACCCCCTTCTTCCCATGATGCTTCTTGGCTTGACCTTGTGCAGGTCTTATATAGGCAACCACAGCTGCTATGAGTGCAGCAGTCCTATTATGCCCAGAAAGTTCTGTTTTACTCCAGTTCTCTGTGACGTCTGGGCCATAAAACTTTTTTGACCTCCATTTCTTACTGATTTCCAAGCTTTGGTGTGGTGTAATAATGGTGGGGTCAGATGATCCACAAGGAGACCAATGGGACCAACAAATCCGGATGGACGAGGAGGCTGCTTCTGAGACTGATGCACTAATCAACGGCCATGCATGGTGAGGACTTAGACCCTCTGCTCAGATGTAGAAGATATGCAGCACAGTCTCCTTGTGGTTCGTATAATACGGGGAGTAGAGGATACTTCTGACATGGACTTTGGCACCCACATGTTGATCACTTCCCCCTGGTGCGGCAGCATTGCCAGGCCACAAAGAGGATACAAGCAATCCAGATGAGATTGATAGGCTGAGGTCAGATGATAGGGGAGGAGGGCTCCCTTTTCTGAGGACTAGGGGAGGGAGGGAGAGTATATGAAGGAGGGAGGTGGGGAGGGTGAGATGAGGAGGAGATGAGGGAGGGGGCTACAATAGAGATGTAAAGTGAACAACAACCACAACCACAACCACAACCACAACAACAACAACAACAACAACATCCCCACAATGTCCCATTTGTTGCTTAGCAGTCCACAGATACTTATTCTCTACATTTTGTCTATGTGTGAGTTTCTGCCTTAGCCACTGTCCTCTTCATAAAGAAACTTCTCTGATGAAGTCTAAGAACTCTACTAATTACTAATATAGACATATAAATTTAGAGAGCATTTTGATACTATGTCCCTTTAGCAGAATAATAGTAGGCCACCAAGCCTCTCAACCATGCCCAGATTTATAGTAATAGGTATAAATTTCCTCTTGTGGAGTAAGCTTTAAATTCAAGGAGAAAGTGTTTGGTTATCCTCACTGTCACTCTCATAGGCAAATGTTGCCATGTTGGACATTATTGTAGCTCACAGGGTTCATGACTGAGACCAGTGATGTCTTTTCCCCTTAGTGGCCCATGTAGCACTTTATGGCACTATGAAAGGCAGCAGGCAGGATGATTTTACATTGGCAGTGACAAAAATGTGTTTGAAGGAGCTCAAGAGAAAGGTAAACTAGCTAGACAAAAGGACACAGATAGAAAGGGATTTCTTTTTTTTTAAGATTTATTTATTTATTACATATACAGGGCTCTGCCTGCATGTACACTTGCACACCAGAAGAGGGAACCAGATCTCACGATAGATAGTTATGAGCCACCATGTGGTTGCTGGGAAGTGAACTCCCAGCTGGAAGAGCAGACAGTGCTCTTAACCACTAAGCCATCTCTCCAGAGAGCTTGTAGTTTAGTTGTAGAGTCAGGTTTGAGAATAGATATTTTGTATATAGTTCAGAAAAATAAAGTTATCTCACTGAGCTAGTGGGGTTTTACCTCAGTTTATACCTCCCATGTCTTTATTGATACAAATATGAGATAAGTTAAACAGCTACACTCCTGACTAATAACATGCTGATCTTCCAGGCTGGGACTTTAATTTGGCAACCTGTAGCTTCTGGGAGTCGGAGTCTCCCTGTGTATGCTAACTCCAGCTAGAGTTAGCTGGCTTATCATCTCATTCTTGTCTTAAAGAAAAGATTATTTTATTCTGTCTTGTGTGTACAAGCGGTTTGACTGCATATGTATATATGTATGTATGTGTACATATGTAGATATGTATGTATGTATATATGCATGCATGTATACACGTGCAGCTCATGCATGCCTGTTGCCCATGGAGGCCAGAAGACAGCATCAGAACACATGGAACCAACATTACAAGCATTATAAGAAGCTTCCATGAAGGTACTGTGAACTGAACCCAGACCCTCTGTAAAAGCATAAGCATTCTTAACTGCTGAACATCAACAATCTCATTGTTGATTTTATTTTGTTGATTTTTCTTTGTTATTTTGAGACAGAGTTGTTGATAGATATTTTATTGGTTCTTTGGGAATTTATAAAAATGTAAAAGATCAGACTTGCTTCCATATCCTAATTTCTCCAAGATCTGCTCTCCAAGATCCACTCCCTTTCAACACTGTATCCTCCTTAAAAAAAAAAAAAAATCCATCCATTCTAATGACTGGCCACGTACTTGGGTGTATGGTGATTCACTGGAGCATAGTCTCCCTCCCAGGAAGCCACACCCTGAAAGATAACTAACTCCCCTGTCAGCTGTGAATCACCAATAATAGCTCCTCAGCTAGGAATGTGACTTCATGACCACCTTTACCCTTTATGTTTTGTCTATCTTATACATTTTTTAACTACCAATGTGAATCCTACAGCTGTCCTGGTATGTCCAGCATGCACTGTTCTTTGAAGTCATCTGCCACATCTGGCTCTTACCATCTTTCTCTACTGTCTTTTCTGTGCAGTGGGAGGATTGGGTGTCCATGTCATATTTTTGTTTGTTTGTTTGTTTTTTCAAGACAGGGTTTCTGTGTAGCCTTGGATGTCCTGGACTCACTTTGTAGACCAGGCTGGCCTCGAACTCACAACGATCCACCTGCCTCTGCCTCCCTTCGTGCTGAGATTAAGGGCATGCATCTGTAAATCGATTTCTGTTGACAGTACAGATTTACACAGATGAACAAGAACAAATGCCCCTGTGTTTATACCGGAAAGCTTCTGACATAACTACACTTTCACTGGAAATTGTTTTTTTTTTACAACAATTCCATCCAAATATCCTGAAAAATTAAAGAATTTTTAAAAAATCATTTTATTTCCTGAAGCCCAGTAGGCAGAATTAGATATCCATATGCATTTCTAAGATAAGTTTTGTGTTAGTATCTTCTGATATTTATGACACAGAATCTTAGGAAACATGAAATATTGTGAGGCTCTGTATTATCACAATAGAATCCTACTTTTATAAAGATAAAGTCTATAAATTGTGTAGATTATCTTTAACTTAACATCTAACTTGAGTATGTACACTCCAAAGATTTTTTTAGGTATTGCAAAAAGCTATTAGAAAAGTAGATAAGTAGTAAACCACTTTTTAAACAAAGAAATCTTTCTTTTGTCAGTCCAGAAACCAGTTCAGTTTAAGTTTCTTTTGAAAATTTTCATTCTTTCAAACATCGTATATAAAATTAATGGGTTCTCATAATAACTTATATTCTAGAGACCATGCATAGAAATAGTATCAAAAGTAACTGAACTAACAGATGTTCTCCTTTTTCCCATGCAATTTTTTAAAGCCACAAAGTTCTTTTCTTTGTTCAATTGTAGGTCAACCATTTCCCTTAGAAAATCTGCTGTACTAGATAAACAGGAGTGTGTGTGTGTACACTCTAGTGGTCCAATACTACATAGTAACCTAATACACACAAACACACACACACACACATATAGTGGGAAGGGGGGAGTGGGAGAGAGAGAGAGTGAGAGAGAGAGAGAGAGAGAGAGAGAGAGAGAGAGAGAGAGAGAGAGAGAGAGAGAGAGAGAGAGAGAGAATTGTATGTGTTTATATTTCTGCCAACCAGGCAACTGTTCATTCTCCTGTGATCATCATTATTAATTAATATATGGCTGGGCACATTACACCACCTACAAGTATTCAGAAGAGGCCATTATACTTAACTCCCAAACTTTACCTTTTTCATTCTAAACAGGAAAGAACTGGTATTTTGTTTACCTGTTCAATAGTAAGGTTATTGCTTACTATGTTTACATTATTGGTCAGAGAGAGAGAGAGAGAGAAGAAAGATTTTTTGTAATGTGAGTTGCACTCAAACTTTGTGCTTGAAGAAATTAACCAAAGGAATGGAATGTATATTTAGAGTTTGTTCACAATAAATGACAGTTCATGGTACACAAAAGTTACTTGTGAACTAGAGAGGCTAAAATGCTTTACTACATTAAACACCTGGGATGCCCGGGGAACAGAGGGTCGGGCTTTCTTGTGGAAAATGGCTAAGATCAGGAAGATAGTCAGCAGAACAGAGTGTCATGAAGAACACATTATAAAAACCAATGCTTAGAATCCAAAATAAGGCAGAAGCCTTAGCAGACTGAGGAAAGTTCAAGACTAGTTTGTCAATCAATGGAGAGAGTAGAGATGCTAGCTGACTCATCGGGAAAAAGACGCCAATCGGTTTGGTGGTGGTATTCGAGAATTTGATAGTGGGTAGAAGAGCTTGATAGACCAGAGGAAGAAGGGCATGAGTGTATGTGTGCTTGTACCTGAGAAGGCAGAAGGCAGCAGATTCTTTGGAGCTGGGCTGCCCAATGGTTGTGAACTGCCTTATGTGTATGCTGGAAACCAACTGCGGGTCCCTCTGAATCTGGAGTGCAACAAAGAGGCTGATTATGCCAGTGACTTACTCAAATGTGAACTACCCCAGAAAGAGCTATATAACTTTAAAGAAAACATCACAAGCTGGACTAATAAGCAGATTCTTTTAACTCTTATTTCATGGGGTGGGGGCAGGGAAGACCACAAAACACAATGGGGATGAGTAATAGAGGAAGAAAATGGGCTCTCTGAGGGACAGAACTTCATTTCTCCTAGTAATTTCAGAAATATTTAAGAACCCCCCCCCAACTCACAAAGGAAAACAAGATGCAGTAAAAGGAAATTAACAGTAAGAGAAAAATTCTTGATTTTTTTTGGCTTAGGATTATTGGTTTTCTTTTTCTTTATGTTTTACTTTTACTGTAATATTTACCTTGCAGCTATGGTAGATGCATTTAGTTCTTTAGCCTCCCTAACCATACAAAATAAATACTGTCGGACTCTACCTTTTATACTAAAAAGACAAAGTAATTAATTGGAATAAAAATGTTCAGACTTTACTGTCAACTAAGTTCTCAGAACCAGTGATAAATGCTTTTAGCATAGTCAGAAAGACAGCACTGAGATGTCTTCTCAGGCATCTGACACCACATCAGGATTTTATATATAATACATCAAGTTACCAATTTCGATATGAATATCAAGAATGTTACAAGCACATTCCTCAATATGTCAGCTTACTCATTATGTTATATTTTCATTTTGGTACCTTATAGTAATCAGTACATCTTTTCCTATAATATAAATCCAATCTTCCCATACTACCTATATTTTCTAGTCATTTAAAAATGTCTTTCATGAGAATGGGGTATGTGCTTTATTACCTAAATGAAACTACAATCATGAAATATCTTTCTTATTTTAAGAAAGTTTCAGATCTTCCATTCTCCTTGAGTTGCCATTCATTTGTTCCTTTTCCAGACTGCATAAAAATGAACTTTCTCCTGCTTTCTCAACATCACCTCTCTGTTCAGAGTTGAACTGCAATCTGGATTCAACATTACTCCCTTGAACTTACTGAACTTACTGAAATCACCAGTGACATACAATCTCAGTCTATAGCATATGTTCCTATTGACATCCCTCACCTTGGTGGTATCTGAATCCGTTGGGCACATGGCTGACTCTAGGTTTGCCAATTTCAACTACAGTTTTTTCTTTTCCTGTGAACACTTTGTTTTGACTGCTGGTGCTCATCAAAGTACTGTCTTTGTCTCTCAAGTCTTCTTACTCTTTTTTTTTTTTTACTTAAAGTCACATAAAACTGCCCACAATACAGTCCCTTATTTTTTTTTTTTCAGTCAAAACTAAAATACGCCTTCTTTTCTCCTTAAAATACAGCTTATCCTTCCAATCACCTCCCAGTTGATGATGATATTATCCACCTATTTGGCAAATAAGAAATGCGAACCATCCTTGAATTCTCTTTCTGTCTGCTACATTGATTCACTCAGTAAATGTGGCAAGCTTTATCCTGGATGCATTTCAGCCTCAGGACCTCACCTCTCCATTTGTACTTGTCCAGTGTATTTCAGATATTTTACATTGTGTTCAGGATTTTCTTTATAGCATTCACGTTATTTCAGTCTCTAGGCTAAAGTCTAGCTTCTCTGTCTGCCACGTTGGAGAATGAACCAGTCACCTAGAAGGACCACAGAGAGACAAATGGCCTCCTGGAAAAGCTGGTTTTTGAACAAGTGAGGCTTTGCAGCTGTACTCCAGCTGAGGGTTCAGGAGTATAGGATCTGTAACTTAGTTGCCTAGACAGCATAAGTTTATTAGCTGTATGGTTTCAGAATGCTACCTTCTTACTTCTTCATTCTTAATATGTCATATCAATGGAAAAAAGAGTGATTGATAATTCCAAAATTGGCATTAGGTTTAGTAGCTGGTCATTAAATTAAAATAAGTCTGTATGGAGAATATATTTAATTAAAAATAATTATAACCAGTTAAATCCTTATTCTAATCAGAAAGCAAACAGTTACCCTCAGAATATTCATGCTGTATGCATTCATGTGTATATCTTGCCATTTCAGGCATTATTATACTTCATAGGTTCCACACCACAACTAAATAAGATTGTTGACAGTTTTCTACTAGTAGCTTACATGGAACCTATGTTCATGATGTCTGTGAAAGCTAGACATTAGGGAGGAAGATTTCTGGTCAGCACCAACTCGATTTTTCCATGTTCTATGACTTAAGTATGTGATTTCATCAACAGTAGGGTCTGACCATCAATTTCCAGTGGAAATTCAGGGGCTATAGCAAGCTCATTTTATTTAAGGGTTTCCAGGGCATCACAACCAACAACCCCAAGAGAGATAGTTAGCTTAGGGTTAGACCCGTAGCTTCCAGAAGGAGCATTTAAGGCCTACTCCACAGGAGGAAATTCATATTTGGAGAACTCCTAGGCATTGATGGTGAACCTACTACAATTATTTTGCTAAATGAACACAGTATCAAACCACCGTCTAAATTGTATCTCTATACAGAGATTAGTGCAGCTCTCTAACCTCAGCAGAGAAGTTTTGCTTGTTTCTTTGGCTGTTTTTGTGTAACAGATAGTGGTTAATAGAGAAACACCTAGCCAAAGTGCAGAAATAATTGAAACACTTAGCTACAAATGGAGCATCTACATGACTCCTCACCCCCAAGGCTCAGGAATCATTGTAGAAGAGTGGGTGGAAGGACTGTAAAAGCCATAGGCTGAGGAAGACTAGAGTGAAAGAGCTCATTCCTAAAGTGAAAGGACCACCGCAGTCAGGAACACACAGAGGTAGTGGCTGCCAACACAACATCTGTCTATCTTGATACCACACCTGGCTTTTGTATTTCTTGAGATCAAAGTCAAACAGGCAAAGATCAGCCTGCCTAACATTCCAGTGCTGGAGGGCAGGGCCAGCTCATAAGTTCAAGCCCTAGCTAAGGACCTTTTAACAATTGAAGGCTCCTGAGGAGGAAAAGTTGGTTTCCTTTAAATATATTTTCTCTGGTGAGTAGACCATGTTCCAATGAATATATGGTCATGAAAAGTCAATTTTGTGGATTATGAAAATTAATAATAATAATAGTAATAATAATAATGCACAATGTTGTAAAGGTGTGGGAATGGGTGGTTTAAAGTAAATAAGGGAGATTTGTGAGGTATAATAAGGGTTGAATAGTATCAAAATATATTCCATCAATTTCTCAAAGAATTGGTATAAATTGGTTGAGTGGAGAGTGTGATACGACTTTCTCACGTACTCTGGTGCCTCACATTTGACCATGTCCCCTGGAGGGGGAGACCTGGTAGCACTCAGAGGAAGGACAGCAAGTAGCCAAGAAGAGACTTGATACCCTATGAGAATATATAGGGGGACGTAATCCCCCTCAGGAACAGTCATAGGGGAGGGGAATAATGGGAAAATGGGGGGGGGAGGAATGGGAGGATACAAGGGATGGGATAAACATTGAGATGTAACAAGAATAAATTAATAAAAAAAAAAAAAAAAGAAAAAAAAAACCATAAATGGCGGGTGGACATTCCCTGCTCAGCCATAGGCCACCCTTTCAAGAAGACCAGGTAGGCTGCTTCAGACCTTCTCTCCCACTTTCTCTCTTACCCAAGACCCAAATGCTCAGGGTCTCCACTAAAACTGCAATAGAACCACCAGCTGCCATTTCCTCTCCTACCCAACCACACTGCCCACAGTCTATTTCTCTCCCACTGTGTCCCAGTCCCCAACTGGTATGGACACTTGCTGCACAACCACGGGCCATGCCCACAAGAAGACCATTCCCTGGGAACCTACCACCTGAGCAGGCCAGTAAGACATCCAACTCAACAAAGATAAGTCTATAAATCATCATCTAAACCTCTAATCACCCAAAGCCCAGATGCCTAGATGCCAGAATAAGAACACAATCAATAACATGCAGGGAAATCTGTCTCCACCAGAGCCCAGCCATTCTACCACATCAGGCCCTGAATATTCCAACATATTTGAAGCATGAGGAAAAGACCTTAGAACCAACTATAGGAAGATGATAGAGTTCCTAAAAGAGAAAATAAATAAATCCCTCAAAGAAAGCCAGGAAAAAATACCAAGCAAACAACTAGAAGAAAATGATAAATTTCTTAAAGAAAGCTGAGGAAAAGCCAACAATTGAAGGAAACAGATAACACTGGTTAAGACATGAAAATGGATATAGAAGCAGTAAAGAGAATAGACTGAG
Organism: Acomys russatus; assembly: GCF_903995435.1. Classification (NCBI taxonomy): domain Eukaryota; kingdom Metazoa; phylum Chordata; class Mammalia; order Rodentia; family Muridae; genus Acomys; species Acomys russatus. Next base: position 38,381,468 of record NC_067138.1, on the reverse strand, counting down.
GGACTCCTGGAAAGGAAAAATTTAGGAATGCAAACAGAAACCAGAGAGGCAAACTTCATCAACAGAGTATAAAAAGTCCAAGAGATAATCTCAGACATTGAAGATAAAATAGAAGAAATAAATATATTGGTCAAAGAAATGGCAAAACCTAAAAAATTCCTGATACAAAACATCCAGAAAATTTGGGACACTATAAAAAAGCCAAACCTATACTAGGAATAGAGGAAGGAGAAGAATACCAACTCAAAGGCCCAGAAAATATTTTCAACATAATCACAGAAGTTAAAATTTCTAACCTAAACATGGAAATGCCCATAAAAGTACAAGAAGCTTACAGAACACACACACACACACATTCATTCACAAAAAAAGAAAAAAAAGTTCCTCTCACCACATAATAATTAAGAAGCATACTAAACATATAGAACAAAGAAAGAATATTAAAAGACGCAAAGGAAAAAGGCCAAGTAATATATAAAGGCAACCCTCTTAGAATTACACCCAACTTCTCAATGGGATAGGGGAGGCCCCAAGGAGTCTGTGGCAGTCACCCAAGCTGAGACTCCTAGCAGCTGGGGATATGGATCCTGAAGTAGCCACTTCCTGTAGCTGGGCAGGACTTCCAGTGGAAGGAAAAAGACACAAATCCACCCATAGGCTAGAACCCATGGGGTACCTCTCTCTTCTCTGAGGTGAAGGAGAGGGGAGAAAGGGAAGAGGAATGTGTGAGGAAGGACACAGGGGGCTGAGATCAGAATGTAATGTGAATAAACAAATAACTTAATGGAGAAAATAAGTGTCCCTCACGAAAAAGCAAACAAACATGAAGTTGATACATAGATGATTAACTAAGAAAGTATTTGTAGCATATACAACATATATAATTACTCTGTACTAAAATTCCATTGTTTAAAGTCTTTATATTGTTTTCAAAAGCAAAGACAAAACAGTGTATATATACTTTTATGTATGTAGAAGGAAAAAGAGGGAATGCTTGTTCATGAATTACTTGAGGGTTGTTTAAGAAACTATGAAACTGACATGTGTCTAAACTGTAATCTTATTTTCAATTGTGCCTCTTTTTCTCACGAGTTTGTGTGCGTATGTGGGGGAGAGCACTCGTGTTTATATGTGCATGTGACAGTCAGAAAGCAAAATCGTGTATCATTATCCATGGCCTTTTGAGACAGCGTCCCTCATTGGCCTGGAACTCAATGAATTATACTGGGATGGATGGGCAGCAAGCTACGGAGTGCCAGTGCCTTGTCTCTGCAATATCACAAGCACTGGACACCACACCTGCTGTTTGAATATGAATCATGGGGTTTGAACTCAAGCAAGCACTTTACCAACTGAGCTGTCAGCTGGCTCAGGGTTTTTGTTTTAAAGATTTATATTGAGGTTCTTTGATGCTCATCATCCTCTTTGAGGTAGGCTTGGTGTAGCCAGGAGTTTACCTGTCTCATTGTCAGTGAATCGTTAAAGTAATAAAAAAAACATTTAAAAATGCCATATTCTGTATGTCTCAGGTTTTTGAAGACCTTATCTAACTATTCTACCTTATCCTGCTATACAATCATATCTGTCTGTTGCACCTAAGAAGTATATTCTTGTGATAAAAATAGACTAGTGATTGATATGACAGGATTTGGTCAACTAATAATTAACTTATATAACTTATTTATCCTAAACAGCCTGCAATAGCACTTTCAAAGAATTGGAAGTAAACCATATATTATAATTGAATTGTATTGGTACAATACCTCATAGTAAAGTATACACACATACACACACTCACATATATTGTGTGAAGAATAATCTTACATTTGAATTCTGACCACTGTATCAAAAATTAAACTTATTTAGCATCTATATACAAAATTCTATACCAGTGGATTAAAAATAAGCTTGGGAGTGACAACTGAGGCATTAAGTTGAATAGATTCACTAATCTACTTCTTGGTCTCTCTTCCCTGTATAGGGTTAGGGTTAGGGTTAGGGTTAGGGTTAGGGTTAGGGTTAGGGTTAGGGTTTGGCTTAGGGTTAGGGTTAGAGTTATGGAGATGGCTTATAATGTGGCAAAGTAGCAACTGGGCAAAATGTATTCATTTCTACCACAGACAGAATTCGGCTTAAAAAAGAGCAAGCTTGGTTACAGGCAGAGTCAATGGCCAAACTCTGCGAAGTCAGGGTAAGCAAGTCCTCAATAGTTCCTGCCTCACAAATATATCTGTGAGATATATTGGGACAGAAGGCTGAACATGTTATCGAGAGTTTTGGGGGACTATTCAAGTAGCAAACTGTCTCTGTCACCTTCTAATTAGAAAAGTTACTAATCTGCACTCCCGGTATACTCCCGGTATATTCCTTCTCAAGCCTCTGATGAGGTTGAAGACCAGATAGTTTAGTTTTACAATGAAGCTTAGTTGTTTAGAGGTTAAGATATTTTTGGGTCTAGCCAGATGTTTTAAGCTGATAATGACAAGATGTGTTTGAGATTGATTTACATTCAGAATTTTAGACGCATCAAGATAGGAAAGATGTTTTCTTCAAGATTGTCAAATACAAATAGCCAAAACACTAAAAATGTAACATTTATATAAATCCTGATTGTGTCACAGTTTTTCTTGCTATAGGTAGTTTATTGTATATATGTGTAATAATATAAATGTATATGTAAAAATTAAAATATAGTTAATTAAAAAATAAAGATTTATATTGAGTGTTAATTATGTGTGTAGAGGGTATGCACTTGTGAGTTTCAGTACCTAAAGAAGTAGGAAGAGTGTCAGAAACCATGGAGGTGGAGTTATTGTTGCTTGTGAGCCACACAACTTGGGTTGTAAGAGCTCAGCTCAGGTCTACTGCAAAATCAGTCCACTCTCTTATCAAGTGCATGGTCTCTCTAGCACTTGGAATGTTTTAACATAATAAACACTTCACCATCACACACTAAAGCTTCCACAGAATCATAAACAGGTTATAAGAGTCAGGAAAAAGAAGACAGGGAGAGACGAAAGAAGAAGATGAGGGGGAAAATATTGGTCTACTATTTGAAACCCTGTCTTGAAAAACAAACAAAAAACAAACAAACAAAAGAATTATTTCATCTTTTCTACTAGAGTGTCAGCTCATCAGAGCAAAACAGGTGTCAGCTTTCTCAACTTCCTGTTCTGACCCAAATGTTGAATAAATACATGTAGAAACACATAGATTTAAAATGAGCAAATAAGCAAATTATCATCTCATAGCCTATTTCATGTGTGATCTTTGCTTTTCAAAATTTACCATTGCTACTTTCTGTTTTTTTCTGTATGTTGCACAGATTCCCGGAATTTTGGAAAGTGCAGCATGAATATTGAATGGTAACTAGCATTGTTTTTTCCAAAGTGGAATTTTGTACAACTGACATTTAAATTAGAAAAGTCTGAGCCTTACCACCTTAATTTTTTTTCTGAAAGAAAGCAGTACCAAAGAACACAGCATCTGTAGATTCCAATGTCTTCAAGAGTGTATAAAGGTGGGTAACCTTCCAATAAAACTGTTAAAATTATATATTTGCAGCAAGTTTGCTGGAAACAATTGGCTTGTATTATAATTAATTTGAAGTTTTAAACTTCATATAATTTAGATATAATTTATTGACTAGGTAATTCTGGGTTACCTTACAATCAGGATTCTTTAGCCCAGTGCTACAATATTAAAATGTATTTCTAAAATGTATTCCAAGTCCATTAAGACTCATGAGTGGCATTCTATATGATTAAATTACAAACATATGAGAATAAAGACAATCTTTGGGAAAGAACAGTATGAAACTAAACTTAGGTCTAGTTTGTTGACAAGAAAAGCAGCATTCACCTAATCCCCTTCAGAGGATGGATGGAATCTGATCATTATACAACCAAGAAGCCTGCTTCATTAGCTGCCTCACCACATCTGAGAACAGACGTTTGTTTACTCAACAGTCTCCACAGTTTCCCCAGATGTGTTTTGATCAAAGGTCCACTTCTAAGCTAACTCTATCAATGTTGCCAAAAAAAGGCTTGCACAGACTTAATCCAAGAAGACAAAAAGTTTCTCACTAAAGCAGCTAAGTGTCAATGAACAACACATTTAGTTAGGAAGTTCGGACAGTGCTTAGACTTAGCTCCTATAATGAGCCTTGAGAGTAACGCATTTGAAGTGTCACGAGTACAGAGTGATGCATTTATTGTGTATCTATGATGTAAAGATTCATTTTAGATAAAATGCCACATTGCCTGCACACATACAAAAGGGTCCATCTTCAGTTCTTAAATGTGTTTCTGAAGTAGTTTTCCCGTGGGAGAATAAGGACTAGCTCAGACTGCCACCCTCCTGATAATTTGAATACTCAAGAGCCTTCTTTTTTTAAAAAAAAAATCCTGAATGAATTTCTTAATTCTATCACTATCAAAACTCATAAACACCCACATAACTGTGCTCTTCCTGGCTTCCTTCCATAAATGTGTATGTTGACATACCAGCCCAAGAACAAATGTGGAAGACAATGAGGCTGACTTAATGCATGCAGTCATACTGGATGGCAGGCATAGACGGAAGTGTGTGAAGATTGTCCCATTGTCTTCATTTGCCTGGGAATGAGGAGATTTGGGGTCCAGCATGGTAGGGGTTTCAGTATTAAAACCTGTGGGATTGTACTGGCGTATAGTGTTTTCTTAGCAAGATTTTTAGGCTTACCCTCTAGCATTGCAAAAACAAATAACAAAGGAATACTGGGAAAGTCAAAACAGGTGGGAACCCTAGTAGATGACCTTTCATTCAAATCATATTTCTTCCATCATGTAGCCATGCCTGGCCTACACAGCTCTAGTTATGAGTACAATTATTTTGCTTGCTGCTGTTGGAAATCCTACTGTGACACTGTTCCCAGCATGGCTTAACATAGAAGGACCTGGAAAGAGAATGACACCACTAAAATATTTTGTAGAACCATTTCTACTACGTTGTTTTCCCCTTAAAAGTGGCTGTCCTCCAGTTCTTCTTTTGAAGACTCATAACATCCTCAGGCCAAAGAAAACGTAACTTATGTAAGAGATGCTTTCCACAACTCTGAGCCTCTTTTTTTTTTTTTTTTTTTTTTTTTTTTTTTAATGAATGTATTAGCTTTTTATTATAGTTTGTTCAATGTCTTTGGAAACATTCATTGCCTTAATGAGGAGCTTCTTTTTTGTTCAGATCTCTTTTTATTTAAATAATTTATTCAGATTACATCCCGATTGTTATCGCCTCACTTGCATCTTCTTGTTTCCCACTCCCTCCCTCTTCCACCCTATTCTCTTCTGGATTCTCACATGAAAAGAAAACAATTCAAACTTACAGAATTAAACGTACCTTACACTAAACCACATGTTATTATTGTATTACCAGGTACATAGCAGCAACATTTTGGAAATGAAAGAAGACAATCCTATTTGTTTGACTGGTAGACAATGAGTAGTTTAGTTGATTTGATATTATAACTTGTATTTAGAAATGACAAAATGTGAGCCACAGATATCAGTCCATTACTTAGAAATCATTCTTTCCCAAGAAAGAGGAAGAGCCTGCATTTCTTGGACATCCAAGAAATTTCTCCAGATCCCTTTGTGATTTGTAGGCACCAGCTGACATCTTCCTGGGGTTATCTCATTTCCTCCTCAGAGCATTCTTTTCAAGTAACAGCCGTTATCCACATTTGCAGGTAAAGACCCTAAACTCAAACGTGTTGAATCATTTGCTAAAAACCACATGAATAAGAGAAAAGTGCCCCACCTCTTTTGCATCCTCATTCTGCAGTATTTCAGTTTCCCATAATGAATGGGATAAGAAAATATTAAATAGAACTTCCAGAAACACATAAAATATAAGCTGTAAATTGTGTGCTCTTACGCATGGAGTGATCATGTTTCATGCTACTATACTCCACATGCAAATCAAGTTGGGAAGCCTGTGCACCAGTCCCTTAGTTGCCTTGTGCCTTGCCTATCAGGTCAACTGTCATGCAATATTGCAGTACTTGTGCTCGATTAACCCTCGTGAAATAGCCTAACAGTTCACAATGCCTGTGCCATGCACTTTATTTAATCTTATCACATGGCAGAGGAGGAATGGGTGTAGTACCAAAATATACCTTAGAGAGAAAGGGATGGGTGTGTAGTGGTGAAACTATGTATGTTTTGGTATATGCTGCAGTTCCAAGCTTCCACTGGGGATCTTGGAATGATCCTTGTGGACAGAGAAGAACTGCTATGTTGGTAGAATGAAGATTTCCGCTGAGCTCCTAAATGCATATTTAAAGGCCTTCTGTGCCACTGCCATTCAACAAGCATGTTTGATTTCCAAGGGTTACGTCTGTGTAAGACAGAGAAGATACAGTAAAGAGCAAGACTGACTTCTTGCCTCTCAGTGTTTCAAATCTATTATGTGTATTCCACATTTAGCTTTCATGGAATACAATTTCACTGTCTTTTAAAATGACAAACTTAAGCCTTGGAGGGGAAATTATTTTCCAGGAAAATGTGAATACTAACATGTTAAAACTTTCCTCTAAGCATAATACCATCAAGCCATTAACAAATCATGCTATAGCTAGCTTGATCTCAACAAGTAGCAGGGGAAATGGAGTTTGATTCCCTTGCTCTTTGAACCCAAATTTTTGAGAGAATTAATGTCTAGCATATCAGAGGAAAATTTTATTGACAAATGTTAACCTATATGATAGGTAATAAAATGCTTATTTCTTTAAGTTTTGGAGATTCAATACTCATTTAGTATCCACTTACCTTAGTGCATATAAGCTATTACTTAATATAATTCATTTAGTCTTCCTGTAAATCTTTCTATATCAAAATGGTTATGGTATAGAAGAGTATATGGTATATTTCTTCTGCTATCTATATGACCTTAAGTCAAGGTCACAATGAAATGTTGACTTGTACACCTACATTTTTTCTTCATTCTTCAAAAACTGTACAAGGATAAGTAACAATAAGATAAATAAATTCTTCATGGGAAACAAATAAATCATAGTGGTCTTCAAAGGATAATTCAATAATCTAATCTGATCAAACAACAATGCTATAAAACCAATCACATTTGTCTTCAAACAAAAAGACATTTTAAAAGTTGGTAAATGAAATATGCTTTCCACGGGGACTCAACTATAGATTGGCTTATGAAAATAGTCCCTAAGAGATAGAGTAACTTCATTCTTAAAGAATTTTTACTAGGAAACAGTGACAATTTCTTTCCTCTTCTTTTTTCCTCCTAGTTAAGCAACTGGCTGTGCACACGTAGAACTTGCTGAGGCAGAGTTTATTCTTTTCTTTACTCTTTGTCCTGCATTCATATATGAAAAATGGCAGCAAACGCCCTCATGCAGAAAGCCTAGAGAGCTCTTTAAATAGACTTCACTCTGAAGCCCAGTCTCCATAAGAACATGTTATATGATTTGTATTTTCAAAATAACGTAAGAAAGAACACTTGAAATGCTTGCTTATTTTATATTTCCAAATATGAATCCCTGGCTACATTAATTGCCATGTTACATATATTCTTCTATCTGACTAAACAATTAAATAGACATCCAGAATGATTTTCATGAACATATGTTTCACATCTGGAAAAGATACTGAAGATGTGGGCTTTTAAATGTTTTCCAGCACTCTCACGCACTAAACACATCAAGACACACTCTAGTTGGATTTTTGTTTCATTTTGTCTTTTTTTTTCTTTTAGGATTTTTAAAAATGAAACTTGTTCTTTGACAGTTTCACATATGTATACAGTGCATTCTAATTTCGTTCATCCCACCATTGTTCTCCTCGTCCAAGCCCTATGCAGCCCTTCCTCTTCTCTAAAAATCCCCTTTCCACATTTGTACCTCTTTTTCTTTTATCATATTAAACCTAGAGTTGAATCAGGGCCATCTGTGTGACCATGGGTTTGTAACTACCCCCATGGAATCTGATGAGCTCACCATCAAGAACACAGCTGGAGACCATGACGTCCCATCTCCTAGGATCTCCCAGTAGCTCATAGCTCTGAAGGGAGCAGTAGTGCCCCAAGAGCCTCTCCCCCATCCATAGCTGGGTATATTTACAGTTTCACACAGGCCCAGTGCACATACAGTACTTTCTATGAGTCCATGATTCTAAGAGCTGTGCTATGCTTAGAAAGTAGCACTTTGAAGCTTTTCTCCCTATCGTCCGGCTCTGTCATTCTGCTCTCTCTTCTATGCTGTTTCCTGAGCCTTAGAAGGGATGTATAACTGTTTTATTATGGCTGAGCACTCAACTACTACTTATTCTCAGAACCATAAACAACTATAAGCCTCTGTATATACCACCACGCACTGCAGAGAGAGGCATCTTTAGTTAATACTGGAGGAAGGAACATGAGTGGTTAGTAAACACCTAAGAAGGGCTCAACATCCTTAACCATTGTGGAAATGCATATTAAAGCTACTTTAAGATTCTATCTCACTCCAGCCAGGATAGATACCATAAAGAAAACAAATGACAGCAAATGCTGGTGTTGGTACTAAGGAGAACTCTTTTTCAGTCTTGGTGGGAGTGTTTACTAGTAGGACCATTTTGAAAAGCAATCTAGAGTTTCCTGAAAAACAGAAATAGACACCCTGTGACTTAGGTATACAACTCTTGGATGTCCCAAAGAACTCTCTATCCTACTACAGAGAAGCTCACACATCCATCCTCACTGTTGCTCTATTCATAATTATTAAGAAGTTGATTGTTTCACTTGAATTCATAGAATTAATTATGTAACATCATAGGCTGAATTAATTATGCAAAATTATAGACGGAATCTCCATTAGCATTAGCCCCATGGCCTGAAAACTGTGTTAGTAGTGGAATTCTGTTTCCAAGGCTGCCTATAGAAAACTACCACTAGTCAAAATGGACCATCAATATGTAAATTTTCCATGTTCTAAGTAGAAGATGCACATAGTAGTCATTTTCTCCATTTTGATAAAATTTAAATAGATGACCCACTTGCAAATGCATACCAATCTATTGCAGTTCATAAAGTATGTCTTAAAAAGAAATATTCAAGCAATGTATGGTAGCACATCCTTTTAATTCCAGCACTCTGGAGACATAGGCCATCAGATCTGGTGAGTTAGAGGTCAGCCTGGTCTACATAGGAGTTCCAAGACGACCATGGTTATATGAATGAGACATTAATCTCAAAAACAAACCAAAAAGGAAAACACAGTCAGTTCATTCCTTTTGGAAAAAAAATTATGAAACATGACAGTTCCACAGAGTAAGGTTGAAAAGTATTTTTAATATATGCTTTTATTTATCTTTTGAGACTTTCTTCTATGAGTATGGTATTTACATCACTTCTTTCCCCATGTCTTCCTTTCAACTCCTTTTTTTCTACCCCACTTTCATCAGATTTAAGAGCTTTTAATCAATTGCCACTATTAGGAAAGTCAGCCCTAAAGGTGAAAACTTTACTGCTCAAGGCTGCATAGTGGCAAATGCAAAATTCAAGCTTAATGCTCCTGAACCACAATAGTTAGTGCAGATTTTCACATATCAGGCACTCGTCCTGCTCCGCAAACCTAACTCAGCTAGAGCTTATAATTAACACAGAACTAGGGTCACAGTCTGCATTTTCACAGTTGCAGAAAAAAAAAATAGAGATGTTAAAACTGAGGATACAGAAAGAGAGCCCCAGACAGAGGTTTTACTGAATCTTGTTTGTGTTACTCTTCCATACCCAAGTTCACGTCACCAGACTCTGTTGTCTCCACTTAAACATGGAGTCCAACTAGAGCAGGTCTAGGGTGCAGTCATCTCAGGCTGAGAAACCTTCAGGTCCTTACGGCTGGATCCTCTCTGGTGAGTGGCCAGCTAAATTAAACACGGAAAGGGTCACCTACTGATTAGACTTGCCCTTTAAATTTTATGTAGTTCAGCATTTTTAATTCCATAAACCCCTCAGAACTCCTGTGTGGAAGCCAGCCCTGCCTTGGTTGTATCTAGAAATATTGCCGAGTTGGAGGAGACAATTTTTTGAGACTGCCAATTTGGATATAACTAGGTCAATTCCTCCAGCAGCATCATTGACAGTAACGGGGGGGGGGGGGGGGCGCATGTTTTCCAGCTAAAATGGCATAGTTACTAGGAAAAAAGTATTCTGCACTTTTCTTTTTGTGTTCAAACCTTCAGAGTATATTTAAATCCTTTAAGTATACTGGGTTTCATTCTTGTTCTTACTTAATATCTGTCATAAATCAAAATGCTCTCAATTTTATCAGAGCATTGACTACATGTAGTAATTAGCATTTAAAGTCATTATCTGGAAGCCCTTTGGGGAAATTTCATAGGTGAGATGATCCAACTTGAGTCTCTAGCTGACTGTAGGTCAAAAGCACCAAATGATCATGCATAATTGTATTCATTCTGTAATCTCATCTCAGCCCAGGAGAGGCTCAGGTCAAATTAGGTCAAATTACCTATTACTTCTCAGGAATACATTACAGCCTGGCACAGCCAAATGGCACAGGCTGACCTGTGATTACCCAGATGCTGGCACTTCGAGAAGCACAGCTCTGAGCAGAGTAGCGCAGCAAGAAGGGCTCAGAGCAGAGGGTTGGCAGCAAGAGAGCCCAGAGCAGAGACACACAACAAGAGCAGCTTCTGTCTTGAGGAAGGTGCAGATTACCTCGGTACAGCACTAAGAGGTGGTGAGGCTTAGACTTCTGCATGGGGAACAAACTAAGAGTCAGCAAATGAGAAAATGAGAAAGTCCTGATTCTCAAAATTTAATTAAATGAATGACAGTAATGTTCGCAAGCCTTTTGCTCTCTTTCCAAAAACTAATGCCAATGAATTTCATACCAATAAAAAATTTGAAAATAAAGAATCTTTATAACCCTCCACCCCATTACACCTACCGCTATCTTAATTTTTCAGTTGAAAATACTATGACACGAAAAGGCTGAGTGACGTCTCAAGGCCAAGCAGCTATTTTAAACACATAGAGGTTAGGTCTGCAACTCCATTGTATAATAAATATTGTTGCATGCTTACAGCGCCTGCACTCAGAAGAAGTCTGCCTTCATCTCTTCTTACAGCGAGCATGGCTGAGACGAATGTACAAAGCTCAGTGTTTTTCCTGTGCCCATTACTGTGTGTAGAGCAGAGGCCAGAAGGCCACACATTCTCATCCTCCACTGAGGTGCCTTCCTCAGATGTGGAGAAGCCTATTGCATGCCAGGGCTACTGGAGTAAATCCCCAAAGTAGGTACCAAAAGTCAGTAAGTCCTGCAACAGCATTGCCTACTGATCCCTTCATATACTCCAAATTCTACATGGAGTTTTTCTACTTAGAGAAATGGACATTCCCCCCTTTCCACAGGACCTCCTTCTCCCACTATAAGACAATTACCTTGGCAAATAAAACTTTCCATGTCCTGCACTCTTTAAAAATCTATTATCTCAAGTGATATTCAGCATATCCTATGAGATACATGGAGCACAAATTCGTAATATCTTTATTTTATTTTTATATAAGAAAGCTGAAGACATTAAGAAGGGTAGCTTAGATTTCATTTTTGAAAACACCATGATATAAAGTCTTATTTTCTTTCTTATGTTCACACTGTTTCATGCAAAGAGTCAGATATAAAGAGTCTAACGAGAGCGCTTGAAGCCCTTCAGGGGAGTGCTATAATTATAGCATGTAGAGTTGAGGTAGCCAACATTGACATCCAAAGCTCTGAGCCTATCGCGTCATTCAAACCTGAATCATTTGCACAAAAATATCAATATGATGTTAATTGTTATTAGAGTTATGATGATGTGAATATACTGAAATTATTTTGACATTAGGCATAAAACCAAGAACAATATTAGTATAAAATTTGAACTTAGGCTTAGATCTACTAATTTAAAAATAAGTGAAAATACAGTAGTTTTAGGTCAATAGACATGAATTCCAAGTCCTATGAGTTTTCACAATTTACCTAGAGAAAGGTGCTGAGTTTCAAAGATTCAGACTATGTTCTCATCTCCACTGGAAAAATGTCACCACAGAGCTCAGAAAAGACCAGTCAGTATAGCTTGCCACCAACATTTGTGATTAAAAAAGCAAAAAAAAAAGATACTTATAAAGCTAGACCTTCTAAATCTATATAGAAATGAAACCACCTTTCTAGAGATGCAATATCCTGTATGGTCAGAGTGATAGAAATCCAGGATCTAGGACCATTTTAGTCCCAGACAAATGCATGGCACCTTGCTTAAAAAACAGAAAAGATCTTGTGAGTTATAGTTTCCAGATTGCTACCCAGAGAAATTTGAAGCTGCTTTTTAAAGAGCTTAATATAAAAACTACAGAACATTTACATACACACACACACACACACACACACACACACACACACACACACACACACACACATAGTAGAGTCATGACTTCTGAAAATACATTAAATAAAGGCATGCTTTACTTGTAGTTAATGGAGTAAACCAATCTTTCAGTATCTGTCCAACCTCTTGTAATCTGTATGGTAAATATTGTGATATTTTGCATGTTTCCCTCTGAAATTATTTATCCACATATTCAGTAAAAGCTCCTTTCTTAAGGCAGAAATTAGAGCATGGCTCTATTCCACTTACGTTCTCACCAACTCCCCGTCTCTGCAGAAGAGGCATCATGTCATATGACTTTTGCTTCCTTTCTGGCATGTATCCTCTTTCCCGCCCCAGTCAAGCCACTTGTTCCCTGCCTTGACCCCTCTCTGCCCATGTTCCTCTCTGTCTTCCTGTACCTACATTCTTTTGAGACTTTCCATTTTTCACCAAGTAGTCTAGGAGACTGAATAGTAGGAATTGTGTTCTTTCTGCACTTGTATCTTCATCATCTCATCAGGCGTATGGTACAGAGAAGCTGTGACATCAGTGCCTTGATGAGCAGGTGAATGAGGGGCGAGCACCTAGGCAGAGGCACCAGTCAGGAATCATGCTCCTCACACACTATTCTGCTCTGTTTCACACTTTCTTTGACCTGCTATAGTGTCTACTTTCAGAATAGGACAACTGGCTCCCACTGCTGCCCTTTTCCTGGGAACTAAGCTGTCATGGTAGGTATTGACTGCTGTGTGCTACTTTACATGCACAAACTCGCTCCTCACCTTAGCTTTGCTACTTACCTTTGCTCAAAATACTGCTATAAAAGAGGCGAGTTTTGTTTCTCCATTACTCTTCAAATGGAGGCTAGCTTACAGTTTGAGTGGCAGGGAGCGTGAACCGTTGAGTACCAATGAAGTGTTTCATAAACATTAGTTACCATCATCTGTTGTAAGACTCCCTAGGTAAAAGACAATGTAATATTTTATCAACTATTTAAGATTACTTTCTACTTACATTACAAATATATTATGAATAGAATAAAAGTATAAGACTCCATTCTATATATTACCATTTCTTGTGGTCAGTAAGATGGTTCCATGTGCAAAAGCACTTGTCCAACAAGCCTGTTGGCCTGATTATGATTCCCAGTACACGTATGTGATGGCTAATCTTGGTTGTCAACTTGGCTTTATCGGGAATGAACTAAAACACACAATGCTGGGCACTGTGAGGGATGTTCTTAATGTGATTATTGAAGTAAGATGTCCCACCCGAAGTGTGTCCCACATGATCTGATGGCAGCCCACACTGAAGGAGAAAAAACCTTCTTTTTTTTGTATTCTTGCCCTCACTCTCACTGACAACGTTGTCTATCTTTCTGCACCTGGTACTAAATACAATTGTTTCAGTATTCCAATGCAGACCTAGAAACCAGAAGCTCTCTAGGAATTGTCCTATGCCCAAGCATCATATTGGGACTGTGGAATACCCAGCCTATGAACTGAACAATTACTGTATTATCAACCATTCTGTCATAATAGTCATTGTTGAACTACCCAGATCATAGTCTGTCAGCCAGTCTAATCAATGGTTTTGTCATGTATATATGTGTGTATGTGCAAGCATGTGTTTGCAAGTGTGTGCATGCATGTGTGCATGCATGTATGTGCTAATCCTATCTGTTCTGTTCATTTGAAGAATCCTAGCTAACACAACCTATAAAAATGAAATGAGAAAATCTACTCCCCAAAGTTTTCCTCTGATCTCTACATATGATGTGGTATGTGAGCCCACACATACAACGTGCACACACACACTAATGTAAGCAAAATCATAAAAAGAATATGGTTCTGAGAAATAAAATTAGCAACCCAAACCAGGAAATATGAAAGAGAAAAGGAAGCTAACAAGTCCATTAGCTAGCGTTCATACAAGATATTTTCCATACAATGTGCTTGGATCATATTCCTTTCCCTCTCCCAACTGCTCCCAGATCCTCCAGACCTCACTATTAGGAACTTTGTCTCATCTTGGCTGACAGCTTCTTAATATCTCCTAAATCACATTTTAAGGATCTTATCAAATGGGTGATTGTATGAAGCCTGTCTGTTAATCAGCATTGAGCATAAACTTACCTGCCCCATCCTCCCTTTGAATACAGAAGCTCACCGAGGAGATATTTCTTTTCAGTTTTAGGCATGAGCATCTGCTCACATCAGTCTCTTGTAGCATCCTTGGTTTACAGAAAAGATGATGACGACTTTTCTTTATTTGGCCTCAGGGGAAATAGCTCTGGCCATGGATACCAAACAGAAAAGTAACTCCGAACTTCCCCCTCTGTCCTTTATTTACACTTTAGGAGATTCTTTTCCCTCGAGTCATTTTCATTTGTGTGTAGTTATATTGTTGATTTGTTCCTAACTCAGAGCTTTGATGCTGATAACCAAAGTCTAAACATAGAACTTTAACATTTATAAAATCCAGTCAAACAAAGTGCACTTGTAAAATATATTTTTGACTCTTGACTATACAAATAGTAAACTTCAGAACGGGTTCCTCTTTAAAGCATGTTTATATGTACGTAGTGTACGTGTGTGTGTTTGTCTGTGTGTGTGTGTGTGTGTGTGTGTGTGTGTGGTGTATGTGCAATGTCTGGTGTGGTATGGTGTGTGTGTGCGTGTGGTGTCAAGTGTGTGTGGTGTGGTGTGTGCTTTATGTGTATGTACAGTATGAGCTCGGTGGGGGTAGGAGTTAATAAAGATGTCCCATTTATGACTGAACATTCACAGGTCCAATATTTTAATTTAAAATTAAGAATGATTAGTAGATATGAAAGACACAGAGTGATCATATTGTGGTGGAGAGAAGCTTCATAGACAGTGTTTGTGGCTTCAATGAAATAACATGGAACTTTAGAGATAGGGTAAATCTCCGCTGACATTGCCCTGTGCCATGTGACCTTCAGCAAGTAATTGAGTTTCTCTGATCTTCTGTTCTGAAAAAGTAAGCAGTAGAGCATGATTCATAGACTTATGCAAGGACAACATAAAACACAGAAGGCACTGGTCATCTCACAGAGTTAAACAGTAGGTGGATGGCTCTCAGTCTTTTAGTCTCTTTTAATTTTATCTTCTGCACAAAGCAGCCACACAATGGCTTACATCATCCATACGAGGCTGTGTCTACAGAACAGCTGCACAAAAAGTGTCCAAAATGTAATTGCATGGCGGTAAAAGTATACACTAACATTTATTTTGTGACATTTATTGGGGGAAATCATATCAATTATTTTTCTTGTTGCTATTACAAAATTGTGACAAGGGTCACTTATGGGAAGGAAACGTGTTGTTTTCGTTCATGGTATGAGAGAGACTTGATACCCTATGAGCATATACAGGGGGAGGAAATCCCCCTCAGTAACAGTCAGAGGGGAGGGGAGTAAGGGGAAAATGGGGGAGAGGGAAGAATGGGAGGATACAAGGGATGGGATAACCATTGAGATGTAACAAGAATAATTTAATAAATAAATAAATAAATAAATAAATGTGTAAGGGAAAAAAAAGAGAGAGAACTGAGTCTCTGATGGTAGTGTTCATTGAGGCTGGCGCGTAAATCTGGAACTCTTTATTCGTGGGCAAAGCAGAATGCAGAGAATACGAGATGATAATGGCTTTCTCCTTTCTTTTTTTTTTCTTCAGCCACGGACACTAGCCTCGCGTGGGATGGTCCACCTACAGTACACTCAGTATGAGTTTCCCTGATGTGTATTTCTGGGTGATTGCTGAGCTAGTCAGGTAGACTGTGGGGACTAACAGACTAGCCACCATAGCAACACGATTCAGGACTCATCATTCTGATCATGAAGACAAAGAATGTGCAGAATTCCTTACGGTGATCCTAAGGACAGTGTGGTGGTGTGACTTAAATTATTTGCGCCATTTTCAGCTGAGGCATTAGTATCAACAGTTATTGCATGGGAGTTTTGCTACTGCTAGTGGAAATAGCTGGGGATATTGACGGGCATTGGTACACCTCTTGGGACATTGCAGGGGCTCTTCTGTAATTTATATGAGCCGCTAGTGCACAAAGTAAATAAGCAACACAATTATGGCTTTGCCAGCCCTGAGAAGGTATTAAGGATTTCCTTTGATCCACTTTGCTTTGGGAACTGGCTCTTTGCCATCTCTAGCTGCATTCTCCCCTGAATTCTGCATTTTAGTAATTTTTTTTCTAAGTTGTATAGTTATCATTTGATGCCCTGCAAGTTGGTTATTGGATGAGAAAATATCTGCAGAGGGAAGCAAATCTTTAGCAACACTAGGAAGGAAAAAGCTGCCTGTGATCACAGTGGGGGCTGAGGCTGCAGGGCAGCATGCATACTGATAAGGCTAATGGAAATTAGAAGCACAGCCTTAACCACAAACCCACCTTGCTTTCTCTCAGAGGAATTAAAGGAAAAAAAGAACAGAAGAGCAGGTCAACACAATCCAGTCTGTTTTGAAAATGAACAGTTTCCAGTCAAGGACTTTGGGAGGGCAAGGCACAGAAGGGTGGTGCATTCAGACCTTACGGTGAGGCTGAGGTTTCTTTCCCCTTCTGATCACATGTGTCATCATGCAGAGAGGAGAGTCAATAGGTTCTCCCCCGGCATAGAGACTCCATGAGGTGGTACGTGTAACACATATATCTATTTCTTGGCACATATTAAATAGTCTATAAATGTTTTTATGATTATTTTTATATTGATGGGTAGCTTCGCACCAGGACATTTATCTTCTTTTGGTTTATTAACTTCTTAGGGAAGTAGATGAGTTCAATAAGGTAGTGTACAAACAATAGGATGATGCGATGGGAAAAATAAATCTCCATGGAGATAGCTTGGGGAAAGCCACTCTGCGCAGTCTATTAAATCAGATCCAGACTAAGATGGCCTCATTTAGCCAACCACATAACTCATTCTGTCCAGTTTGATCTAGCAGCTGTTTTTGGATGGGCACTACTAGATGGCTAGCCACTGAGGCCTGGAAAGTTGGGTTAGGCATAGCAAAACTTTGTTCATACAATAATAACGTATGCACCTTTAATTCTCTTTTTGTCTATCACACTCACTGCCTCCCCTAATGGAACGTACACACACACACACACACACACACACACACACACACACACACACACACACCTCAGAGCCTTACAGAAATCACCGTTGGAATATGAATGTAGTTACCAATCTGCAGCAGTTCTGGACACAAGAAAGTTCTACACCTTTCCATTGCAGTAGAGAATGAATATGTGGGCTGAGTGTAGGGAGACTTGAAGAACAATATCCTGTAATCACCTGAAAGGAAACCGTCCGAAGACGTGGCCAGAGTTCTTGAAGAGTTTCGTTCTAGTATTGCCTCAGTTTAAGGAGCACAAACGCAAACTATGCTCAATGGGCAGGAATTCCAGATAAAAGATAGGATGCCAATTAAAATTAGGGCTTCGGAGAAACAATAGATTTGAAGAGAGGATTAAGAGGTTTGTATCCATGTGATATTGTGACACTTACGCCAAAAGACAAAACAAAACAACAGTCTCACTGAGGCCTGGTGTGTACCTATGTGGCCGAGTACTTATTTAGCATTACCAGGCTCTTTATTCAACCCCCAGCACTTCATAGACAAAAATCTTTGTTCCAAAGCTAGTATAAAATCAACTGGAAACAGAGAAGCAAGCCTCTGTGAATGCCTACACTCCACTCACTCGTGCTAAAGAGACTGTATGTGGAATAACCTGTCAACAGACAGCCCTGCTCACAGCTCCCCTCCCCTGCCAAAGTTGAAAGCAGAGCTACAGACCAAGCTCTGACCCAGACACTTCTGACAGACAAAAAGAGAGCAATGCTTCTGCTTGTCCCTGAGCAGTGACCATAGCTGAATGTAAAGAAACAAAGAACCAATGTCTCCACCCAGAGGTGGGCTACCCAGCACAGGGCCAGGCTATCCACTCTGCCTGCAGATGGCCTTGGCTCCTTTTTCTCACAACCAGTTATTATAATTTCACAGGCACATAATGTCCCTTCATTTGGCACTCAAGTCACCTGCTGCAAGAGTTGATAAAATCCCAGAGGTTTGTCCTAATCTGTCACTGAATCAACATGTCCTTTTCCTCTATGACAATAAAGAAAAATTGAAATAATAAGGCTAGAATGTAAAAGAAAAAACCAAATAACAAAAAACAAAAGAGAGGATGTCTTTTTAAAAAAACTAATTTCTAAATTTTATGGTAAAGCAGTGAATATCAGAATTAGATTTGGTATTGCTCCAGAAAATCAAATTATTGAAGTGTAAAGTGAATATAATTATTTCCAAAAATTAGAGGCAATGAGATGAACCAAGTAGGACCCAAAGTGCAGCTTCAGGAGCTCAACCTACACAAAACAATTCTATAAACAAATGGTCAATGAGAGGAGGAAAAGGCAGTGGACCAAGAAACCCATAAAGGGCCCCTTCACAGTGACAGGAAGTCTTCAGAATCTCTGAGAAAGCAACTGCTTTTGGAAGAAAAACTTATAAGATTTTACGTGTCTTCAGGAAGAGAAGCGTGAGCATCATGGTGAAAACATCAGAAAGAGACTGCTGTCAGCTCCAGTTATGCCCATTAGAGCTGAGAACAGGGCAGACTTACCCCAAGAATACTTTCCCTGGTGATTCCTGTGATAAGGACAACAGACATCCTCAGCCACGCAGAGACTTCAAATGTACACCACCCACACACCTCTCCCCCATGTGTGCCAGCTGACTAACTGAAGGACAAAGCGAAGGATTGAAATATAGTAACATTATTACAGAGATGAGACGCATGAGCTTACAGCAGTGCAACTAGTGAGCAGAGGGAAAATTGAATGATAGTTTCCAATAAGCCACTGCAGCCTACCCTACAGGCACACTCCAGGAAACACAATGTGCAGTAGCACATTGTTAATTTTATAATCGTTCTTGGAATGTAAATTCTGCATTTCAGAGAGAGAGAGAGACAGAGAGAGAGAGAGAGAGAGAGAGAGAGAGAGAGAGAGAGAGAGAGAGAGAGAGAGAGAGAGAACTAACATGTGTGATGAAAAGCTATGGTGATACAATGTCTGATCTCACAGAATAGAAATCTGACTCATTTTAATTACGAAAGTGACTTAAATATTGTGCATCACAGCTATACTCGATAACATTAAAGATGTAATCCATAGTCCATTTCAATAAAATGAGCTTTGAAAACTGGGAAAAGACTGGAGAATGTAGTTCAGTTGGTAGACCACTTGTCCAGCACTCATGAAGCCTTGAGTTCCACCCCTCATACCACATAAACCAGGTGTGCCAGTACATACCTGGAACCCTGTGCTAACACACCTGGAACCTTGTGCTGACATACCTGGAACCCTGTTTTGGGACATACCTGGAACCCTCTGCTGGAACACACCTGGAACTCTGTACTGGAACACACCTGGAATCCTGTACTGACACACCTGGAACCCTCTGCTGACATACCTGGAACCCTGTGCTAACACACTTGGAACCCTGTTTTGGGACATACCTGGAACCCTCTGCTGGAACACAGCTGGAACCCTGTACTGGAATACATCTGGAATCCTGTACTGACACACCTGTAACCCTGTGCTGGGACACACCTATAACCCTATGCTGATATACCTGCAATCCTGTGCTGATACACCTGTAACCCTGTTCTGGTACACACCTGTAATCCTGTGCTGGGACATACCTGTAACCCTGTGCTGGAGCACACCTGTAACCCTGTGCTGATACACCTGTAATACTATGCTGGTACACACCTGTAATCCTGTGCTGGAACACACCTGTAACACTGTGCTGGTACACATCTGGAACCCTGTGCTGGTACAGACCTGTAACCCTGTGCTGGAGCACACCTGTAACCCTGTGCTGCAGCACACCTGTAACCCTGTGCTGGTACACACCTGGATCTCTGTGCTGGACCACACCTGTAACCCTGTGCTGGTACATACCTATATCCCAGCACTTAGGAGGCAAGAGGATCACAAGTTCACGATCATCCTCAACTGTGTAGGGAGTTTGAGAAAAAAACAGCCTGCGAAGAACTCAGTGCCTACATGCTGTTAAGACATGAGAAGAGTAAGTGGACTCTAAAGCCTCACTGTCGCTGTGAAGCTGACATGTGTTTGTTTGCTTCTTGCCCCTTCATCCTGTCATCTACTGTTTGTTTATGAACTTGTTTGTGTAGATTCAACTCCTGAAGATGCACTTTGTGTCCTGTTTGTTTCATCCTGTTGCCTCTAATTTTTGGAAATAATTATATTCAGCTAATACTTCAATACTTGATTTTCTGCAACAATTCCAGATTTAATTCTGGTATTCACTGCTTTCACCATGAAACTTAGAAATCGTTTTTAAAGACATCCTCTTTTTTTTTTTTTTTTTTTTTTTTTTTACATTTTAGCCTTATTATTCTAATTTTTCTTTATTCTCATAGGAGAAAAGGACATGTTGATTCATGACCAATTAGGATAAACACCTCTGATAAGAGATTTGATCAACTCTTGATCAGGGGACTGAGTCGCAAATGAAGGGACATTATACACCTGTGAAAATATAATAACTGCTCAGGGAGCTCATGGTTGTGAGAAAAAGGAGCCAAGGCCATCTGCAGGCAGAGTGGATAGCCTTCCCATGTGCTTATTTAAATGGGGACTAAATAAATGAACAGTCCACATACTTACATCCAAACACACAATAATTATTAAAATATAATCAGGAACCTTAATTCAGCTACACAACTAATCAAAAATTACTAGTTCACTACAACAGATTACTTCTGAAATCTGAATACAACAACCAATCATTTTATAAAAGCAATTATTTAGCAAGCTCCTGCCTGGTTAGCAGTGAGAATGCCACGCCCTGCCCACTGCTGCAGAGGAGTTCCGTAGCACAGCATGCGTCACGCCAGCATATAGATGCTGCTGCTGTGTAGACGACTGCTCCCTCTGCTTTCCAGATGAGTAGCATCATCATGACCTTCAGAAAGCCCCTGCTCTCCAGGTGCCCAGTAGTTCTGTGTTGGGGTAAGACCCATCAGGAAGCAGCTGTGCCGTGACTCCTCCCGAGATGGTCATTTAGTAACATCTGCATCGTGTAGCGTACCCTTCACCTTGCCCTTGGCAGTAGATGTTAGCCTGAGAGAGCTGTCATGACTGATCTCAAATAATTCATTTTATATTAAACAAGTGCTAGATTCCATAGTAGTTCCTAACAGCAAGGGCTTGTCAAAGGTTAAAAGGAGGAAGAAACTTAAACCTTGGAAAAACAGCAAGCCCTTCCTTGCAACAATCAATAGCTGCTTACTATGGAAAGTAACAACCCCTTTTTGGCTTCCTGACTGTAAATCAAATCTCTGGTACCCTTTCTAACCATCATTCACTTTAAGGGCACTTTGATTCTGTGTCTCTCATGTTGAGGCAACAAGGTGCTGGCCTCCGTTTGAACTTAAGTCCCCATGGAGAAAAAGATTTCCCAACCGAGAAAATAAATACTTCCCAACTTCTTTGTTTGTCTTCCAGACTCCCAGTGGGCACAGCTCTCCTGCTCCCTCTGGGCAGCACTCTTCAACTCTCCCTGCTAATTAACCTCTCCTACCGGGTTGCCAAATGAGCTGCTGACAGCCAGCCCTGAGCAAGTAGAAAAACGCCAGGAAAGCAGACTGGATTGTTAAATTCTTCCATTAAGTCTAGGCATAGAGAGTAATTGGAGCCATGGTTGGATGCAGTCAGGAAAGGTTGACATCACACGCTCAGAAACGGGGAAAGTGTTTGTGTGTCTCCCTCTCGCTCCAGGCTCCAGTTACAGTCAGGATAGACCACTCAGATATGCTCTCGCTCTCGCTCTCTTACGAGAGTGCGGGCAGTAAAGAGGAGATGTGAACGTACGGTCTGTAGAAAGTCTAGTCAATTGGAAATTGGAGGGCTTCAGAAAAAAAAAAAAAACAAAAAAAACATTAGCATCTTCTGGAATTTTCAACCTCCTTAGCTACCCTATAGAAAATAAATAAGTCTTAAGCCAAAATGCGATTTTATTGGTTGATTGGTTTGTACTGGATGAAGGGAGAGGGGGACAGACGTGCCTGACAGGTAAGGTTACCTGACAAGCAGTTAAGAATAACATCCTACAACATATAACAACACCAAAGTGGTGGGAATAGCATAGTTTGTAGAGTGACTCAAAATGGAGTCAGCCAATTAAAAGAAAAAGTATAATGAAAAGAATTTAAAAAACATTTTTGCTCCTCTTTAAAAAAAAAAAATCTAAACCAATTTCTAGTCCTTTGTGTGACCAGATATAACATAGATTTTAGCTACCTTGAAAACGGAGAATTAAGCCATGACCTCCATAGCATTCTAAGCGCAATAAGACTCAGAGCAGCCAGTACAAGGTCATAAAAAAATAAATAAAATAAAAGCAAAGAAAAGAAAAGAAAAAAGAAACTCAGAACTGGTTATATCTGTTTTTCTTATTAGGATAAGAACCAGCCTCTCTCATTTTCTCCACTTCTCACAGTTCCATGCCCTTTCATGGTGATGTTTCCTGTTTTTCTTCCTTTTTTCTCTCTCCCCAGCCTCAGGATTTCTTATTTTTCTGCCCAGTGACAAATTAACTTTTCAATTTTTTAACTTTTAACGTCAATTTTGCCTTGAACAAGACTGTTGCCCTAACAACTCTTTCTCTTTGACCCCTTCTCCAATCCCTGCCTTACAGCTGACACTGTCTTGCATGTATCCAGGCAGACAGTCTCACCTGAGAGCAGGAAGTCAGTAAAACATTTCTCCATTTCTTGAAATTATGCACTAACACATTCTTACTAGGAGATATTTAAAACTTATTCTGAAATTAGTATTTCTACTGGTGTCTTCCCTGTTTGGCACGCAATCCTTGGCACCATAAGACTATCAGTGCTGCCCCTTATTCCTACTTACCCGTTTTCTGGTGTCAATGGCCTGCAGTACTGTACTGTGAAGGATTTTGAGAAATAATTCAGGAGGACCACAGAGTACCATGGTTTAATGATGTCTGTCCTGGCATAAGATGGAAACAAGCTGGGGACATGCTATTCCTTTGCAGACCATGTCTTCAGCCTATTTTTGATGAGTGCACCATTCTATCTTCTTTCCCCACTGAATGTCAGGCAAGATTTCTAAGAACATGAGTGAGGAATATATATATATATATATATATATATATATATATATATATATATATATATATATATATATACACACACACACATATATATGTGTAAAGAATTTCTCAAATTGGTCTCTATGTACAGAGTTTTAATGCACCTCTACTTGACTTTTAGGGACCTGATCTAGTCCTGCATGTGCATTCCATATCACTTTCTGAAAATGCAAACATGTTGTGCCTTCTTGAATTTTTAACATTCTCAGCTATTTGTTTATAACATAAGTAGACCTTAAACAAAACAATCATTTTGTTGATTGAAGGGTGCAAATATAAATGTAGATAGGACTTATTTCTCATAGTGTCAGTCAAAGAGTATATATATTTTTAATTATGGAGGCAAACTCTCTTCAGGGTCTTTTTCTTTTCATTTTTAAAAATGGCCATTTTATGAAAATGAAATCTTAAATCATTAATTATTAATTAGGTAGACAATGGGCAAAACTGACCCTTTCTGTGCAGCGGGAACATGGGCATCACACAGTGTGTGCTCCTGTGAGTCTTTGGAAGGCTTTTCCTCTTTAATTCCACAACAAACTGTGACATTTAAAGTTCTCTTTTTATGCACTTTCCTCCTTCTTCTCATGTTAGGAAGTTGCAACACAATCTCATTCTTAAATCTTCCCTCTCTCTCTCTGTCAACCACTTTCAATCCAAAACTGTAAGCTTAGCTCTTTAAAAGTTATCCTAGAACATCTAGTTGAATGGTAAAATCCAGATTCTGGAATGGTCTACCTAAATTATCCCGTGGTAAAATATTCATTTACAAACATAAGTTACTGTGTTTATAACTAACATTTTCTACTAATGTTGTTAAAACAGTCCAAAAACAGAATTGTTGATTTTGCCACAACTTCCATGTCTTGTCTTTAAGGCTTGGAGCCTCTTCCAGTTCCTCCTTTCCTGTTTTTCATTTCATTGACTTAAAAATTTGGTTTCTGTTTTCAGTTCTCCTTTTCAATCCACATGTAATGCAACTATCAGATATTCTGTTTTAAAGAATGTCCTCATTTATTATTTTCCTGTTCAGAAATATATAGCAAGTCTGCTTTGTTATATAAAACTCTGAACCTGACATTCACTGTTCTTTCCTATCCAGTGCAAACCCAACTAATGGTCCATCCAGTGATCTCATCCCTTCTCCTTTGCATCCTTTCTTCCTCTGCTCTCTGTTTCCTTCCTTTCTTCCACAAGAACTCACTGAGTGATTATAGTGTGTAGTACTGTCCTGTGTCTGGAAATAACAAAGTAAATAACAGTTTGTTGATTTGTTGATCAGTGTACCCAAGCAAACATAAAGGCACTCTAAACTGTGGTGTGTAGGCTTTAGTTTTTCCAAAAACCTACTTTATCTAGGGTTCTTAAACATTCTACCTCCCTTCCAATCTACTGAGAATGAAGGTTAATAGGGGCAGGGGTGTGAACTGTTTCAGATATAGTTCTTTGAGGTGGTTCCACTCTTCCTTGTCAGGATACCAGCAGTCCAATCCAATAGCAAACACCAAACAGCACCATGAAACAGTAGTGCCAGCACGATACAGCAGAAACAGCAAGGCTTCTCTGAATTGTCATGAATCAGTAGAAGTGGCCAGAATCGGCTGGAATACCATAAGAAGTTCTCTGAATCATTTTTTTTTTTCTGTGAAGAGAAGACCATCGAAGACCAGCTATGCGTTGCATGGCATAGCAATGCAAAAGTGTCATCTCACTGTCTGTGGGCTTCTATTTATAGTCTTTTCTAAACATCATGGACCCTCTCACATGTCTGTTTTCAGCCAAACATCACATGCCCTCTCACAAAACAGCTTCCAGAAAAATATCACATATTACAACTGAGTTTTTAAAGAAACAAGAAACTTACATTTCGGTGGGGACTGCCATAAGAGAGGCAAAGAGCAAGACTACAGGGACATAAAAGAATCTGCAGCTAGTTTTCTGGGGATAGAAAAAGGGTGGTTCATATAAGTATCATAAAAAATATACCTGCAATTTTGAATGAAAGGAGCTTCCATAGGCCATATTTCTCTCTTTCTTCCTGTGTTTTATACATTCTCCATATAGGCCAGAGGACATATGATTGGAAAAGCCTTGATTAAGCTTTGCCTCTCACTCAGAGGATTTCACATGTGTAGTATGTTAAAGAGTGCCCTGCACCACAGTTCATGCTCCCTTAAAGCCTTATAATGAGGCCTTAGTTGCAAAGGTGCTTTTTGTTTGTTTGTTTTGTATTTGCAAACGAACTTTGTAGAAAGTGCATGTAAGCCCTATAGCCAAGATTATCAGTGTTCGTATAAAAAGGGTAAAGGAGACCCAGGTACTACAGAATATTTCATGTGCATGTGCCAACAGAAATTAAAAAATAATACACACAGAGCAAAAAATTACAGTGATGGCCAGTAACTACTGGAGACTGAGAGAGGCATGCAGAGTTTCCCCAAGACCCCAGAAACAAGCACAGTGCCAACACTCTCTTCTTAGACTTCTCGCCTGAACAGTGAGAAAATGGCTTCCTGTTGTTTAAAACCACTCATTTGGTGATAATTTATTCAGTGGCCAAGAGAAATTAATGCACCCTCTCTGTTCCTTGCAATTTTACCTGGTTTTAAAAATCATCCAATATCACTTTTTTCACTGACATTTTACCAGGCTGATATTTTGGATAGCCTATGTGACATCTCCTTCCTTTGAATATTAGTTAAGACTCTGTTAGAAAAATCCAGAATTTAACACTGTGAGTTTTTATTTAACAGATTGCAATATTCAAGTGATGTTAACAGAATTTATGCATTTCATGACTTTTTAAATTAGTAAAATTATTATTACCCCTTAGAAGCCGGTCTGCTTTCTAATGAGAGACAGAAAGGGGGAGGAGTCTATGGGGGTGGGTAGGAAGAAAGTGAAAAGAGTAGAGAAAGAGGAAATCATAATTAGGATACATTATGTGAGAAAAAAAATCTATTTTCAATTCAAAAACTTAAAAAAATGATTTTGTGTGTGTGTGTGTGTGTGTGTGTGTGTGTGTGTGTGTGTGTGTGTGTGTGTGTTTATTCCATATGGGCTACAAACCTGCAGAGGCCAATAAAAGGCATTGGATCCCTAGAATCTGGAATTACATGCAAGTGTGAGCTCCCTAAGTTGGGTACTGGGAACTAACCCTGGGTCCTCTAGGACAGTGGGAAACTCTCTTAACCTCTAAACCATCTCTCCAGGCCCTGTTTCAGGCATTCCGCGCCCCCGCACCCAGCGTAGTTTCACCAGCTTCCTTCACCTAAATTACACCAAACACAAGACTGGATATGGACAAAATATGTGTTGAATACTTCTAGGAAGGAATGAAATATTTCCTAAAAGATATTAAAGAACACTATATAGAAAACACCCCAAAATCAGCTGAAGAATTAACATAAATAAATAATAACAATAAATAAAAACAAGTCTCTGAAGCACAGTCCCTCTGTCTATTAATTATAAGGCCAATGTTCTAGCACAGTGCCTTGTGTAAATAATGGGCCCTCAGTGGCTGTCTGTTGAGTGAGTGCATGCATGAATAAATGAATGAATGATGAATGTGGTCAAATCAGTGGACTTTACCTCATTGAAATGATGATCTTTACCTCACTGAACTATTTTCCTCCTTTATGATAAAGGAAAAAAATCAATTCTTGAAGATATGAAGGTCTTTAATTTGTGATTATACTTATGGGATTATAATACACAGAATCAAACTAACGAATGCGATCAACTTACCCCATCTTCTTGAATACCCCGTGAGAAGAACATGAGAGATGACTCAGTGGTTCTAACCACTTGCTGTTCCTGCAGAGGACAGAAGTTTGGTTCCCAGCATCTACATGGCAGCTCACATCAGTAACTACAGCTCCGGGAGATCAAATGCCCTCTCCTAGCATATGTAGGCACTGTTTACACTTGGTGCACATATGTAACTTGCAGACAAGACATTCATACACATAATATAAAACAACAAATATTAAGAACAACTGACTGTTTATTACTTACTGATTTCATTTGGTTATTAGCTTCACTTAAAATCCTAAAACAATGGTTTAAACACAATTGATATTATAAGTTATACAGGGTGTTAGAAAACAGCAGAGCCCGAATTTCAAATGAGACTCACCTGATTGCAAAGATCATATTATTTTCAGTGTTCAGTTTTATTTGGTTTCAAATTACTTGACTTCTCCTGACTTCAACACAAGCCACCCTGCGCTGACCCCACACACACAGCACACACACTTACCAGTTCACATCTTTTCCTTTATTTTAATCATCCTGCTAGCTTTGAATTGTTTCTAGGCTTCCCGTCATCCTGTGATAGGAATACCACCCACTTATGCTGCATCTGACCTCCACCTGGTCCTCGTCAATGTGATGTTGCCTTCATCATCTCTTCAGGGTACTTGCCCTTTCTCTGCCACCTTCCTACACCATCTGGTACATTCTTCTGCCACATGGCTTCCATACATCCTGCTGCCTTATGCTCTCCATTCTGTGAATTCCCTTTATATATAACCCTTTGACAATTTTTCTCTGCTCTTGAATTTCTGATCTCTACTTTCATCCAGAGTTTCGTTGCTGTGTCCTGTTCTTTCTCATCACATGGCAGCCTATGGAGTTATGATCGCAACATATGTCTATAATTCCTTCATGGTACTGAGAACATCCATCACGCTGCCGACAGCGCATTGATTCTGTTCATACGTTTCAAATTTTAGAGGAAGAGAAGGCACTTTCATGCAAAACGAGCCTTCTTTGCTTCACAAGTTGATTTGGGGCTCACCATCCCAAATAGAAAATAGCATCATATGAATTCTGAGCAAATGATTTTGTTGAATTTCTGGAGATTAAGTTACATGTCCCCTGGAGGGGGAGACCTGGTGGCACTCAGAGGAAGGACAGCAGGTTACTAAGAAGAGACTTGATACCCTATGAACATATACAGGGGGAGGTAATCCACCTCAGGAACAGTCATAGGGGAGGGGAGTAATGGGAAAATGGTGGGGAGGGGGGAGGGAAGAATGGGAGGATACAAGGGATGGGATGAACATTGAGATGTAACAAGAATAAATTAATAAAAAAATAAAAAAATAAAAAAAAGTTACATATACATGAAATCAAACAAAGAAAACACATATGCCATATTTCTCTGTTCCTGATTTATATTGAACGTTTTAAAATACTGAAATGTTTAAATGAACAATGGATATTCATATGACCAACATCTAAATTCAATAATTTTTAACTTCTACCAATTAATAAATATAGCTATAAATGTGTGTGTGTGTGTGTGTGTGTGTGTGTGTGTGTGTGTGTGTGTATTTAGAAGGTGCTGTGCAAGTAAGTGAAGATTACCATACCTCAGCAAATGTCTCCTAAAGTGGAGGACATTTTCCTTACAGCCTGGAATACCACTGTCATCTCAAAATCAAAATTTAATATCATCTCCATAGTATCATCGAAATAGTGCCCTGTACTCAAATTCACTCTGTGTATTCCTGCAGTGTATTTTATTGTTTAAGAATCCAGAGTAAACACAATTTCATATAGTATACTTGGATATTTTGCCTTGTTGTTAGTGTCTTTTATTGAAATAATCAGCCTTCTGCCCCTCACCCCTTCCACCACAGACACACCAAGACACAGCCAAACTGGGCTGGATATCTTATAAAACATGTCACACTTTAAATATGGTGAAAATTCCTGATTGTCACTGAATTTATTTCTCACTGATTTTCTGTAAGTTATAGGTATTCTATAGTAATGATTAAAATCTGGTTAAATTCTTTGAGATGGTGTTTGATGCATAGTCATGCGTAATGCAAATGATGTGTATAAGCACCTATATTGGGGTGCGTATAGCATAAGGTCTAGCCCAGCATTGCATTTCTTGGTGATGCTGGGGAGATCCAGGTGTTCTACTGCACAGGTATGGTTTTTACCTCTGCAGCTGGAAAGTAACCTATGGCACTTTGGCAAGGGTGAATTAGTGTCATCACTGGATTCCCTCAATGACATTAGCATCCACTGATGATCTTTCTGCATACATTGTTATACTTGAGGCTATAAATTGTTAGGGTTTCCTAATTGCATCATTCCTTGTAGACAGAACTACTATATGACCTATAACAAAGAACTTTCTCATCAACTATAACAAACTATGTGCCCTTTGGAAGAAATCATGGTAGAGGCTTATTTTTCTCTTTCATTACAAAGTTTTAAAATGCTCCAATTAAGTAGATAAATTTTTTCTTTTTCTTTAGACTCATAACTTGCTTGTTATGTTATTTTCAATGCTTTGAGCCATGAGTCTCATCAACTCTCAATGACCCCAATTTGGGGCTGGTGAACATTTCTTCAGGATGATTTCTCTCACCTCCTGACACTTCTTAGTTAGGTTTTGAGCCTTTCATTGTTTTCTGGCATGAGGTGTCTCAGGCTTTCATTGTACCTTTCCTCGTGGGATCAATACAAACAACATTATGCCTATGGTTTTTGGCAGGTCATTCTAAATGTAGGGTACATGTAACAAATGTATTGGCCCCAGGAGTCATCTTTTACCCACAAAAGAAAGACGGTTAGATTCATAGCCTGTTTAATTCACTGATAGGAAATAAAAAGAACTAACAATACTCTCTGAGTATCTTGGGGTACACTGATTTGTACAAACATCCAGTGAGAAAACCCAACATATCTACAAGTGAGTGCTTCAAATAACATGAGCATTATATCATGCCATCACATTTTTAAAATGGTTTAAACAAAAGTTGTTTAAATTATTAACATTCTATTATTAAATATGTAAGGGAAATAGTAGTAATTTTGACAAAACATTGATTTAGTGATAGTCAAAAATCATATGAAAACTATGAAAAAAACCTGATGTACTGAACCAAGATGAAATAGTATTACATGTAATATCAGACTAGTGCTTTTAGAATAAGTTTTTCTACAACCAATCATTGAAAGTTAGAGTTTCAGAATTTGTTATCTGTCAGAAGTCAGAATGGGCCTCACATGATTATCACATACAAAGCTTGTACAGGGAGATTCTTTCAAAGGCTATCACAAAATCTATGAGTTTTCAGACAGCATTTGTATCTGTTTAACATATTGGGACTACTACATAGGAAAAAGAAAAAACCACTCTAAATATTAAGCATGCCACAGAGGTTAAGCAAATGGTGGGAATTCATAATGAAAACATGTAGACATTCCTGGAACAAAATGACATTAATGAGTCACTCATGGATCTGGAATTCTGAGTAGCAGAGATGAAATTCCAACTAGATGTTAAGAAGAGTAGTGCAAAAGAGGAACTGCGCCATCTTGGTTTTCAAGAACAAAAACAGATAATCTGGGCACCCTGAGTCCATGATGAAATGTGCTGATGCTTTCAAACTGTCCCTTTTGTTTTCTTTCCTCTGGAAAGCAGCAAGATGGACAATATTTACCACATGCTCACATATGTTTATTCTTTAATACACATACATATTGTTTCACATAGATACATATACCACATACACATATATTATATACTGTATGTCATTCCATCACATTTGTAAAATGGTTTGCAATGTTTTGAAAGAAACAAAAGTTGTTTGACTGAGTAACATTCTATTATTTAATATGTAAGGGAAATAGTAATTTTGAGAAAATATTGGTTTGGTAGCAGTCAATAATCATATGAAAAGTATGAAAAAACCTGATATACTGAACCAAGGTGAAATAATGAGTATTATATGAAAATATATATATGAGAAATGTAATTTTTAGCTGACATCTCTCCTGAAACAACAACTAGTTTTGTCTGAGGTGTTTGCTGAAGAATTTGGAAACATCCATTCCATGGCTGGAAGGAGGGTAAGATGACTGCAGGTTTCTTCCATAGCATCTTGGGTTTTGCATTAAGTTAAAGGACATTTTTTCACACATGCTTCTCATGGTACAAAGCCAAACAAAGGCCTACTTTCCACTGTGCCTGAAAGAGGAAAGAACAAGACCAAACATTCTTTCCTCTTGTTAATGGTACTTAAGTTTTGGTAAATCAAGACCTCTTTGAAAACCTAATGGAAATGGGAGACTCCCTGGAAAAAATGCACAGTATTTTGCATGTAATTTTGGGATTATATGCTGATCCATAGATGTGTTGATCACTCCAAGACAGCCATGGACTAGATGAAATTTAAAACAATATGCATCAAGGGAGCCAAGGCTGTTGTGAATAGAAAGGGGGTGGAATACATCAATCTAATCCATCCTTTCGCTGAGCAAATATATATGCACGATTGTAAGGTATCATTAACAAAACTCTTTCTTTGGTTCTTTGAAAACTCACAATAAGAGAGAAGAGGAAGGAGGAGGAGGATTGGGGCAACCTTAGGCATTTTCACTCAGCTTTCAAAGTAGTATGATTCTACAGTTAAAAACAGAAAATAAAACAAAATACGACCTGGAAGAAATTGTGGCTTACACACATTTCTTAAAACTACCATCCACCATACTGGATGTCAATGAGTGGGGAATGAGTATTTGCCACTGCACAATATCTCACATGGTCCCCTAGGCATTAGCTGGTCATTTTCTTGGCAATCTAAGAAAATATTCTGAATTGCTACCCATGTTTAAAATCAATCTTTCTTCTAGAGTTGAAATAATTTGTACTTGTTTGGTGCTTAGTTGGAGCATTCATGTGTATTTAATTCCAGGTTACTTTATCAATTGGGCTTTTTGTCCCTGGACACTTCTGGGCAAACAAAACACAGAAAAAACCAAAACCAAACAACCAAACAAAAACAGTCATCAAGCTTTTCTTTCTGAAAGAGCCTGGCTAAATCAAGTCCTTCCCAAACATTTTTACTATGGTTTTCATGCAGTGTGACTTCAAAGTCTCAACAACTTGCTTTTCCTTGACTCCTTATCATTTCCTGCTGGGCTTCACATCCATGGCTCACCATGCTGAGCTACTTGCCTGAAATGCTCTTTCCTGCTTTTCAAATTCTAGGGTAAGCCTGCTTTTCCACTTAAGAGCCTTTTTTTTTTTTTTTTTTTTTTTTTTTTTTTTACTATTCATTCCTGAAAGCACTGTTCCTTCAGTTGTTCAATGCCATGGCTCTTCACTGGAAAACAGGAAGGGAAGCAACAAAGAATGCCAGCATTTTCACCTGTGTATCTATGTAGTTGTGATGCTTACCATAGTGACCAGTGTTTAATATGGAGGAAGAGAAGGAGGGAGGGAGGAAGGGAGGGAGAGAGAGAGAAAAGTGGAAGAAGAGTTGATGGAAAAGGGGAGAGAAGGAGGGAGGATAGGAGGGGAAGAGAGAAAAGAAAAATGGTCCAAAAAAGATTTTTTTCCTTTTTGTCCATTATTACTGTTGTTGAGACAGAGTCTCACATGGCACTGAATGACTTTGAATTTGCTGTGTAACTGAGCATTACAGATGTAATGCCATCATATTGGTATATGTGGTACTAGAGATCAAATCCACCCAAACTCTCATGCAGCCTAGGCTAGTATTTATCATACTTTACAATTACGTTTTTTAGAGTTTAAAATATATTTATCTTAATAAAGCATCAATGCAATGAAGTGTATCTCTTCATATTCAGCCTTTTTATTTGACCGTAATTGATGTTTTAGTATATACATATTTGATGAGCTTGAATGCATAAAACACTCCTGATCAATCACCACATTCAAGATAGCACATCTAACACATACCAGAATTTACTTGCACCCCTGTGTTTTTTGTTTATTTTCTTAGAACAACTCCAACCACAAGGTCTACTCTTTTAAATCTTGGAAAGTGCACTGCTATATTATTAACGAGAAGAATCACACCGTCCATATGGCAGGTTCCTAAAATGGTTTATCTCAGGCACCTGAAGCATTGGAACCACAGAACAATTCCCGTTTCCCACCCAGTTTGTGATAACCACTGTCTTAGAGTTTCTATTTCTGTGAACAGACACAATAACCGTAGCAACTCTTCAAAGAAAACCTTCAACTGGGGGCTGGCTTATCTTTCAGAGGGTTAGTCCATTTTCATCATGGCAGGACACACGGTGGTATGCAGGCAGACATGGAGCTGGAGTAGGAGCAGAGAGTTCTGCATCTGCATCAGCAGACAGCAGGAAGAGACAATAACAGTGGGCTTGACTTAGCTTCTGAAAGCTCAACGATCACCCCAGTGACACACTTCCTCCAACAATACCAAACCTACTCCAGCAAGGCCATGCCTCCTAATACCGCCACTCCCTATGAGAATATGAAGGTCATTTTCATTCAAGCAACCACAACTAATGGATTGTTGTTTTCTAAAAAAAAGCTGACAAAGATTTCTTGTAAAAATGAAGTCATCAGGATTCTAGAGATGGCTCAGTCATTAAGAGCGCTTACTGACTTTTCAGTAGACCCAAGTTTAGTTCCCAGCCTGCTGACTTGGGCCGCTCTCAATTGCCTGTTCCTCAAGCTCTAGGGAATCTGGTGCCCTGTTATAGCTTGCTTGTGAATCACACACACACACACACACACACACACACACACACATTTTAAAACATATATATATATATATATATATATATATGTATACACACACACACACACATATGAACTGGCAAGACTAGCTTAAAACTTTAGAACATTTGTTGCTGTTGCAGAGGATCAGAGCTCAATTCCTAGCACCCATGTAGTGGCTAAAAGCATCCATAGCTACGGTTCCAGGGGATCCGATGCCCCCTTCTGTGGGGAGCAGGCACACACTGCCCACATACAAACATGCAGGGAAATTATATATACACATATATACATATATTATTCATATGTGACATAATATATATAACTTTAAAATTCTTAAATAAAACAAACAAACAAACAAACAAACCCAAAAAAATATAGTCATGCGTCTTCTTTCACTTGATTTCTTCCCAATGTTCCAAATTATTTATCAAAATTCCCTTCAAGTTCATGTGTGTTGTTTCTAATTGCTGGAATTCCTTCTCATGTAAGTAATATTTTTGTAAACATGTAGCACATTTTTGTATGTTCATCTGTTGATAAGCAAACATTATCCTATACAATTTCAACAATGAGAAGAAGTCCATTGTGAACCCATTTGAGCAGCCATTTCTTTGATATATTGATTTTATTTATTTGACTACATATCAAGGAAGCTTATTTCTATATAATATAGGAGCTCTGTTTCTAAAGTGCTACTTAAGATAATATGGTCATTGGCTAGATCTGGGTAGGGGTTTAAAGTTTACCGCCTGTATTGTCCTTGGCTGGTGCCTTAGTTTGAGTGGGACCCCTGGGCCTGAATCTGCCTATCATAATGTTCTACTTGTAGGTTTCTAGGACGCTCTGGATCCTTCTACTTTGCTATTCTCCCATGCTTCTCTCATCTAGAGTCCCAATAGGATGTCCTCCACTCTGTCCCAGTTTCCTGGTAAGTGAAGGCTTTAGTGGGACATGCCCCTTGGGCTAATATGCAGATATAAGTGAGTATGTACCATTTGAGTCTTTCTGCTTCTGGGTTAACTCACTCATTATGATCATTTCTAGCTCAATCCATTTGTCCAAAAATTTTGGGAATTCCTTGTTTTTAATAGCTGAATAGTATTCCATAGTGAGTGGGATATGACTTTCTCATGTACTCTGGTGCCTCACATTTGACCATGTCCGCTGGAGGGGGAGACCTGGTGGCACTCAGAGGAAGGACAGCAGGTTACCAAGAAGAGACTTGATACCCTATGAGCATATACAGGGGGAGGTAATCCCCCTCAGGAACAGTCATAGGGGAGGGGAATAAGGGGAAAATGGGAGGGAGAGAAGAATGGGAGGATACAAGGGATGGGATAAACATTGAGATGTAACAAGAATAAATTAAAAAAAAAAAAGATAATATGGTCATCTTGTTTAGAATTCTTTGAGGAAGCTGCATCCAGGCTTCTATGCTAGCTATACCATTTTGCATCTCTACTAAGAAGGCACACGTCTTTCAGTTTCACATATCTCTCCTAACATCTACCCTTCGGATTTCTGGTAACAGCTATTGTGGTAGTTTGAATGAGAAAGGCCTCCATAGATGTACATATTTGAATACTTGGGCATTAGGGAGTGGTGCTATTTAACAAGGATTAGGAGATGTGGTTTATTGGAGGAAGTGCGTGCTTGGGTATGGGCTTTGGGATTTTAAATGCTTAAGCCAGGCCCAAGGTTGCTCTCTTTTCCTGTGGATCCACATAAAGAACTCTCATCTCCTTCTCCAGCACTCTGTCTGCCTGCATCCTGGTGCATAGGAAAAAGTTAATGAAAATGTATCTCAAAGTGATGGCAGGTGGTGGTAGAGGTGATAACGGTGATATTTATTAAGTGGGCTCACAGCAGTTGGGAAAGAGCATGATGGAAGCATGGGATGCAAAGCAGTGATGAGGAAAACCATTGCACCCAAAGCTGAGAAGTCTTCCTGACATTTGGCTTATAACGTCAGGGAAGTGTCTGAAAGAAAAGAAAGAAGGGAATAAGGAATAAAAGAGAACTCAGGAAAGAAATGATAGTGAAAATAATCATTCAGGGAAGACAGCAGAGCTGACAAAAAGTAAAGATTCAGAAAAGGCAGACAGAAACTATTAACTGAAATATAAGTAGCTATGATGAAAATTAAGATCACATGAGATAGGGAGTGTAACAGAAGCTGCAGCATGACCTCACACATTTAAAACCTTAACCCACTGAGTCAACTGCCCCCAATCAAATTATTAATAATGATATAACAATATAATTATGGTTGAAATAATTGTTTACTGTAGAAAAAATGAACAAGTTCCATTGGCATTTCCAGAATAATGAGTATCTCACTCACAGCAGGCAAAAGGGTTCAACAGATCCGCTGGACTGATCTGGTGTGAAATAATTGCATTGATGACTTTCTTCAGGTTGTCATCACCAAATATCGCTTGGCAATTATTTTGAACAGCTGGCTGCTGTTATTGGGCATCTATTTATAAAGCTGTCCTCCTTGACAAAGCCAGGGTCTTATAAGCATCTGTCTGCAGCCAGTTTTTGTCTCTCATGAAAAGATGATTTTTTGCAGACCTT
The DNA here is from genome assembly GCF_903995435.1 of Acomys russatus. NCBI lineage: Eukaryota > Metazoa > Chordata > Mammalia > Rodentia > Muridae > Acomys > Acomys russatus. Next base: position 38,344,680 of record NC_067138.1, on the reverse strand, counting down.
AGTTCTTGTCAGTTCCAATCCCCCGCCTGGTATTTAACATCCTTTTCTGGATCTTCTTTATTTATGCATTGTTTCTATTAACAGATTTGTCCTATCCAACCCAAATGAAAACAACCCTGAATTAATTAAACCATGACTGGCTTCTGTCATATCATAAACCAAATGAGATTATGTCTTATCCCCATGCTCACACAGTCTACTTTCAAATGTGTCTGGGATGACGGTGGCAGTTCTTCAACTTCTTATTTTCTCTTGGAGGAGTTTATGATTTCATGTTTTATAGATGCAATTAAACAAAAAGAAGCAGAAGTTATTGGGAAAGTGCTTCAAATTAAAGGATTATACATCTGATTTTTTTTTTTTTGGTTTTGCCCCGGACAATTTCAACTTGAAGATTCCCTGTTAGGTGCATATCCTGAGAAAAATTAACACATACACAGAAGAGATGACAGCTCAGTGGTGGCCTGTTTTCTCAGAGCACACTGCAGCATATGCTTCAGGTTTGGCTGTTTGTTGACAGTATTTGAAAGACAAATCAACTTGGTAAAGAAATAGCTCAAGAAAAATGTCTTTGTGCATATATATATATATATATATATATATATATATATATATATATATATATATATATATATATATATAGTTTCTATTAACAGATTTGTCCCATCCAACCCAAATTAAAACAACCCTGAATTGATTAAGCCATGACTGTGAATATATATGATATATAAAGACATAAAATGTCTTTGTGAATGTGCACATATATATTTATAGCCTGTGAGGAATAGCCCATTTCAGCACTATATAATAGAATTTTCTGAAATGGTGTCATCCAGGCCACTAGCTACATATGATTTTAGATACTTGAAATAAAATCAGTATAACTGAGGAGCTGGACTCCTTTTTTACTTTAAGCTTCTTCAATTTAGCTTTAAAATCCATATGGGCCTAGTAGCCATTGTATTCTCAGCTCTTTCTGATAGATCTAATCCCATGAACTATTATAAATCATAATTTTATTGGAGAGATTAGAAAGAAAAGTTACCACCACAAAGGTTTATATGTCCTTTATATGGAAAATCATTGGGAATGATTTTGATAAGCATAACAAATCGTGCTCTTGGCATGCCTATCTGCTGTGCACTATTTAAACTGTATCTCAGTTGCATGAATGTGACACAGCTACTTCTTAGGGTGTTTGCTTGTTGTCTTCTGTAGTTCTAGGAATCAAACCTAAGGACCATGCACGCTAGGTAAGCGCTCTACCCTGAGCTGTGCATCCAGGTTTTTATGTGTCCTCTGCGTACAGAGTGCGAATGTGCACTGAAACGAAAAAAGTACAGCTTATCTTTACATATGAATAAAACGACTTCCAAACCTTTCTAAAATTGCCTGGCCTTATCAGAAGCCAGATTAAAACTGATGACAGGTTGAAAAAAAAATCCTATAACCACAAGGATGGACCTGGAAATAATGCCAGGACAGATAAAAGCAAATGACATATGACCCCACTTACATCATGAATTATGTCAGGTTCCTAAGGGACCAGCATGAGCAGAAATGCCACTGATAGGTAACAAGTCCCACAGACCAATAACACAACCCCTCAGATAGTAATGTTCTAATATGTGCCTGACATGTTCTTAAGCAAGTAGAACTTGTTATATGCTCTCATAATGGGAGTAACAGAACTACATGAAGCCAGAAGAAACGTTTGCAGGTTGACAAATAGGCTAATGGTTGTGTGTGTATCTCCAAACTCATCCCATTTTATGCTTCTTGTATATAAAATACTAAGAGAAAGTAATATTTCTTGAGAAAATTATATATATGTATATTCATATAAATATATATATCATAAAGTTAATGTTGAGTCATGTAAGGGACCAATTTGGTAGAATTAAGTACACTTACATTGCTTTGCAGCCATCATCACTACCTCTTTCAGGACATTCGCATCTATGTGCCATAGAAGTTTGTGGTGGGGATGGAGCAGTGTCTCAGTGGTTAAGTGTTTGTACTTTTGTGAAGGACCCAAGCTTGCCTCCTTCCCTCCCATCAGGCAGTCCTCAACCACTGATAACTCCAGCCCCATGCCCTCTTTTCTCCTCCAAGAGTGTCCAAACACATATGGCTTATGCACATGTACAAACACATAAAATAAACATTCATTTAAAACAGTAATAGAGATAATCCAAAATAATTTTCACCTGCTTTGAATTTTTACCTAGGAGCAGAGGCAAATATTTGAATAGAAAAGTAGAGCTTATTAGTATGTAAGGAATCTAGAAAATCTGAAAATTATGATTGTTGCATGTCTTGCATTTCTCTTTCCAGTGCTAAATTGTCTGATAATGTGAAACAGTGAAATAATCTTTGGTTTTTCATTGTATACACTACTAAGAAAATAGTACAACTTTCATAATCTCATCTATCACATTAATCAATGTAACAATCTATAATATAATACTACATTGATGATAACACAATTCAATTTCTTGAATTTCTAACATATGGCAGACAGTAAGCCAAGCACTTTGAATATACTGTGCCAAATGAGTCCTTGAGGGAGAGCTAGTATTCCTATTTTGTAGATAAGAAAACAAAGGCACAAGGTGGTCAAATCATTTGCGCACTGTTCCTATCCTAGGAAACCTCCAAAGGGTGCCTGCCACTGAGTACCCAGACTGTATGTTGGCAATTGTTGTTGCATTAAGTCTGCAGCTATGCAGACACATTTTCTGGCAGTCTGTCCATTCTTGCCTAGTCAACCTGCCACACGTTGCTCAACACATCCATAGACAATGAACGTGGAGAGGCTGCCTTTGCACATTCAGGGATATCTCCTGTGTGTTTCAGTCTTTGTTCTCTATCCTTCCTCCGTTTCCACATCCTTGTGTGGTATTTCCTATGTGCATTAGCTGAATGTGCTTTTGTCAAGTGCTGAAGTCCACATTAACAATCCAATGAACACTTTTTTTTTTATCTGCTCCTTGTTAAGGATCACTGGAGCACTCAGGGTGTTGATCACCCCATCTAGATCACAGATCTGGCTCTATTCTTTGATGTAAGACATAAGATTAACTTTCATTTCTGTAAAGCTCTTCCTGACTTTCTCCTCCTTAGATGTATCACTTACTGTTTCACCTGCTCTTTCTGAACCTTACATATTGCTATTTTTTGGGGCCCTGTCTCACTCTTCCTGTACCCCTGAAGTAATCTCATCCCTGATTTTTATGCTGTGGATTCCCCAAAGTTCAGGTCAAGATCAGTCTTCTCTTTTAAGATTTATTTTATTTTATATGTATGAGTGTTTTGACTACCCTGTATCTGGTATGCAGACCATGTATGTGCCTGGTGCCTGGGGAAGTCAGCAGAGGGGTCCGATTCCCTGAAACTGGAATAGTGAATGGGTTTGAGCCACCGTGTGTAAACTGGGAACTGAAAAAGGCCCCTATCCAAGAGCAGCAAGTGCTCTTAACTGCTCAACCATCTTTCCAGCCCTTGCCCAGTCCAGTCTTCTTTAGTCTTGTGTATCCAAAGTCCCATCTATTATTTCTATTGGTTAGATTATTATTATACACACAACAATTTAAAAATAGTTTGAAAGATTCCTCACAGCCAACTTCCATCTTTTCTGTCCTAATTGGTGCCACTTAAAAGAGCTCATAGATAAGAACTATTTATTAGAGTTGACCCTGTTCAGGTCAATTTGTGCTAGTTACATATAATAGACTCTATTCCATATTCATGCCTCTATTCTCAATCTAGGTTCAAGTCACAGTCAAGATCCATCTCAAAATGTTGTCCTCTTTCATTCCTCTGCATAGATCCTCTACATAGACACTGTTTGAGTAGTCTTTAAATGTGTTATATATTACTTGAGTTTTTAATCTATCAAATGACATCATAATTATATTAAAATGAACTTATTGTCTACAGACTGGGAAAAAATCTTCACCAACCCTACATCTGACAAAGGTCTAATATCCAAAATATATAAAGAACTCAAGAAATTAAACACCACCAAACCGAATAACCCAATTGAGAAATGGGGCTTGGAACTAAACAGAGAATTCTCAACAGAGGAATATCAAATGGCTGGGAAACACTTAAAGAAATGCTCAACCTCCTTAGTCATCAGGGAAATGCAAATCAAAACAACTCTGAGATTCCATCTTACACCCATCAGAATGGCTAAGATCAAAAACTCAAGCGACACCACATGCTGGCGAGGATGTGGGGAGAGAGGAACACTCCTTCATTGCTGGTGGGAATGCAAACTAGTACAGCCACTTTGGAAATCTATCTGGTGCTATCTCAGAAAAATGGGAATAGGGCTTCCTCAAGACCCAGCTATTCCACTCCTTGGAATATACCCAGAAGATGCTCCAGCACACAACAAGAAAATTTGCTCAACCATGTTCATAGCAGCCTTATTCATAATAGCCAGAACATGGAAACAGCCTAAGTGTCCCTCAGTAGAAGAGTGGATAAAGAAACTGTGGTACATATACACTATGGAATACTACTCAGCTATCAAAATGAACTTATTGTGTCTGCATGTCACATCTTTTTTTTTTTTTTTTACCCCATCAAGGCTTACTCATCCCCTTTCCCACAGAGTCCCAACCATGCCAACATTATTTCTGTTCCTCAATTATTATAAAGTCTTCTTACCTAGGAACATATACATATGTCTTTCCTGGTGTCTGCATCTTCCAAGAACTAGATCTTTATCGTTTAGATCTCAGGATAAAAGTCACCATAACAGAGTTCTTCCCTAAACATCCTGAAAGGGCTGGATGAGCTGATGCTAATTTTGCTATGGGAACAAGTTGTTTGATTGGCAGAATTGATTTTAATTTTGTGCTTGTCTTCTTCAAAGAACCAGCATCAGAAGAAGCAAGGAAATGCCAAATTTAATGCTTCATATTACAGGATACACAACAAATTGCTCCTTTAAAATGATGATTGGCTAGAGATTTGAAGTTATAAGAGACTACTTTCATTTTTTTATTATGTTTTTGAATGTAGCAGTTATGGTACAGTGAAAACGGGGCAAAGCAAACCTTTCATAAAGAGAAAAGTAAATAAAAATTTAGTGCTCAAAGCTATAATTAAAAGGATTAAGTAGGTATTTGAGCTTGGGGACTATGAAGAATTGTTTTCATTTATTCTTGGTTAAATGCATGCAACGATACTATAATTTCTTGCAGTTAAACAACATGGTTGCCATCCTATAAGGTAGAAATAGGGTTTGAAGGACCACTTCACTTGAATCTTAGATTTTTTTTTCTAAATCGGTGCCAATTGCCAAGTCTTACTTAAAGAAAGGTCAAGAATTATTAAAAGAGATTGCTGGTGCTATCTTGTCTTAAAAACATACGTCAGATATTTACTCATTTTATGGAATTCACTCTTTTCTCTATAATGTTAGCAAATTACAGTGATAAGATCTAAGCTTCTTTAACAAGTATCATGTGTATAACTACAAAAAATGTGACACCTTAGAAATCAACCCTTCTGAGAAGTAATTCTTTCTAAGCCCTCCAGCTTTTCTGCACACCCTTTTTATGAGCCATCCTTCTGCTCCTGCTTGAGGCTGCATTGTAGAAGGGAAGCGACCACCATGAGCAGAGTGGCAGCACTGCTTTTAGGCAGAACATTTTCCATCTCATATAAGAATGTTGATGAATAGAGATACTTACTACCCTACTGTGTCAACTCTCCAACGGGATGCCATTTCTTTTCATGTCTGTGGTTCTCTGACCTCTTCAATTCTTTTTACTAACAGTGCCTACCAGGGCTTACTTAAACATGTCAAAATTTCAATCCAAGTTTGAGATGCACACTTTCTCTCATCCCACTTTCTCTATGATTCTGTAAATAACTGAGTAGATACACATGAATACATGTTGCATTTTGCTTATTGTAGAAAATAACCAAAAGGTGAAAGGCTCATAGAGAAGTGGCAGGTATCCTCAGAAGTTAATATGAAGTCTGTTTTCTATGGATGAATACTTACATAGGATAAATGGTGAGGAAGCTACTGACATGTCAGGAGTCAGTGGCAATCTTTTCAGTTCATGAAATGTACCATGAGTGTATTTCCATTTCATTCTCTGAAGACCCTCTAGGTTTAGGAAAAATGTCTACACAAAAAATGTTTATAAAGTCTGAATGTGATCCAGTTGTGGTGGCTCACAGCTATACGCCCAGCATTTGGAAGGATGAGGCAGGAAGATTGCTATAAATTTGGAGCCATTCTGGGTTACATAGTGGGTTCCAGCCTCCAGCCTAAGCTACAGAGTGATGGCCTGAGTTAAAAAAAAAAAAAATCAAACCAAACACAAATACAAACAAGAAGAAATTGGCTGTGTATTCCTGTTTTTTGTTTTGTTTTGTTTACACTAAAACACGCCATTAGATGGCTTTAGGCTAAAGGTTAAGACTTATGTGGAACTGAATATATAATCACTAATGAAAATGCTATTTCCTATTTCAATTGTCTTATCTATCTCCCTGCCCTGCAGTGCCAATGCTTTTCTGATATGCAAAAGTCCGTAGTAAGAAAATGGCTAACTATTTTTGCTATGGGAACAAGTTGTTTGATTGGCAGAATTGATTTTAATTTTGTGCTTGTCTTCTTCAAAGAACCAGCATCAGAAGAAGCAGAGGCCCAGTCATAAAAACCAACTTTGCTTCTCTGCTCTGTGTCCAGCACTGAGGACAGTGCTTTACATAGAACAGGGGTTCAGAAAATGTTCACAGAATGGACAGTGGGCAGTAGAAATAAACCCTGTAAAAAAGCAAAAGACGTGAAAGGATTAGGATTTAAGTACACTTGCACCATTCACTAGCTGTGAGTTCTATGGTGAGGAGCAAAGAGTGTGCGAAGAACAGTCTCAAACCATGTGATTTTATTTTGCATCTTCTATCCTCCAGAGTACTTCCCCAATAAATGCACACAGGGCATTTACTTAACTAAAATATTCTAATATCGTTGGAGAATAGTTTTATACTTCACTTCAGTGTACTTTCAAACAATCTGTGTACATGGATAAAGCACCATCTATTTGAACAACTAGTTTAAATAGTTAGTCTTGTAGTGTTTTTGTCAAGATTCAAAGCCTTCCCTCCAGTGGATGATGCTCAAAGCACAAGAACCTGCCTTTCATCAATTTTTCAATATATCTGCACGCTAGATCCCTGCCATAGTTCACTACTTTAAATTCTAAGGTGCATCTCTCTCCCAACTCCTGTCTCTATAGAAGGTGCTGCTCAGACATAGTTTATCCTCTCCCTGGCCCTTTTCCAGCACCTTGCATGGAGTTTGTTACAGAGTCGGTCCTCGGCAATCCTCAATGTTAAGGACTAAGTAAACGCTTGCTGTTTGATTCTTAGAAAGACACACTTGTTGGGAGAAATGCAGAGGAAATTGCTCTGAGCCCTCTGTTTAATTTGTTTCTCTAGAGTCTGACATCTTGATATCCAAGATATTTCTAGACACACTACAACTATGAATTATGTTCTTAAGTCATACAATCAAAAACCACTAATGCTAAAATATGTTGTGTTTATGTCCCAATATAAATATCTTTAATGGACTGTGTTTAAATGGTATTTCCAGTTTAGGTAGTATAACTTGGCAAGATTATTTACTGACAGTTAGTTGAACTGAGCATCTATTTTATATTTTGATGGGACTTTATCTCCTTTAGAATAAATATGTTGATCTTTTTCATTTATAATTTCATTTTGCATGCATATTAGATATCCAGTATTGTGAAAGCATAATTCAATGCATGTAAGTTGATATTAAAACATATTCTAAATTCTTTTTGTAGAATTGTTTGCCATATTTATAAGCAAGCATCAGGAAGTACCACTTTCTACTTCTATAAATCCAAAGATGATATATTCAAGGTTATTTCAGAAGGTACATGAAACCATGCATAAATTGGCAAGCCTTCCTGAATAAATTTATTCACTAGTAAGTAATTTAAAACAGCATTTTAATATTAAAACTAGCACACATATTTCATATAGTAGAGTGCAAAATTCACATGAATTTTTAAAGATAAAATGCTGAGACTTCAAAGAATTCTGTGCATAGCAAAAGTAGCTCTGAGCTGTCACTTGGGAAACCCCAGGAGTATACACTTTTCCTACTCTGAAGTCAGTAATTCTTTTGTGGAAAGTGTGAGATACAATGGACCACGTTTGAAAAGAGTCACCTCAGAACTTAAAAGTGGGTAGTGGAGGGGTGCACAAGCTAAGGCAACAGAACTAAAGGAGGGCTTTAGAAAAGGGGGAGATCCCAGTGCTTCAAAGGAGTAGTCATGAAGAAAAGCCTAAGCGAGGAAGAAAGTGCGAAGACTGCTTGGAAAACCACGTGCTACCCCAAGAGCCCCTGCCATTGCACAAAACAGAACTCGTTATGCAAAGACTTCATCCTCTTGAGATTCAAAGCGCCGATGAGGCGGTTTTAAAACTGGGACCCAGAATTTGGAGTCTTTGGTGATCGATCATAGTGTTAGGAAGAAAATCCCTTGGATGACAACAACAGGAATGGCAACCACGGAGCTGAGCCTCCCTGACGGCTTTCTTGGAAGCTATGCTGCCTAGCCGCATACATAGAGTGATGGGGACAGTTCCCCCAGCTGCAGCTCCCTTAAGTAGGGGGCCCCCTCAACTGGCTAAAGCGGCATCATCCAAACACTCTTTCAACTGAGCCCCGCAGAAGACAGGAAGCCCATTGTGACAGGATAACAACCATGATGGACAATGGCCTCCCTTAGCCCAGTTTACTTTCCTCACTTCCTTGCACAGGTGTTGATCCATCATAAACACTGTTTCAGTATCTGGTGCATCCGAAGAAGTTCTGGATTGGAAGGGTTTGAGTCAGTAGCCGGTGTTGGCGTACACGTCTATAAAAGCACAAAAGAGTGAAGAGGAGCTGGGAACAAATAAATGTCAGGAAGGAACAAGGGAGGTCCTAAGGAATTGCTTAGATATTTTAGCTAAGTTTTAGGACTACCTTTAGAGGGTGAGTAAAATTTTACCAGATGGTGCTGTGATTTATATGACCAGGAGTAGGAGAAACATAATCTCATTGTGTTTTTATTATACCTCTGCTCCTACATAGCCATCCCAGATTCTGAATGCATGATTATTTTGCAGGGATAGGAAAACTCCTTTGATAATGTTCAGCCACAGATTTCCAACTTTATATGGTATTTGATGAGCTTTCTTACAAATGGGGTAGTCAAATTCCTCCACCACACATTCGGAGGTGCTATCTAATTGCCAAGGGTATGTGCAGCCCTGGGCAGTGGAGCATGGGGGCTCTGGTGAGCCAGGCATAGCCAAGAGCAGAAGACAAGGTGGATGCTAGGTAGACACAGTTGAAGAGTTGATGAATCCTCTGACCTTAAATGACCCCAAGTAGCAGTCATGCAGTATTTTGAGCAATAGCAGATGGTCCAAGTAGATGGGAGTAGAAACAGATGGTATCTCACTGTCAGATTTTGCCTCCTGGGACCTGGTGCCTGTCGCTGTATGGTTTATGCTGCTCTTTGGCATGCCAACAGAAACTTTGAAGAACTTGAATAGCCAGTGACTCTCGGGGTCTTGCTGTCTACCTTCTGTTTGGAACAAGTAGGTTTGCACAAGGAATATAAGTAAAATCCACAGTTAAAATGCAAAGATGGCTTTTAGAGGAAGAAGCCGAGTAAGCAACAAGCAAATTCCCAGGTGGGGAATTAGATAAAGGCGTGCTGTCATCCCTGTGATGTGCAGCCCAGACACAATCACAGGAACGTGATTAAGCTGGGCTTCCTTCCCAGGAACATTGCTGCTACGCTGCAGCCTTGGACGTTTTACTTGGCCTGTTTTTGCCTTAGTTCTTCATTTGAAAAGTGCTTGTAACAATACTTATCTCTTATAGATTTTTGTGAAGTTGAAATTAACTAAGAAGTGCAATATGCTTTCTTCAATATGAGAGTAACTATTAGCTGTTATTGATTGGTTGCCTGTGGCTATTGGTGTGAAAGAAGAACAGCAATAGATGGGCTGAGTAGAAAGGAAATGAATCCTGTGTTGGATTCTATAATCATATCATGACCCAGGGATTTATTCAGAGATAGAATTTCTGGGCAACAGAAGTCCTGAATGCACCCTTAATCAGTGGAATGCTGTGGTTTATTTATAGGGTACAGAAAAGGTATAAAGTACTCTTTAAAATTCAGTTACTACCATCATAATGGACTCTGTTCACACTATTGGTTGACTGGATTACTCCAAGAAAGTCCCATGATCATTTAAACATTGGTAATGTGACACTTCATGACTTCATGTGCCCTTGACCTGAAAGTGTTTGGAAAGTGCTGATGTCAGGCAGTGTCAGGCAGGACTCCAGAAGTCAGGTGATGGGAATACAGGGACTCTCCACAGGGAGAAACAAGGGCCTATTTCAGCAAAAACATACTCTTTTTTCCCAGTTCTCTCCATCCTGCCAAGGTTGCCCTTACTTTCCCTTTTTGAATTCCACAGCTTCCAATCCCTGTCCTGAAGATATAAATTACATTATGTTTGCTTGGCTTCTGCCTCTGCCTCTTCCCATGTTGCCCCAGTCCTCTACAATTACTACAGAATGATGCAACAGATGGCAAGGAGATAAATTTCTTAAGAATAATGATTGCTTTCATCCACTGATGTTCTTGAGGAAAGAGGGAAAAAGATTCACTCATTCATCTACTTATGATCTATGATGAAGTAGGAACAATATTTTTTACATTTTTTCTTTTTAGGATGCTACTTAGCTTTTTAGGCACATGACGTTTTATGAAGAAAAATCTTGATAAGTTGCTAGGTTGGCCTAGAACTACAGCCCAGGCTACCTTGAACTTGTGACAACTCCCTCACACCTCAGCATCATGCATAGCTGTAGTTACAAGCATGTGTCACCAGTTCTGATATGATTTTTAAATTTACCTAAGCTATATTATGTTTGTGATAGACCTTCACATTTTAAAGGCACAATAGAAATAGTCTAAGCAAGGCTTTGACTCTTTAAAAGACACCAATTTGGAACAATCTCCTTGAATATGAAACTCACTCCCTCACAGAGCATCCATGCCATTCCACAATAGCTGTGCTTTTCTTTCTTTCTTTCTTTCTTTCTTTCTTTCTTTCTTTCTTTCTTACAAATTTATTTATTCATTCCCTTTACATACCAGCTGTAGCCCCCTTTCTCCCTCTTCCTAATCCCCCTTCCCTTAGTCCTCAGAAAAAGGGGGCCTCCTACCTATCCACCCCAGATCATCAAGTCTCATCAGGACTGAGTGCATCCTCTACCCCTGTGGCCTGGTGAGGCAGTCCTGCCATGGGGACATGATTGCAAAGCAGGCAACAGAGTCCATGTAAGAGACAGCCTCTGATCCTTTTACCTCATGCAAAACAATCTTACCAAGGGAATGTCAAGGACTGTACTGTAGGAGCTCCTTGAATGTTACCATTCATCCAGATCATCTGGAGAGCTTGCTCAACCCCAAGCTCTGAATCAGCAGGGCTTGTATAGAGCCCACAGAGAGATCATCATATCTGGCAAGCTTAGGGGATGCTGATGCATCAGACCAGAGTAGCCCATTGTAGACATCACGGCCTTTTTTAACAGTGAAAGAATATACTCCTGATAAAACTTGAAGCAAATTGTCTGAATTTCACCTAACAGCAGATTTGTATATCTCAACCATCAACAGTTCAGATGCCCAGTCAGAAATCATGTTTGCATCTGAATATACACCAACTCAGTGTTGGAGCTGTGCTCTGTGGCAATTCCTGCTCCGTGTCTGCAGAGTCCTGGATTCTGCCTCCAAACTGAAAACAACACAAGCAAAACAGCATCAAACCAAGATGCTCCAAGGGACCTTAGAGAAAAGAGCAGGACTTTCCTAAGAAAGGATTCTGGATTTTCTGAAAAATCCAAAAAATAAGGACCACCGAGGCCCCATATTTGATATTTTTGAATGCAAAGTACAGGTATGGTCATTTTAGCTGGAGAGTGTACAATCCAGTTATCACAAATTGTCTGTCTTTGCCAGAGAGATTATAATTATTTGTCCACAAGGTATTTAATTTTGAGCAATGTTACTTCCTAGTGAAGTCTTTGAGAAGAAATGTTTGTAAACTGAATATGGGCAGACTTGTAGTTTAGACTTGTTTGCCATAGCCAAGTAAATTAGAAAACTGTCTGCCAAAAATTATGACTGGAATCTTGGAATACTTTGGCTCAAGCCATTCATTCTGCTATAAGTGGATAGCAGGGCCTCTGGTCTGCTGAGGCATCTCCTGGGTCATGACAAGCAGCACATGGTAACAACTTGAAAAAAATGTGGGACATGGGTTGAATGTCCAAGAGTATTTCAGGGTTCATACAATGGGTCATTGGGTAAGCCTCATGACCTGACTTACCCTAGGACCGACATGGTGGGAGGAGCAAACATCCACATGTACCTGCACATATGAACATAAACACAAAAACGAACGTAATTTTAGCAACTTGACAAAAGAAAACACTTTAGTGAGTAGGCAGAGGGTGTGAATCTGCAATGTACACTGTATAAATTCTCAATTAATAAAAATACTATCATTTAATATGACTATATATTTTTGAAGTTACTTTTAAAAATTAAAGACTACTTTCAAATCATTAAGATACATACTTTTAAAGGATTTAACAATATTTTTTATACCCACTGTTTCCCGTGAAGCATATTGGACTGTGAAGTCAAGTTTAAAATTTTCAAGGAAAAAATGAAAATATTTTGAAATAGAATGTACAAGAAATTAAATAAGCAGAACTAATATTCTGTGAGATAATTTTGGGAGATAGTGTTCTCTTTGGGAAAAAAAAAGCAAAAAAAGCAGACACTCAATAGCTCCAGAGTGAGTGAGTCTCCATCTCCTGATTTATCTTTGAGCTGCATTTGAACTTATTAATCAGTTACCTAGTATGAAAAGGATCTAAAAGTTGAAGCTCCTGTGGGTATATAACAATGTGAATGTTTCACATTTTCACATTTTATTTCTATGTCCAGATCATATGTGCTCACATCTCAGCATCAGTACAAAACTGTAATCCTGACAACCACACATGCACCCTCTGGACAGCACAGGAAGGTTGGACAGTACTTGGTATGATCTGTGCCTCTTAACCATACTTTGGAGACAGATTCTTCAGTGTGTCTCCTGCCTGATCAACCTACCTGGTGGAACGATATCACACAGTTCCCTATCAAAGACAGACATCTGATTTTCTAGAAGAAACTTCACACACAATTTTGTAGCTACTGTAGACAAATTCTTTCTCCAAGTTACATGTATAGTATCATAACTTTTTAAAAATAAATAACCCGGGGCTCCCTAGAGAAGCTAATCTGTAACATAAATGGTGGATAACATATTTGGCTTATGTGATGGGAGTTAGGTATCTTTTAAAGGAGCTATTTTCATGCTAGAGAGCCAGCAAGTCTGGTGGCCACTTAGTTCAAGAACCTGGACACCTCAGCCATCTCAATCAGATGCTGATGGCTCAGATTCTCCCTGGAGATCTGAAGTCTGTTGTCCATGAGTGATGCCAGCACCATAAGCACATGAGAAAGAGAAACAACTTGCACATGTACATTGGCTTCCCCATTCTCTGTCTTCCTTCCGCCTGGGCACTTTTGCATCACACTGCTCTCACTTAGCATCGCCCCCAGACACTGTCCTTCTTGTCAGTGTTCTCCAGAATCAAAGCCACAGACACAGTCAGAGTTGTTGCAGAAATCCTAGAGGACTCTTATTCTAAGCTATATTGGCAACCGAGACCAACCATACAATATTCAAATATCTGGGATATTTAAAAACTTTTTAAAAAAACCCACCCAAATGTCACTTCAGTAATTTCGATGGGAATGTCATCTGAAGCAATTGATAGGAAGTGACTTGAAACAGGCTAAGATGGAAAAGCTGAGTCCCAAACCAGAAAGGTGGCCAACCATTCTGAGTGGTAAGAGACAATGTTTTCAGTGTCTATTGCCATGACTCTCAGAACAGTGAATTGACGTGAGACACAGGTCAGTGTCACATTGTTCAATAGCTCAGTCACCTGAACATATGGGAACCATGCTAGTTGAAATGATTCTGGAGCAAGGTGAATTTTGTTAACAACTTTTGAGGATAAGAAAAAAAGATTACACCATGCTCAGGTTCAGTAGAAATACAAAACATTCAGTGAAAGCAAAAAGGCCTGTTCATAGCATGTAAGAAAGCACTTATCTTTTGCAGTTTTATCTCTACAACCATAACATGTCTCTTAAGTCAGTTAATTGTCGAAAAAGACCATGATGTTGAGACTGAGCATGAGGATTTCAGGTAAAATCCCCCAGTTCTAGATAAACAGAAACAGCTCTCTTTTCCTTACTAGCAAGGGCCTTGCGAGGACCCTACCATGTCCAAATGCCTGATACCCTGATGCTTTGTCTTCTGTGATCTGCTATTGTCACCTGAAGACTAGTGATCAGACTTCACAAAGAAATAAAGTATCAATCTTGATTCTGAGGGTAAATATCACAGTTCACTTGCTGAAGGAATTGTAGGACCCAGTTAACATGCATAGTTAGATATGTGGACCCCACAGTTAGAATAGGCCTGGATAAGGCAGGGTTGGGAAATAAAACACAAAGTTAGATACATAAAACCTCACTGACATGTGACTACTTTTTTTTTTTTAAGTAATATTGAATATCCTGCCACTTGGCCATAATTCTCAAAGTTAATCCTGGTCCTCTGCAGACTGGCTCTTAAAAGATGGGACTCATTGATGACTCACTGCTAAGAAAACAAAACTATAAATGGTAGATGAGTATGAGATACAAAGAAGTAAAGGGCCAGGAAGTTAAAATAAATTTGAATGGCCTGATATAGGAACACACTGCGAACTGGCTAAGTATATTATAACCTATAAAAATCTGAGAATGAAGGCTTGGCCTTGGCATATTATCTGCTTACAATTTCTTACTTTAGAAGTGCATTGGCACAGTACGTGTGTGTGTGTGTGTGTGTGTGTGTGTTGTATATGCATATATGTGTTTGTATGAACATATCTGTACATGTATACACATATGTTGGAGGGCAGAGGTTGACTTTGAGTGTAGTCTTTGATCATTCTTCACCAAACCTCCTTTCGTGATAGATTCTCTCATTGCACCTGCAGCTTTGATTCATTTGGGGTGGCTGGCCAAAAACTTTCCTCCTGTCTCCAACTTTCCTGTACTGGAATTATTCTAGGCACATTCTGGTATTTTCTGTGCCTGGAGCTTTAATGCAGAGATCCAAACTCGGACCCTCATGCTTATAAAGCAAGCATTTTACCAGCTGAGCCATCTCCTCAGGGCGACCCAGTTCCTTTCCTATTTAGTCAAGGCAACAAAGACTCTCCGGTAGTGAATGCCTTCTTCTTTCTGTTCTTTCAGGAGGAAGCTTGTTGAAACTCAGGGATTCAGAAAGCAGGCGTATTCAAGAACCACATAAAATAAGAGACGTAGACAAGTAGAGAAAGACACTATTCATAAAACATCACAAAATGTTAACCTTTAATGGGAAGGTTCTGGTGGAAAGGATCATTGAGCGTAAGACAGGTACGAAGAAATTGAACACCAGTCACACACCCTGTTCTGTTCTCTCACCGTAGCACAAAATAGAACATCAAACTCCATACAAAAAAAAACAAAGAAAATATCTCCAATAAAAGTAGGACTCAATATACGAGTAACAGCATCCAATGAACTGCATGATGTCAAGAAATAAAAGATCTATGTGGACCAGGATGAACCTAAATTTTAACACAGAAATTCAATGACACAAATTACCACCACCACCATCAGAATATATAAAATAAGTTAATTACAATTGCTGTATTGCTGGGAAGAAAAGTGACAAGTTTCTGATCTTGAAAATCACTTAGTGCTGCTACATTAAGTAAAATTCAAATTTGTCACACAATCCCCTTCATAATATAGCCCTCTTCAGATTCTTTCAAGCCTATTTCATAATGCATCTACAATATCCCATCATTCCACTCTGTTTTAGCCATGATGTTGACCTTCCCTGGGCCATTCTCCCTTGCCTTTTCATATTTCATCTTTATGACCAGAGGGCCTTAATTCCTGTAATTCTTTGAATTTGTTCATAACTTATAGCAATGGACATGACCCTACTTTGCATCTTACCTTATCTTTCTCTCTGTCTTTCTGTCTCTCTGTCTCTCAGTCTCAGTCTCTGTCTCTGTCTCTGTCTCTGTCTCTCTCTCTCCTTTCTTTCTTCTCTCTCTCTCTGTAAGCAACTCATCATTTAATCTTCTCCCATTGCTCCTTCCTCTTCACTCCCAATAGCAGTAAATAATGCAAGTGCTTTATATGCTGATACACAACAAGCTATAGAAATTGATACCATGCTGAAATTCTTTTATAAAATCTTTTTAAAATATATTTTTATTTTTCATTCTTTGTGAGTTTCATACATACATTTTAATCATACCAATCTTCTACTCCCCCTCCAGCACTTCCCAGAATTCCTCCTGCCACCTCTGGGTATCATTTCCTTAATCTGCCAAGTGTAATCATTGCTTTCTATGTGTTTAGGGAACATAGTGCTGTCCTCTGTAGCATGGGCAATATAACAGGAGCCACTACCTCAAAATAGTGGGCACTCCCTAGCCCTATAGCTTCCACTGTCATGTTTCTTAGTTAGAAGTATGGCTTAGTGAGTGCACCAGCACTTCTGCTGAATTGGTGACTGCCTTTAGGTGTGCTGTGGGTCATCTCAGCTGCCCTGAGTTCATGAATGCAATGGCATTACTGACTCTAAGGACACTATTTTGAGGCATTCCTGCCCAACCTTTGGCTTTTACAATCTTTCTGCATCTCATCCAAAATGTTCCCTGAGCTGGGTGGGTAGGTTGTATGATCTAGATGTCTCTTGTGGGACTGAGCATCTCAGAAGTCTGCCAGCTTTGGTTTCTGTATTGATCATTTGGTGGCCAGGGCAGGATAACCTTCCCTGGTGGGAACAGAAGAACGTGCAATAAACTTTGTAAGCAAAAGAGCTGCAGTTGACTGATGCAAAGACGGACCTTTGTGAAACAATTGAAACATGCATCAAACCATGGGGACTAGTTAGCACTTCGCTTCAAATTGGGTATAGAGACAAGTGTTTAAAAGACAGTTTAGTACTATATCCAGTTAGTAAATAATAGTACTGCCTTCTCTCCTAGAATCTATGTCCTCCCTAGTCATAGGTTCTTGGCCAGGGTTACAGTTCTAGGCAGGGAGTAGGCCTTGTTTTCTACCAGAATGGGTCTGTTACCCCCCTAGCAAGTCAATTATTGTATAATCATTGAGCATCTCCTATGGTGTCAATAAAACTTTCTAGGTCCTAGAGATAAAACAAAACCCCACAATATTGACTGTGTTTACATTTTAGAATAATAAATAGATATGCAAACAAAGTTTTACAGAACATATAGCTGTATATTCAGAATATATCAAAGGATAATTTTTTTAAAGTGTAGCATTCAAGCTCAAGTGGCCATTTATGTTGTGGGGATTTTTAAATGGCATTTTGTTAATTTTTTGAGAATTTTATATATTGTATTTTGAGCATATTCACCTTCACCTCCACTTCACACCCTACCCATCTTTCCATTCCTTCTCAACCAACTTTGCTATTTAATGTAAGTGGATGCTCACAATCAGCTTCCAACCTACTGGTTTAGAAGAAATTACATTCTGCTAAATCTCATATTTCTCTAAACATGCAATAAACTTTGTAAGCAAAAGACCTGTAGTTGACTGATGCAAAGATGGACCTTTGTGGAACAATTGAAGCATGTGTCAAATCATGGGGCTTAGTTAGCACTTCGCTTCAAGATGAGGAAGGAAGAAAGGATGTCATTACCAGAAAAACAGCTGGAGAAAAGCCACATGGAACTGAAACTGAGTATGACCTCAGGCAGGAAGAAACTCTTCCAGCCTGAACAATTGCAAAGAACAAGGAAGGAAGCTTCATCTTTGTGCAGCTCTCTGCTTTGTTTATTCCTTTAGTAAACATTGAGTATTGCTTTGTACAGGCACAACGCAAGGTACTGAGGGAAAGGTTGCCAAGGCCAGCAAATACAGGCAGACTTGCCTACCCCATACAATTGGTAGGGGAGGGATTTCCATCATCATACCAGAAATGAATCTAATGATGAAGGGGGTAGACAGACTATTCTCACGACTTTAGTATTATCTCGGTAAACATGGCAGGCCATTAGCCGTATGAAGTCCCTTCCATTACCACATCTTCATCTGGATCTCTCTAGTTCACCAAAGAACATAGAGTAAATTTGATTTACTTTGGATGAGTGTCGATTTCCAATCTCAAGGTTATTTTAAAGAGTAGGACAAAAGGCAAAAATGTCTTTTGCTCTGAGCTATGTGTTATGTGGGTGGTAGATCTTCCTCACTTTGTTTTTCTGGAGCCTGCTGGTACTGACCGTTGACACTGTGGGTCCAGTGCTCTCTTCCCAGAAACCACAGCTCGGAGCACGAATCTTTTCTTAAGCCACGCTTTTTAAAACAAGAAATTTGCTGAGTGCTGAAGCAAGAACTGTGTGAAAAATCAGTTTGCATAAGTCTAAATTAAGCCTGTTTCATTACTAATTAAATGAATTCATAAAATATCAGAATACATTTACTCTTGATTTGAATAAAAATGTTTTCAGATGTGTTTGATTAATTAATTATCTGTCTCTAGCTTCACTAGAAGCTAGAAGGCAAATAAAAGAAGGCTGATCAATTTAAATTTATTCTCACAGCTTTCTCTGGGCAAAGTGAAGTAGCCAAAGGAATCATCTGCTGCCTTGTGGGTTTCCATTATGGCTATGTTGCCAAGAAGTTACTGCGGAAATACAAGCTATGGATGTTTTTAATATTGAAAGGACACACTGAGTTTTAATAATAGATATCACTAGTGGATGTAGGCAAATAACCTCAAATTTCACTTGGGAAAAAAAAAAGTTAAATTTTATCCAGGTCCCCCTATCCGATGGTAAAACAATGCAAAATGTGCCCGTCAGTGCCATGGAAACTAGACTTAAGGATGTCATTGTTAATGCGATACCTAGGTCATTAGTTTACCAGATCAAAATTAGTCATGGGCCACTGAGAAGATTGAGAGGACTGCAACTCATCTGGCTTAACCCTTCCATGACCTTTCTCTGGGCTATCTATTTGCAATGCAAGAAGAAGAGGTGACCTGAACACAAGTGGTTAGGTGTGATTATCTTTTCAGCCAGGAGCAGTTGTGCTGCTGGTAAGAAGCAATATTGTTGAAAGTCAATTATAAACAAACAAACAAACAAACAAACAAAAAAACCCCAAAGTCTTCCAGCTGGCTGTTATGTCCAGGAAAGTTGGTCAGGTAAACTGAGCCATGTCAAGCATCTCCTCATTTTGCCAGGGAGTAGGTGATGACATAGGCACTGGAGAAGAAACCACTTGAGGATTAAACTGCTCTTGATGTGGTTGCAGAGTTAGCTCCGGGGTTAAGAGCACCCATCTGGAGCCTCACCATCTCCTCAAGCACCAGCATGTGTGGTGCACAGACATATGAAGGCAAAACACTCAGATACATAAAATAACAAGAATACATCTTTTAAAAAAGTTAAAAGTCTCCTGATGGAGTAGTTAGTCACTAATGATGCCATGGAATGCTGATGTGTGTGTGTGTGTGTGTGTGTGTGTGTGTGTGTGTGTTTGTGTGCTGTGTTTGAGAGAGAGAGAGAGAGAGAGAGAGAGAGAGAGAGAGAGAGAGAGAGAGAGATGATGATGATGATGAACTAAGGAAAAAAACATTTATTAATCATTAGTTTTGCATGAGTTTGAGTGGCATATTTTAACGACATTTAGTTCATGATGACACTGAAAATGTCCTAAATGGTATCTCTATACTTTCTCTGCTACACTTTAAACCCCCTAAATAAAACAGCCATTTTCATCTGTGGACTTCCTCTGTGAACTGGCCTGCTCTTAAGAGTAGAGGGGAAAAAAGAAGACCATAATATTTCTTTTAAATAAAAATCACAGTTTTGACAATGCAAGATTGGTTTCAGTTTAGATGTTTTCAATATTCTGTGATGTAAAAATTGTCTTATTTGCTGCTCTGACCTGTTTAAAACCAGACTGGTGTCTGGCACTTGACAGAAGAAATCCCCCTCATGCACAAGCATCTTATCCAATCCTCAGGTTGCTATGAGGTGGTTAATCCTACCTTCCCTGCCCAGATGGAGAAAAATAGATTTAAGAAGTCTGCAGCATTCGTTCTAGGCCATAACACTACCCTGAGACAGAAGAGAACTTAAACACTAGGTCTTTTCTCTCCTGCCACTGAAATATAGTGCATCTTAGATGTCAGAGAGGAGGTAACTTGTTCATTCCTTCTACATTTGGTAAGAGAATGGCCTTTCTTTAGTGCCCAGTCAATGTAAGAATAGCCACAAAGCTCACAGCATTACAAGGCACAGGGGACTCTTCTGGAGTTTGGAAAACTAAGGAAAGACCTTCAGAGAAGAAAGCTGGGCTGCACTTATGTGCTGTGGACAACAGAGTTCTTGAACCCTTCAAGAGTTTCTTGTCCCTTGCTCAGTTAATCAATGTATCCTACATAAACTACAGATCATATAATAGGAAAAAGAACCCACATAAGCTCCTTCCAACCCCCCAAGCCTTAAGCTCTTCCACATTGTTAAAGCTGGTGTCTGAACCACAGTTAGAACAAGGGCTCTTGGGGGAATTCAGAGCCATACAGGTGGAGGCTCTCACTGCTGCTTCCCAGCTCTGTCACCTGGCATCTGAGTCCCATAAGCAACAAGTCCAGGAAAGATAAATTGAAGAGGGATGTTTCTGTTCCCCACGACCAGGTGTGGAACAGCTGGTAAAGGCCAGGGGACCCTAAAGCTGTAAGCAATAAATTCTGTTGAAACTCTGGACACTTCACATCATTCTGGATTTCGCACATTAATAATCACTGCCCTGAGCAAAATGGAAGCTCAGGTATGTTCTGTCACTTTACTTTCCAACATACTCACACAGTCACCTGGTTTGCATTCACAGTGGGTCTTTGAAAAATGACAGACAGAAAGCTGTGATTTATACGAGTAGGTAATTAAGGTGAAGTGCCTGGAAGGGGAGTCTCATTTAAAGTTGTTTCATAGCCTTGGCTAGAAGATACCAAATTCGAAGAATCAATATGATAATTTCCTGAATATGTATATATTTACACACACACACACACACACACACACACACACACACACGTGCAAGTGTCTGTGTGAGAGACAGGGAGAGTAAACTGTTTATCAACTTAGCAATTTAGGTTCCTGGGATTGACTAGGGATATGAAGGCACAAATGCTAGTATTATGTTATGAGCTTCCTGTGAAAGTTTTCAAAGCAAAGGAGAAAAAACAATTAAACTTGATGCAATAAAACACTTGGCAATTTAGCAGAAACAAATTAAACTTACTTTTGTGTGTGACTATTCCTCTAGGTTCATCTGCAGTGGCAGATACAGGAGATTTTTTTTTTTTTGCTACATTATAATAATCTTAAATATTCATTTCTACATGAAGAACAGAATTGTACATGAGATATATATATAGGATATGGATTTGGCGTTTTGCATTTTCCTTGGTTTGTGGTTGAGAACTTATGTCCTCCTCAAAAAGAGGATAGCCCCCCAAAAAATGGATAGCCCCATTGTTTCGGCCTTTGATGGTGCAGCTGATGATTGTTCAGAGCGCTCAAGTGACAACTGAGCTGAGCTGACCCTCTGAACTTCCCTCTCATTTTATTTTCTATTGTTGTATAGTAAGGAAAGAAGAGAACAGCTATTGCCACAACTGGACTATAACTATAAAAGTCATTGGACTTTTAATGAGTTGTCTGTAAATTTAACCACGTAATTACTGAGGTAAGTAGGAGGGAAATTACATACAATGATATTTCTATGGCCCTGTGACACTAATCATTATACTTACTATTTCAAATCTATCATCATCGTTGTTGTCGTAGTCGTCATCATCATCATCATCATCATGTTAAATCAGGATGGAGAGATGCCTCAGCAAAGTGCTTTCCATTCTTCCAAAGAACCAGAATTTTTCCAGGCACCCAGGGTGAGTGGTCGCTATTGCCTGTAGCTCCAAGGCAATTTGCCACTCTCTTCTGGCTTCCCTGGATACTGCACTTGTCTCCACATACCCACATACAGACACACAGACACACACAGTCATAGAAACACACACACACACACACACACACACACACACACACACACACATACAGACACTGAAAAATAGAAATCTAAAGTAGTAAGCCATTGTTCAGCAGTTATTATTTTCCAAGCACTGAGCTAATATTTCATTTAGTCTTATCACTACTGTCATTTTATCCACATGGCACTTTCAACTCAGCATAATTCATTCACTCACATAGAATCCAAGTGGTAATGTGCTGGAACCAGGGTCTGAGATTAGGTGATATGACTGAAAACATCACACTGTTAGTTTCTATGCCATTCTGCTTCTAAAAACATCCAGGAACAATGACACCTCAGATAGCTAGGAGACTGTGTGAACATGTCAGCAGTATTTCTCTCCTAGTTCAAATCTTTTCCTTCAAAAAAAATCTAATGTAGCTCCTAAGGCAAATCCAGTTCTGCCTTCTGTGGTCCATAATCTACAGAGCATCGTTCCGTCTTACTGAATTTATAAGTTCCCTTTTTTAAAAAAAAGAGTGGCGGCCATCTCAGAGAAACACTGTGAAGAATGAATGCCTTGGTTTCTGCAGTGTTCTTTTTTTTTTATTAATTTATTCATATTACATCTAAATTGCTATTCCATCCCTTATATCCTCCCATTCCTCCCTCCCTCCCTCCTGCTTTCCCCCTACTCCCCTCCCCTATGACTGTGACTGAGGGGGAACTCCTCCCCCTGTATATGCTCATAGGGTATCAAGTCTCACAACAGATATATAGTAGGCGGTTAGCAAGTGCACTTCATGCCTGCCACACATGCCAAAGACTCCTTTCATTTTCAAAACTATAGTTGGCCTGCTCTAAAGTCTCATGCTATTTGTCCTTCCTTGTGAGAACATCACTGGTTTTAGTGACTTGTAAAGTAAGAGTGGCCCTGGGATAAACTTCTTCTTTGACTAAATGCTCCATAAGAGGGGATGGTGCATGTTGTAGCTGAAATTTTCATGTAGATATTCAGATAGGCAGGTGACGACAATACAAACAACCCTTTTAATTTTTAAAAAAATCAATTCGGTACCCAATTTCTTTGAGAACTAAAAGCTGAAAAAAAGAAGTTAAAATTGATAAACTATATGCAGAATTAGAAATAGCGTATAGTTACACAGTGACATCACCATAAAGAAAGCAACCCCCCTTGGAAGTAATGTTGAATGAGTAAGTTAATCAGGTTACTGCTTTACCTTGCTGTCTTGTGCATTGCAAAGCTGAGCAGTGGCTGCACAATTGACAGAAGTATAGAATTGCACTGTGACAAAGAATTATGAAAGCCACCAGCTTACATCACATAAGATCATTGGCTACAGATGAAGACAGAAATATATAAGCAGATTTTTATGGACACATGGATATGAAATAATTTTTATTGGTAAATAGAGCATAGGCATGTTCTATTTTACTATTTTAATCATTTAAATACTTAAGAAATAAATGTTAAAATACATAATACTCATTTTAAAAAAATAACAATTAGCAAGTTAAAAGGGGAAACCTATTGTTTTAATATTTAAGGTTCAGAAACATAGAGGATATATTATACAAAATAATGTTAGTTTATTAATATAAGTACTATCTTATGAAATGTGTCTGGACTAGTATCTTAAATTTAACTGTGAAAATAAAACAAGTGAAATAACTAAATCAGAGACAATCAAATAAATTAAAAAGTCTAGTCTACTAACTTTACTGATACAGTCTCAAAAAATTAATGACTACTTTGTAAGAATAAGTAAAATTAGCACAATACCTTCCTACTTGCTACTAATTAGAAACCTTCAAAAATCCAGGTGACTTAATGAAGTGTACTAAGTGACATTTAATAGGTATACTCATTCATTAAGTTATTAATGCATTCATGCACTAACCACACCTTCATTCATTATGTTCACTTATCCATTTATGTGTACATGAGGTTAAACATGCCTTGGGCACATGTGTGCCTCATGCTAGATGCTGAAGATGAAATGTCCCCACCAGGTCACTGCCCCAAGGTAGATCACAGCTTAGTAGGGGTTCCAGGCAAATACTCAAGTAACTATAATAAACAATTACTGTTTCTTTCATTTGAATGTGAATAGCTTTGCCTGAGGTGATCAGAACAAGCTTTTCAGAGACCTGACATCTTAGCTGGATCCTGACAGATAAGAAGCTGCTGATGGGAAAGGAGGAAGGTGGTCACCAGATGGAGAAGGTTAGGAAGAGGGCTAGCTCTGGCAGCGGATCCAATGGCCTGCAGTGATTGGGTAATAACAGCCTGGCTGATTCCAGGTGTTAGACTAGGAATGGCAGGAGAGAAGACTAAAGCATCACACTGAGAAGTGTTTAGCGGTCTTAATGTTCTCAGTGAGGAAGGCTATTCCTATAAGAAATGTAGATACTATTTTAGAGGAAAAATATTATAATCAGATCTTTATTTTGCAACATTCTTGCTGACTTTTTCAGCTTGAATTATAGTTAATAATGACTGGGTATATAGAAAGTTACTAAATCTAATAGTACTATAAAAGATAGCTGTATTTTTTGAGCTAATCCGTACACATTATGATTATTTTTTCAGGCTTTCCAAGACTGCTTGGCTAGGTTCAATGAACCATATATCATTTAGAATTATAAAATTATTTCACAAAGAGCTTAAAATTAATGCATAAAGTCAATTAATTGAAGCTCGTTAAACAATAAAAAGACTTTGAATTAACAACATTAAACTGTTATATAAGTGTTAAGTTACACTTCACCACTAAAAATAGTCACATGCTTTTGGAAGATGGCAGAGAGGACATCCAGGCCCATCCTTCTTGGGTCTCTAGAAGATAAGTCAGGGAGAGTTTGAGAGCAGCTGCCCCATGAGTAGAGTAATGGCAGAAAAGCAATGGTTTCAGCAGCAAGGAAATAAGCTTTTCTAGAAAGCAGAATGGAAGGAGGAAGAGTCTAGAGTCCTTTCTGGATGCTTTGTCTCCTCTTGTCAAGTGTTGGAGCCATGGCTTAAGACAAAGAGGAGGACTTGGAAAGTTCACAGTTATTTCTATACTGCGTAATTTAAAGAGGGAGAGGGGAAAGATAGAATGAGGGGTGGTGAATAGAGAAGAAGAGGAAATCAGAATAAGATTAGAAGCTCAAAAACAGAATCAGGGATTGGAAGAAGGGAAAGGAACAAAGAGAAAAGAGAAAGTATCCCCCAGATCCCACAATGTCTGAATGTTAACTTTGAATTCTCAGCTATGTGTGTTTAACTTGGAATACGCATAGAGAGGAAAGTGCTAAGGGTCAGTGAAGAGGAACTTTAATGGGGGGTGGGATATGTAGAACACACTGATACAAAGAGCTAAACGGGAATGACAGAACAGGGATGCTTAAATTGCAGTGGAAGAACAGAGGTCAGGGTGAAGAGAAACTGGAAGAAATAAATAACACTAAAACTGTTTTTGAAAAAGTCAGGTGAAACCTCCAACTGTTGAAGCCTCCACATAGGTAGTTAAAGTGGGATCATCTTATAGCTGGGCTGTGCTGGCTAAGTTCATGTCAACTAATCACAAGTTACAGTTATCAGAGTAGGGAGCCTCAGTGGAGAAAAGGCCTCTGTAAGATCAGGCTATATGCATGCTTGTAGGGCATTTTGTTAATTACTGGTTGATATGGGTGAGCTCAGCCTATTACGGGTGGTGCCACTCCAATTCTGGCAGTCCTCAGTTCTTTTTTAAAAACATATATATTTATTTTATTACACATGAATAAACAAGCTCCATACAGCAGGGAGAACCATGAGACAGTCATGAGTTATATAAATGTTACATTCATAGTGATTTGGCTATTTGTATTTGCCAAACTTGAAATAAACATCTGTCCTATCTTGTTGGGTCTAAATTTCTGAATGAGATTCAATGTCTATCATATCTCGTCTCTATTGGCTTAAATCCTTTATCTTGATCTAAAAAGATCTTATCCCCTAACCAACTCAACTTCATTGTAAAACTAAACTATCTGGTCTTCAACCCTCCTGGGTTCTTTAAGAAAAGTGGCCTGAGAAAGCCACAAGGAATAAGCCAGTAAGCAGCACTCCTCCATGGCCTCTGCAACAGCTTTTGCCTCCAGATTTTTGTTCTGTTTGAGTTCCTGTCCTGATTATCACCAATGATAAACAGTAACGTTGGCTTGTAAGTCAAATAAACCTTTCCCTCTGCAATTTACTTTTGGTTGTAGTGTTTGATCACAGCAATAGAAATGCTAACAAAGACATGGACAGTAATGCTCCTACTAGACACCCCAGGATAACAAACAAGAAGCGCAGTGCCAAAGGTCGGTTACCATCCAGAAATTGACAGTTGGACCCTATTTTGAAGACACTTCAGTTATAGGACATGGATAAATCAATTTAGTACGGCCTAGAGATTGCATCCCTTCTGCTAGCTTTAATGATGCTAGGAGGTGGGGTGCTGAACACACTACAGAAGAGAAAAGTAATCACCAGTCATACCCAGCCCTAATCCCTGTGAGATACAACAATGACTGATCAAACAAGGCATGCTCACTAGTGCGTTAGTGGCACAAATATCATGGAAATAACTATCCATTTTCTGATTGGATTCGATTCTTATTCCAAGAAAATGCTGCCTGTACCTGGTACTATTTTCAGACCAAGAACCTGTGACTAGAAAGGATATAGTCCCCATGAGAGAATCTATTACTATTATTTTGTTAAATGGACAATGTATTAAATTGACTCTTAGTGGCTTATCATTAATACCCACAGATCGATGCATCTTCCAAACTTCATCTGAGAGGCTTCTATTTTCAACAGATGGTGATTAGCACCGAGACTCACAAGTGACCAGGATGCACAGAGTAAGAGACTGAAGAATGTCGAGCCATAAATGAAACACCCCTTTTTTCCAAGGTCTAGGGATCATGGTGGAAGGGGGATCCTCTATCCCACTACATTCCTTTCTTTCTTTCACCACATTCATCTCATTATTTTTTTTCATGTGCACAGATATTCACACTCCAAATTTATGCTAAATAAAAATACATGGCTTTATATAAAATATAGGATTCACAAATGAGAGAGAATGTGTAATATTTGTCTTCCTGAGTCTGTAAATTCATTCACAATGGTCTTTTTCAGTTGCATCCATTTCTATGCCATACTATAATGGCCTCTTCTCAGTTGTCTAATTGGGTGCCATTCAGGCACAGGGCTCTTTGTACAGGGTCTATTATAGAAACTCAGGGAAAGTTGCAGAAAACTAGGTTGAGAGCCCTGGCCAGCAGCATACCTACAGATAAAGGCAGGAGGTTTTGATTCAGATCTGCAAAGTTTTTCATGTGGTAAAAATCTGGTTTAAAAAATAGATCAGAGTGAGATTCCATAGCTCCTAGGAAAAGGTGCAAAGACACAAAAGTACTACAAGAAGCCATGTTCTGAAGCATGCCATTAGAGAGTTTTCCAACAGCCCTATCAAATTTCTAACGACAGAGAAACAGCTGCGACTGTAATATCCACTGCCCAATCCACACAACTTTTGCTGTGGGGCACATTAACATAAAGATCAACATAAGAGATATAATATCACAAAGGCTCGGCTCTCATGGAAGGCATTAACTTAAATAGTCAGGAAAGAAAAACAAGAAAGTCTAGAGGTAGATTATGTACATGGCATCTATATAAATAATGATATAGACTCTACACCTGTTCCCTTGCAAGGGACCTTATAGAGAAAGAAGTTGAACTTGTGATCATGCATATGATGGCAATATAGCAAGATTTTGCCACTGTACCCAGATGAGGAAGTATGTGGAGACAGACACCACATCAATGCCCACACAAGTGAGCATGGTGGAGAGAACCACTCTGCATGCTTGCTTCCTTTGCTTTTTAAAGTTTCTTATTTAGTATCTGAGTCTAAGCATGAACTCCTGCATGTGTTCAAAGACAATACCAAGAAGTAGTTGGATAAAATAAGTAAGTAAATATAAAACATGAGAGAGGAATTCAGTAAAAAGATAGAAATATTTAGAAACAAATAGAAAATTTTGAGTGTAAATCTCAATATATAATACTTAATACTCAGGAGGAAGGTTCATGTATCTAATGGAAGGTCAGCTGTCAGAGATTGATGACCAGGAGGATGAATTAGAATATTTAGACAAATGTAAAGATAAAATTATAAGAAAACACAAACAGAATCCAAGAGAGATGGTTTAATTGTTAAAATGATGCTATGCAAAAATGAGGGCCTGTTCAGATCCTAAACACCCACAGGGGGCAAAACGTTCAACGATACATGACTGTAATCTCCAACACTGGGAGGTTGAGATAGGAGCATGCCAGGGCACTTGTGGCCAGCCCATCTATCAAAATCACTGTACCCTGGGTTCAATAAGAGTTCCTGACTCATAAGATACAAGATGAAGAATGATTAGGAGTTGGTGCAGGAGATCCAAGATGGTGGTGCTGGTGCCGAGTACTCACTGTATCTGAACAGCAAGACATCAGTGAAAGGAGAGTAACTGACCGGCCTGCAGTGGACCCTCAAACCCCAAACATCTAACTTTCTCAGGTGAGAGAAGAACCCACAATGTGGGAAACTCATGAGTCTGACCCCAGGCCAACTGGCTAAACCCCAGTAAAACTCCCGGACTCCAATCAGCATAGACTCAGCTTCAGCCCAGTACCTGGGCACAGATCCAACCACCTGTGCTCACCCTCACTGGGCTGAGGCTTTCTGGATACCACAGCTTGCATCTCCAACCTCAGATCTTCATATGAAGTAGTTACCTTCTAGGACAGGGACACAAGGCTCCAACCTCAGGTGCCCACAGAGGAAACTTTCAGAGTACCAAGGCTTACGGCTCTAACCTCCACCCTTCTTGTGAAGTGGATACCTTCTGATACCAGGGCAAGCGTATCTAACGTTGGGGTGCACAGTGTCTGAGCACAATGACTGCAAAGGGCTATAAAATGGTTTTCTAAGCAAACAGACTCAAGAAGCAAGCTGGTGTAGCCATCCTAACATCTAATAAAATAGGTTTTCCACTAAAATCAATCAAAAGAGATGAGGAAGGACATTTCATACTCATCAAAGAAAAAGTCCACCAAGATGACATCTCAATTCTGAACATCTATGTTCCAAACACAAGGGCACCCACATTCATAGAAGAAACATTACTAAAGCTTAAATCACATATCAACCCCCACACATTAATAGTGAGACACTTTGACACCCCATTTGCACCAATGGATAGATCATCAAGACAGAAACCAAATGAGGAAATAATGAAACTAACAGATATCATGAAATAAAATGGACCTAATAGACATCTACAGAACTTTTTACCAAAACACACACACACACACACACACACACACACACACACACACACAAATACCTTCTTCTCAGCACCTCAGAGAACCTTCTCCAAATTTGACCATATAGTCAGTCACAAAGCAAGCTTCAACAGGTGCAAGAAAATTGAAACAATCCCTTGAATCTTATCAGACCACCATGGACTAAAGTTGAACCTCAACAGTAGAAATAACAAAAAGCCTACACACACATAGAAACTGAACAATTTTTAACTCAAGGACAATTGGGTCAGGGAAGAAAGAATGAAATTAAAGACTTGTTAGAATTCAATGAAAATGAAGGCAAAACATACCCAACCTATGGAAAACAATGAAAGCAGTACTAAGAGGAAAATTCACAGTACTATGTGCCTTCATAAAGAGATAGGAGACATCTCATATAAGCAACATATCTGAAAGTCCTAGAAAGAAATGAAGCAGACATACCCAAAAGTAGACTGCTGGAAATAATAAAACTCAGAGCTGAAATCAATAAATTAGAAACAAAGAAAACAATTCAAAGAATCAATAAAACCAAGAGCTGGTTCTTTGAGAAAATCAACAATATAGTCAAACTAACTAAAAGGCAAAGGGAGAGTATCCAAACAAACTAAATCAGAAATGAAAAAGGAGTTGTAACAACAGACATTGAGGAAATCCAAAGAACCATTAGGTCTTATTTGAAAAGCCTATATACCACAAAATTTGAGACTCTAAATGATATGGACAATTTCCTTGATAGATCCCACTTACCAAAATGGAATCAATATCAGGTAAACAATTGAAACAGTCTTATAATCTCTAAAGAAATGGAAGCAGTCATCAAATTCTCCCAACCAAAAAAAGTCCAGGACCAGATGGATTCAGCACAGAATTCTACCAGACCTTCAAAGAAGAGATAATACCAATTCTCTTCAAACTATTCCATAAAATAGAAACAGAAGGAATACTACAAAACTCATTCTATGAAGCCACAGTCATCTTGACAGCTAAACTACACAAAGACCCAACAAAGAAGGAAAATTTCCAACCAGTTTCCCTTATGAACATTGATGCAAAAATACGCAATAAAATACTTGCAAACCGAATCCAAGAATACATGAAAAATATCATCCACCATGACCCAATAAAGCCTCATCCAGGCATGCAGGGGTGGTTCAATTTATGGAAATCCATTAATGTAATCCACCATATAAACAAACTGAAAAACAGCCCACATGATCATCTTTTTAGATGCTGATAAAGCATTGGAGAAAATCCAGCACCCATTGATGTTAAAAGCCCTGGAGAGATCAGGGATACAAGGAACATATCTAAACATATATAGCAAGCCTATAGCCAACATCGAACTAAACAGACAGAAACTTAAATCAATTCCAATGAAGTCAGGAACAAGAAAAGGCTGTCCACAGTTGAGTGGAGAGTGGGATATGACTTTCTCATGTACTCTGGTGCCTCACATTTGACCATGTCCCCTGGAGGAGGAGACCTGGTGGCACTCAGAGGAAGGACAGCAGGTAGCCAAGAAGAGACTTGATACCCTATGAGCATATACAGGGGGAGGTAATCCCCCTCAGGAACAGTCATAGGGGAGGGGAATAATGGGAAAATGGGGGGGGGGGAGGAAAGAATGAGAGGATACAAGGGATGGCATAAACATTGAGATGTAACAAGAATAAATTAATAAAATTTTTTTTTTAAAAAGCCAGGATGAAAATATTTAAAAAAAAAAAAGGCTGTCTACTCTCTCTGAGCCTCTTCAATATAGTGCTTGAAGCCCTAGGCAAAGCAATAAGACAACTAAAGTACATCAGGAAGATACAAATTGGAAAGGAAGAAGTCAAAGTATCAGTATTCATGGATGATATAATAGTATACATAAGTGATCCAAAAAATTCTATGAAGGAACTCCTATAGCTGATAAACACCTTCAACAAAATGGCTAGTTACAAAAAACAAACAAACAAACAAACAAACAAAAACAACCAACCAACCAAACATCTTTCCTTTATACAAATACAAATGGGCTGAGAAAGAAATTAGGGAAACAGTGCCTTTTACAGTAGTCACAAAAAACCTAAGACACCAAAGAAATGTTCAATGTCCTTACTCATCAGGGAAATGCAAATAAAAACCACCCTAAGATTCCATCTTATGCCTATCAGAATGGCTAAAATCAAAAACTCAAATGACAGCACTTGCTGCCAAGGATGTGGAGAAAAGAGAACACTCCTCCATTGCTGGTGGGAGTGCAAACTTATACAACCACTTTGGATATCAATCTGGCGCTTTCTCAGAAAATTTGGAAAAGGACCTAGACCCACCGCCTACTTAGATATAGTCTGTAGGCAGCACAGTCACCATGTGAGTCCTATAATATGCAGAGTAGGGGCTGCCTCTGACAACCCTGTTGCTCACTCATTGATTCCTTCGCCCTGGTTGGGAGGCCATGCCAGGCCACAGGGGAAGAGGATTCAGGCAGTCCTGTTGAGACTTGATAAGCTGGGGTCAATGGTAGAGGAGGAGGGTTTCACCTGTCTAAGGACTAGAGGAAGGGGGAGAGGTGGGAAGAAGGATGGAGGGTAGGGTCAGGAAGAGATGTGTAAGGAGGCTACAATCAGGATGTAGAGTTAATAAAATAAAAATAAACAAACATAAAAAAGGAGAGAGGAAGAGTTGATGCATATATGTTTACGAGAATAATGTGTTCTATGTTAAATCTTCCCTAGATTAGAATTAAGAGTCCTTTTTATCTTCTGGTAGTGTACTTTGAAGTCTGTTTTGTCAGATACTGGGATAGTTATACCTGCTTGTTTCCTGGTATCATTAAGTTTTTTGTCCATCTCTTTACTTGAAAGTGGTACATAGCTTTAAAGCTAAGATGCCTTTCTTGTTGACAACTCATAGATGGGTTTTGTGTTTTGTTCCATTCAGCTAGCCTGTGTCTTTTCATTAGAAAATTGAAGCCATTAATATTTCAAAAATATTACTGAAATAAAAGTTTACTGTTGTCAATGTGCGGCTTGTTGGCTTTTGGTAATGTTTGTGTTCTCAGCAGTACTTTTGTTTTTAATAATTATACCTTTGTGTTTCTTCCTGCATTCTCTTGGCCATGTTAATTCCTCTCTTCAGCTGGAAATACTGATTCCAGTGTTTTACTTAAGTTTTATTTGTTGAATATAACATTTTTAGGGTGTTCAGATCATAAAAAGCTGCCTCTTCCTTTAACCATATGGAGTAGTTTTGCTGGGTTATTATATAACGGAATTTTATCCAGTCAAAGGGAAGAATGACATTATATCATTTACTGGGAAGTGGGTGGGAATGAGCATAATGAAATAAACCAGACTGAGATTGACAAATACCACCTTTTCTTTCATTTGTGAACCCTACATTTCTATATAGATTAAGTCATTTATACATAAAATACATTTATAGATATGCATGCGTATGCACAGACCTACAGATGAAATCACAAGAGGGAGTATACAGGAGAGGAGGAAGCACTAATGGGAGGGAAACGGGGAGAAAGGAGTGGGTGAATATGATCAAAGTATATTATATAATAGAGTATATCATAAATAAATCATCATTTTATTTTAAAATAGAATAAATCTTTTGTTATATACAACTGATACACAACAAAATATTTTTAAAATAAGTAACATCAATTATAGCTTAAAATATTTACAAGGCAAGTAATTTACAATTCACTTTAGCAAGGGAAAAGGTACTCAAAGTAATAAACTGCCATTGAATCTTAGTAGATGTGAATTATTTTGAATGTTTAATTTTTTAGAACCTGGATTTCAGACTATAATTTGTATAAAACCAAAAAGGAAAAAATACCAACATAAAACTAACTGCACATTAAGGGAATTTGTTCAAAGAAAGTAAAACAGCTTTACTGCTTTGCAGTTATTCTGCTGAGAGACAAGTTTGTGTTACACTGACTGAGGAAAATGATACATCTCAGAACATTAGTGATATGGCAATGTTTTGATGAGAAAGATTTATCTATTGGCTCTGCTGTCATCTAGATTCTTCTTACTGGGAACATGAAATTAGCTAGAGAGACGCCAGTCCGTTGGTCAGAAATACCAAGGTTGGAAGACAAGTTAAAGGGTGCATTGTCCTGCATATTACAAGCACATGAAAAAAAAAAAAAAAAAAAAAAAAAAAAGGATCAAACGACAATCCAGAGAGAAAGAATGTGAAGACAATAGTCAGAAAGGAAGAGCAAAATCTTGTGGGACAACAAAAGAATTTAAGCATTTTTAGCAATAAGTAGGCAACTTAGCTATGGACTCCTTTTTTTTTTTCCAGTTTTTTAAGACAGGATTTCTCTGTGTTGACCTTGGCTGGCTTGGACTCACTTTGTAGACCTAGCTGGCCTTGAACTCACAGCGATCTGCCTGCCTCTGACTCCCAAGCGCTGGGATTAAAGGCATTCACCACTATGCATACAATAGACCTATTCAATAGGCCAAATGTCTTCTTATCATTCAGTTCTTTCTATTCCAGGGAAGAAATAGTATCTATTATTTCAATACAAACTTCCCTATATCATTATGCAATCTTCAAATCTGTGTTCAATGTTTTTGAGAACTGCATCATTGAAGACAATGGTGGAATATAGACATAGAAATGGACCACTTTAATACTGTTGGTATGAGAAGTAAAAGTGTCATAAACTCTTGTTCATCCATAATAATTTTATTTAATCTTGTGATATATTGATGAGCACCTGTATCATTTTATCCTATGTAAAAATTAGTCATTGAGGACGGGGTGAATGGCCAATGAACTTACTTATAAGTAAAGAGAAAGATTGGGAAAATATAAGATATTGCTGTTTTCATAATAAAAAGCTGAGTTTGTACATCAAAACCTAAGTGATTATTTTATGATCCTGGAACTAGTCTACAGCAAATGCTTTTGATGTATCTGTGGGAAACTGAGTCCACAATTTTTAACCATTTTCTCTTCAATTATAGACAGCTATGAGAGGTCTGGAATGAAGAATGGACCCATTTTGGGAATAACACCATGTAAACTCTTTTAGAGAAGGGAAAAATGTTTTAGGGCAGCTGAAAAAGCCTAACCTGACTTCTTTAAACTCTAAATGACATGTCAATATTTACTCAGCTTGCCTCCATTCATTTTTCCGGCCTTGCATCATATTAGTCTAATTAAAAACTATGTTTCCAAGAAGGGTAGGAAACACAAACCAGGATGTGGCTTCACTTCCCACAGGAATACAAGATCTAATATTGTGCACTTAAGTATACATCCTATACTTAAGTAAAAACCTCCCTTGTACAAATTTAACAAAGAAAGAATCTCTATCTTTAGTAATGAAATGGATGACTAAGGAAGTGAGTACAAGGATGAATGGACCAGCTCAGTCGTAGTGGTGCACACCTTTAATGCCAGCATTTGGGAGGCAGAGGCAGGAGGATCTCTGAGTTCAAGATCAGGTCATCTACAGAGTGAGTTCCAGGACAGCCAAGGATACACAGAGAAATCCTGTCTCAAAAAAAAAAAAAAAAAAAAAAAAAAAAAAAAGCAATAAATTTCAACCAACCAGAAACAAGAACTTTTTATAATGTTGATCATTGTAATCTCAGCTCTAATACACACACACATGAGCGCATACACTCACGCCACACACACACACACACACACACACACACACACACACACACACACACACACACACATAATGTTCTGGATGCTTAATGTTAGAAATGGATTGATGGATGGCTTAAAAAGGCCTTGGGCTCTTAAGGAGCAGGGACTGTGATTTTTACCTGAAGTTATAGACTTAATGTAGCTTATTAAGTAAGAAGAAGGTCTAGTAAGTGCTTACAATGTCTTAAAAAGTTCCCACAATCCCCAGGTATAAGTGGGATATCTATATCACACCCCCTCCATGCAAGGCTTGAGGACCATTACAAGATATGAGGCAGAAGACAGTTAAGAGACAGAGGTCAAGTTTGATCATTGCAAAGCAGTGTCTTCTTGATGTGACAGGACAGCTGCACACAAAAACTCATAGGAGCTATGGATGGCTGTTCAAGAACAACCAATCTACACTCCAGAAGGGAGCGGGGAGGGTCTTCTGCATTACCTACTGGGCTGAGAAACTATTGGCAGTTTATGACCTGTTAAGGACGGTGAGTCAGTTTTCTTTAATGGTGTGTCCCCTGGTAGATCAACCATAATCCAGTGAATAGTCTCACATTATGAATATGTATGAAATGTAAACTTGGACTTTGTGGGCTATAAAATAAAAATAACATAGTGTTGCAAGTGGGTGGGGGTTGGGAATAGGCCTCAGAATAGTTGAGGGAAGAGTATGAGGTGAATGTGATAAAAATCCATATGCATTAAATACTTAAATAAAATATTATATATATTTATTAATGTTTAAAACCTCTCCCTCCAACATTTTTGATGATATAAAGCAGAAGGAAGTGTTTTTATTCCTCATAATGAGCTTCTAACAGAAGACTTGCCTTCAACCATTCTGAGCTCTGTATGGGATTGTGAGGTGGAGACAGTGGATCCAGAAATAAACCAAACACTGGCAATGAAAATTGGCTTCTTCAATCAGTCTTACAGAAATGTGTATTTACTGCTGGTTATAAAAACTTTATTACCTTTTTACAACTCTAGCTGTCCAATGTTTGATTTAACCAGAAAACATGCTAGTAATTTGCTCCTTGCTATGTGCATATTTTTCAAGATCTAGATGTAATGGCATAGTTCTGCAGTTGTGGCTTTGCTTACAGGAGTCAGAACGTCCAATGGAGATTGCAGATCATAGACAAGACACTGAGAGAGAATGTCTGTCAGATGAGGACTTGTATGTTTAGGTTAAATTCAGACACGTTGCAATGGGAAACTTGTCTAAGTTGAATATAAACTTTGTTATGACTTTCTGTATGTAAAATTAGCATGATCTACAGAACTTGTGTGGAATGTGCTGTGTAATTAAATGAAACATTTGAGACTCATATAGGGCCACTTTGTGGAGAAGTTGGAAGGACTTGCATTAGTGGGCCTCAATAAAAGGCAGGCCATCTCTGTTTCCTTCTTTTCAATATATCCACTCCATGTATCCCCATGGGGCCTGAATCCTCTAGAGAATATACTTTAGCTTTTATTTAGAAGTGATATTAAGGCACATGTTTTATTAGGTGCTACTGCATGCTTGTATCCCCGCATGGGGACTCACTCTAAAACTTCTCTGGAGAAACATCAATTATTTATAATTATGGGATTTGATTCACTCTTAGAAAACCAATTAGAGCACCTAAATGTAATATTAAAAAAATATAGGAATATATAGCCCTTCTCTAAAACTGAGGCTATTCGAAGGAAAAGAAACTTTCTTGATTAAAACAAACAAAAACCAATGTATTAGTTCTATTAAGGCTATTACTGTTTAACTTATCTGGAGACCCAGTTATATGTGCTGCCTCTCAGGAAACCAGGTAGGGTTGGGGGTGAAGACTAACGGGAAACTATAAAGCTCCTGGAATGGACAGGAGTGTAAATCATTTACAGGTTCAGTCAGTTCTAACCCCAAGAATGTACTGCTGGGGAAAGGATTATCTAAACAGTATTTCTTTCCCAGGCTTCTCTTCAGAGGAAGCAGCTGGCTTGGATTGAATGAAATGGATATGAAAACTCAATAGAAATGTTTCTCAACACTTCCCAGACTCAGGTAAGAGGGGATAGAAGAATGTGTTCCACCATGTCCATTTATTTCTTCCCCTTTTGATTTCCTGGAGGAAAGAAGATAGGAAAAAAATTTTACGCAGGTTGCTTTAGCCATTGAATTTTTAGCTGAGTAGCATATGACAGATTTACAAGACCCCAGTGAATAACAAAGCTACCCTTCTCTTACCCAACCACTCTGAAATCATGGTGTCTATTGAGAAGTCAGACAAAGCGAGTAATTTGATAAGATTATGCCAAAATATCAATTTTGTACCTAGGTGCTCTTCACTTATTTATTACATATTGAATCCCTCTGCAGAAGTATTGTGCCAAATAACAGGCTTTTGCTCAGCTCCAGTCAGGCACCCTTTGTACAGTGAAGGGCTGAGCTCTCCAAACAGCAAACAGAGCTAGCAGTTCAACTGTGTTTGCCTAAATCTAAAGCCCAGGCAGAAGTAAAAGAGGTGAGAAGTGGTAAGGTAAAGACATCTGCCCTAACAGACGGGGGGGGGGGGGGGGGGGGGGGGAATTGTAACAGCCGACAGGCTCAAGTCCTCCACACCTTCAAATGCCTTGAGGCAATACCACAGTTAGAGTTCATTGTGTTTGGAATGTAAGGAGATTATTTTTAGATGGCCTTTCAAAAGCAGGGGTAGTTCTATATTATAATCGTGTACTTCTGAAAGTGAGAAGTAATATAATCTCAAAATCTGGATATTGCATACAGCCCCCATGCTTTTCCAGCCCGTCCACCCTGTGCCATTTAGTTAATGGCACTTTCTCTCTTCTGCTTCCAATTAGCACAAGTTACTGCGGCTGATGTTCTTGGAAAGGACACCTTGTTAAGTTAAAAGTAGCTGAAGCTGTAGCTCTGTATGAAGCTGCAAGAAAGGCTGCTAGAGCTGCATAGTGATAAGCAGGGTGTCTTGGAAGAACAGTAGCCTCCTACCATGTCTGAGACCATTTATTCACTGTAGCACAGGTTTCAACAGGTACATTTTCAAATATTTGAACTGTTGCTATTTCCTCTGTCTGGGATGGTCAAGGATACCCTAGCTCCATCATTCTGCACCTAACTAAAAGAGGGCTGAGTTTTAAATTTATCTGCTATATGTTATGCTTCTTAATGACAAACATGTGCAATATAATACACAAGGATAAGACACTAATTTTATGAATGCTCTTGGAATTTTGCTTCCAAAATAACATGGCAGGTGGTCCCATGCCTGAAAGCAATTGGAAGCTAGGTGCTATGTCAAGATAATTGCCATGCTCTGAATCTTTATCTGCTTTTATCCTCCTTATCTCTAGCAACCTAACAGCATAAAAACAAATCTTAATTTTAAAAATTTGTTCTTCAAAAACAAGCACCAGAAGTGGGCAGGGGATGGTTCAGTGGGTGAAAGCCCTAGCTTTTCAAGCACAAGAATCTAAAGGCATGGGCTCAAATATGTGACCTCCACATATATAATTGGGCTTGGCTGTGAGCGCTTGTAACCCCAGCATTAAGAGGCAAGGGATCTCAAGAGCTCCCTGGCCAGCCATGTTAACTAAGAAGGCAAGCTTCCAATTTAATGAGCGACTGTCTAAAAGGAAAGATGTCAAAAAGTAGAGGAAGACACGTGACATCTTGCTTAGGCTTCCATATTTGTGCACATTGGTTTACCTGGTCGCATATGCCCATATATTCACATGCATCACACACACACACACACACACACACACACACACACACACACACACACACACACAAAAGAGGGATATAGGACATACAAGACTTTTCTCAAAAGCTCCCAGGTAAAAGTTCATACATACATCCCAAAAAAAGATCAGATCTTAAATTGTAGAAAAATGTAACCACACCCAATAATTAGCTAATTATTGAGGTATTCTCGTAATTGGTGGAGAGGACTAAATTATTCATTGCTCTCTAAAACCACATCTCTATTAGTCCTAATTCCAACCTAGTAGCCCAAGTGCCTAAATTTGCACATTCAAGGTAATGTTCAGGTTCCTCACTATTCAACTTATTTTCTATACAGCAATTGTGATTGTCAGCACTCCTTAATTGTTACCATCACACCTAAATTCCAATTTTGTTATAGGCTAGGCTAAACAATGCACCTGAAGGGAGACTCCAGAGCCAGGCAAATATCTCCTGGCAAATGCTAACATGTAGTTCAACACCAAGGCACAGAACTTGGTAGCCTCTTTGAATCATAGACTGTGAGCAGGAACTGACGCAGCAGGGTTAAATCAGCACCAAGGACAGCGTCAACAGCGTCAGCATTGGATTTTACCAAATGACTTACTCTGGACTAACAAACTCTACTTCCGCTTTGCAGGGTCCTCGGATGTGAGTGTTCATAAAACGCAGCACTCTACTCCAAATCCTCTAAATCTAAGATAGATACCACGTAATTATTTATCACATAAATTTTACAGATGTATCAAGTGCATACCACTATCAGTGAAGCTATTGATCTGTTATTCTCAGGCCTGAAAATGTCTCAGAATCACTAGGAAGTATGATTGAACTTGTATTTCTTGGAAACTCTCACATAATTTAATCCAAATTATGATTACTGATGTCTGAGTATTTCTCTTTCTAGTTATATTCTGATGTTGTTTATTCAGAAAGTTTCTTTTGAAAACGCTGACTTCCATAGATGGCAATGCCAGCTTGCCTCAAGACAAGCTTTCTAATTGAAGAAATTGATTCATTCATCAAGTAGCTCTTAGTTAACAGGTATAATTCTTACTATTTTAGTGACTTGGTACTTTGTCTGTAGAAACTCTTGAGTTCTCAGTGGTCTCAGAATCCTTTCAATTAAATCAGTAAACCCAGTTTCATAATAGGTTGAGAATACGGACTGATCAAGCCAACAGTAGTTTATCATTGTGATTCATGGTGAGCAATGAAGCTTGCTGTAAGATGATTCTTCTCTCTTTTCTGATGTAAAATACGAATATTTTCACCTGACCTCTGTGGCTTTTTAATTTCTCTTTAATTTTCCTCACATATTTTAGCATTATTTCATTTCATTTAGGTCCCCTTAAAGGGTAGATATTGAAATCATAGTTTCTGTCATCCATTGTGATATATTTGGGGAAGGAGTCATAATAGTGGAAAAACTTAGAAACAGGCCATTGTGATGTTCTTCAATCCTTACTTGGAAGTAGAGATAGAAAGATCATATGAAGACACTGCAAAAAGATGGTATGTGACTAAAGCCATATGGGCATAGGTGTATGAGACCAGGAATGACATTCATTGATGACAAACACCAGGAATCTGAAGTAATGAAAGATTCTACAATAGAGATATCAGAGAGAACATGACTCTTTCAATGCCTTCACTTCAAACTTCCAACCATCAGCATTGTGAGAAAATTACTTTATTTTTACATTAAAACCATTGGTTTGGGGAGGCACTTTGTTATAGCAGCCATATAAAACCAACATGCTCATTACAAGTCGGTGAACACATGCAATAATATATTGCTCTGTAGCACAAAAGTTACTCGGCCTGTTATTGCTACATATACCCGGAATCTCAATCCTGGGTAATCTGATGTAGGAGGATTATAAGTTTGAGGCTAGCCTGGGCAGTTTGAGGCTAACCTGGTCTACTGATATGCTTGCTGCCTCAACAGCAAACTCAACTGAGATGTTGCATTTCATCAAACTAAAAATTTTATATGAATATAAACTTCTAAAATGTCACCTGATACTGTGAATTTCCTAGATAAAAAAGATTGGGAAATGTCACTATGAACCAGGTCAAATTCTGACAGTTTTAAAATAGAAATTTAAATTCAAAAGATAAGGGACTATTGCCCTGCAATGAAATGTCCCATAGGCCTAGTGCTAAGTGGGTTGATCCAAAGGCAAAAGTTCTGTCCTGAGAGAGTGAATTTTAAAACATGAAGAAAATGAACAAGCTTTATAGTGCTAATATTAAAAATATTTTCTCTTCCAATTACGTTAAATGCACACCACGTCATCATAACCTATAGATAACCGACCACAATAGCACGCCACGACTTCCTACCCTTGTCTAGACAGTAAATGTGAAGATAAATGTAACCCTGACTCCTTGCATGCATTTATCAAAAAGGCACATGAGGAGCCATGTAAGTATGCACTATTCTTAAGCTTTTAATGTGTCAATCAAAACAAATATAAAGAAATTAATTAGGCTTATCTTATGCATAGCTTCTAAATAATGTCCAACATAAACACTAGGCACAGGGAATAGATGTTTTAGCTGGCATGCCTAGAAAAAAAGGACATTGGGTCATGCATGTGAATACTCCAATTCATTTATTTCATGATTTCTAAGGTGTCTGTGCTGGATTTAAGATATAATTCAAAATTTAATGAGTTCACACTCTTTATTTGATAATTTATTTCAACTCTATTTTATAGAAAAAATTATTTCAACTGTCAAGAAATGTTTTGGTCATATTCATCATTCATTCCAGTAACTGCACATTGAAAATAATTGTTCGGGCCTGAGAGATGGCTCAGAGGTTAAGAGAGCTGGCTGCTCTTCAATAAATCTTGAGTTCAATTCCCAGCAACCACATAGTGGCTCACAGTCATCTATAATGTAATTGGATGACCTCTTCTGTCCTGCAGGTATACATGCAGGCAGAGCACTGCATACATAATAAGTAAATAAACCTTTAAAAAAACTTTTAAAAAAGAATAATTGTTCTTAATTATTACTGGCTATTGAAAAAATTGGGAAGATAAAAAGATATCTAAAGAGGAAAATAAATAAATCCATATTTTCACTACTCATAGGCAAGAACTACCAGCATGTGACATTTTCCCCAGTGTTTACCTATATATTCTTAAAACAAATATGAGTAATATTGAAAACAGCATTTAAGCCTCCTATCCTTATATAAGCTTTCATTACTTCTTTTCCAATACATACTTCAATTCACTATGGTTCTAGAACGTTCCATCTAAAAATTGTATTGTGATGTTTGCAATTTCTCTAGAGTGAGAAAATATTGTTGAAGAAGCCCTTGCAGGAGTTTTGTGGGAATCTTCATGAAGTGTCAAGTGGACATTATAAAGAATACTAGTGAATATCACCAAATTAATTTCAATAAAAATATACCTATGTATGTTTTCAAACAGAAAGAGGATATGGACATGATTTTTTTTTAACTAGACACAAATCCATATACATGAAAAAAGAATTGCATTAATGTTTCTCATTATTTTTAACATGTACTGCTTTGACAGCACAAAGTTTCTTCTGGTTTATGAAGTTATAGAATTACCCATCTGGAAGAGAAATTCTTCCTTCTACCTATGAGAAAATTGAAACTAAGGATGTCAGGTATCCTATTAAAACCAGATCTAGCAAGAGACAGGGTCAGAACAAGTGTTATGCAGCGTAGTCCCACTCTCAGTTACTGCAAAGATCTCCAGTCATTATAAGCAAGTTGCCTATAATAACTACACATTTAAGTTCTCTTAATGAGGCTCTCTAAGCTCAAATTAACATTTTAACTGTACATGGAATATATGTATTCAAATGGCATGAATAATTTACAGAATCATATGTAATGAAAGCTGTATTTTTGAATTCCTTGTAAAAATTACTTGGCATAAGCAGTGGGCTTGGTTTTAGGAAGGACTATAACCCCCCAACCATTATACAGTGGAAGAAGCAGCCAAGATAATATGCCACATAGACCTACTGTACAGTGTCATCTGAGTTTCTGTTCATTTGCTGTGAAAGACACCATGACCAAGACAGTGTATAAAAGAAAGCATTTGATTGGGGGGCTTTTTGCAGCTTCATGAGTATAGTTTGTGCTCATTATGTCAGTGAACATGGCAGCAGGATGACAGTGATGGTATTGGAGAAGTAGCTGAGAGCTTTCATCTTATCGGAGAGCAACAGTAGGCCCGGCTTGGTCTTGGTCTTCTTAAACCTCAGTACAACCTCCCCATCCCCCCTTCAGTGACACACCTCCTAATTCTCTCCAAACAGTTCTACCAACTGAGCACCAAGCATTCAAATACGTG
This sequence comes from Acomys russatus, assembly GCF_903995435.1. Classification (NCBI taxonomy): domain Eukaryota; kingdom Metazoa; phylum Chordata; class Mammalia; order Rodentia; family Muridae; genus Acomys; species Acomys russatus. Next base: position 38,301,153 of record NC_067138.1, on the reverse strand, counting down.
AGCCATGGGCCAGGAGGTGGGGGCGGCATCATTCCCATCCACACCAACACAGGTGGGTTTACCTGTACTGCACAATGAATTCAATATTGCCTGTGTCTCAAGGACACACTTTCAAGGGGCTGCTTCCTTCAAAGACTAGAGAGGCAGGAAGAGTAAGGTGAGTCAACGCTCCTGATGGTGGAGGGACTCTGACAGGGGTTGGGAAGTTTTCACTAGTAATCCTTCTCTGGAACTCGCTTGCTGCCCACCAGCACCCACCCCAGGGATCAGCTCTGACTCATGCCCTCAAGAGTCTCTACATTCTCCTCTGCCTCTTTTCACTATTTTCGGATGCTCTCTGTCAAATCTAATCCCATCTTAGATTTTGCTCCTTTGGGTACCTGAACCAATACAGAAAGCAATAAATACAAAGAGAAATTGGACTTATTCACACACAGTCTGGAGCTTTCTTGGAATTGGTTAGATAACATTTCATATAATAAAAATAATTTCTTATCCCAAGAATCCCCAATGAGGTTACTACCCTTGTCCAGCGGGAGAGAGCCATGAGGATAGCAACTATGTGCTCCTCTCATGGATCTAAGAAACAAATTCAAGGATGTTAGCTAAGATGATGTCACCATTATGTACAGCTTCTCCATGTTCTTCAACTGTGACAATTTCAGCATCACAGTAATTTGGTTACTAGAAATAAATTACCTTGCTTCTCTAGATTGCTATGACTTGTAAACTTTAATAGCCAACCATAAAAGGTGTCCATCCCTCACCTAAATCCTTTAATGGACTATCCCAAGCAATGGCCAATCTCAGACCCCAAAGGGAAACTTTTAAACTAATTTCCTACCCTGTCCCATCTTTCCTGCAGCTATCATACCTTGTAGGTGGAAGGCAGGCTCTGTTTCTTACATAATGCCTCCCTGTCATTTCTCCAGAACTTGCTAGCATTTGTCAACGTGACACAGACTTGACTTCCTTGGGAAGAAGAACTCTCAAGTGAGGAATTAAAATTTTCTAATTATCAATGGTGCAGGAGTGTGCTATTCTCTGTAGGTGATGCCTTTCTTAGGGAGGTGATTCGGGCTGTTAGATGAAAGGAAGATGAGTGAGCCAGGAGAAGCAGACAAGTGAGCAGTGTACCACCATGGTTACTGCTTTCAGATTCCTGCCTTGGTTTCCCTCAATGAGCGATTATAACCTATAAGATGAGGGAAACCCTTTACTCCCTGTGTTGCTTTTGGTGATTATGCTTTACCACAGAAACAGAAGCACAAATTGGACATTCCTTATAGAAAAGCTTTCACTCTGTTAACAATACATTCTAAAAGCTGTCTCTTGGCTTAGATAGAATATCCTGAATGCTGACCTTTAAACTAGGTTTAAGGCTTTAAAAGGGGGTTTTACAAAGCTAAGCCACTCTGCTATTGTTTTTAAGTAGTAATCTTTTCTTGCCAAGACTACTTGGCAGTATTCACTTCAGTGCATACACCTCTATTGTCAACATGGGCAAATGGTAGAGTGAGTGTGAGGTTGTCAATACAGTTACTTAAGATACTTAAGAATGCACAGCATATGTGTGTGCTTAATTTAGCTTCATACCCTAAGGACAGTTAGTTGTACACTAATCAGAAATCCAGAGGTGGCGACAGGAAGTGTTTTTATCTAAATCTGCACAGAAAGTCTGTTAATTAGCGCAAAAGAAGTTAGACATACTTTTTCTATTGTTTAAATGAGTGGCCTTTCTTTCTTTTCTTTCTTTTTTGTTTTTTGGTTTTTTTTGTTGTTGTTGCTTTGCTTTTTGTTTTCTCTAAAGCAGCTTATTGGGTTTTATGAATTCCACATTCCTTGAATGTATCTTCAGGTTAGAAAATCTGAACTACAATTTGATTTGCTGTAACAACAACAACAACAACGACGACAACAACCATGCACACACACACACACACACACAGTGCAAGAGTACAAAATCTGAACAGAAGATGAAAACTCAGATATGAGTTTGTCATCAAGCTTAAGAGAATGATCCTTTTTGGGCAGTTTGTATACATGCCAGGAAGAGAGGAGCTGTAAGTTAATTTTAAAAAATTACAGGTTCAGGTAAAAATAAGTCTTTCTATGTACATAAACATATGTGCACATGTGTGTTTATAAAATATGTACACATGCACAATACACAAACTCATTTGTCCTTTATTCATGCCTTCTGTGTTAGTTTCTGTTGTTGTTTTGCCAACCTGACATCATCTGAAATTATCTGGCAAGAAAAATGTCTGTTGAAAACATGCCTCCATCACATTGGCCTGTGGGCATGTCTATGAACATTTTTTTTAAAGTAATAATTTGTCAGGGGAGGCAGCCGATTACAGGTGGTGTCACTCCTGGAAAGGTGGTCCTGAGTTGTATAGGAAAGCAAGCTTATGACCCATGCAGATAAAGCCTGGAAGCAACATTGTCCCATAACCTCTGTTTAGGTTCCTGCTTTGAGGCCAACATCTGAAAGTTCAGTTTGTCTATAGATCTGTAAACAGATGGTTGCGGATGCCTGTGATCAGGGTTACCTCAGTCCCCATGGGGTTTATAGTTTGTTATTCTTACATTTGTTTGAGAAGTAGAAGCTGCAATTGGGCTATTAACTTAATGGAGCAGAATTCATTCTCACATGACACCATAGCCTAAAAAGGAAGGGGAAAGAAACTTCTTCTTTCACCATTTCTTTAACCTTCCTAAAAATCTAACCGGAACAAAGAGCATTCAATGATCTATGCTATAAGCATTTTTTTATTTTATTTTATATTTTTTGACAGTATACTATATCATCATTTAATCTCACCATCAGTAGTGATGAACCCAATTTTATTTTAAGCTCTTTGGAGAATCTATTTACAAGATAGGAAAATGTTCTGGCACAGAAGTGGGAAGCTAACAGAAGATCTTTACCTGTCTCTCTCTTTTCCAAATCCAGCCCTTCAGTCTCATGCCCAGCTCTGTTGAAGAGCACCCACCCTGATGCAGTCTTGCTTTCTTCTCAGCTTCCATCTCCAGCGGATGACAAAGACTTCTCCTCCAACATCTGCACCCACCCAGGTCTCTTTATTCTAGTCCTCAACTCCAGTAGGCATTCCCTGAGAACCCTCAGGCCACTCCAGCCTGGGAAACAGGTCTTCACCACTCCCTCTGCCTCCATGTTCACCCATATCTATGCAGCAGACAGAAGCTCTTCTCCTCCAAGCTCCCTCCCCTCTCCTCCCATAATCCCAATTCCAGCAGGCTTTCTCTGGAAACGTTCCAACCACGCCTGACAGAGAAGCATGTAGGCAGAGAAAGCTGATAGGTAATGTCAGTTCTTTATCCTCCCTCCTCCACTCAACATCCTTAGCTTTGCAACAGAATATGTGTTGTGGCCCTCCTTCACTCTCTGCTTGAATTCCCAGGGGGCAGAGCAGATCCTCATGGTACACCCTGCTTTCCTTCCTCCTGTAGATCCCTTCAGCTCCTCCTTTCCCCAGTCCCAATCTGCATTCTTAACCTTCAGCTCCCAATATCTAGGAATCCACTTTATCTGAAACTCCTAGTGGTCACACCTATTAAAAGTTCCTAAAGAATTTCCTACTAGGGAATATATATCCACCACACCCCTCTGAAAAACAGAGGGCAACAGAAACCAAGGAATAAAACACCTTCCCAACAATGACATGACCAAATATCATCACCTAAAATTGCAATCTTCCTGAAACTAGATGACTAGATACAGCACAAAAACACAATCAGTAACAGCCTATACAAGATGTCTCCAGAATAGCCCAGCAATTCTACCACAGCAGAAACTGACTATTGGAACATAACTATTGCAATTCTTCACATCTATGGACCAAACACAAGGGTACCCAAATTTACAAACAAACAAAAAACAAAACCCACTACTATAGCTTAATCACTCTTCACCTCCACACACTGATAATGGTAGACTTCAACACCCTACTTTTGCCAGTAGACAGGTCATCTAGACAAAAAACTAAACAAAGAAATGATGGAGCTAACTTGCATTATAAACCAAATAGACCTAATATATATTTATATAACATTTCATCCAAACACAAAGGAATATATGTTCTTCTCAGTGCCTCATGGAACTTTCTCCAAAACTGAACACATAGACACAACAAAAGTCCCTACAGTTACAAGAAAATTAAAACATCCTGAAACCTATCTGACCACCATGGATTAAAAGTGGGTATTGATGGTAACAGAAACACTAGAAAGATTAGAAACTCATGGGAAGGGAATAACTCAATACTGGATGAAAAAATGGGTTAAGATAGAAGTTAAAGAAATGTAAGGCTGTCTAGATTGAATAACAATAAATACAAAACATATGTAAACTTATGGGCTACAATTAAGGCACTTTTAAGAGGCAAGTTCAAAGCACTAAATCTCTACATTAAAAAACAATGGAAAAATCTCATGGGAGTAACTTAATACCACAGCCAAAGACACTAGAACAAAAAAGAGAAATCACACCAAATAGGAATAGATGGCAATAAATAATCAAATTGAGGTCTGAAATCAATAAACTAGAAACAAACAGAAATACAAGAGTAAATGAAGTGAAGAGTTGGTTCTTTGAGAGAATCAATAAGATGAAAACCCTTATACAAATTAGAAGTTGGAGAAAACTATCCAAATTAACAAACAAATGAGAACAGACACCAAGCAATGCCAAATAATGATAAAGACATACTTTAAAAACCTGTACTCCACAAAATTTGAAAATTTAAAAGAAAATAGATAATTGTCTCAATACATACCACTAACTAAAATTAAATCAAGATTAAATAAACAACTTAAACAGAACTTGTAAAATACAAGCTATAATTAAAAGTTTTTTAAACATAAATAAGCCCAGGGTCAGATGGTTTTTAACTCAGGTTCTACTGGACTTTCAAAGAAGAGTTAATACTAACACTCCTCAAATTATTCAAAGCAGAAACAGAAGGGGGAAAAAAAGCCTGTTTCTTTGATATCCAAACCAAATGAAGACCCAACAAAGAAAGAAAGTTACATACTAGTTTTCCTTTTGAATATGCATGCAAAATTACTCAACAAAGTACTTTCAAACTGAGTCCAAGAACAAATCAAAAAGATCTTCCACCATGATCAAGCAGGCTTCATCCCAAAGATATAGGGATGGTCAATATACATAACTTGATAAATGTAATCCACCATATAAACAAACCAGAAAAAAAATTATCATCTCAATAGCTACAGAGAAGGCCTCTGACAAAATCTAATACCCTTTTGTGATAACAGTCCTGGTGAGATTAGAAATACAAAGGAAATACCTTAACATAAAAAGATAGTTTGTAGAAAGTCTGTAGCCAGTATTAACTTAAATGAAAAGAAACTCAAAGCAATTCCACTAAAATCAGGGAAAAGAGAGGTTTGTCCACTCTTTCTATACCCATTCAATATAGTACTTGAAGTCTTAGCTAGAACAATTAGACAACTGAAGGAAATCAGAAGGAAATAAATTAGAAAGGAAGAAGTCAGTTTCACTGTTTTCAGATAATATGATAGTATACATAACTGACCTAAAAATTCTACTGAGTATCTCCTATAATGATAAACACTTTCACAAAAGTATCTGGATACAAAAAAAAAAAAAAAAAAATCAGTGGTCCTCCTGTATACAAATGACAAATAGACTGAGAAAGAAATCAGGGAAACAGCTTTTAAAAATATCTTCAAACAATATAAAATATCTTGAGGTGACTCTACCAAACAAATGAAATAATCATATGATAAAAACTTTAAGACACTGAAGAAAAAATTTAAGAAGGTATCAGAATATGGAAAGATATTCCTTGCTCATGGATTACCTCAAAATAAATATGGCTCACATTTATTCCTACAAGCAACAAGAGTGCATGGTTCATAGTAAATATGGCCATCCTACCAAAAGCAATCTACAGATTCAAGGCAGTCACCATAAAATTCCAACATAATTCTTCACAGATTTTGAAAGGGCAAAATTCAGCTACATATGGAAGCATAAGAAATCATGATACCTAATAAATATCCTGAATATTAGAAGAACTTCTGGCAAATCAGCATCCCTGATTTCAAGTTTTACTACAGAGCTATACTAATAAAAATACACATATTGATCAAGGGAACTGAATTGAAGACAAGACATATATTCACACACTTATGAATACCTGATTTTTGTAGAAGAAGCCAGAAATGCACACTGGACAGAAGATAGCATCTTCAACAAATGGTGCTCGTTGTACTGAATGGCTGCATGTAGAAGAACCCAAATAGATCCCTACTCATCAGTCTGAACAAAACTCAACTCTAAATGGACCAAAGACCACACCATTAAAAAAAACAAAACAAAACAAAAAAAACCAAAAAAAAAAAACAAAAAACAAACAACAACAACAACAACAAAACTATGCTGAACCTGATAGAAGCAAAAATAGAGAGGAGCCTTAAACCTTCTAACAGAGGAAAACCTTTTCTCAAGAGAATACTGTTAGTACTGGCACTATTATCAATAGCAATTATCAGCAATATCATCAACAAATAGGAGGAGCCTCATTGAACTGAAAAGATTCTTCATGCAAAGGACACCATCATTCTGACATGGCAGCAGCCTACAAAATTGGAAAAGTCTTTTATCAACTATACATACAACAGACTACATTAAAAATGTATAACAGGGCTGGAGAGATGGCTCAGTGGTTAAGAGCACTGACTGCTCTTCCAAAGGACCCGGGTTCAATTCCCAGCACTCATATGGAAGCTCACAACTGTCTGTAACTCCAAGATCTGACACCTTCACACAGACATAAATGCAGGCAAACACCAATGCATATAAAATAAAAATAATAAATTATTAAAATAATGTATAACAAAGATGCTAGTGGTGGCACATACCTTTAATGCCAGCAGTCAGAAGGCAGAGGTAGGTGGATCTCTGTGAATTTAAGGTCAGCCTGATCTATAGAGAAAGTTACAGGACAGTAAGGGCTACACAGAGAAATCCTATCTTTAAAAACTAGATAGATAGACAGACAGACAATAGATAGAAAGAAAAAACAATTAAAAATGAGGCAAAGATCTAAAAATAAACCTCAAAAAAGGAAATTAAAATGGGTGAGAAACATTTAAAGAAATATCCAACATCTTTAGTCCTCAGAGAAACATAAATCAAAACTACATCAATAGTTCATTTTACACTCATTAAAATAGCTAAGATCAATAAAATAAATGACAACCTATGCTGGCAACAGGGGAAAACTTATCCATTGCTTGTGAGAGTGCATACTTGTACAGCAACTTTGGAAATTAGTGTGATGATTCCTCAGGAAGATGAGAATTGATTTACCTCACAATTCAGTTATATCACTCCTAAGGACGTTTCATCATACCATAAAGACACTTATTCAACCATGTTCTTTGCTGCTCTGTTGACAATATCTAGAAATTGGAAACAACCTAGATATCCCTCAACAACAGAAAATGGATTTAAGAATGTGGTACAGTTCCACAATGGAGTATTATTCAGCAATAAAAAGAATTAAATCATGAAGTTCACTGGTAAATAACTGGAACAAGAAAAATCCTGACTCAGAAAGAAAACTATTGTGTGTGTTTGTTTATATGTGTACATCAGCTCCTGAGTCAATGACGAATGTGCTCTAATTGACAAAACCATAGAGGTCAGGCATAGAGGAAAGGGCTGGATTAGGTACAGTTAGGTCCCCTAAGAAAGGGATATGGAAGACATAATTATGAATGGATGGGAGGGTCTGGAAGAGAACTAAGTGGAGAAAGGGAAGGAGTAGGGTGAGAAAGAGCCAAAATTAAGGGCCATTTGAGGGTTATTATGGAAACCTAATACAATAGAAGATTTCTAAAATATGTAAATATATGAAAGTGATCTAAATGAATTCTCAAAAAAGGGGGGAATACCAAACCCCCACTGGCCGTCTCTTGGCAGCAAATGAACTGAATACTAACAGAGTTGTTGGTCAACAGGGTCCCATGAGAAGCTGTTGCCAAGTTATAGGCTGCTCTTTACAAACAGCCAGCAAGGTCCCATTGTTGTAGACAATAGCTACACAACTCATTGAACATGGGAAAGTTGAACTACAAATGGAGAAACATGAACACCAACCAACCACAACCCTTTGATCTACAGTGGTGTCCTGGTTGCAAGATATGCTAGTGCAATGACGGCATAAAGCCTGTTAGAGTAACCAACCAATATCTCATCTGACTTAAGGCCCATTCTGCAAGATGGGACTCACACCAGACACTGCTTTGGAGACTATAATCCTCAAACTATATAGGCCAGTGACCTAAGGGAAAGCCCTTATACCCTACCTTTTCTCAAACAAAGCAAAATAACAAAAGCATAGCAATAACATGACTCCCTTTTTTAAAAAAATTTTTTATTAATTTATTCTTGTTACATCTCAATGCTTATCCCATCCCTTGTATCCTCCCATTCTTCCTTCCACCCCCCCCACCCCATTTTCCATTATTCCCCTCCCCTATGACTGTTCCTGAGGTGGATTACCTTCCCCTGTATATGCTCATAGGGTATCAAGTCTCTTCTTGGCAACCTGCAGTTCTTCCTCTGAGTGCCACCAGGTCTCCACCTCCAGGGGACATGGTCAAATGTGAGGCACCAGAGTACGTGAGAAAGTCATATCCCACTCTCCACTCAACTGTGGAGAATATTCTGACCATTGGGTAGATCTGGGTAGAGGCTTAAAGTTTACCGCCTGTATTGTCCTTGGCTGGTGCCTTAGTTTGAGCAGGACCCCTGGGCCCAAATCTGCCTATCATAATGTTCTACTTGTAGGTTTCTAGGACCCTCTGGATCCTTCTACTTTGCTATTCTCCCATGCTTCTCTCATCTAGAGTCCCAATAGGATGTCCTCCCCTCTGTCCCAGTTTCCTGGTAAATGAAGGCTTTCGTGGGACATGCCCCTTGGGCTAGTATGCAGATATAAGTGAGTATATACCATTTGATTCTTTCTGCTTCTGGGTTAACTCACTCATTATGATCATTTCTAGCTCAATCCATTTATCCACAAATTTCGGGAATTCCTTGTTTTTAATAGCTGAGTAGCATTCCATAGTGTATATGTACCACAGTTTCTTTATCCACTCTTCTACTGAGGGACACTTAGGCTGTTTCCATGTTCTGGCTATTATGAATAAGGCTGTTATGAACATGGTTGAGCACATTTTCTTGTTGTGTGCTGGAGCATCTTCTGGGTATATTCCAAGGAGTGGAATAGCTGGGTCTTGCGGAAGCCCTATTCCCAGTTTTCTGAGATAGCACCAGATAGATTTCCAAAGTGGCTGTGCTAGTTTGCATTGCCACCAGCAATGAAGGAGTGTTCCTCTCTCCCCACATCCTCGCCAGCATGTGGTGTTGCTTGAATTTTTGATCTTAGCCATTCTGATGGGTGTAAGATGGAATCTCAGAGTTGTTTTGATTTGCATTTCCCTGATGACTAAGGAGGTTGAGCATTTCTTTAAGTGTTTCTCAGCCATTTGATACTCCTCTGTTGAGAATTCTCTGTTTAGTTCCAAGCCCCATTTCTCAATTGGGTTATTTGGTTTGGTGGTGTTTAATTTCTTGAGTTCTTTATATATTTTGGATATTAGACCTTTGTCAGATGTAGGATTGGTGAAGATTTTTTTCCCAGTCTGTAGGCTGTTGCTTTGTTCTCTTGACAGTGTCTCCTGCCATACAGAAGCTTCTCAGCCTCATGAGGTCCCATTTATTAATGGTTGACATTAAGGCCTGGGCCGTTGGTGTTCTGTTCAGGAAGTTGTCTCCTGTGCCAATATGTTCCAGGCTCTTCCCCACTTTTTCCTCTGAGTGACTTAGTGTCTCTGGTTTTATGTTGAAGTCTTTAATCCACTTGGATTTGAGTTTTGTGCAAGGTGACAAATATGGGTCCAGTTGCATTTTTTTACACATAGACCTCCAGTTAGACCAGCATTTGTTGAAGATGCTATCCTTTTTCCATTGAATGGATTTGGCTTCTTTTTCAAAAATCAAGTGACCATATGTGTGTGGACTCCTAATGACATCCTGCTTTAGGCATAGATCAGTGCCTTGTTCAGCCATCATCAGAGAATTCTCCTCCTGCAACAGAAGAGACCAAATACAGTGAACCACAGCTATATATTATGCAGAGAAGGAAAAACCTTAAAACTCAGGCCTAAATATAATATCTCTATCAATTCTCTTCTTTCAAGGCTCAGTATAATATGATGTGAAGAGAGTGGAAGAGCCATAGGAAATAAAGGACACCAATAAAATAAGGCCCTCTAAAACAACATGGTTGATGAGCATATGAAATCAGAGACTGAGGCAGCATGCAGAGGGCCGGCACGGGTCTATACCAGGTAGGGACCTAGACTCAAAAAGAAAAACACATGTTCCCATCCCTAACCCAGAAGCTATATCCAAGGACTAGCCATTTGCAAAATGAACACTTAGTTTCCCCCAACAGTGTCTGACCAGGAAAACAAACTACTTAGCATACGCTGCTAACCTAGCAGGAGATGGCCATCAGAAAAAGAGCTCAGCAGCCTCTTTGGAGGTTCCTTGTATCAGAATTTTGTGTCATGGCTCTTTCTTTTATTTTGAAATATGTCTGATTATTTTAATTTTAATTTTATGGTGTGTATGTGTGTGTGTGTGTGTGTGTGTGTGTGTGTGTGTGTGTGTGTGTGTGTGTGTGTGTTCTCTCTGTTTTATCCTACAGGTCCTTTCTGTATATATTATGGCTTCTAATTTAGTGTTTCATGGGATTTCTAGTATGTGAACGAGTGGCTCTTTATTTCTTTTGCTGTCTCTTGAGCTGTTTTTCTTCTGTTTGTTTTGTGCTTTTCCAATGTATTGATTTTGTCCTATCTTATCATGTCATATCATATTATACTGTATTTCTTATAGTATTATAATAAAGATAGCCTGTTTGTTTTGTAATGATAAAGGGGTGGATACAGATGGGAGGGGAGATAAGAAGGAGCTAGAAGCAGTAGAGGGATGGAAAACCATATTCAGGTTATATTATGTGAGAAAAAAAACTACTTTCAATAAAAGGGGGAAAAAAGAAAAGCATTGTTCCAATCCCTTTATAGACAGTCTCTCTGGAAAATAGTAGAAGAAGGAATATTGGAAGGCCCCATTTCATGTCAATATGTCTCTTCCATAAAGCATAACTCTACAGAAACTGTATCAGATCCAATATGACAAACTGGAATCACATGAGATTTTCCATCAATTGTTTTCATATGCTAGTGGTCTGTGCTGGTTGGCATTATTGCTAAACCACAACACCTTTTCTGGGACAAAAGAGAGGAAGTGGTAAATAATACAGTGACATTGGATGTTTTATTCAAGACTAGTTGATGCTGTTTATGTAATATCATTGTAATATGACTGCAATACATATGGATATAATGCCAATAATCATAGGTGAAAATACATGAGCCAGGAAATAGACTTCAGTGCTTATATCACCAGAATAACTAAACTCTAAACTCTAAGCAAACACAGAAATGCTGAAAAATGTAGAGTTCTATTCCCAGGACGATAACAACTCAAGCAATGGAAATCCAATAAATAAGTTAAAGAGGAATTCTAAAGACTATTACCCCAATCCAAGAAAAAAATAAAACCAAAACAAAAAATAGACAAGATGCAATTATAAAGCAAATAGTAAATGGTATATCAAACCCAAGCATATCAGAAATGATATTGGTATGTATATGATTTCAGTGGTCAGCCCTAGTCTCAACAAGTCATATTTCTATATGTGCACATATATAAGTATATAGTAATGAAAAAAAGAGCTCAACAATCAATACTTAAGCATGGACACTATACTAAAATGTGAAAGATTAATATTTTGTTTAAGTACTCAGGCACTACTCCCTAAAAAATGCAGGACTAACAAACACATCGCAATAGTTTTCAAAGTACTGAGATAATGCATAATTTCTCCATAGCCAAAACTGAATTAAAATTTAAAAGGGAAATTATTTATAAAATCTTATGCATTTTAAATTAACAATTAATTTAAAGAGTCTCTTGTTTACAGAATGAATAAATGTAAACAAAATAGAAATATTTTCAATTAATGCAGAAGCTGTGCAGATCACTACAGAGAAAAGTCATACCATGTAACATATTGTGAGATAAAAGACCAATGTGTATAAGGACATAATTCTTCAAATAAATACCTGAGAAAAACAGTCAGAAGAGTATGTGACATAATATAAAGTACCCTAATAGATAAGTAAGAAAATTTGCACAAACTTGAGTTTGAACAGGAAAAAAATTGAATAAATAGAAAAAATAAGTCAGTTACAGTTTGTGATTTACACATACTCCAAAATTTAAAGCTCCTAGCTGAGTCTCTATAAAAAGGGGAGGACAATTAGGAATGACAACAGGCTTCATACCTTTCTAGCCATAACAAAATGTTAAGATGTCTTCAGTTCTAAAAACAATGGCCGTGGCCACCTCCATTCCTCACTAATTTCTAAAAGTCTTTCCTGATTTTCCCCCCAAATTATGCATAATCAGACAAACAAAAGCTGTCAGAATTCATTGCTCTTAAATAATTGTAATTAAATAAATTCAAGTCAACATATCACAGAGACATTCACAATTCACATATCTGTGCTTATAGGAGCACACTGTTCTCAGTAGGTGAGCTGTAGAACCAGGGGGTGACAACATTAGTTACTTTACTCACTGAGGTAACAGAGTACCTGGACAAAAGCAGCTTGATGCAGGAGGGGTTCACTTTGGTTCACAACTCAAGGACACAGTTGATGATAGTGGGGGATACGTGGTGACAGGAACAGTCATTGTGTCCGAGAAATGCTGATGCGCAGCTCACAGTTCTCTTATTGTACAGTCCCAATGCCACAACCTACAGTTGCTACCTACAGTTAGAGTGTGTTTTCCTACTTCAGTTAACCTGGCCTAGAAACTCCTAACAAGACCAGAGATTGGTTTCCATAGTGACTAAACTGACAACCAAATTAACTGCTGGGGTGTCCATCAGGACAGGAATTGGTAAAGAAAACAACCCAGTTTAAAGAAAAAATGGCTTTTTTCAGCTATCAAGAATGAAGTTATATCATTTGCTGGAATAGATAAAACTAGATATCAGCATATTAAGAAAATTAGGTCAGCCTTGAAAAAACAAATATCATTTTGTCTTTTATCCAAGGATTCTTGTTTTAATAGATGCATAAATTATATATGTACAAACATGAAAATAGAAATAAAACCATGTAGGGAAAAAGGAGGTACTATTGGGAATGTGTGAAAAGGAAAAGAAAGCAATGTAAAGGAGAATATGCCCAAAGTGCATTGTATACTTATAAGAAAGTCACCTTATATAAGCCTACATAATAAAATTTAAATCATACAAGAGAAAAATACCACTTGCAAAATGTGAGTGAAATCAAGTAGAATATCAGAGACATAAGGTAAAATGAAGAAGTCATATATAGTATAGATATAAACAAATTCAAATTTCATTTACTTACTATCAGATACCATTTTGATTTCAAAATACTCCTCCAGAACAAACACCTTCAATTACATACACAAAATATACATAGGTTGGACACAAACAAACACTAAATCAAAGAAACTGGAATGGCAGTATCAGTATTAGACAGAGCAGTTTTGGAACAGAAAATATTCCCTGGGCTGTTACATTATTAGTAAATTATTAGCAGTAGAGCCCTGCTACATTATTAGTAAAGTTTCTATCCTCAGGAAGAAGCAATAATTTTAAACATTCATGTTCCTACCAGCAGAGTTTCAAGATACCTGAAATGAAAGCTGCAAAATTGAAATCAGAAACAGACAAATCTGCAAGTATAGCTGGTATATTAACATCGTTTTTATCAGTAATTACTGTAATAGGAAGATGGAGAATCAATAGAAACAGAGAGAGCCTCAACAGCACTATTAACTAGAGTGACCCACTTGGCATATTATAGACGTTCTCAGTGCAAAGAGCTAATGTTACAGAAAGTATGATCAGTAACAGCAGCACAATTAACCTAAGACCAACAACAAAGATTCTGGAAACTTCCTATACATTTGAAAATTAATGACATACTTTAAATAACCCGTAGGTCAGAAGAAAACCAGTGAAAATTAGTGAATATGAACAAAATCTTCAGAATATAAATATTTTTGAGATCCACCTATCACTGTGTCTAGAGGGAAGTTTTGTTATAGAAAATTAAAAGTTTCAGAACGATATATTGCCACCCAAGTAATTAGAAAAATATATGCATAAAACAAATATGCAAAAGCAATAAAATATTAAAGATAACAGCAGGGCTCCAAGATATTGAAAATTAACCAATACAAATGTATTGAATTGAAAAGTAGTTCTGTGAACACACAGATAAAACTACTCAGCCCTCAGAATGATAAAGGAAAAAAGCAAGAAAAATATTATCTTAAAGGCAATAAAAAGAAAGATATCACCTGAGATTCTAAAATATATCACAGATGAAATAATGTTATAAACTACTTTATGAAAGTAAATTGTTAAAAGATACAGATGTAATCTAAGGAGAGATATATGGGCTGCATGGAATATTTTTGTTAGTGCCCAGCATACTGCCCCTTGGAGTGTTCTAAATAAAACTAGTTTCTTTTAAAAAGAAGAAGAAAGAGTAGGAGAGAAGAGAGGGGAAGAAGGAGAAAGAAGAAGAGATGATGCTGAGGAGAATGGATATGTAACTGGGATGCTGCTATCTATTAAATAAATTGAATGTGTAGTTGAAACCTTTCCCATAGAGAAAACATCCTATCCAGAGGGCATGATAAGTGAGTTAGTTCTGCCACACAATTAGAAAGAAAAAAAATAAGCACTGTATAAACTCTTCCAGAAAATAGAGGAGGGAGAATATCTGTCATATAAGATCAGCTTTACCTCAATGCAAAGGCCACCCAAAGCATCCCAGTAAAAGGGAACTATATTAAAAATGCATTAGCTTAGATTGCACAGAGTGATGAGTTTTATAATGACACTTTCACTCACACATATCATATACACATCATAGTCACCCCTCCCATGTCTCTCTCCTTCTCTCTTTTCTTCTTGCCAAAGCATGTAATATTTGTCAGAATCTTATTTATTTTGCTTTATGTGTAGGAACTGCTGAACAAAATTTTCCATGAACAGAAATGTAAAGACATTTTACAAAAAAAAAAAAAAAAGTCACAAAGCTAAGTCCAAGCAATAAGTATGACATCATGTATTATTCCCAGACATACAAGCCAGCTGAACAACAAGCATTACACAGGGTAATCCACTAAATCTATAATTAATGAAGAAAAATTCATATTACCCCAATAGTTACAGAATATGCTGCATAGAAAGAATCTGTAGGGCAACTAATTTTCTTTAAATGAAGAAATAAAGGTCAACAGTAAGTAATATAAAAATGACCAAAATGTTTGAATAGGCATTTCACAAGGAAAGCATCTAAGGGAACAAAATGCATCAAAAGATACTCACCATAATTATTTATTATGAAAATTAATTACCATCACACAGCCACTGCAATGTTTTCAAATTATAAACCAGTCTGACAGGAAAGGGTTCTAGAACACCAGTGCATCACTGCTGATTGTGAAAAATATCAAGACAACTCTGGAAAACAATTAGGAAAAGGCTTCTGAAGTGCTTATGCATAACCATCAACTCACTTTCAAATATGAGTATCCGAGAAATAAAAATGCACACTATATAATGGAATCAGTGTTTGCAGCACGGAACTGATATTCAAATGTTTGTAGCTACTCTGTACTAACTAAATGTTGGAAATTACTGTGTATCAAGAGAAAAGTTAGTAGGTCACTTGAGGCATAATAATGTCAGAATTTCAAAAATGTTTGCACCTGGAAAACATAGCAAGAAGAAGTAACAAAATCATTCAGGAAGAAGAAGAAGAAGAAGAAGAAGAAGAAGAAGAAGAAGAAGAAGAAGAAGAAGCCATATACACATTCTACTTTTTGTGACTCACATCTAATTAGATAAGAGAGAAATAAACGCCATAATGCTATAACTCAGATCAGTAACTTCAAGGAAATAAATACATAGAGGGACCAACCATCTAAAACACAAAGGGACAAGACTGAGTCTTGTTTGTCAGTGCTTCCTGCTAGTGGCCAATGGACAAGTATGTGCCTAGGTAAGCCCCCCGCTGAGCCATATAGTTGGACTATATGAATTTTACTGGGTGAGAATTATATTTAAGGTTTATCAAAAATAACTTTTTGAATGCTTAGGGACATGATTTCTGACCTTAAAATGCCTGCTGCCCCAGCAAGGGGATGTGAGTTCAACCTCACAGGAGCCGTATTTAAAAAGGTTGTGGTGCTGCCTGTGTAATCCCACTAGTAGGAGATACGGACCAGAAGATCATTGGAACTCACTGCCCAACTAGCTTCACCTAACCTATGAGGCCCAGGTCCCACCCGTCTCAACAAACAAGGCTGAGAGCTGAGCAATAACACCCAAGGGTGACCTCTGAACTCCAGACACATGCACACAGGTATGCATATCAAATACGCCACAAATGAGCACCTATTCACACAAGAACATTTACACCGGTGTAGATGCACACACAAAATAAAAATTAAAGAAATAATTTTAAAACAAAAGAGAACTTTAGTGGCTAATATTAAAATGCTAGGAAGATATGGCATAAAGGTTACATAGTATTGCTCCAATACCTCAGGGTCTTACTTCTCCACTAAAGTTTTCTTCACCATAGTACTTTCAGAAAGATGGGTTGATCTGTGTGGGACAAAGTCCAAATTCTAACATCTATTGTGATATTCAGAAGACCAGATGACATCTTAATTTGTAAACACTTAGGAGGGAGAGGCCTGGATCAAAACAAACATGAAATTCATAAGATTTGTGAAAGAGCCTAAGAAATGTGGCTGTTTAATTACCTAAGTCCTCAGAGCCCTAAACCAAAGGCACCAATCACAGGACCTGAGAGCACAGGATCTGAACTTTGCAATAGTCCGCCATCTCAGAGGGCTCCTGAGTTCACAGGAGCCACTTACAATGGTTGACCTTAGCACCACCCTCCTGGTTCTAACTTATTTCAGCCCTGTACTCTAAAATCAAGACAAGCTATAACCAAGCATTTATAGAAATGTGGATTTACAGGACAGAATTTGTTATTTGTTTGGGAAGGACAGAAAAATGGTTTTATACTAAAACGCAGTAGTGATCAGTTAAAGCAAACAAGCAAACAAACAAGCAAAAAGGAACTGCAAGCCAGAAGCATCAAATACTCTATATTGTCCATGACAATATCCAAGGGAATGCAGATACGATTGTGTCATTAGAAACATGAAAATTTCTGGACATCTCTGTTCTTATTTAAAACAAACAGATGTTTTGTTACACTGGAATATGAATCGTAATGTTTCTCTGGGATTTTATAACCAAAGAAATAGCAATATGCTGGAACCTTTGTTTTAATTCTGAAAATAGTACATTAATGCAAGTTTTGGCAACAAAACAGAACTGTTTCACAAAGTGGATTAAATTCAAACAGAACCAAGATATAATGGGCTTTCTAAAGTTTCTGATTTCTTCTTTCAGCAATACTTCTATAAATAAAAATCCAGTCCATCCTGTGCATCATATGAAGCTCATTTGACATAAAATGAAAAAGGAAGGGAGGGAGGAAGGATGAGTAGGAAGAAGGGAATGGAAGGTGAGAAGCAGAATTGTTGGTTTCTTAGGAGACCTGCTTAGGTGACCTACCATAAAATAAAGTGAAATAGAATATATAACACATAGAGACTTTTGAGAAACCTAGGAATTAAAATACTTTCATTAAAAAAAAAATAACCACTGAATACTGCTTGAGTGAATGAGAAACTCTACACTAATAATCAACAGTAAACCCGAGAATTAGCACTACAGCTGGGAGTGAAAACAGGAGCGCTGACCCTGACTGCCAGTCTGCTCCTGTGACACTGGACAGGTTCTGAGTGCCACAGTCCACTGCAGCTTCCCAGAATTGCCTGTGGCTTGAAGTAATAAAACCCATGTAGAGGCTTATCTTAAAATAATATCATCAACACTTGGTTAAGGTGAGGTGCTAGTAACAGTCATTCAAGCATTTCATTGATTATCATTATACATAATAATAAATTATACATTGATCAAACTGTCTAAAGAAAATCAAATGAACTTGCAGTCATCCTTCTTATAACTTTTTTTTTTCAGCAAAGCAATTGAGAAATATTTCAGATTTTCTCCTGAGGTTAACAATTGATAAGAGGTACAAAAATACCTTGACAGGCGTAAAGGAAAACTGTTTTCCCTAACTTTCAGGATGGAGATTATCAAAGATCCAGTGGAACTGGAACCTGAGGGTAAAACGCACAGGGAGAACAATCTTCTACATGCACGCAGTGCATACATGAAAACCAGAGGCTTAGGCTAGGTTACCCCTTAGACTAGGTTACCCCACATGCCTTATCTCACATTTGACTCCAAGACTCTTTAGCAGTTAATTGTATCACTTGGGGCTAAAAATCCTGCCCAATGCCTTCAAACCCTAATGCTTCTACACAGACGAAGGTGGCAAAATGCTTGTGAAAACTGCTTAGGAAATCTGTCAGTTCAGTCTTGATAACGCTCAGCCAAGAATCACCTGGCTTGCTTTTTCAAAAGCACTTCTCTTACCACCAAGTCAGCAAGGCTGCAGAAGAGGAAGTGGCGCAAAAACTTGGTCTTTCTTCCCCACCAGCTTCATAAAGAGGCTAGGGAGAAGGGACATCTATGGTGTAACTCAAGACTCTGACAATCTTAACAGAAATGTTGTGTCTATGTTTCAGAAAATGCAAGATGGCTAGAAGTGATAAGATGAGCCCTCTTTCTGAATCCACCGTGTTTCCAGAGGATTCCACAGGGATGGGCTTCTCCGTTATCTTCCCCACATTGTGCCTCACTTAGAGTACCAGAAAGAACCGAGGCAGCTCACCCTTCAGCTCTTCCTAGCTGCCCTCTGATACTGTTACCATAGAGACCGGAAGCGGCACCCAGCTCTTTGCCTCCACAGTGTTGGGGGAGTTGGGAGATAGATCCAGGAGGTGCAGAGCTGAACTAGACCTTGTTCCCACAGACTTGTCTCCTCATTTTTGAACAAGCAATTTTTGACTGTCCAAAAAGCAACAGTTTTCCTAAAGAGCTACTTTATCTACATTAAGCATAACAACAGACCAGCAATTAATTGGGCAGTCAAATTATACTCTAGGAGGATGATTGCTGTGCAATGTATCCTCCTACCTGTCTGCTAGCAATTAGGGATTAACAAGCAGCCAAGACAGAAAATAAATTCAATGTGGATTCTTTAGTCATTCTTCCTTAACTCTAGTTTGTTTGTTCTGCCTGGCAGTGGAGGCTCCTAATTGCTGAACTATTCATTTTGTAAGAGGTCTCAGCTACTTCTCCGGCGTTGCAGCGAGAAATGTTCTTGGAAATGTACACAATGACATTTTGTTAGCAGGGTTTTCAGAGAAACTTAGACACAAACACTGTCTGTGGAGGAGCACAATACTGAGGTGCTAATGAGGAGTCTGGGACAATGACACCCAAGACTGTGACATACAGGATAATGAGCAAATAAGTTGTACCTCAAGCTTCACTGCTAATGAACTTCTGACTTGTACACACGTCTCATGCCCTTCTCTGCATTTAAATTCTGGGGGTGCCAGGGACTCTTTAGGGGTGTGGGAAAGAAGGAAGGAACGGTGGAGAGTCAGGACAAAAGGTGAGACCCCACCAGGAAATATTTAAACAAGACTGTAGAAGAAAAGAAACCAAATGGAGCATACAGTGAAGATGTCTTAATTGGAGAGGTGGATATTTTGAAAGAGCAAAAGTCTTTGGGAAAAGAACAGGTAGACTCTTGTACAGAGTAGTATTAGTCACAATTACTGAAATGTCACAGCTGTACACAGGTGAATTAATGAAGGAATACCCATAGGGAAGTGGGACACTACAGATACTTTAGGCTCCTAATGTCAAGTTTACAGAGACAGAAAATGCAGTAGTGGATGGCAGGGACTAGGAAGTGTGAAGGTTCTAGAAAGAAATAGTGATAATAATTGTGTAACTGTGCATTTTTAAAAAATTAGAACTGTACACTCAGGGCTGGTCTTCCAAAAAACCAGGATTAGGTAGAAGGCTGGTCTTCCAGAGGACCAGGATTAGGTAGCAGACTGGTCTTACAAAGACCAGGTTTACAGTCTTTAGCACCCATTTTAGGAGGCTCACAACTAACTGTAACTTCAGATCCAGAGCATCCAAAATAATCTTAAAAACAAGAAATGTACACTCAAAATGGCTGAAATCACAAATTGTATGCATATTGTACTAAAGTTAAGAACAGGTCAAATAAATATTGGAAGAACATTCTCAAATTTATCCTAAAAGCTGAGCAGAATTAGAATTCTTCATAAGTTACCCTCTAGCCATAACAGAAAATGATTCTGTTAAGATGGGGAGGATGCTCAATTCTCATTTAGAAGGACAAATGGAATAGACAGCAGAAGCAGTTGAAGAGAAGGAACAGGACAAGAGCCTACCATAGAGTTCTGCTGAAAGACTCTAACCAGCAGGGGATCCAAGCAGACGCCAAACTTTTGGGTAGAGCACAGGAAACTTCTGCATGGAGCCAGGAAGGCTCACAGAAGACATGGAGGACAGAAGACAATGAAGGGAAGAGGCTGAGGTCAAATATTAGGGAGGCTGGCTCCCCTTTCTGAGTAATAGGAGAGAGGGAGGGGGAGGGGCATGTGGGAGGGAAGGTGGGACTAGGAGGCCATGAGGGAGGGGGATACAATCGGGATGTAAAGTGAACAAATTATAAATAAATAAATAAATAAATAAATAAATAAATAAATAAATCCAAAGAATGAACCTTTGGAAATGGCCTCTAAGGCTATACTTTTCAAACTTTTGCATGGATACCCACTGGCCAGAGGTCTTTGAAAGGAGCCTCTGTGTGTGTTTTTAGCTTTGGAAACCATTGCATTTCTGGCACTGGTTGTTGAGCTCACTATAAGCTCACATGTCAGGGCTACTGACCCAAGCTCTCAAGGACCTTCTAGACCTCCACAAGTGGCGCCCATCCTCTTGGGCTGCCCCAGCTGAAGGACTTTATAGTGAAGTGGGTTGAGCCTGGAAGCTTCCGAAGCAGCTTCACAGAAGAAGATTTCCCCATTGGAACGCTGCAGCAGCCGTTTTTCTACCTGAACAACTGTTCCGCACTTGGTGAGATGTCTTTTTAACTTTTATGTTACATAGTATAATAAGAAATGTTTGTTGGAATAAATCAAGTATATCTGAAGGACAAAACTCTTGTGGGCATCCTAATTGTCCAGTGCCACACAGTCTAACATCCACACTCTCCACAAGTCCTACATGGAACTTCATCAAACCCCTCTTGTCAAGGCTCCTCTGAGAGGCTCTATCCAGCCAGATGCTGAAATTCACAGACACACATTGGGAGAAGCATAGAGCATCTAGTGGAAAAGTAGAGGAAAGGCTAGAAGGACCTGAAGGTGACAGGAGCTTCATAAGAAGACCAATACAGCCCAGAGAAGCCTGCTAAGACTGAAGCACCAACCAAGGACCTTGCATGGACTAAACATAGGCCCCTACAAAGATGTAACCAATGGGTAGCTCGGACTTCATGTGGCTCCTCTATTGAAGAAAGCCAGGGCTCTCTCTGGCATGGACTCTCTTGCCAGCCTTTTAATTACTTCCCCATGGCAAGACTGAGGGGGAAGAGGACATTCTCGGTCCTGAAGCAACTTGATGATCTGGGGTGGGTGCAAAGGGGGAGAGATCCTCTTTTCTGAGGAATAGTATGGGGGAGAGGGAGGGAAGTTGGGACTGGGTGGTGAGGAGAGAGGGAACTATCACCAGGATTTAAAGGAATAAAAAGAAGATGTAATCATATATTTGACAAAAAGGGAAAGAAACAAGTAAGAAGTCCTTGGTCTTTGTACCAACTGAGGGAGCCATTAGGTTAATCAACAAAACTCTTAATCCATTCCATTATTTGGTGAGGGTGATAAGTTTTAGTTAGGCATATAGAATCATTTTATCTTTTCTACTTCTTCTTTTTATTAATTTTGTAATCAATTACACGCCCTTTGAAGAGATAGTCTACTAGTAATTCCTAGGACAGGTTTTCAAATGTTTGTGTCCCTCCACCTTATAACATGAATTTATTAAGCTGTGGTCAGTGGCCACATTAAGCTGCAGCCCTGTATATAAAATGCGGAAGTTCTGGGCATTCTTTGCAGGGCATGTCAGAACTGATTGTTATGATGTTATAGACAGATAAAGAATGGTAAGTTGTTTCTGCCCTTTATTCTTCCTTCGCTAACAAGGCATCTTTCATAAAACACACTCCTTGTTATGTTCTGCACTGTAGAACTAAGTGCCACCTATCAATTCTTACTAGAATTTTTCAGTCAATTTCTAGCATCAAAAATCTCCCTACCCCACTGACTCTTTGTTTTCATTTCTCACCTGAAGAAAGAATTCTATTGCCTGAACTTGCTAATTGTTCCTTCTCTCCTTATGAAATTATTTAACACTTACATTGGCATGTAATTTAACTCTAAAATTATTAGAGAGATAGCATGATCTTATATGTGATAATTCAATTTACATTGTCACACATGACAAGAACCTAACTTACAGGACAAAATACTATTCATGTCTTTAAAGTGTGTTCCATTCGTCCATGTGCTTGGTGGTAGACTTATGGATGCTGGAGATGCTAAGGTCCAAAGGGATAAAGGAATACAAAAAAATTTCACTGGCTTCTACTATAATAACTTCAGGCTCAGTGAGCATAGATCCTAAGAATGTCCAGGAAGGAGCCTCTGCCAACCCTGGACACTCTGGGTGTCCTGCTTGTCCTGTCCAGCCTCAGACAGTGAAAATTAACCCTCAGATATAGTCAGAAAATGCACTACTTCATGAACTTTGGTGATTGCGTAAGGGGATAAGAATATGTGATTACTCAGGGTTCAGCCCTAAATAAAATATGTATATCTTTTTCTCAAAGACCCAGGAAACACTTTGGAAGATGAGGAGACAGAAAGATTTCCAGAACCAGAAGCTAGGATAGGGCTTCAAAATGTTGTTTTCTGGGCAACACACAACTATTATAATCATGAAATCTCAATAAATAAAGATGTCTGCACTGGGCCTGCAGAAGAGTAGCCCCAGAACTATAAGGAAAAGAGGGAAGGCCTAAGGATGTCCTTCCTCTGGCCTTGAAACTGTTTCCTACAGACAGTTTCTGGAAACAGGGGAATCGGTGCTTTTAGTTGCATGTCTGCTAGACTCCACCAAGTTCCAATGGAGAGATTCCCAACCCGTTGTCTATGCAGATGGCCCTAATGAAACTAAATGTGTCACACAACAAAACCAAGTCATGAATCTGGAAAGGGCCAGGTACCTAGGGGAGGAAGGGCTAGATTAACAGGGAGGAAAAGAAATGAGAATGAGGAGAGATAGTAACCAAAATGCACTATACATGCATGAAATTTTCAGAGAACTAAATATAAATGTTGAGGAAGGAATCATGGACAGGGAAAGATGCTTGCTGAGGAACACCAGCATCTTACATACAGATAACAGATAATGAATAACATGGTATACTAATTCACCTACTCTGCTATTAATGATTAATTTCAATAAAAGAGTAATTTTTCACCAAGGAGATAAATAAATTGTAGAGCCAAAGGTGTCATGAGCTGAAAAAGAATAGGAATTTTTGTTCACTGGGGACAGAGAATTTATTTTAGAATATCAGTACTTATCTGAAGGAGCCAATATATAATTATTTCTTGAATATACACTATACATACCTGTTTGTAAAGAAAGGTATTTACTATTTGAATAGACCAGTTCCGTAAAAATATCCATTTTTTTTTATTCAGAATTAACTTATCTTTAAAAAAAATCTGTCAAATACTTCAGCAATTACATACCACAAATTCTTCTTGCTGTATCTAGCTTATTACATATATGTGTAATAATATAAATGTATATGTAAAAATATAAACAGAGTGATATAAACTTTTAAAAACCCATTAGCAAAATTACCATATTTAATAAAAAAATGTATTTTAGTTACTAAAGCTCAACAGGTCGGTCTCTATCCTGGTGAAATGAGAGTGGAGACCTGACTGGAAAGGCCAAAGACAATCACAGGGCAGCTACAGCCACACGGTGAATGTTTATGGACTTGTGCTTGTGGTAAATACTCTCCTGACAGTAGGTGCTAAATCTAATCAATCACCCCTTAAATACGTCATAGTGTAGATTCACCTCACTCCTTCATTAGCATTCATTAGCAATTAATCAACACAGCAAGAGTCTCTAGAAAGTTCAACAATCCATAAGGTGCATTTACATTAAAGATGAGCAACAAAGATGAGCAAACATGAGAAGAAATCGCCAGAAACAGGAGATGAATGGTGGCATCAGTCCTGTATGGCCGAGGCAAAGTCTGGTTATCAAAGGCCAAAATTCAACAGAATTTGGTTATCCAGCTTGAGACTTAAACTTTTGATTAACAAGTAGTAGCCTGTGTGACTGTATTACGGTTTTCACTGGCAGACTCAGGCTCCCATCAGCCCGCTGAGTCCATTTGTTCCACTTCAGGCAAACCTTCTGTATTGTCATTACATCTTCAAAAGGAACGGAAAGACGCTGCATCCAATTTTTTGCAATTGTGGCCAATAGCTTAATTCAGTCCTTAACTGTGTTCTTACGGGGAGTTGAGGGTTATAATGGAAGCCTATTTCCCTGCAGGATGAAAAGGAATCCTGCTGTGGCACATAATACCCTGAACCCATGGCTGAGAGCTGTATTGTGCCCACTGAAGTGTCCCTGTTTAGAATGAGAGAAATAGGGAGGGGCATCCTTGGCTGGTCAGAGCATCAGCATAAGATCAAGAAGATCTAACCTCATGGAATTCCTCCTCCAAGCTCTGAGTCAGGCTCCCCTTGGTTTTCCCATCAGGAAAAGAAATGCCAAGAACTAATACTTAAGGGTGAAAAATACTGCAAAAGCTCATCTTAGGTACATTATTATTATCATTCTTGCTTTGCTTTAATAATTCCAAATTACCATCTGGTTTTTAAAGAAATCCAAATTACCGTGTTCACATGAGAAAAAAATGCAAAAGCCACATGGTTTCTAAGCTTCCAAATAATATTATCAGAGATATATGTCTTAATGTGTTATGAAACTAGTAGTTGCTGAAGCCAGCCAGAAATAATATAAATGTCAAACTGGGTGGTAATGGGTGTACAGTAACTTTAGGAACACAGAAATGTATGATTATCAGAGAATGACAAATAATATTCACTTGGTCCACATACGTTGATGTCTCTGACTCAGACGACCATTTACTGAATCCATTTTTCACCACACAAATACTTCAAACACCCTGCACCAGTGTGTTTCTTACCTCAGCAAGTGAGAGCATCCACTCGCCACCAACAAGCTTGCTTTATTTTGGGAGTAGTAAATGGCCCTGAAAGATTCTGGTCTCACAGTACAGTAGAATAAAAGGCCTCTATCTTTTTTCTTTTCACTTTGTAGAATTTTTTTTTTTTTTTACACATGTCACAGTTTTTTGGATTGGTCCAGTCTGGTTCTCTGAGGGTTGTAATTCAAAATAAGAGTGAGGTAGCTCTCAGCCCAGCACGGTTCATCATTGAGGTTTCAAAACAGACTTCTGAACTCTTCTCTACCACCTGCCCCTGTATTTGGTGGGTAGTTCTGAATAGTTTTGTGAAAGCAGCCTGTATCCTGGATTTATTTTGAAGAAAAACCATCTTTTCCAAATTCAGCTCCATAATTTCTTTAATCTTTTTTTAAAATATCTTTCAAAAAGCAGTCATTTCAGGATTCAAGTTTATTTTAACTGCACATTTCATAAATGAATGGAATTACTTGGAGATGTATTGTCTTACTCTGAGGCCATTTCCCGCCCCCCTCCAACAGTGCCTACTGAAGAGAAATATTACAGTGTACACAAGAAACTGAAGTAGCTGATAAAAGCATTAAATTAGAGACATGTTAAGATACCACTTGGGTCACTAAAGACTCTATAGTGCTCCACTTAAATCCAGAAGCAGCGCAGACCGGCCTTGACAGGGTCTCTGACTGCAGCCATTGGCACTGACTGACAGGCTCACATCAGGAGGCATCAAAGCTTCATACATTTTTAAACATCCCAAATGATCCTAATGGAGAATTTAAAACAATTTGGGAATTCGATATTAGAAAAAAAGGCATTCAAATGCAAGATCAGACAAACATATTAGCCAATACTCAAAGTATTAATGGACCTGAGGACTAAACATGTCCAGTTGAAGATAATTCATAAGGCCTGCTGGACACCAGGAACGGTCTTCACAGCGGAGGCAGGGAGGGCTCATTCAGGAAATGGGAATAAAAGAAGGATAAGATGGGGTGAGGTCAACACCAAAGGAGTAGACTAGTTTTCTTCTTTCCATGTACAAGACAGACTAACTTGTATGTTATGCCATGTCACAGACTATCAAGGGAGGTAAACTAATATTCTCAGCATAGTCCTGAAGTTAATTCTTTTTTTTCTTTTTATGGTTTTTCAAGACAGGGTTTCTCTGTGTAGCCTTGCCTTGGTTGTTCTGGACTTGCTTTGTAGACCAGGCTGGCCTTGAACTCACAGAGGTCGGCCTCCTGAGTGATGGGATTAAAAGTGTGCACCTCCATACCCACTAATTCTTTTTAAATCCATGTGCTCACCAAACTCACAGCAATGTGGCAAGGAGATGCTACAGGAATCCAGAGATAAATGTTTCCAAAATCAGAGTAGAGATGCCTCCTTCTTTGATCTCAATGAAAAGAAAAAGACACATTTTCAGATCAACTTCTCTTATCACATATATAAAGCAAAGCTAATTATGCCACCAAGATCTTAGCGTTTCTCTAAGGATGACATCATTCAGTTTTTCCAAAGAGCTCAAAAGAGTGCCTAGCACTTATTAAGTATTCCTCTCTATTGTCACTGTGTGTCTGGTTAAAGAGTCAAGACTTGGAATTTCTCAAGTGAAAGATACTAAGGATATTTTCTGGAAAAAAAATGATTAATAGATTTTGAAGAGCATTTAAAAGCTTTAAAACAAGAGTATACTTCTGTTTCTTTGGCTGGTTAATAGTCATTCCTTAGTCAAGATGTGGAAACCATTTCTTTTTTTTACCTGATCCTTGCTTTCCTGTAAGGCAAATAGGAAGACATTAAAAACTGTTAAAGTGAGAATGTAACTTCCATCCCCATGGAAACTCTGTCCTTGAGAAAAGTTTTAGCTGGATTCTTCAGGAAACAATATCGTTCAACTGGCCAGGCAGTGTGGGGGAGACAAGGACATATGTCCTCACCTTCTGGCTTTTGTGACTCTAGAGGAGACAGGTAACATCCTTCTGAATTAATTTCTTTACTTTAAAATGATGTTTAGTGAAATCAACATTAGAATGTGTATATTATTATCATAGTTAAAGACCTGGGATTCATTATCACATTAACTTACTACAGTTGCCAGAAAGAAACTAGGCAATGACCCAAGCTGAGACCCACACCAGGGGAGAGAGCCATCCCCTGACACTATTAACAACATTTTGCTCTGGTTGCAGACAGGAGCCTAGCCTAGCAATGGGTGAAAGCAGATGCTGAGACTCACAGCCAAACACTGGGCTGAGTGCAGGGAGCCTTGCAGAAAAGTGGGGGGGGGGGGGGGGGTAGAAAGACCTGGAGGGGACAGGAACTCGAAAAGAAAACCAATAGAGCCAACTAACCTGGGCCCAGAGGGGCATGTGGAGACTGAAACACCAACCAAAGACCTCCTGTGGACAGTGACTAGGAACCCTACACAGACGTACCCAAAGAGCATCTTGAACTTCATGTGGGTCCCCTAGTAAGGGGAGTGGGTGCTGTCTCTGACAAAGACTCTATCACATGCTTTTCAGTCACTTACTTCTGGCTGGGCTGTCTTGCCAAGTCACCGAGGAAAGAGATGTGCTCATCCAGATGTGACTTAAGGTGCTCTGGTGGGTTGGGGGCTCCCTTTTTCTGATAGGTAGGAGAAGCAAGATGGTGGAAGAGAGAAGGAGAGGGTGAGACCAGGAGGAGAGGGGGAATGGGACTACAATTGGGATGTAAAGTGAGTAAGTAAATTAATTAATTTTTTAAAAGGACACTAGGTGAAAACACAGGAAACAAAGAGTAGTTACATATTTTGTTTGATAAAAGAATGACTTCTGTATCCATGGCTCTCAATAGATTAAAGTACATGTGTAGGTTTCTCAGCGTAGTGGGCCTCAGTGATTTCTCACCCTCACGTTTTCAGGTTGTTTAACAGGTTCTCAATGAGACTTTGAAGGACAGCAGCATATCTGAGGAACCTTTGATAAAACAGGTCCTGCATAAAATAGTGATTGTGCCAGAATTACAAATATAGATATCTCTGTATTTATTGCACAATCAAATTTATAACAGACTATCTGGAGATCTCTGGACCACAGTCTGGAAATCTCTGGACTACAGATTGAGACTCCAGAGTAAAGAATTTTCAATCCATTGATGACCAGCAGAAGAAAGCAAACAGAAAAACAAGTGTCCTCATGTTGTCCCATTGCCTTGGAAAATTCCCTACATGAAAGTGAGAAATTATGTGGAGGGCTAATTTTGCAAAAGTGAGAGTCCTGGAAATTCATTCAAGTTCATCTTTTACTGTAAGATGGGCATGCAGAGGTATGAGTTCAAGGGTGATAAGCAAACTAAGATTCACATCCAGAAAATAAGTCATACCTGCTACTCAATTCAATTGTGTTAAAAACCCAGAAAGCCAGGGTTTCATCAAATGGCCAACCAAAGGAGTACAGAACCCATCACTGCAGAGCTGGAGGCACAGAGAGATCAAAAGATAAACCAGAGACTGGGGTCCACACAATGGAAGCACCCATTGTAAGTGTCCAACTTACTCAGTCTTCAAACAGTTCCCTCACAGGCCAGCACTCCTGGTTATGTCTCAAACCAGACTGTGACAGGCCCCAGTGCTTCAGGTAGGAAAGAGTCTTGGAAATCATAGCTTAACTATGTAAAAATGGAGGGATAGCTAGCGGTCTCATATAAAAAAGCCAGCAGCCTCAGCTTAATTTCTTATTTTCACCTCTTGCTATATGAAAATTGATGAAGGCCCTCTTCCTGCTTAAAATAGTTTTTTTTTTTTTTTTTTTTTTTTTTTTTTACTATAAACACTGTTGGGTTAGTGAAATTAAAACTATGAAAGCTAGAGCCATAAAACCCAAAGTGACAAAGAAATGAGGAATACAGTTGTCCCCCAGAAGTAGTGGGCCTTTTTTACCAAAAGCTTCTTGATGTTGCTTCTACACATACTTAATTGCCTTGCTGAACTTCAGTGGTTATAATGTTTTGGTTTGTCTTTTGTTTTCATAAGGAAATAAATGGCTTTTTAGGTAATATCTTTAAAATGACTTAGGACAATGAAACTTTCTAAATTATTCCCATGTAAGAAAAAGTGAAGGAAAAATAAAAGTAGAATAGACCTTGGAAAATAAAGAGAAAACCCCAGGAAAAGAAAACAAAAGCAGAAATAAGAGTTACTTTTCTTCCTTATTTTGCTTGCGTCTTGTCATTCTGAGTCAGTAAGATGATGCCTAACTACCAATTATACCTTATTTTGTATCAACATAAAGATATAAAGTGATGTCCTGGTAATGTAAAATATCTGTTTTCCTTACAGTTTTGTCACTGTTTTCTTCCAGATGAGAGGTATATTTTTATGCTTGGCTAGAATCCATTTTGCCTGCCAGAGGTTGTTCACATCTAACTCAAAGTAGGAGGAAAATAGTTAAACCTTCTGTGGTGAATACTAATCACAGTTAAGTCAGAATTTACATTTTGCTTGTGAATCTGCACAAAAATGTGTGAGTTAGAATGAGTCTCCTGACTTACAAAATAGCAAAAATAAGAATTAAAATAATTTCGGTCATTAGCAATTTTAGAGTGGCATGATGTGCTGTCATAGGAATGGATATTGTAGCAGCCGAGAATGTGGGTGACATCAGGCAATCACATACAAGACTTATTAAACAAACAGGTTAGAGTTTAGTGATGTCTCATAAACAGAAGAGAGAAGAAAGAAAAGAAGGAAGAAAGAAGAAGAAGAAAGAAAGAAGAAAGAAAGAAGAAGAAAGAAAGAAGGAAAGAAAGAAAGAAAGAAAGAAAGAAAGAAAGAAAGAAAGAAAGAACTTGGTTAAGCATTGGTTGAAGAGTATGACATCTGCTACAAAACATTTCTTTCTATTTCAGTTTTTAATAAGACCAGGCTAACATAAATGGGTATTACTTGGAACCATAAACTATTTTTGCATAATCTTGTTTCAAATACAAGCAGAGCTGTTTGGTTGTAGTTTGGAGAATCCAGGAATGACTCTTGATGCATATGGTGTGTAGCAGTAATTGGGGAAGATTATACCCTGAACAGTAACCATAAATAAAGGCTGGCTAGTCTCAGATTTAGAAACAAAATTAACCCTGACAAAGTCACAAAAGTAGCTCAAAACCAAAACTGGGAGCAACTTCAATCACTTAGCCATTTGATAGCCATTTCTATGTGTACACTTTGAAGAACAGAATATCTCAAAGTGTGTAAAGACAGTTACAATTATATTTACTAAGTGAACTTTTTAGATGAAAATGTTCTCTAACAACTTGTAAGTCACAATCTAATATGTAAAATTCAATTTATTCAGAATTATATATTAGCACATTTCCTGCTACTATTTTATTACTATGTGTATCTCATGTACCATGGTCTCAATAAAGCAGACTCGCTAAGCTTTAGAAAGAACATTTTTGAACGGCAAGACTCATTTCTAAAGGTATTCATTGCATGTTAAACATGAACCCTTGAGAAGGAAATGAGATTCTTTTTCTAGCGTCACAGAAGCATCCTTGCCAATGGCATTGTTTCTGTCATCCGAGTACATCCTAAAGGTAATCATTTTACCACCTCCTGTCTTGCTCTTTACTGTAGGCTCCAAGTGAATCTCTTTACTATCCTCCCTACTTGGCAAAGAGTCCATTTTTTTAAAAAAGAAACATTCATGCACTCACACAGAACCAAAACAACAGAGAAGACCTGAGGATTGTAGTGGGGAAGAACGAACAACAACAAAGTGAAATCATATGTATATGAAAATGCCATAATCAGACTCATCACTTTGTGTGTTAACAAAAAAAAAAAAAAAAAAAAACTGATAAAAGATGTGTAAGACTAGTTAGGTACACACTGGTAATCACAGTGCTGGTGGAGGCAGAGGCAGGAGGAGCCAGTATATTCTAAACAGTAAGTTACTGAGGATGACACCTGGGGCTGAACATGAGCACAAACATGCACACACATTCTTGTATTTTAGGCACACCCTTGTGTGTGTGTACCCACACACCCAAACATATACACAGCATAGAAAATAAAATAAAATAAAATACCCCAGAGAGTCCCCTTGCCAGGAGACCATGTTCAGACTCAGGAAGAGCAAGTCATTAAGACTTGAGGAATGGGCCGTCAAGAGACATCAAAGCAGCCAGCACCTTTGTCTTGACTTCTCAGATTTATGAATCATGAATTAAAAATAAAGTGCCATTAACTTTCAAGGTGTTTTGCTCTCAGGTGTTTCTATCCAAATGTGCTTATCTTTTATGCATGTTTTATCAATTTCTCAGTGTGTTGTTTATTGTTATCTCCAGGTTTGAAATTTAGAGCTTCAATCAAGTTCGTATTAAATCACCACAGTGGACAACTTTTTGTTACCTCTTAGTTTGTTTGAAAGGATCCGGATAGTAGTTTCGACATTTCACATTGTCAACAACTACAACAACAACAACAACAAAACATTAAAACTCTAATTTCAAAGGAATTCATCTGGTTTATGTATTTAGATCTGTGATGAATCACATGTGTTTCCAACTATGTCAATTCCCAATTTTCTGGTTTGCTAAAAGTTGCATGAAAATTTAAATTGCGTTGTCTCTGGAAACCACCCTACAAGTAAATGCCAACTTTGTACATTGCTCAGCAGTGGGAGAAAACTACACAATAACATCAGGGGTTTCCATTGCTGTCATTGGTTAGATCAATTTCATTAGGTTTGACCCCTTTCCTCAAAAGTCCAATTAGGATGAATCCTACCCCCTATGAAAAACCTGGAGCCAATTACAATTATTTGGGGCGTGCATACAAATGATTCTCAGATGAGATGAGAATGAGTCCCAAGACTTTCAAGAGTTGGTGCCGGAAGAAGCTTAAAATTGGGTAGCAAGAGTGAAAGTGTGTAGACCTCTCTGCAGCCCTTGTGCCTTCTCGTTGGCGTGCTGTCTCCCATCTAATGATGCCAGTCATTCCAACAAAATAGATGGCAGTATACTTTCAGATTTGGGTATCACATGTTAGCCAGAGATCTTGGCTTTTCACTTGAAAATGTTTCAATTGGTTTATTCATTACTTCCCCCCCCCCCCAAGGAATTACCAATTACTAATTTAGTAATGATAGCACAGTGAATGACTGAGTGTGTAAAGCCAGGCCTGGGAAACAAGAAAAGTCAGTTTAGAATATATTCCTGGGCTGACTACAGGTCCACAATTATACATTCCCACACAAAGGAAGCAGAAGAAAAATTAACACTAGTTGTAGTAAGAAGGGCACTTTGCAGGGAAGTTTGGGGTTGATCAGATAAGTAAACTGTGGAGGTTCTTGATTTTGAGTGCATCTCTAGAGCACACTGTGACGCAGTTACTAAGTTTAGTAACATAAAACAATAAAGCTTAGCTGGTACTGCCAGGACTCAGTAAGAAGCCTTATCTAGCAGATGCTTACTTTATTTTGATTGAAATACTGGTCCATTTTATTTATCATTCTATTTTGCTTAGGAGTGTACTCAAATTAAACATTCATTAGACTCTTGCAACATAGAAGCTCGGTGCTCCAGAGATTCAAAAGAAATCCAGTTCCTGTCCTTATTTGCTTGCCAACCTGATAGCATGGCTGACAAGTGGGCAAATTATTATGTGCTGTGATTAAAGAAAACAACCTCCTGAGAGTCAGAGACCACACTCCACCCATCTGAAAGTCCAAAGAGATCCCATTTCCTATTGTTGATCAATTTCTATGTAAGCTAATATGCATATTTTTAATAAGGTATTTGGTAGTAAATAAATTTCAGTTTTCTTCCTTTTTCCTTATATTGTGCTCCTAATCCAATAGAATAGCATATTTAAGACCATTGAGGAAATGGGCTTCCAATGTAGGTCATTCACATAAGCTGGCTTTCTTAGTAAACTCTTTATTATTTTCTGCTTTTAGGCCCTTAAGAATTCCATAAGCCTCACCTCATTCAGTCCAAATATCTCTGGTGGGCCAAGGCTGTCAATGTGTGGCTATCATTTGACAATCCCTCTTTCAAATGTGTTAAGCTGTTCTTCTCATCTTCCTGAGAGTTCTTACCATCATTGTTCCTATGTTTCTTCTCAGGTTAATGAATGCAAAGTAATTTCCTCCATGTAGGGAGCCTTAAATTCAGGTTAAGCATCCCTTATTGAATCATTATTGTGTCCTCTTACATCTCTATTCTGTTAGAGACTGTCTGTATGCCTGGACCCTCCCTCTGTGGCCACCAAACCACTGCATCATCTCTTACCATTTATTGAGCTGTTTTTTTTTTTTTTTTTTGGTTTCTTGAGACAGGGTTTCTCTGTGTAGCTTTGGTTGTCCTGGACTCGCTTTGTAGACCAGGCTGGCCTCGAACTCACAGTGATCGCCTGCTTCTGCCTCCAGAGTGCTGGGATTAAAGGTGTGCGCCACCACGCCTGGCTCATGAGCTGTTACTTGATACCGAACTCTTTACGGTAGTTTTAGTCCCCAAATAGGCCTTTAAGATAAGACTTATGTCTATTGTATTTCAGAGATAGTCCAACAAGGGCTCACTGAGGTTAATGGATTTGCTCCAAGACATCGGAAGAGCTACTAAGTGACAGAGCAGGATTTAGTTCCAAGTCCTCCTGGCTCATAAACCATACTTACATCTCCAGGGGGTTAGAAACAAGTTCATTTCCTTTCCAGAGGCCTTCTAGATAAACCAAATGGTACAGCTCCTGATTGTCTTCCTACTGAAGCTACTTATAGAGCTTTCCATGGTCTTTAGGGCACAGGTTGTGAAGTGGTGCATGGCTTGCATGCCATATGCCTGAGGCCGACTTCACTCCACCCTTCCCCTTACATTATTAAGTAACCTTGAATATTTTAGAATATTAAAAATATCCACATCATTAGATTCTTTTGTAGCTTGGGAGTTGTAAATAAATGTCTATTGACTACCACCTTTTTCTTGATGGCAGATGAGAACCTCATCTACACTTCTTTTCCATATTCACCGTATTTCATTATCTTTCTATCTAGAATGCAATTTCAAAGGAGTTCCCCTGTGATATTATTTTTATGACTATAATTGTTAGACCTTCAGACTTTCTCAATAGACGGCAGCAAGAAATCAGGGAGAACTTAGATAAAAATTATTTGAGCAGAAACAGAAACCTGGGATTGTCCTTCCTCCCCTTCCTTCCTCCTCCCCCCGCCTCCCCTCCCTCCTTCCTTCCTTCCTTCCTTCCTTCCTTCCTTTCTTCCTTCCTTTCTAGCATGGTCTCTCCATGTAGCCTAAACTGATACCCAGCTCACGATGTGTGTTTCAGTCTCCTAAATGCTAGGATTATAGGCATTTACCACCATACAGACCTTGTAATTTATGATTTCTAAAAATAGGAAGTTCCACCCTTGTTTGGATAAGCAATAAGTAATGTTTGTTATATTAGTTTCCTGATTATCAGGGTCTGATGCTGCTCTTACCTTGATAGCTTTATTTATTGTGTAGCTAGAAAGACTTATTTTAAAATAGTTTCTGTTGGCTGGGCAGCCCAGAGACCCAGGATAGGATTGAATATGACTGGGAAAAAATTCAATGAAATGATTCCTAACAATATTCTGCTGTATTCATAATCAGTGCCTACTCCAATTATCATCAGAGAGGCATTGTCCAGCAACTGATGGGAGCAGATGCAGAGACCCACATCCAACCACTAGACAAAGACAGGGGAACTTCCACAGAAGGTGACAGGAGGATTCTAGGAACCATAGAGGTCAAGGACACCACGAAAATTCAGCCCATAGAATCAACTAAGCAGGGCTCACAGGGTCTCATAGAGACTGATGTGACAATCACAGAACCAGTATGAGTCTAAGCTAGGCCCTTTGCATATATGTTATGGTTATATAGCTTGGGATTCTTGTCAGACTCGTATAAGTAGAAGTAGAGGGTACTGCTGACACTTTCTTCTATGTTTGGGATCCTGTTCCTCCTACTGGGTCACCTTGTCCAGCTTTGATATGAGGGTTTGGGCTTATCCTTATTGTAATTTGCTATGCCATGTTCAGTTGATATGCCTGGGAGGCCTGTTTCTCTCTTTCTCCCTCCCCCTCTCTCTCCCTCCTTCTCCTGTTCCCTCCCTCCCTCCTTCCCTAGCTCTGCTTTCTTCCTTTCTTTCTCTTTCTCTTTAGAAAGAAAACAGAAACAGAGTGGATCTGGGGGAAGACAAAGCAACCAAAGGAGTAGAGGTAGGGGGAACTACAATTGGGATGTAACATATGTAAAGAATAAAAATTAAAAGAATGGAATTTGTAGAATCATGAAAATATAGCCTCTGTTAAGTAAATCTTAGCTAATCTGTATTTGTAAGCATGCATAACTGTGATACGTATGTTTTGATTTAATATCACCAATATTAACATTTGCCTTAGTAATATCTTGGTATCTCCCGACTCCCACTGTAAGGAGTCCCACAAGAACATCAAGCTACACAACCAGAACATCTATGCAGAGGACCTAGCTCACACCTATACAGGGTCTGTGATTGTTGCTTCAGTCTATTTGTCAATGTCACATGGCAAAGCTTTGGAAAAACAATCTGAATTATTTTATTCAGTTTTTACTCACTACAATGACATTAGTTACTCATATAGTTGGTCTACCCCAAGGACTCATGAAAATGAGTTAAAAATATGTGAAGTTATACTTGAAGAATGGAACTATTTGCACATAAAATACGATCATTAGTAATGCATTAATAGTTTGTTCTGATTACTGCCTGCTAATTTAAATTTGCTAAATGTTCTTCCAATATGAGAGTTATAAAATTTTTTAATGAATTATGAGTAAATCTCCCTCAGAACATGGGACTTATTTTTTATGAATATGAATGCAATCAATGGGCTTCTTTAGAGAGAAGAATCAAGCAAAATTAAACTAGAAAAATCATTTAAAAATAGAATTAAATGTAAAAGTTGAAAAGGGTAGTGGGGAAGCAGAGAAACACAGAGTGGAGCAAGATATTTAAGAAGAAACTTTTCCTATACAGTGTAAGTATTAATTTTCTTTTCAAAATTAAAAACATATATACTCTTTCCAAATAAGTAAGTATAAAAATGAGTTTTAATAACAAGAAAGTTTAAAGAGATAAATATCAGAAGATGGTAATCAATATTTTCTTTTATATGAATTTTAAAAATATTTTTGTAAATTATAATTTCCATATAAAAGGCAAAACATATTCTTGACTTGGAAATTTTGTTTTTGATTGACCAGTTGAAAAGTGATCGTACAAATGAGGGCTTTGCAGACAGGTCATAAATAATAGGTGATGACGAATGGAGACC
This sequence comes from Acomys russatus, assembly GCF_903995435.1. Lineage (NCBI taxonomy): Eukaryota > Metazoa > Chordata > Mammalia > Rodentia > Muridae > Acomys > Acomys russatus. The sequence continues at coordinate 38,264,164 of NC_067138.1, read as the reverse complement.
TGCGGGGTGTGGAGCCATCTCTCATGGAGGGCCACAGGGGTTGGCATGGAGCTCTTGTCTTCCCTAACATCTGGATTATTGATGGTTAACATTAATGATCTGAAAGGCAGAGCACACAGCATGCTAATAAAATTTGCAGATGTTACAAATTTGGAAGCTGTTGCACACACCAGGAGACTAAGAATTAATACAAATGGATCTAATGAGATTACAAATACTGGGAGAAAAGAGGGAAATTAGATTCCATTTAGAAAAGTATAACTAATCAACGTGAGGGGGATGGAGGCAATTGTAAACTTGTTCGCTCAGCAGGTCTGAGGACAAACCTGGAACGTAATCAATTTAAATCAAAAATGCAAAGGCAATAATAAGGATGGAACGAGAGTTGAAGCAAAGCTCCATGATCACTCAGCACTTCTGCGTGCAAAGCTCTCGTGGTTGGGACAGCCCTCAGAGGGGAGAGGACTTAAATTAAGGGATTGTAGGATAGACGCTAAGAATGAAGAATGAATGAAGAATGGCAGCAATACCCACTTCCAGATTCTGGGTGGCATGGTGACATGCACACTAACTCTCCCTAGAGCCTATTTAAAGAGAAATAAGGGAGGCGCTGTAAACAGTAAAGCTTTATTTCACCTGGGCTAACAACACTTGCATTTGCGGCCTGGTGCAGCTTCTTCCGCTAACAAAGGGTCTAACGGAAGCCCAAAAAACCCCAAAGCTGAAAGGTCTTTCTTTCTTTCTTTCTTTCTTTCTTTCTTTCTTTCTTTCTTTCTTTCTTTCTTTCTTTCTTTCTTTCTTTCTTTCTTTCTTTTTTTCTGAGACAGGCTTTCTCTGTGTAGCCTTGGCTGTCCTGGACTAGCTTTGTAGACCAGATTGACCTCGAACTCACAGCGATCCTCCAGCCTCTGCCTCCCGAGCGCTGGGATCAAAGGCGTGTGCCATCACCGGCCGGCTTGCTGCAAGATATTTCAATCTTACAGTAAGGGGAAATAAAACAGCACAGCAGTAAAGTGCCTTTTATGGTCATTACTATTAGTTACAAATCACATATTTTTGAGAAGATGATTTGCCTCGTTTCTCAGCTGCCATAATATTTTAACCTCCTCTGAGCCACAGTTTTTCTCACTTGTGAAATAAATGCAATGGTATGTGGCTTTAGAGTGCGAAGAAGGCCAAACACCCACAAAGAAACTAGCACCATCAATACTGTGAGCTCTTATGTAGTTGTATCCCTACAGGAATTGAGTTGCTTGTTTTTCTCTGAGCCTATGAAGCTCATTGCAATCAAAATTCTACTTGGAAATTGTGGATCAGTTACTTCTAGATTATAGGCTAAAATATGAATTATTAGAGTGCACATAAATACAGGATGGGGATTGTGATGGTCAAAAAAAAAAAAAAAAAAGAGTTCCCACTGGGCTGTACAATATGCAATGATTAAAATGATGATTAGGAGACCAAACCACTAACGCAGCAAACCCCTTCAGCTGAAGAATGAAAAGAAGACAATGTAATCCAGGCCAATTGGGTTGTAGTTGTGATTCAAGTGCAGAGACACAGAGAGCAGAAGCCGACACAGAGGCAGCATGCAAATGTTCAGATGTCACATTCAAATTACAACTCGGATAAAAGAACGGGATTGGCAGCGGCAAGGCACTGCTGTCACCAAATCTGAAGCACCAAAGGTCTCCATGTCAAACGTTTCTGCTAGGTTGATTCAGCAAAAAGGACAAGTAACAGCAGGAATCCTGTAAATTTGTCATCAAGAAAGATGAAACATGGTCATCCATAGCAGAGTGAGCAGAGGACAACCTTCAAGGCCAGGTGTTGGCTAATGGGAGCACAGGGCAGAGAATAGCTCAGACAGCTGAGATGGTGAATCAGGGAATGATCTGGAAAGGCAGACAGGGGTAGGCTCTGGCACACTGACATCTGAGAATTTAATTAGAGCTGGTGGCTATTGTGGCTTGGGGCGGGGATAATCTGGAAACTTTAGTAGGTACAGCTTAATTAAAGGAAGGGATGAGGATTTGCTGGGTGTGTGCCTTCTTGGGTTGTGTCCTGTTCTGGACTCTTCCTCTTTGTCTCTGCTCTACCACGCCTTCCAGAAGAACTGAAAGACCTCTGTCTCTCTGTCTCTCTGTCTATCTCTGTCTCTGTGTGTGTGAGTGTGTGTGTGTATGTGTGTGTGTATGTGTGTGACAGAGAGAGAGAGGGAGGGAGGGGGAGAGGGAGAGGGAGAGAGAGAGAGAGAGAGAGAGAGAGAGAGAGAGAGAGAGAGAGAGAGAGAGAGAGAGAGAGAGAGAGAGTATATGATGTAAGTCACTTAATTTCTTGGAAATTATTACCAAGACATGAAAAAAGAAGAAAATCAGTACCCCTTCCATTCTAACTACCCTTCATGAATATGCCCATTGGTCTCCCAAGGCATTTATTTAGCAATGACTTTGAGATTGGACACTGGCTGCTCTTTCTTTTCCTCCTCCTCCTCCTCCTTCTCCTCTACCTCCTCCTCTTCTTCATCCTTCTCCTCTTCTCCCCCTTCTTCTCAACCTCCTCTTCTTCAACCCTCTCCTCTTCCTCCTCCTTTTTGCTGTCATATTCTCAGTGAGTTTATTATTATTTTTATTTATTATGATTTATTCATTTCACATCCTGATTGTTATCCCCTCATTTATATCCTCCAGATCCCACTCTCCCTCCTTCTGCCCTATTTTTGTCTCCTTGACTTCTGAAATGAGGGTCCCTTCTTCTCCCACTGTCCGACCACAGTCTATCAGATCTCATCCTGATAGCCTGCATCCCCTTCCTCTGTGTGCCTGCAAATTGGGAGGCACTAGAGTTCATATCAGAGGCAGTCCCTGCTCTCCCCACAACCATGGAGAATGAGCTGTCTATTCATTAGATCTGCACAGGAGTCTAGGTTTACTGCATGCATTGTCCTTGCATGGTTGGTGCAAGAGTTTGTGCAAGGCTCCCTGTGTTTAGATTCTCCTGACTTGATAGTCTCCTAGTGGGGATCCTTACCCCTCTGGGTCCTTCCATCCACCCTATTCTTCCATACCATTCTCATTGCTCCACCTGGAGTCCAGCAGCAAGTCCCAGCATCAGCCCCAAAACCCTGCTGGGTGGAATCTCTCAGAGGATATCTATGGAGCTAATATCCACTTACAAGTAAGTACATATTATGAGTGTCTTTATGGTTCTGGGTTACCTCACTCTGGATGATCTTTTCTAGTTTCATCCATTTGCCTGCAAATATCAAGATTTCCTTGTTTTTAATAGCTGTGAAGTATACCATTGTGTAAATGTTCTACAGTATTGGTATCCATTTTTCAACTGAGGAATATCTAGGTTGTTTCCAGATTCTGAGGATTCTAAGGCTGCTATGAACATAGTTGAGCATATGTCCTTGTTGTGTGGTGGAGCATCTTTTGGATTTATAGCTAGGTTTTGAGCTAGCACTATTCCCAATTTTCTGAGAAAGTGCCAGATTGATTTCCAAAGTGGTTGTACAAGCTTGCACTTCCACCAGCAATGGAAGAATGTTCCTCTTTCTCCACATGCTCACCAGCATGTTCTGTCACTTGAACTTTTGATCTTAGGCATTCTGGTAGGTATAAGATGGAATCTAAGAGTCATTTTTATTTGCATTTCCATGATGACTAAGGATGTTGAGCATTTCTTTAAGTGTCTCTCAGCCATTCAATAGTCTTCTATTGAGAATTCTCTGCTTATCTCTGTAACACATTTTTTCATTGGATTATTTGGTTTGGTGTTTAATTTCCTGAGTTCTTTATATATTTTAGATATTAGCCCTTTGCCATCTTAAGGCTGGTGAAGATCTTCTCCTAGTCTGTAGACTGTTGTTTTGTTCTGTTGACAGTGTCCTTTGCCTTACAGAAGCATTTCAGTTTCATAAGGTAGCATTTATTAATTGTTGATCTTAAAGCTTAGGCTGCTGGGTCTGTTCAGGAAGTTTTCTCCTATGCCAATGAGTTCAAGGCTCTTCAGCACTTTTTCTCCTAACAGATTTAGTGTGTCTGGTTTTATGTTGAGTTCTTTAATCCACTTGGACTTTAGTTTTGCTCAGGGTGATAAATATGGATTTTTAAAATTTTTTCTACATGTAGACATCCAGTTAGACCAGCACCATTTGTTGAAGATGCTATCTTTTATTCATTGTGTGGTTTTGTCAAAAAATAAGTGTGCATAGGTCTGTGAGTTTATTTCTGGGTGTTCAATTTGATCCCATTGATCAAGCATCCTATTTCTATGCCAATACCATGCATTTTTAAATTACTGTTGCTCCATAGTACAGCTTGAGATCAGGGATGGAGTTGCTCTGAAAGATCTTTTATAGGATTCCTTTACCTATTCTGGGTTTTTCATTTTTACATATGAAGTTGACAATTGACATTTCAAGGTCCATTAAGAATTGTGTAGTAATTTGATAGGGATTGCATTGAATCTGTAGATTGCTTTTGGTAAGGTGGCCATTTTTACTATGTTGATCCTCCAGATGCATGAGCATGGGAGATCTTTCCATCTTCTGATATCGTCATCAATTTCTTTCCTCAGAGGCTTGACCACTTTTTCCTATAAGTCTTTCACTTGCTTGGTTACAGTTATACCAAGATATTTTGTATTATTTGTGGCTATTTATTGTAAGGGTGTAGTTCCTTTAATTTCTTTCTCAGATCATTTGTCATTTGTATACAGGAGGGCTACTGAGTTTTTAAAAAGTAATATTGTATCCAGCCACTTTGCTGAAGGTTTTTATCAGTAGAAGTTCTCTGGTAGAATTTTGGGGGTCACTTCTGTATGCTATCATATCATCTATGAATAGTGATATTTTGATTTCTTCCTTTCCAATGTGGATCCCCTTAATCTGCTTTTGTTGTCTTATTGCTATAGCTAGAACTTCAAGCAATATAGTGAAAAGATATGGAGAGAGTAGGTAGCCTTGTCTAGTCCCTGATTTTAGTGGAATTCTTTAGGATTCTCTCCATTAATTTGATGTTAGCAATCAGCTCACTGTATATGGCCTTTATTATTTTTAGATATGCCCCTTGTATTCTTGGTCTCTCCAAGACTTTAAATATTAACAGGTGTTGGATTTTGTCAAGTGCTTTTTCAGCATCTAAGGAGATCATCATTTTTTTCTTTTCTCAGTTTGTCTATGTGGTGGATTACATTGAAGGATTTCCATATATTGAACCCACTCCTACATGCCTGGAATAAAGCCTACTTAATCATGGTGAGTGATATTTTTGATGTGTTCTAAGATTTGGTTTGCAAGTATTTTATTGAATATTTTTGTATCAATGTTTATAAGAGAAATTGGTCTGAAATTATTTTTTTGGGTGGGTTGGGTCTTTGTGTGGTTTAGGTATCAAGGTGACTGTGGCCTCATTGAGTGAATATTGTAATGTTCCTTACATTTATATTTTATGGAATACTTTGAAGAGTATTGGTATTAACTCATCTTTGAAAGTGGTAGAATTATGCTCTGAAACCACCCTGACCTTTTTTGGTTGGGAGACTTTTGAAGACTGCTTCTATTTCTACAAGAGATATAGAACTATTTAATTTGTTTACCTGATCTTGATTCAACTTTGGCAAGTGGAACCTATCCGGAAAATAGCCCATTTCATTTAGATTTTCAATTTTGTGGAATAAAGGCTTTTGAAGTAAGACCTAATAATTTTTTGGATTTCTTTGGTGTCTGTTGTTATGTCTCCCTTTTCATTTCTGATTTTGTTGATTTGGATGGTGTCTCTCTGCCTTATAGTTTGGATAAGAGTTTGTTTATATTTTTGTTTTTCCTCAAAGAACTATCTCTTAGTTTCATGATTCTTTGAATTGTTCTCTTTGTTTCTAATTTATTGATTTCAGCCCTGAGTTTGATTATTTCCAGCTGTCTACTCCTCTTGGGTGTGTCTGCTTCTTTTTTTTCTAGGACTCCAGATGTGCCATTTAGTATGAGATGATTCCAATCTTTCATTGAAAACACTTAGTGCTATGAACTTTCCTCTTAGCACTACTTTCCCTGTGCCACATAAGTTTTGGTATGTTGTAGCTTCATTTTCATTGAATTTTAGGAAGTCTCTAATTTCTTTCTTATTTATCCCTGGCCCAGGTGCCATTGAGTAGAGAGTTGTTCCATTTCCATGTGTGTAGGCTTTTTGTTATTTCTATTATTGTTGAGGTCTAGTTTTAACCCATCGTGGTCTGATAGGATACAAGGTATTATTCCAATATTCTTGTATCTGTTGAGGCTTGTTTTGTGACCTACTATGTGGTCAATTTTGGAGAAGGTTCCATGAGGTGCTGAGAAGAAGGTACAGTCTTTGGGTTTGGGTGAAAAGTTCTGTAGATATCTGTTTGGTTCATTTAATTCATGATGTCTATTAGTGTCATTATTTCTCAGGTTAACTTCTGTTTCATTGACCTGTAATTGCTGAGAGTGGGGTGTTGAAGTCTCTCACCATTAATATGTAGAAATTGATGTGTGGTCTAAATTTTATTAATGTATCTTTAACAAATGTGGGTGCCCTTTTATTTGGGACATAGATGTTCAGAATTGTGATGTCAGCTTGTTTGAAATTTCCTTTGATGAGTATAACATGTCCTTCTTCATCACTTTTGATCAATTTTGGTTGAAAGTCTAATTTATTAAGAATTAGAATGCCTACTTCAACTTTCTTATTGTGTCTGTTTGCAGCCCTTAACTCTCAGGTAATGTCTATCTTACCTGGCTGAGGTGTGTTTCTCGTATGTAGCAGAATGTTGGGTTGTGTTTATGCATCCATTCTGTTTATCTGTGTCTTTTTATTGGAGAGTTGAGACCATTTATATTGAGATTAATGACCAGTGAATGTTACATCCTATTATTTTGATGTTGGTTGGGGTAATGTGTTTGTGTGCTTGTTTACTTTTTGTTTTGCTAAAATGAAGTTATCTATTCCCTGTGTTTTTCTGGGTGTAGTTAGTCTCTTTGGATTGGAGTTTTCCTTTTACTGTTTTCTATAGGGCTGGACTTATGGATATATGGTCTTTTTTTTTTTTTTTTTTTTGTCATGGAATATCTTTGTTTTCCTCATCTATGGTTATTGAAAGTTTTTCTGGTTATGACAGTCTAAACTGGCATCTTTAGTCTCTTATGGTTTGCAAGACATCTGCCCAGGCCCTTCTGCCTTTTATGGTCAATGTCGTAAATTTGGGTGTGATTCTAATAGGTTTGCCATTGTATGTTACTTGAACTTTTTTCTTTGCTGCTTTTAATTTAGTGTTTTGATTATTATGTTGCAGGAGGATTTTCTTTTCTAGCCTACTCTATTTGGTGTTCTGTAGGCCTCTTATATGATTATAGGCATCTCTTTCTTTAAATTGGAGAGATTTTCTTTTATGATTTTGTTGAAAATAGTTTCTGGGCCTTGGAGCTAGGCATCTTGTTTTTTCCTCAATTCCCATTATTCTTAGGTTTCATCTTTTAATGGTGTTCTTGATTTCTTGAATTTTTTGTGTCAAGAATTCCTTAGATTTAACATTTCCTTTGATGGTTTGCATCAAATTCTTCCACTATATCTTCTACTCCTAAAATTCTTTCCCCCATCTCTTGTATAATGTTGGCAATGCTCATCTCTGCAGTTCCTGTTTTCTTCTCTAAGTTCTCTCTTTCTAAGCTTTCCTCAGCTTGATCTTTTAATATTGTTTCCATTTTTATCTTCAAATCTTGAAGCATTTTATTGGTTTCTCTCACTTGATTGTTTGCATTTATTTATCTCTTCTCTATAGGCCTCTGTCATGGCTTCTCTAGTGGCCTCAATATGCTTGGATGTATCTTCTTGTATTTCTTTATGGATTTTATTTGTTTCCTCCATTATCATCTTCAAAAGGAAATATTTCAGGTAATTTTCTTGTGTTTCAGTTGTGTTAGAGTGTCCAGGGCTGATTGCTTTGGGACCACTGGGTTCAGGTGATTGCATATTATTTTGGCTTTTGTTGTTTGTGTTTTTATTCTGTCTTTTAGCCATCTTGCTGTCTCTGGCATTGGATGGTAGTTTCTGATGTCCTCCACTGACTGTTGAGAGCAGCTCCTAGGTGAATATCTATAGGTTGAGACCCCTCACCTGTGGGAATCAGGGAAACTTTCTCGTCCATTAGGTGGTTGACCTGAGGTCAGATCTACCTATGTTCTACACGATTGTGTCTCCTATAAGCAGAGAGACTCAGACACTGGTGTTTTGTGTCCCACAGTTCAGTATAAGACACAGAACACTGGTGCTGCATGCCATCAGGTGTGTGGCTAGACTTTGGAGATGGTGCCTGTATGGTCCCAGTTACTGTGGGTAGATTGGCTAGGTAACCTAAAGTCAGATCTACCCTTGTTCCACACTGTGGGGTTTCCTCTGGGCCAGAAGACCCAGACACTGGTGCTCTGTGGTCCAAAGTTCAGTCTGAGACACAGAGCTCCAGTACTGCCTGCCAGCAGGCATGTGATTAGACTTTGTAGACAGTGCTTTGCCTGTGTGGAACTGGGAACTTTTCATGGATTGGCAAGGTGATCTGAGTTCATATCCGTTTGTATTCCAGACCATGAGGGCTCCTCTATGTTGGAAGATCCAGATGCAGCATGCAGGCAAGCAAGTGGCTAGACTTTGAAGACTGCATACAGGCCTGCAGTGATCCAGAGATATTCCTGTGGATTAGTCAAGTGGCCCAAAGCCAAACATACCTATACTCCACTCAGTGTGGACCCCTCTCACCTGGGAAATACCAGCACTAGTGTTTTGTAGCTCTTAGTTTTGTCTTTAGGTCACTGTGCAGTCAGTGCTGTCCACTAATCTGACATGGTATGTCACCAGAGCCTCTCCATCTTTTCTTTTAAAAATGAAACAAGCTGTTGCCAGGTACTAGTGGCTGTTCTCTATGCTGTTCTCAATCTTCTTCTCTTCTCAACCTGGTTTCTATTAGTGGCTGTCCTAGGGGCCTCATTCTCTCCAGGTTCTTGAAAACCAGTCACACTCTATGGAGACCAATGAGATCAGAGTTGCCTCCTCCAAGGAAGTAGTCATTTATGCTTATTCTTGCTCAGGTTTTCTTTATTATACATGAAATTGAGGCTGTGAGGCTATGAGGCTGTGCTCCACATAGCAGTGTTTCTTAGCTTTATCCCTTTGTGTCAGTCTGGATTTTTCTAAAATGAATAAAAAGGTGCTAAGTTTCTTCCAATTTAAACTGAAGTTGTAGTAAAGTCTCTAAGAGAGCTGCCATAGGAATGCACTATCAGGTATATCAAAATAATGGCACTTCCTGATGTCCACCTACATATGTTTATATTTCCAGAGGCTACTGACATCATAAATGCAAAATTTCCCCTAGAAATGAGATATCTCATAGCTACATGAAGTGGATAAGAGAAGTGAAACACTGATGACTATTGAGTTATTCCACCCACCAAAGAATGACCTATCATGAGACATCAACTCAGGTACAAAAATCAGCTCCAATAGTTACAAAACTTGAATATTATACTAGAAGAGCAGTAGAGCTCCCAGGGAGGATTAAAAATCAGGAGCACACTAAAATCCATTCCTGTCATCTAATATGGCCATTCTATGCATGGAAGTATATAAGTATTAACAAGTCAGGGTTTATTTTTTCTTTTTTAGGTTATGTGTTTTATTTTATTTATTTTTTCTTTTCACTTTTTATTGAAAAATAAAATCATTCATATTACATCTTAATTTCTATCCCATCCCATCGATCCTTCCATTCCTCTCTCCCTCCTGCTTTCACCTCATTCCCTTCCCTATGACTGTGACTGATGGGGACCTCCTCCCCTAGAATATGATCCTAGGATATCAAATTTCTTCTTGGTAGTCTGCTATTCTTCCTCCAAGTGCCATCGGGCCTCTGCATCCAGGGGACATGGCCAAATAAGAGACACCAGAGTTTGTGTGAAAGTCAGGCCCCAGTCTCCACTTAACTGTGGAGAATATTCTGTCCCATGGCTAGGTCTGGGTAGGGGTTTGATGATGACTGCACATATTATCCTTGGTTGATGCCATAGATCGAGCAGAACCCCTGGGCCCAGATCTGCCTATCATATTGTTCTTCTTGTAGGTTTCTAGGACCCCTGGATCCATCTATTTCCCTATCTCCTATATTTCTCCCACCTTAGGATGTCCTCATCACTATCCCATTTTCCTGGTAAGTGAAAACTTTCATGAGACATACCTCTTGGCCTAGTGCCACAAGTTAGGGTTTAAAAGAAAAAGTTTACCATAGTTCTTTCTACAAGGCCAAAAAAAAAAAAAAAAAAAAAAAAATGTTGTTTCTCAATCCAATAAGTTTACTACTAAATTAAAAGTAGCATTTACTGGTCATTTTCTGTGTGGCAGCTATATTGTGTAGTCTTTGTCATAGTCATGATCTAAGTATCAGCATTATCTCCATTTTTCAGGACAAGTAAGATATGGAATACTGAATGAGCTTGACTGAGCAAGCTCCTTAAATAGCAAAGCCACCTGTTTATTATCTACCCCAAACATCCCAATATTCAAATGATTCACATAGATTTCCTCAGCTTCTCTGCAAGTGGGTTAAAAGCAATTTCTTCTAATAGCACTTTAAACTCAAATCACTCATTTAATTTTAATGAAGCCCCTTAAGCTTAGAATTTGAGGAGTTAAGAGCAAAATAAAAACTATAACAAGCTGAAGACAGCAACGACTATTACCATGTTTGTAAAGCTTTAAGTGGTTTATATTTTCATAGTTATTCCTCATGGTTAACTCCTATATTTACTTTTTATTTAAACACTGAAATGTGTCAATATAAATCCTGGCTATGTGCAATGAACCGGCAGAAGTAAATCAACTTTAAAACATTATAAAAATCATAAGGGGGGAAAAACTTTTCACATTTTTAGAAACTTTGATGGACTATTTTGCTGAGCGACAGTCAATGAGAGCAGATGAGCAAAGCAACATGATGAGGCAACTACCAGCAGAAGGAGCTGATAGATTTCTGAACCCCACGGGCAACAGAAATGGCAGAGCAGATTTTTGGGAAATTTTACACATTAGTACATAAACAGTCTGTCAAGAAATCACACTTTTCAGATGTCTACCTCCTACAGTCTTCAAGACATTGCTAACTATCAGAAATGTGATTTGCAAGGGAGACGTTCCCCAGCCTCCATATGAAATGATTCCCATCCCTGACAAAGTCCAGGATGAAGTGCAAACCTAACAAGTCCTCTTTAAACTTGACCTGACAGTGGTTGTGAACTACGGCAGCTCTAGAAAATTACTCAGTACGAAGTGTCTCCTGAAGACTTACTATACTGCCAACATGAGCAGATTTAAGTTATGTTGGGTGGGAAACCAGATTTGAAAAGGGACATAGAAAAAAAGAGAGAGAGAGAGAAAAAAAAAAAAAAAACCATAGCTTGTAAGTACAGTAACCTTGGAAATATATTAAAAAGAAAAAAAAATTGGCAACAGTTTGCAAAACTGGATGCATCAAAGCCAATTAGGAGATCAAAATATATGGAGTCAGGATCATAAAAGTGGGGGGTGACAATATAGGCAGCTTGGAAGCTAATTAGAATGGAGAGGTGATAATTGCATGCACTGGGGGAAGGCAAACTGTAGAGTGTTGAATGGAAATGAGGGAGAGATTGGGAAGGAAAAGATCTCAAACACTTCTGCAGTGTGGTAGTAAATAGTCAAAAACAAAACTGTGAGAAATGAACCCTTGCTGAGGTGAGGAAAACCTCCCCTGGAACCCTGAGGCTCCTGGTATGTTAGACTCCACAGATATCATGTTCCTTAAGAAAGGAAATTGGGGCCTTACTCTCAACCGTTCACTAGAAGCAACCACCCCAGACACCCCTGCCACCCACCTCTCTTGTGTAGTGGATTTAAGAGAGTTTGAAGTCCCAGGATCAGAGTTCAAGCTCCACTTCAAGTACTAAGCTATTCACCTGGGCTTGGGGCCAACTTTTTTCCTTCTTATGTAATCTCTAAGTTGTTGCTCCTTTTCTTTTCCCAGTGAAGGTTGCTCCCATCCTAACGTCCTGCTGTTGAGCTTTCATGAAGATTAGTAGACTTTCCCAGAATTCCTTTGAACACTTTCAGGTCCCTCCTTGATGACAACCTGTATAGACCAAATGCCCATGAGGCTTCACTACAGGTGGCCAATGAAGCAAGAGCAATAGCTTTCCCCAGTAAGTTTATGGTACAGCAGTCCCAGAAAGGGGCTGAGAACACTGGGAATTTGGAGGAAGTACCAATGGCTGTGTTCTCCTTTCCCTGACCTCCTTTATGAACACATAAGCTGATAGCAGTCACCCTCTCATGGCCTTTATCAAAGTAACAAGCTGCTTACCTAAACACTTTTCCAAGGCGACCTTTTCCAGGCAGCTGCCAGGAATTCTGTCTCTCTCTGAAATGCATGGTTGCTTTACTGGAGCAGGCTGAATTGCTTGCTTGCTTAATTCATGCCCAGTGAGGTAATATTATAGATGAGTGTCTGAAAAATATTTTTCAAAAGAAAAGTATTAAAGCAAAATGTACCATTTTTGAGCTAATGGAGTATCCAAAAATTAAGAAAAAAGTTCTTAATAGGCTAGCTGTGATTCTAACAAATGCAACTTTAATTTAATATATTAAGCAAACAAAATTGGAAGAGGGTTCAGAAATTATTTTAGCTATACACCAAATAAGATAAAACATAATGGAGTGATTAGCTTTCTCTAAATAATTAATTCCTTTAGAGTACAGGCAATTCTCAACCCCCAGTGAAAACTTTATAATTCCCTATTCCTCTTTAGTCTAAGCACCCCTACCTTTCATTAGGTGCTTGTTAAAATTACTGCTCAATATAGATCAGATCTTGAGGTCCTTGTGCTAAAGGTATGGTCCCCAGCTTGGAGCTATTGAAAAATGGCTCAACTTTAAGAAAGAGAACACCAACACACCAACGTTACTGGGGACAGAAAGTCAAAGCAGATAATGGGAGCCTACTTCCTTTTTCTCTCAGGAAGTTCTTGTCATTGTCATGCAGCACTCTACAGGGGGTCTAAAAGCATCGGATCTGCCTCCACATGTACTGAAACTTTCAAAATGTAATCTAACATAAACCTATTCTTTGATTATACCAATTAGTTTTTCATTGTAACAGAAAAGTAATATCACCTGAGTGTGATTTCTTCTTAAAAACAACGAACAAAATGGCAAAATATATCATAATATAGATAGCCACTTCTAATCACGATGAATTAATTTCAAGTTAGTTCATTAAAACTAAACAAAACTCCTGATTGTGTCATGGTTCTTCTTGCTATAGGTAATCTATTGTATATATGTGTAATAATATAAATGCTATGTAAAAAAACTAAACTAAACTGGAATAGAGAAATATATTAGCAAGCTAAAACCTTAAAAATTTTATCAAAATTATATGACATAGCTTCAATGGCTACAGAAGAGATTGGATATGTTGACTCCTGCAAGACACACTATTCGATCTAAACTTCTACAAATTATGCTAGTATAAAATAAGTTCTTACCACCTAAAATTCTTTTCTAAAAAGATGAAATGTAGAGCAATTATTTTAAAGCTGGTGAACATTCAATGAAAGGGAATTATCGCTAGTGATGTTCAGCCTGCTAATTGCCCTAGATGACAGCAGAAGGCACGCATGACTTGATAAAAGCGGGATCCTGAGCTCCTGAGGCAGAGCTGAGAATTCAGGGAATTCAAGCAGGCCAGTTTCCAAGGTGCAGAACCCTCCAGCTAGCTCTGCTGATGCAGCTAATATGAACATTAGACAAGGGGCCAGAAGGCAACTGAGCTGCCTATGAAGAAAATGCTCTAAAGGGCCTTGTCACAAAGGTGAGGGGTGAATTAACCCAGAAAAAAAAAAATACAAATACAACTATTATCTCACCTAAGAAGTTCTAAAAGACAGGCCTGGAAAACCCAACCAGATTAAGTGACTTAATTGTTTCCTAAGGTTAAGAGTATTTATGGGAATAAGAAATACCCAACATACCCAACAGAATAAAAATTTCCATGATGGTTTATTAAATTTTCTTGTGTGTAAAGAAGCAAGAACCTGGTGTAGAAAGAAATGAAATCATGAAAGCTGAGCTGGACTAGAATAAATAAAACCTGGTTGTTCACCTCGCCCACCCCTGCCTGCCTACAGTGGTTCATATTTTGAACTTCCAAACCCTCAGTAGTAAATGTAAAAGTTTTCTGCGTTCTGTGAATTGTCCTACCACATCCCCAGACTGGAGAAGACACTGGGAAGTCCTGAATGCTGAGTCAGATAACCAGAGGTGAGCACGGCCTGGGAACCCACAAATCTGTAGACTGGGCTTGTGTTTCAAAGGAGGACTTTTCCCTGAACTGTGGAGCTCAGCCTAACTTCAGTGTTGGACCAACTTCATCCAAATCCAGTATCCTAATCACCAAATAGAAAATACTCAACCACAGTGTGAACAAGTATTGTTTTAAGAAATTAAACCAATGTATTTGGATGACAGATACTCCACAGCAGTAATTGTCACCATAGCTATGTCCCAGTTAGGTCTCTGACTCCTCCTCTTTTCCTGAGGAGTCATTCATTCTCCATTCATTCATCTGAAATTTCAGATCTTCCATCTAACACTTGAAACCCTCTGTCTTGTGATTACGTTTGTTTGTTTTTCTCATCTCTGCCATCCATGTACTGCAAGTGCTTATCCTCGCTCTTTTCTGCCTTCTCACACAGAATGCCAGCACCAAGAAGGCACTGGATCATGTCTCGGTTGTTCACAGCTCTGTCTGCTGGGTGTGGAACGGGCCTGGAATGCAGTACATTTTTTTTAAGTTAAAGTGATGAGTAGATTAGATGAAAAAAAAAAAAAAAAAAAAAAAAAAAAAAGAAGGATGTAAGGGGATCAGCAAGGAGGAGTTTTCATTTATTTTCTTTATTATTTTTTATTTTAATTGAATGTTAAGTAGTTTATTCACCTTACATCTCAGCTGTAGTCCCCGTCTCTCATTTTCTCCAGGGCCCACACTCCCTTCCTCTTCACCCCTATTCCCTTCTCGTAGTCCTCTGAGAGGAGGAACCCTTCTCCCTTATGAACTGATCCTAGCCTACCAAGTCCCACCAGGACTACTTGCATCTTCTTCCTCTATGGCACCCCACCAGGGGGAAGTGATCAAAGTGCAGGCAAGAGACTGATGCATCTAACAAGGACCATGCATGGAGAGGTCCTGCCCCCCCCCATTCAGATGTAGCCAATAGGCAACTCAGTCTTTGTATGGGCCCCCTATTAAGGGAAGCAGGGGCTGTCCCTGCCAAGAAGGAGTTTTTATTTTTATTTTTTTTTACTTTTTAAATATATTTTATTAATTTATTCATATTACATCTAAATTCTTATCCCATCCCTTGTATCCTCTCATTCCTCCCTTCATTCCATTTTCCCCCTACTCTCTTCCCTTATGACTGGGACTGACGGGGACCTCTTCCCCCTGTATATGCTCATAGGGCATCAAGTCTATTCTTGGTAGCCTGCTATCCTTCCTCTGAGTGCCACCAGGCCTCCCCCATCCAGGGGATGTGGTCAAATGGGACTCTAGGTGAGAGAAGCATGGGAGAATGGGGAAATAGAAGAATCCAGAAGGTCCTAGAAACCTACAAGAAGAACATTATGATGGGCAGATCTGGGCCCAGGGGTCCTGCTCAAACTATGGCACCAGCCAAGGACAATACGTGCAGTAAACTTTGAACCCCTACCCAGATCTAACCAATGGACAGGACATTCTTCACAGTTGAGTGGAGAGTGAGGTCTGACTTTCACAGGAACTAAGGAGTTTTTAAATTGCTATTTTCTAATGGCAAACAGTGATGAGTGCTGCAATCCTCAGGGTGTGATGTGGGTCAGCGGTGGGGAATGACGGTGGGAGAAGCTTCTGAATTCAGAAGGAGTATCACAAAATCATCCCAGTGAAAGACATCATCCAACTCTGTTGAATAAAATAATGTTCAGTCCCACAGTGTTTGTTTGAATTTCTTTTTCTGTTTAGTTTTCGTCTTTCGGAGACTTGCAGGTGAACACTTAACATTAGAATGTGCCAGGATTACTATACTGGAAAATCTCAGTTATAGACAGTTAGTTATTATAGGCCAGCAGAGGCATTTACCACCTTCAGCATCTTCAAAACTCTTGAGAATTGAGAGGATCTTCTCGTTATGGCTGAAAATAAACCCAGAGTACTTCATTACGCTTCTTAATAACAAAGCCCTTTTGCAAACAAGCAGGCCATGAGCAGAACTTGAGATGAGTAATCACATCCGACCAGCTTAGACGATCAGTCATCGCGCACACGCATAAAATATTAAACATAATGAACATGTTAGAGGGCTATTGATCTATTCCTGTCCAAGTCACAACAAAACATGATTGGTTTCTTAGTGATTGAGAGCATTTATTAGGCCCTGGGGCTTATCCACGTGAATAAGTAGAAGGCCTTCGATGCTTGATTCCCAGTAGCGCTCAGACAGCTCAACTCCTAACTCACCCAAGAGTCCAACAAGTGCTGGTTGTTGAATTAATATGGAAATGCTGTTACGCAATAAGTCTTATATTTATGGCTGTTCTTATTTGTGGCATTAATTTTATAGCCTCAAGTTCTATCCCAATCACAAGTCTCAGAAACCATGGAGCTTCCATTCAGCACACATCGCCTAGTGTCTTTGCTTCCATTCAGCGCACATCGCCTAGTGTCTTCGCTTCCATTCAGCGCACATCGCCTAGTGTCATCTTCCTTCCTGGTACTTTCTTGCTTTCCTATTCTCATTTATCTTTCTCTCATCCACCTGGCTTTCTCCTTCCACATCCCAGGAGCCATGTTCATCCCTGTTCTTGCTGTGTCTTGGTTCATCCATGGGGCATGCCAACCCATCTCCTTTTAAGGCAAAGCTTCTCCCAGTGCATAGGGATGGGACTAACGTGAAGTACCTAGATTAACGTGTGACATGGAGAAAGTACCAATTTCATCCAAGACTGTGCATGTTTAACAATCTGCTTTAGTCTATATCTGCTTCAGCTGTGCTGACCAGTTCCATTCTAGACAAGATATAACAATTGATCATGCTAGCTCCCTCAACTGTTCAGCTGAGGCTCCAGACATGAGCGAGCTCCTTCTATACCATCCGTGCCCGGATGACTTAGTCCAAGAGAGAGAGGCAGACAGTCAATGCACAGATGTATAGTAAGTATTCAGTAGTCATTATTTTAAGCTATTATATTTTGGGTGGTATGCTGCAGTGAGTGTGAAAAGCTCTTTGCCTCCCCTCCACTGAAGAGCAATCCTACACTGTGTCTTCTGTTCTTCTTTTATATGAGAAGTCTCTATGTATTCTTCTATATAAGCATTACAGTCTTAATACCAATGAACGACACCACAGTCCTGTGTACTAAATTCTAGATCTACGTTAATCCACACCAAATCTGTAGGGGAAATTAATGACAACCTCATTTTTATCAACATAAAAACTGTGGATTAAGGAGATTATGTAAATTGTTCAAGTTCACACTAGCACTAAACATAATGGATGCTGTATTTGAACCCAGAACATGTATTAATCACTAAGATTAGCGTTGAGTCACAGCTTATGTGTTTAGATATCAGGCCTAAAAAAAAAAAAAAAAAAAAAAAAAAACAGGCCTATAGCAATGAGTTCAACTTTCAATTTTTTTTTTTTTTTTTTTTTTTTTTTAGCCATGTCCTTATCTTGATACTTAGTATAGCAAAAGTATGGAGGAAGTCACTTCTGAGCTAAAGTAGACGTTAACACTGCGTTTCATTCCAGATACCTTTCTCTGGTCTGTCTTTGCTCTCCTAGCCTACCATCCCGTCAGACAAGATAAAACACGTCACACGACAAGGACACTTTTGTGAGTGTTCCAAGTTGAGGCGTTCTTTGATGTGGCTTTCCATCTCACTTTGAAGTTTTGCTTGTTTGTTTCTGTCTTGTTTTAATGGTCACCGTACTGAGTGACTACTTCGATAGTTCTGTGACTCTGGCTCAGAGTTCATTGGGGGAGGATTTGAATGACAATTCCAAGACCTTGTTATCCAGTAAGAGGGACTTCTCAGAACTGAGGAACTGTAAATATCAGCCTCTCCAGAATAGGATTTACCGAATTTAAAAAAGTTTTAATCTGAACTCAGTTTTTTTGTTTCTGTTTGTTTGTTTTGCTTTTTTAGGCTTATGTGAAACAAATTGGTCACTTTCCATGTTTTACTGTGATTCTATCTCAGTAAGTGTTGTAGCCCTAGTACAATTAATGGTAAACTTTTTTTTCTCTATATATGCATGCGGGACACACTATCCAGTGAGTCCTCAGTTTTCTCTGTCTCTCTGTTTCTCTTTGTTTCTCTTGGTCTGTCTCTCTCTCTGTGTCTGTCTGTCTGTCTCTCTCTCTCTCTCTCTCTGTATGTCTGTCTGTCTCTATGTCTCTGTGTCTCTGTCTCTCTCTGCATGTCTGTCTGCCTCTCTCACTGTGTCTGTCTGTCTCTCTCTCTCTGTCTCTGTCTCTCTGTGTACACAAATGACATCAATGGGTGAGACTAAGACAAAGAGAGAAGTTGTGGGGTTTTGTTGTTATTTCTCTGGGTTGGACCCAGACAACGGAGCATGGTAAGGGTCACCGCCAAAGCTCCCATGCCTTGCACTTCACTTCTTCTCCAATCTGTCTGGCCTTTTTTAAGACTGTCAAGGTCTTCCAAATTTTTCTCAAGGATCTGGAGTTTTCAGAAAACATATCTTGCTCCCAGGCAGATTTCCCTTATTTTTAGAAAAAAAATTCCCTTTTAAATAAATTTAGCATTTTGTATTGAAGCAAGCTTAAATCATTAAAAAAAAAAAAAAAAAACATAATAAAACATCCTTGATTCTCCAAACTGTTTAAGAATTTTAATCAGTCTTTTGTCTCATTTCTTAGCATTACTTTTCAAATGGTTTGGATTTAGGCAAACCTAAAATAGTTTTTTGCCAAGACTCCCTCCCACCCTTAATTTTTAAACCCATGTGTATTTTAAGGGAAATTTAATACATATGCTTCTAATTCGTGTGCACTTAACTCATCAGAGCGTTGTTTTGTAAGACCTGTTTGAAGTTAAGAAGCCTTTCTGGAGCCTTCCTTTAATAAGACTTTTCAAGCCTTTATTCTTAGAAGCAGGAAGTCATATTTTGCCAGGAGTAAATGAATTTAAACCCCTTCCTCAAGGTTCACATTTAGTCCAAAACTGACAGCCAAGATACTTTGTGACCAACACACACACACAAAAGTTCTTTCCCTCGTAGGATTGGTCAGTTTTATTTGTGTTATGCCTTAACTCAGAAAACTTGGACAAGTCTTTATCTATTTCACCTTAGTGAAAGTTGTCAATAGTCATGAAAAGACCTAACTCTTAAAATAATCACTCCATATGCACCATAAAGCTCCTAATATTTGCTGATATATTTTACTGAGGAGCTGGTAAGACAGCTTCCTTAGGACTAGAAACAATAAAAGCATTACACATTGAGCTACACAGAAGTGATGGGAGGGGTGTGAGGAACAATCGAGAGCGATCACTTGCATAGTAACAGATGACAACACCTCTGTGCCTATAAATACAGCAGAACAAGGACATTGATGGGTTTGAGCACAGGTCCATGTGTCAGAGAATCTGATGTGAAATACAAAGACTAAAGAACAAAGGGGCTAGATAAGACGTTTAGCAAGATGTCACTAATGAATCATAAAGACAAGAGAGACAACAGAAATCTGAGTTTTAAAACTATGACTTCTTGAGTTAGGACGTTTCCATCCGAAACTGCAATTCTATTGATGGCCACAGCTGCTCCCCTGTTGTCTCTCCTAGTGTTCCCTCTTAGGCTACAGCTGATGTTTAGAAAAGAGACTTGTCTTGGTTTTGTTTGCTTAACGAAAAGCTAGTGAAAGCTACAAATGATATAAAAGCACACTTCCCTGGTTTTCTTTTCTTTTCTTTTTTTTTTTTTTTTAAAGCCAGTAAGTCTAATTATGGTAAGCATAACAATAAATACATTAAAAATTTTTGCTTTCTAGTGATAGAAATGAGTGCAGCCCAGCCACTAGCATTGAGATGTATGTATCCTCTTTGGCCTAGAGAATAATTGGAGATGAAGACATTTCTATTCACTGCCCTTAGAGGCATTGCAGGTGTGGCTTCTGTGTCACATGTGTGTCAGTAGGTGGCAGAGAGGAGAGAGGCTAAGTCTATGCTCAGTGTTCTAACCTGTGAACATTTGAGTGATTAGTATCCTAACACTCCCTAAAAAGAGCAAGTCTGAGACTACCGCCAATCAGGGACCAGGGTCCAGGGCAGGGAGCCGCCCTGAGAGGACCACGAGTCCAGCACCACGCAGGCCTGGATGGGGCTCCCAGGGTTGGGAGCAAGCCAGAGTTGAAGATGAACTCTGCCTCAGGCCATAATGCACAGGAGGGGCGTAGAGTTTCTGAGACCACTTCTGAGAAGACCTCAGAATCTTAGAGACCCTGGGCACCACTTAGAGGAGCAAGTAAGTGGTAGAGAAATGGAAGAGAAAGAGAGGCAGACAAAGCCTCAACAAAAGGATGCAGAACTGGAGAAACAAAGGGAGTGAGGAACAGCCTGATGTGAGTAGCCACCGAGAACTGTGTTGGTTCCTGGCCGGTGCCATTACTCGGGGCCATGTCTGGGTCTGTGGTGCTGTGGCAGGAGGGGTCCATTACTACCAAAGGCCAGGCCTTGGGAAATGTTGCTGTCAGAAGACTGTGGAGAACTGCTGCCATGCCTTGCCTGGATTTTGTGGGGGAGCTGTCCCTGGGGGCATAAGAGCTGGAGAACACTGGCTAGCTAGCTGCAGCACTTGGGAGAGCGGCCCACACATCACCCAGGAAGCACAGTAGAGCTGTCCCTGGTTGCTGGAGTTGCAAATGAGCCGGCCCTAAGGATATGAGCATGGGATAGCTGGCATGGATGAGGGAGAGATATGCTCTTCTGTCCTCACCCTTCACCACCTGTGGCAGGCAGGAGAGTTGGCCCTGTCCATCCTGAGCTGCAGCTCTGGGAGAGAGTAGCTTGGCACCTCACTTGGCCAGCATAGTAGAGCTGACTCTGGTCGAGGGGATACAGGTGAGCCGGGCCTGAGTACATGAGCATGGAGAGCTGGCACAACCACTTTTCTGTAGGCAAAGGAGAGATGACACCTTCTCTCCGTGTTGCCACCTATGTCAGGCAAGAGAGCTGGCCCTGGGTGTGAGGATTGTGGTCCAAGGGTGTGAGTGCAGGAAAGCCAACCCTGACTCTCATCTGCTGTGTGGTGGTACAGTCCAGGGAAAGATGCCCTCCTCCCCTCTCTTGTCCCTTACCACCTATAGCAGCTGGAAGAGTTGTCCACCTGGGTCATGAGAGTGGGAGAACTTGCCCTGTCTTTTGTCTGCTCCACCTGGGCAGCACAGTAGAGTGGACCATGATGGTATGGGCACATATGAACCACCCTGAGAGTGTAAAACTGGGAGAGCTAGATCTGCCTCTTGTTGGGGCAGCAGTAGATGGACCAGTCAGGGCAGGACAGGAAAGCTTGCCCCGATGGTATGGGTGCAGAAAAGCTAGCAGGCTGACCAGCTCAGCTACCTCTCATGCCAGATCCAGGGCTTTGAATTAGCACATTCCAATATCTACCCTATCAATTAACTGCTGGAGGGTGTGAAGGGGCTGGTCCTACAGATTCAAAACTATAGGAGCTCCATGACAAAGCACAACAATAAGATATTCTAGAGGAGTCCCACTGAGTTTCTAGTACTGATAGTGTGGCAGAGGCCACTGGCCTTGTGCTGGACCAAAGACTCACTGCAATGAACATTTGCAAGCAAAGAAATATGGGCAAAAGGGTATACTGTGGGACACACTGTGTCACACTACAGCTTTCACAATATTTTTTTCCTCTGCTGTGGGGGAGGTTGCAAGTGTGAAGTGCAGGGACAAAGGGACGTGAGGATGGGTAGGATTGGGGTGCATGATGTGAAATGCACAAAGAACCAATAAAAAGTTAGAAAGAAAGAAAAGGAAAGAAAGAAAGAAAGACATATCTACGCATAAAAAAATCAAGGTTGTACCACAAAGCTTTTGTCTTACTGGAAGGAAGCTTTTGGTGTCTTGACAAAGCATAAGGAATGACACAGTTCCACAGAGACTCAGGCAGGCCTGTGAGAGAGCACGTATTTCTGCGGTAACTGCAAGGATGTGTTTTGAAGACCAAGTCAGGGTATTGACCAACATTCTCTTCTTGCTTTTCTCATTGCTCAAGAAAACCGATCCTCAGGGGAACCAACAGGCTACATAAACAAACAAACAACCCCCCCAAAAGAAACCCCAAATTGTTCATGGCTCCTTTCCTTTGTATTCTCTTGGTTTTCCATGATCTCTCTCTGACTTTAATTTCTTCTCTCTCTGTCTCTCTGTCTCTCTCTCTCTCTGTCTCTCTCTCTCTCTCTCTCTCTCTCTCTCTCTCTCTCTCTCCTCTTCCCCCCCTCTCCTCTCTCTCCACCTCTTCTACCATCTCCTTAATATCTTGATTCAGTATTTCTCCATTCATTTTGCATTTCTAGCAAGTCTGCCTGTCTGTGCCCTCATCACACTCCATCTGTTCTTTGTCCCCAGGTTCACCTCTTCTCCTGCTTGCTAGTCTGATCTGCTTTTTTCCCTCCAGCACTAGAAGCACAAAGGCATAAGAATGCTTTTCCCTCCTTATTCCCTAAAACATACTCTACCCCAAGCCTCAGCCAGCACCCAACAGTAAATTAGCAATGACAGTGGGCAAACCAACATTAACCCTTGCTTGACAACAGAATAGTCCTAAAGAAACTTGCTGGTTGAGAATTTGGTTCAAAGCATAGGCACAGATATGCTTAACAAACCAGAGCGGCTTGGTGACATTAATGACCAGGCTCTCAACCTATTAAGGCTTCAGTCCTGCTGAGTCACCTAACCTTGATATGACAGGTCATCACTATCCGGCTTGTTCCCCATTCAATATTGTAAGGAGACCTTAGCAGAAAGGTGGTCTCGCTCCTCCTGGCTGAATCCACCCAGCAATGTTGCAGTTATTGCAGAAGGATCCTGTTTTGTGCTTGGAGAATGTTTGTTTTTAGAGAGTTTCTGGTCACTAAGCTGAAAGCAGCCTCACTGTATGTTACATACAAAAACTATTCACTCAAGTTTCAGGCTGAAACCTAATCCTCAATGAGATAGTATTTGCAGAGATGTTGGAAGGTGGTCAGCATACATAGGTTGGGGTGCTCTCAGTGTATGAGATTACTATCCTTACAAAGGGTTAAAGAGACCAGAATTCTCTTTAATGAGGCCTTTGCAAGAAAATCACAAAATGAACCCAAATTTTTTCCCTCATCAAATACTGAAGACTTTTAGTCTTGATTTGGTCTTCTCAGCCTCCAAAACCATGAGACATTTTTGCCTATTGTGAATTAGCCACTGAGTTTATGATATGCCTGTGATACCAGCAAGAGTGATCTGACACATTGTGATGCTCCTTCCTCACCATCGGTATCATCTGTCGACCGTTGCTTTCTCTGTACTTTGTCAACTTTCCCAGATTTAGAATCACCTGGGAGACACACCTCTGGTCATATCTACAGGGATACTTTGTGGGTTTAAGTGGGGAGGGAAGACACATGATAAATGTAGGAGCTCCATCCATTAGGATGAGGGTCCATACTGAATGAAGTGGTGAAAAGTAGAAAGCCACATGAGTGCCAGCATCCCCGTCTCCACTTCCTGATCTATCCAGATGAAAATCACATCTGTCATAGCCATGAGCTGTTGTAATACCATATTCCCATCCACAGTAGACTATATCCCAGTGATCTGTATCCCATTATCCTTTTTAGTTTTTTTGTGTCAGGTATGGAGCAAATGCCCCCCACTCCATTTTGTGAACATCACTTATGAGTAGTCGTAATAGTCAAGAGCTCTGTGATAACTAACAGAACTAGTGGTGATAAGAGGCACGAAAAGCAGTAAAATGACGGTGGGAAGCAGAAACTTCTCAAGGGGAAACTATTACAAATGCAGCTGGTCCCATATAACAACGAAAATAAATTACTCGGACCAGTCTCACAGAATGCCGTGTCAGTCTTCTCAGAGGCAGGATCCAGTGAACCACGTCTCACCTGTGGGAAATCACTCATGGCCAAAGCAGCGCAGATGGGCCGGAAAGCCTTTCCCTAAGTTTTAGCATGTGTGTCTGCCTGTGGCTCCTGCACTTCCCCTGGAGAAGGAGGAGAGACAAAAAAAAAAAAAACATTGGTAGAAAGGTGACAAGTCTCATAGTGAGCTTAAAACGTGATGCAACTCAATGAAATGGCTAATCTGAGGAGGCCTTTATGTCTCTGCCCTTTCTTATTCCCTTTAAGCAGAGAACGAGAACCTTCCTAGTAAGACAAGCTGTTTCCTCTTGTCCTGTATGGGCCACAGTTTTCAACCTCAGATCTTCTGTGAGGTTATTCGACCAGTCATGATGCTTTATTACCTACCAAAGACTCCTGTAACCTACAAAATATAATTACAGATTATGATAAATATATATATATATATGTTAGAATGAAATAATCTACATTTTGTATAGAGAGAGCATAGGAGACATTTATATAGTATAAAATATAAACGGGTTTACTCTAATTTCTGATCTTTCTACCTTTCTCCTTGACTAATCCTTTCACATGGAAGTCCTTTAAACTTTCAAATTTTAAACATAATATGAAAACCCAGAGGCACAATCCTGGCATCCTGTTTTTTTTTTTTAAATGGTAAAATAGCTGCTGATCTGCATTTGTTTGCAGCCAAATATTACATATCATATTAATATCTTTTCAAAAGACTTAAAGCCAATGATTCTACTTTGAGTCTAGCATACAGCTTCTTTTAACATTACAGTCTTAAATAGGTGCTATCATGTTAGTTGATATAAAAATACTACTGGGATTTTTTTTCCCTTAAATTGACTATATAGGAGGAATGTACTGTGGAAAATCCATATATTTTCTTCTTTATTTAAAATAAGTGGGATAAGTCATGATTGCTAAGTCTCTGCCATCTGTATAACCCCTCCTCACTTCAGGAGAGGTCACAATGGATATAGCACTCAGGCTTTTTGTCCCTATGAAAAATACTGAGAATAACAATTTAAAGGGGGAAAGATTGATTTTTGGATCATTATGGTCAGCTAGTCCCATGGCTTTTAGGCCCATGACAGAAGAGAAACATTATGGAGAAAGGTTGTGGATAACAAAACCTGTCCCCTGTCAGCCTCTTAAGCAAGGAAGAGTATGGTCATCCTAGCAGGTTTGATCTGTCCTTCACTTTTAGCCCATCTGGAACCCCAGCCTGTCAGAACTTTATCCAAGAATGGAATTGTGTAACGTGAGTTTTGAGTGCTTGTGGGAAAACTCCAAGAAGACAAGAGTCTTATGACTTCAGTTTCTCAACTATCATCTATCTATGTATCTATCTAATTTAATATTTCTTCTCTCATACAATAATCCTATGTGCAGTTCCCTCTCCCTCCACTCCTCCTATTACCCACACCACCACATACCTCCCCTCTCCTCCAGATCCACTCCTCATCCATTTTCCTTCAGAAAAGAGTAGGCCTCCCAAAGATATCAACCCAACACTGTATAACAAATCACAATAAGACTAGGCACAAACCCTCATAACAGGGCTGGACAAGGGAAGCCAGTAGTTGGAAAAGGGTACAAATTGCAGGGGAAAAAGCCAGAGACATGCCCACTTCCACTGTTAGTAGTCCCACAAGAACACCCAAGCTAACAACCATAACATACATGCAGACCTATGCAAGCCCCGTGATTGCTGCGTCAGTCTCTGTGAGCCCTGCTTAGTTGATTCTGTGGGACTGGGTTCTCCTGGAAGCATAGAGTTCTCGGAATGTGCTTTTGTGCTTCTCCCAGGTGTAGCTGATAGGAATAAGCTGGCTTTAGATTGTTCTTTACAATTTGATATTGTCATTTGTGTATATGCCTTTATAGAAAACATGTTTTTGCCACTTGTGGCTTGCCCATGTGGTTGCAACTTTACTCTTGTGACTCTTCTTACTCCTCAGATTATAATTTGTCTGATGCTTTACATAAAGTTGGTTATTGTATAAAACTTTAGTCTACCTCATTTTTTAGGCTCTGCTCTCCCAGAGAGTGCCAATGAGAGCAGTAAACAGCAGCCTAATACATGGTGCCATCCACATCCAAGGTAGGTCTTCCCCTCTGTTGTTAATGAGCACAGACACCCCAGTGCTGTGCTTCCCTAGTCTAGTTGTTGCCAATCCACAGAACTTGACAATGGCAATTAACCATCACAATGACCAAGGATGGAATGGAACCCTCAGTAGGTTCACAATAGGACATTGCTAAAGTATTGCCTTTAGTGGAATGGAAGGTTTACATGGTCAGAAGAGCTAGAAAGAAAATTCTCTGTTCATGATCCTTTAGTCTTTTATCTCTTTCCCTCTACATATAAGGGCTAAAAGTATCAGCTGAAGATTGTCCTGCCACCTTTTGGAGACCAATCAAAGCACCTCTGCAAAGGTCTGGTGAAAAGTCAGCGTCCGTTTTTGACCCTTCTCTTGGCTGCCTTTCCTTTCTTCTCCATCTCTGGAGAGCAAATTGAGAAGTTTGGCTCCTGGAGGTATTCCATTCTTGCACTGAGAACAAAAGGTAAAAAGCAAACTTAATCAAGGTCAGGTCTGGGTCTTAAGAAAAACAGATGCCCTTTCACCTCGTTCATTATAATAAATTTTCTTACTTATGGGAAAAAAACTTTTTCAGCAAGATTTTCTACTTTGAAAAATATGTGGAAAAGATGAACTCAGTTGGCTTACTGAGGAAAAACATCAGAGACTTAAAGCTAAAGACACACTTACTATTATAAACTACCATTTACCTACTGGGTCATCCGTTATATATTCTAGAACAGCCAATGTGAAAGTGTCTGCACAGGATGACAGTGAACAATATGGACAGTTGGTCCAGATCTTCTATGTATCAGAATGACAGCTAAAAGAAGTATAATGAAAGCCTGCCTCCATCATGTGAAAGGATGAAAGATGCGTCTCAGCAGCTACCTTATCGGCAGCCTCCTTTATACTCAATTGTGACTTAGTTCACAAATGCTGCTCCAATTCCTATTAAACCTTGGTTTCTAAATGTTCCCACAACGACTGGGAGCAGACAGCTGCTTTTCAGTATCCCAAATCTTTTTCACTGAGTGACTTTGGAATCTGTATGGACTTTTGGAATCCTAGAAACTCCCCAAGACATGTCTGAGTGTGGTTTTTCACTATTTGCGTGTAATGTTTTATCAAATTGTGATGACTTGTATAGTTCACTTTGCGGCCAATCTACCTAAACTTTCTTTTACCTTCCATATAACCTCACAAAGAAATATTTACCTGAAATACCATTCTGTACTTTAAAAAATAATAAATAATCAAAGAGAAAAATGCCATAAATCTGAAAGATAGAGAGAGTAAAGGAAGATATGGGAGAGGTTGGAAGAGGAAGATAGAGGAGGGGTTGGAGGGAAGAGAGGGCAGAAAGAAAATTTCCAATTTCTCATGATTATATCAGAATAAAAGTTGCTTTTCAGGTACCCTTGTTCACGAAAGTGTGTAATTAATGATAATAGTGGGACATTGAGGTTCTGTTATTCCCTATCAGTTTTGCATTTATTCCCTTTAAAGCAGTATTTTTCAACTTACTGGTCTCAATTCCTTTGGGGATTGAACAACCCTTTCACAAGGGCTGCATATTGTATATTTACATTATGATCATATCAGTAGAAAAATTACAGTCATGTAGTAGCAATGAAATAATTTTAAGGTTGGGGTCCCTACAACATGAGGAAGTTTATTAAAGATCACAGAGTTAGAAAGGCTAGGAACCACTGCTTTGGGAGATCATGTATATGCCATTCTAGGTATCCAAATGCCTACACTCCTCTCTTTCCTTCCTTTCAGACAGGTTAGAGCTCAGTGTGATGGTTAGTCTGCATTGCTAATCTTATTGCTGTTTAAATCAATGTGGAGACACATCTTTGGATTTGTCTATGAGAGTGTTTTCACAAAGGTTGTAGCCTCGATGTGGGTGACACCATCATTAAAATGTCTTCCCAGATGCAATAAAAAGGAGAAAGTTAGCTTAGCACCAATATCCATCATTTTCTGGTTCCTGCCAATGGATGCAATGGGACCATATACCTCATGATCCTGCTGCCAAGATTTCTCCTCTGCAATGGACCATTAAACTGTGAGCCAAAATGAACCTTTCCTTTACTAAGCTGCTTTCCCAGATGTTTTGTCATGGAAAGGAGCAAGGCAGCAAACATGTTTCACCATCCCTTTCCCAGGGGAGAGCAATCTGATTTCCAGTCAATCTAATACTCTGGTCACCTTAATTGTGCTCTTCTTTTATTAAGTAGCCACATTTCTTGATAATAGCTAGCACACATTTGAGGGGGTGGCTCTTTTGTTGTGCTATAAATTAAAGCCAGAGCCTCAAACAAGCTAGATGAACTTGTTATCAATAAGTTACCCTCAAAAGTCATTGAAAAAAATTTTCAGTACCTCATTGTTTACAAAAAACTGTCACATAACTTTCTCCCGTTTCATGAGAGTGTGTACATGAGAAGATGGGTGGACATTGTTGTCTCCACCTATCAGCAGCTAAAAACTGAACCTGGAATTGACAAGGAGACCTGCTCATGATCACACATCAACAGTGGTGGCACCAGGACTCGAACACAGAACTGATGACAAAGTCCATCATCATTGTATTCTACTGCCCAAGTCTGTCGGAGAGTGAAGACGCTGTGTGCGAGTTTTCTTTCTTCACCACTATGTATTTTAGCCATCTTTTAAAAGTTGTTTTATTTAATCTCTAGTGTAGCTTATGAAATGAGATTTTTCATATTGTTAGGGTAACTGTCATAGTATTTGATATTTATATTATAGTATTTGAGTATTTGTCACAAAACAAATAAATACTCAGCCAGTTTCAATTTTCATAACAGCCGGAGGCAGTTAGAGTTGATTTAGTAGATAAGGGAGATTAGAAAAAGAGGTTTGACGGAAAGAACAAGAATCTAAAATGATTTCAGAGAACACAGAGAGAAGGTCGAGAATTCAAAGGTGTTTTTTTCTCAAAACTTCCTCTATTCTAGTTAAATATTCTTTGATATTCCTGTAATGTGGTCTCTGCCAGAACCCATTCACCACCAGCTTAAAGACTGGACTTGGTACGAATTTATACTTCCGCTATCAGTAAGCATCACAAAACAAGGATTTTTCCTCTAAGAGGTTTGCAAGCACAGCATGAGAAATTCTTCACTCTTACTATTGGCAATATTTCTTAAAGTGATGACAATCTGAGAAAAGTAATTGGACAAAAAAAAAAAAAAAAAAAAAAAAAAAACAAAAAAAAAAAAAAACCCAAAGTTATAATTTATATACTCCTTTAAAGATTTAATTTTGTGTACGAGTACTTTGTAGGTATGTACATGCATCACATGCATTCCTGGTGCCCATGGAGGTCAGAGGAAGATGTCAGATCCCACAGAACTGGAGTTATAGATATTTGTGAGATGTTCTGTGTGTGCTTGGAACTGAACCGGGTCCTCTGCCAAAACAAAACTTGCTTTTAACTGCTTAGCCAGCTCTGTGGCCCCATTTTTTGATGTGCCTTTTAAAAATTAATCAACACATTCTCACTGTATAAAATTATGGTTTTCATTATGATACTTCTATATGTATACACAATTATAAAATGTTTATTATGTTCTTCAGCCATATTTAACTTTCCTGATTACCCTTGTTCCAAATCAGTTTATAACTTTTTATTATTTCTTGTTTGAGTTTAGTTTCTTGTTGGAGATAGAGTCTAGCTTCACAGTCCAGGCGAGTCTGGAACTTAGTGTGTACTCCATCCTGGCTCTTGTCAACTTCCTGCCTCAGCCTTCAAAACTATTGGAGTATGGGCATGAACCACTATTCCTGGAGGTATCTGTTCTCCATCTCCATCTCTCTCCCTCATTGCCTACTCTCTCTCTCTCTCCCCTCTCTCTTTCTTAAGGATCTCATTCAATAATGTATGTTGGTCTAGAATCCGCTGTTCAGTTGAGGTTGGCTGGCTTCAAACTCATCATCCTTCTGCTTTAACCTCCCAACTATTGTGATTACAAGTGTTACCCGCTGTGGTGTGACTTTCCCTGGGGAGGAACGAATGAGTATCTAATCACACAAGATAGGGAGCCAATAACTACCAAAGAGACAATTTCACCAAACTCTGCCTTGATAAAGCAATGACTTTATTAGGGTTACTCACAGAACTATGGGTAAGGGATTACAGGTACCTGTATTACTCAAAGATGGCTACATTACCAAAAACTCACCACAGGCTAGCTTATGATGCCTGAGGGCTGCATGGCTGGAGATCCCTGCACAACTTATAGGCAGCTGGATAGGACAGAGAGTCTTTGCTCCCAGCAGCTGTTAGTGCTTACATAACCTTGGTGTATGAGTTACTTTTCTATTGCTGTGATAAAACACCATGACCAAGGCAACTTGTAAAATAAAGCATTTAATTGGTGTTTTTAGTTCCAGGGGGTTAGAATTCACTATGGCCGAACAAAGCCATGGCAGCAGGAACATCTGAAAGCTCACAATTTGACTGAAAGCAAGAGGCAGAGAACACAATGGCAACAGTGCAAGCCTTTTGAAACCTCAAAGCTCACCAGCAGTGACACATCTCCTTGAACACCTACTCAAAGTCCCACCAGTGACACATCTCCTCTAATGCCTGCTCAATGTCCTTTCCAAACAGTTCCATAACTGGGGACCACGTGTTCAAACATGTGAGCTAAGGGTGTGAATTCTCACTTAAACCACCACACATGGAAACAGGGGTTTTGAGAGTCTTGTAAATTCTAGGAACTTTCTGGGACTTGCTGTTCATTTACTTTCTGAGCTTAGCAAACTGCTGTTACTTCCTGTGTCCTAAGGAGCCTCTCTCCAGGATTGGATGTTTCAATTCTAAGGAAATTGCTACAAATGGGCCATTACGCTGACTAGTCTATGTCTTATAAGCAGCCATGTACTATTTTACAGAAATCCTCTGAGAAGAAAACTTGTCATTTAGTGTCCCCCTTCTATTGCTGTAGAAACTAAGGCAACAGGGCTGCTACCTGTTCTGACATTAAATTAAACACCTTAGGGTAGCCCTCTAATGCAGCATCTACAAGACTGCGCAGCCTTTACACCTACCCATCTGGAAGAACTCACGTTAAAGCCACATTCTCTATTTGGCAGAAACAGGGAAGCATATGAGTTTTGTGTAGATTTTTCCAAACTGGAAATGGTCATGAATTCTGTTGTTGCTTTTCACTGAGTGTCTCTGGGATCTGGAATGCTTTCCTCGAGAGAAAGATTCTACATGGCCTGTGCTAATGGTGATTTTTCAGCCCTACTTCGCCAAAGCCTCTGTTTGTTTTCTCTGAAATGCTAATTTCTAATTTGAAAAGCATGCTTAGAGAATAAACAGTGAGCACTTCAAGACTATTTTTA
Source organism: Acomys russatus (assembly GCF_903995435.1). NCBI lineage: Eukaryota > Metazoa > Chordata > Mammalia > Rodentia > Muridae > Acomys > Acomys russatus. The sequence goes on along the minus strand of NC_067138.1, from coordinate 38,232,426 downwards.
AATATGTTCTTGATTGTTTGGTTAAATTGAGTGTGCACATATTCTGAATTGACAATTCTTAAGATTGAAACCTTATTTATCCCTAGTTTAGAAATAGTACGGAAAACAATTTTATCCAGAAGGACTCGCTAGCCTTGTGGTGAGCTTCACCCATGGTATCATGGGAGCTTGGACATTAAGAGAGAAATAACTACTGCAGTCATCCAAGCCTGCCTTTAATGACTTCGGTTAGTGTCCACAAAGATAAAACATACAAAGCAATTTTGACAGTGCTGTCTAATTATGATATATTGTGATAAACAAAGAAAGTTCCAGTACTGTAATTAAAACAGAACCTGGACTTCACAAAAAATATGAGCAGGTTGCTCTCCACCACTCCGTGCTTTCTCACTCAGATTCAATAAACATAATGCAATACGTGGAATAACCCTGAATTCATTGCAGAGTGCTCTGATACCAAGAAGGAATTCTCTGAGTTAATAACAGCCTATTAAATGATGTGAGTCCTCACAACTGGAGTAAGAATAAATATGAATTAATAAATTCAATAAATGATACAATTTGTAAACTCATGACTCAAATACATACATTAGAAGGGTCATCTTAAAATGTGATGATGGATTGTGATATTTCTTCCTTGGCATCGTTTTAGTACATGCTAAAGAAACTTAGATAAGCAGGGGCATAGTTTAGTAGGTACTGCACTTGCTGTTCAAGCATGAAGGCCTATGTTCAAGTCATAGAACACGCATAAGAGCTGACCCTAGGGTTGCTTAAGGTGGAGACTCACTGGTCATCAATTTAGCTGAAACAACCAGCTTCTGGAAAGTGACCAGGTCTCAAAAACTAGCGAGAATCAGTGTTTGAGGAAGACATCTAACATTTTTTTTAGTCTCCACACATGTCGGTATGGGTGAGTGCACCTGCACAAATACATACATGCACTTGCACGCGTGCACACACACACACACACACACACACACACACACACACAAACAGACACACACACACAGAGCAAACACATAAGTAAAAAATAATTAAGAAATCAAATTATAGCAATTTTTACTGTGTTTCATAGACAAATTAAAGTAACCTCTACATCACCAGGCAAAATAGTGATATGGATTCACTGCTGAATATACAATCTATCATTGATCAATAAAAAATTTACAAAATATGCTTACTCAAGTGGTTTATGCAGTCTTAGTTACTTAATATAGAACCTAGTACAGGAAACTATCATTTGATTGTGTTTATCAGAAAGAATTAGTGTAGTGCTTACTGACATCGATAGCTAAACTATAAGATTTCTGCATGTAACGCCACATCAGTAGATATTTAATCCATTACGTTGGAGTGTTCACGTTCTTTTATTTTTCTTTAATTTCCTCATCTGGAAGTGACTAGTTTATAGTGTGTGTGTGTGTGTGTGTGTGTGTGTGTGCCATTTGTAAAACTCTCCTATGGGCTGCTCCATTGAAAATAAAACTTTATAAGCTGAAATGTGAATGAAGCAAAGCACCTGTTATGAAGAGATGGAAAACATCATTCTCTTAATTATGACTCCACACCTGCATTTATGAATTCCATTTTTAGAGAGGGAAGGAAATGTGAAGGCAATTGAATGAGTTTCTATATAGATGCTATTGGCAATGAGTCATTGGGGTTTATAGGGGCATTGGTGTATTGAAGAAAATCTAAGAGCCTAAAGAGATAAAGAAAACACATGTGCTACTTAATTGCTGGCATTAGAGGTTATAGTTAAAATGAAATCATGACATTGCGTTAATAAAATCCACGTTACTATGTCTGTTGATGGACATCCTCCTATTGAAAACCTACTTATCTAAAGAAATCAGTGTGATTTTATTTTTAAAATAGTAAGTTTGAGATCTGCTAAGTGCATTCAGAATTGATATGAAGACCGATAAGGGATTATATTTCAGGTGAACTCCTTTAATCAGCCTTTACATTGCACCAGCATTTTTCTAAAAGTGGCAACAAATTCAAGTCAGCATATATCTACTGAAAGCCTACTGTGTGCTATGACCAATATATACTGCTGTTGAACATTTTATTCATCCCTAGGGGTTAGTTGCTCTTTTTACTCTACTATTGACACAACTGAAATAACTCATCTGGTTTCTGAGTTCTGGCTTCTGCTTCTAGAGCAGATGCCAGCTTGCTGTGTAACACTGTACAAAAGTTGGTTAGCACCATGCCGCCTAACTCCTCAAAGGTCTGGTTTATATAGCAATGAGTGAGTTTCTAGCAGACTACAAGGAACGCTGTGGTTCTTTTGTGAAATAGCAAGTGTTTTCCCTGCAGTTTCCGTAAGAACCTTTTTGGTGATGTATGAAAAACAGGACATAGGTGGTAAAGCAGGAAGAGATCAACATCAGCATCCTCCATCCTCATCAAACTGCAAACCTGTGAATCAGGAGGTTGAAGATCTAGAGCAGCCTAATATAGAGCTGGATGTAAAGGTTCCTTACTCCACAGCATAAGTACTACAATAGCCATTTTAATTATTCTCCATTCACTGCAAAGATAGATGATGGAAAATTCTACATGACAGATGGCTATGTTCCAATTTGATGTCATTAAAAGAAAATTCCACATATTTCCCTCAATGCAATGATATGAGAGATCATATTTATGAAAACACAGTGAACACTTTCTTGTGGAATGTGTTTGGGCATACATATTTTCTTAGTGATTAGAATTCTCTACTATTCACGGCATACATTCTTTTTAAAAGTCAACTGTCTCACCTTGGTGTCTGGGTTGCTTTTATCTCATTGTAATTGTTAAGATGTTTAGCTGACAATTTTACCTATTCTAATTAAGTAAGCATCATGAACTTCTCAGCAGAGTTGGCTCTTTCCAGGATCTTACTAAGTTATAACCCTTGTTCCCATAGCCATCACTTGCAATTATGTATGGACATATATGTGTATGAACATATAGCTGAACCTTATTACTTAGAATGTTGATCTCATAGACATTAAGAGAAGAGACATCACCGGGGTGGGACAGTGTTGTTAGAAGGGGACATTAGAGATAGACTGTCTGAAGAATGCAGAATTTCAAATATATAGTTAATAATCAGTTATTGCATTGTTAAAAATACTACAAAAGTAGATCTTAAGTGCTTTCTCAACAAAAATAAGAGCAAGATGCAGTGTAAATATTAGTTAGCTCTTAGCCGTTTCAGGGTGTATGTATATTTTTAAAGTGATGATGTACAAAGAATACAGAATTTCACTACATAATTTTTTAAATGCTAAGTTTACCAGTTTTTTCCCTTGTTTTATGGAGAATTTCTTATTGCTGTTGCTCTTTTTAACAATCATAAAACTGTTGATATACACAAATATTTAAATGGATCTTGAGAACATTATGTAAAAAAGAAATACAAAATGTTATGTGCTGTATGGTGTTGTTTATATAATTTTATTATAATTAGTATGTATTCATTTTACAAAACAATCGACCTCCTTTTGACATTTTCATACATGTAAACTATGTACTTTTCATATTAAGCCCCATTACTCCTCCTTGTTTCCTGCCTCTCATGCTTCCGGTCCCTTCCTTTTCCCAGATAGTTTGTTTTATGTGTTTATGTCTTATATCGCCCTTACTACAATGAGCTCCAGTACTGTGCATTCTCTGTAACTCACATAATTATGGCTAAGACTAAAGCTCAGTGATAGAGTGCTTGCCTAGCATGTGCAAGACCCTGGGTTAGAGCCCAAGACCACAAAATGGCCAGAAAAGACAAATGTATTTTGTATTTTGAGGTAAGATCTAGATTTATTGTTCAGGCTGGAACTTGGCGTTTAGCCCAGTCTGTCCCAAATTCAGTCCTCTAGCCTTAGAATTCCAAAAGTGGAGATTACAGATGTCTGCCACCACATCTGGGTAGGTTCAGTTTGTACTTAAGAGGAGTTCCCAAGGTTTTCAACAAAGTAAAAGAATCCATTGCATTGCAACTTGACAACCAGTCTAGTGCCACGTCCATTAGGAGAGGTCCTTCCTTGGTGTTTCTAGCGTTGCCAGCTGTGCCCGTGTTTGGTGTGATTGATCTCTGTGAAAATAGTCATACACGATGTTCTTCACCTTGCTTTTGTTACGTTGTTTTTTTATTATATTTAAGAACTTGTTTCATAGCATTGTACCAACAGTAAATATAACCTGTAGCCCACCCTTTGCCAATTAAAAACCTTATAAATTATATCTTAATGAGCATGCATGTGAGTGAACACACAGACACCCACATGCACACAGGCATGCAAGCACACTGTGGTGTATGGTAATACTATTTAGCTTTAGATAGACAAGCTCTTCTTGAAGAGATTATAGGAGGCTATGAACTGTTTACTGGGCAAAGCGCACTGACATTAGCTCTTTATTTCTCGGTTTTCCCTGATTCACCAATCAAATATTTGTTGACTCACTCCTGTGTGTACAGAACACTTCTGGGTGTTTAGATAGATACTGAGTGGCATAAAACATTTTTGTCTTTTGAGAAATTATGACCTAGCCATGGATATATCATTCCCACTTAAAGAACAAGTATCTCTTTGGGCCAACCGCAATCGGTCCTTCCTCTTAAGTCCTCAGTTTGGTAAATAAATCTGTTTCGAGATATCACTGAAAGCATCCATCAAAACTTCAAATTGTAGCAGATTTTTTAAACTCATTTATCCTGAGTTTAAACTTTTCCTCTTAAAACCACTTAATACATAAACCGATAGAGTCAGTGAGTAGACACTGACCTGAACCTGGTAAGGCCTTGAACAGAGGCTACCCAGCTCTGTGACCATGAATAAATCAGTTTCTTTTCTGGAACCTAACTTTTTTATTTTTGTAACCAAGAAGTCAAGAAAGAATAGAACATGGAGCTCCTTGGCAGCTGCAGCAGATGACAGCAAGTTTGTCACCCAGAATATAAAGCTCTTTGAAAAATTTCCTCTTTGCTAATTACTCGACCATGCTGATTTCTCAGTAATATATACCAAACACTATCCTTCTAAACTATCATAATCTACATAAATTTTATGCAGATATTCTTGGCTAAACTGTCAAATCATGAGTTATTGTGTGTATATGTTTGTATGCATGCATGCTTGTGGGTGGGTGTGAATGCATGTATGTGCATATGGTAGTAGGGATTGATGCTGAGTGCTTCAACTATCTAAAATTTCCCCATTTTATTCCTTGAAACAAGCCCTCTCGTGAACTTTGGAGCTCAGCAAACTGGCTGGCATGGCTGGCATGGCTGGCAGCTGACCCTGAGGATCCTCCTGTCTCTGTATTCCCAACACTGAGACTATATGTTCACTGTTAAGTCTGGTTTTTAACGTTCGAAAAACCTGAACTGAGGTCCTCAAGCTTGCATGCCAAGCATTTTAGTGAGCCATCTCCTCAATCAATGAATTGCTTTTTAAAAATATTCTCTCATATATACCTCATGAATGCAGTTTCCACTCTCTCCTCCCCTCCCAGCACTCACCCCATCCACTCCTCTGTTTCTCTACAGAAAAGGGCAGGTCTCCCATGGATATCAGCCGAATATGGCATATCAAGTTGCAGTAAGACTAGGTGCCACCCCTTGTATTAAAGCTGAAGAAAGCAACATCGTAGGGAAAAAAGAGTCGCAAAACAGGCAGAAGAGTCAGAGAAGGCCTCTGCTGTTAGAAGTCCCATAAGAAGGCCAGGCTACACAACCACAGCATATACACAGAGGGCCTTTGTCAGACTCATACAAGTTGCCTGGTTGTTGGTTCAGTCTTTGTGAGCCCCAATGAACTTGGATTAGTTGGTTCTGTGGATTTTCTTTGGTGTCCTTGATCCCCTCTGATTTCTACAATCTGTACTTCTCCTCTTCCACAGGATTCCCCGAGCTCTGCCTATTGTTTGACTACGGGTGTCTGTATCTGTTTCTATCAGTTGGTGGATGAAGCTTCTCTGATGACAATCATGCTAGGCTCCTGCCTATGAGTTAGGCAGTTTTATCTGCTGGCCCTGTTTGGTTTTATCCTAGATCAATGGGAAATATAGCCTTTGGTTCCTGGCCCTCTATGTAGTGTCAGGGCTGGGTTGCCTCTCATGGCATGGGTCTCAAGCTGGACTAGTCATTGGTTGGCTACTCCCATAATTCCTGTGCTACCTTTACACCAGAACATCTTGTAGGGAGTACAAACTGTAGCTTGAAAGTTTTGTGTCTGGAAAAGTGTCCTAATTCTTCCACTGGAAGTCTTGCCTGATTACAGGAGATGGCTGGTTCAGGCTTCATAGCCGCCCCGATTACTTGGAGTTTTATCTAGAGTCACCCCTGTCGATTCCTAGGACTTTCCATTGCAGTAGGTTTCTAGCTCAAGATGCCACCCTCCAGTTGTCTCTTCTGGTCCTCTCTGCCTCCATCCTACCCCTATCTAATTCCTCATGTTCCTGTCCTCTCCCTCTTCCAGTCTCACCACCCCTTGATATCTACTTTATTTCCTCTTCCTATGGAGGTTCATGTGTCCTTCCTTGAGCCCTCCTGTAAGGCAAAGGACACTGTCAATAGGACAAAATGTCAGACTATAGAATAGGAAAAGATTTTCACCAACTCCACATATGATAGAGGGCTAATATCCAAATATATAAAGAAGCCAAGAAACTGGACACAAATGAACCAAATAATCCGATTAAAAATGGAGTGTAGGTTTAAACAGAGAATTCTCAACAGAGAAATCACAAATGGCCAAGAAACACTTAAAGAAATGTTCAATATCCTTAGCCACCGGGGAATTACTTTTAAAACAGTAACTAGAATGTGGAACATTCCTCAATAAAACCACACGTTTTTTTTCCTTTTAAAACAAGACTTAGTTTTATTATCTTTTAAGTGTGTGTGTGTGTATGTGTGGGTGTGTGTGTATGTGTGTGTGTTTCTATTTAGTGATGTATTCACATGTCTGCAGCTGCCCTCAGTGGTCAGAGGTCTGAGGCCTTTATATGTTTTGCAAAGTTAAAAAAATATAGATTCCATATATCTTAAGAAAATGCAGCACAGTATCATGAATAAAAATCTTCAATATATCCTGTGTAGACAGTGCATGGCCAGTATAGAGCCAGTAAAAATTGGAGTGGATTCTTTGGTTTTGACTTGGGGGTTTGTTTTAATTTTTCTTAAGGACACAGAATTGAGTAGGATTAGAAGGATGGATTATTCTAACCTTAAATAATAAACAAAGCATAGTTAGGAGAATAGTGACCAATGGCTCTGTTTTCTACTTTCCCCTATTTTTTTTCCAAAACTGAACTGAAGCCAGTTATTCCTGCGAGGGCCAGCAAATCAAGATGGGTCCAAGCACTTGCGTTAGCTTACCTCTGCCTTCTGTTGATATGAAGCTTGCATTTCTTACTCTGTCATTTTTTGAGCCTTTAGATCACTGATAAATACATTTGTGTCTATGGCTGTCCTGTCTCCTTGTCCACATGAATCATGAATCAGCTCTTAGGCTGCCTGACGTTCTGTTTGTGAGTTAGATGTTCACACATACAAATTAAGAGAAACAACATACTGGAGAATAGTATTTAGTTAAAACCAGCAATTGAAATATCAAAGCAATTGGCAAAAGAATAACTACATCTTAGACAGTATGTAATAATGATCTATACATGAAGACACTCAGTACAATCCCATGAAAATTATGCTATGCCACATTTACAAGTGTTTTCTGCCTGCAATAGTGAGATGGGCAGGTATAGTTAAAAAGGAAGAGTTTTTCAAGGTCTTTCAGGTAAAAAAGAAAAACATAGCAGTTATGTCTGACAACTGGCTAATGTCCAAGAGCAATCAGCAAATTAGTAAATCTTTCCCATGTCAACCAACCTAATGTGCATCTGCAGGGGAATGCTTTAGGCTTTTCCTCAATGATGTCTTCACCAGAGCCAACTGCTGCACTGAAACCACCCTAACAGCCCACAAAACTGAACAACAACTGCCAATTTGGCACAGCCGTGGCTCCTGGAGGACAGCGACTATGTATTGCTTACAGTTATGCCTCTCATGATACTTTAAATCAAGACTTACTCAGGGCAAATTCATCTGAATGCCTTTGCATCCAGACGCTGTGATTCAACACACAGCATCAAACATCCTGAGCAAGGTATCCACAGCAGAGATGAAAACATGAAACCCACCCAACACTTAGTCTCAGGGATCTGTTACTAAGAGTTAACGAAATTAACTGTCTGCTTAGAGTTTGGCCTGACTGAATGACTTTTCCAACTTTGCAGAATAGGGCTTCTGCCAAGGAGGAGGTACTTTGTAGACAGGCATCTGATAGTACAACATCAAATCTCGTCTTAAGAAGTTAGTGATTTGTCAGGAATGATAGAGGTTATCTTTGTGTCTGTTCCCTGTGCTGGGCTGTTCTCCATTTCCCTCCCCTGGTCTGCTTCCCAGCCCCTGCCCTGTCCTCAGCTGGGGAAAACATCTCTCTTAGTTGTATGACTTCTGGTTTCTGCCTGAAGGTGCTCACAGAACAGCACAGGAGTCTAACGTGCTTAGGTTTTTCCTTCTTCCTAAGTCTTTCTTCCTCCTTTCACCTGAAAGACTCTCAAAAAAATCTTTCCATTTCTAACTATACCTGCCCAACTTACTATTGCAAACAGAAAACCAGTTGTCAATTGGGGTAGCAAAATTCTCATGGGGCTGTCCTGATTACATGTTTCCATGTCTGGAATGTTGTCAGCATAGTGTCTAAGATGCTGATCTTAAGAGACTGGGGAGGCAAAGAGACAGGAGAGTTTGGGGGCTTTATGCTTCTCTTCATCCCACAAGCCGTTCTAGGTCTGATGATGTCCTTAACTAAAGGCTTCTGTATTTTCAGGTCCAGAAAAAGGATTTTTTCCCTCCTTCATTTATTTAGACATACAAATCTAACAGCTGTCTGCAAGCTATTGGTTTCTTCCTTGGAGAAATTCTACATTTACACCCTTGAAGATAACCTATAGTAAAGAAAGTTTTACTGAAATAGCCATTTTGAGTGAGCCATCTGTTTGTTTTTGAAACAATGACAGACAAAAGTACCATTCCCAACTCTGGACATAAATCAGGCTAGATCTATTTTATGCTTGTATTTTGTGGTTCCTAAGAATACACACACACACACTCACCCCACACCCACCCACCACACACACACACACACACACACACACACACACACACACACACACACACACACTCCTGTTTAAACCCCCTTGATCTTTACTTTTCTGCTTTGGACTTTCTCTCATCTTTCAAAAGGCTATAAAGTCACCATCTCTCCATCCATTCCTTAATGTCAACCAGGAGCCATTATTCCTGTTCTTGTGGTTCTCCTACTTTAGTTTTCTAAATGTGAAAAGCTACTACAGCTGAATGGATTGTGAAACTTGAAAATTCCCTGTGAACATAAGCTGCAAGTGGCCTAAGTGACTCTTGCTAGCTGCAAGTGGCCTTGATAATCCAGGGGGCGCTATATGCAAATGAGTGCTACTGTGAAAGCAGCTTTGTCATTTGAGACTAATGTGTTTGGAGAGACAAATGTTAAGGGGTACAGAGATTTCTGATCATTCTTATCTGTGTCAGTTGCTCTGAGCCTCTTAACTGACCCTGAAATAATCAGCACAACGCTTTTCTTTCATTTGCAGAATATAAAAACAAATGTTTAGGGTTAAAGGAAAATGTTCATCGTTGATTCAATTGCTAAACACACTCAGGGATTACTGTATGGAAGCTATTGTGTTTGGTTGTATAGACTTCAAAAAAAGACAGGATGCAATCTCTGCATTCAGGAACTTCATAGCTAATGTCTATGACAGAGACAAGCAGAGGGAAATACAGTGTGCCAAGAGCAGAGACGGAGAAACCATTAAAACCTCCCAGGAGCATAATGAAGGAGTTGGCAAGTTTGCTTGTGTGATCGTGGGTCTTCCAGAGGCAATGTTTGAATTAACTCAGCAAGAGCAAACATGTGCAATGGCGTGCTTAGCAAATCCTCTTCAATGCTCTGTGGAAAGCTCAAAATCAATAAAGTTGGAGTTGAGAGAATGGTCTAATAGGTAAGCACACTTGCCGCACAAACCTGAGGACCTGGTTCAAGTCTTCCCCACCTAAGGAAAAAGCTGAGGGTAGCTTTGTACAATCCTGGTAACCCCACACTGGGAGAGAGGTGAGACAGGAGACAGAGGCAGCTTGCTCGTTGTCAATCCAGCTCTAGATTCACTGAAAGATACTCGTTTCGGGGAAATAAGGAAAACAGAGAGTGATGAGGAAGGACCCCTGGCCTCTTTGTACACACACACACACACACACACACACACACACATACACACTCCATATATGCCGTACCATACCACACTCATACCACATATACATACCATACTTTAACACATGCAAACACACACAATACATATCACACCACATACATACACACACCCCACATACACACATACACATGCACACAAAAACTGAGATTCAAAGTACATATATTATCAATTCCTTGTTGTTTGTTTCTTTGTGTGTGTGCCTCTTGTTATTGTTGCTTGACAGGGTCTTGCTTTTGTCTCCCAATTCAAATCATCTTGTTTCAGGCTCCCTCCCAAGTTATTGCAGATCTACACCAGCATGCTTGATGGGCTTCTGCCGACTAAATCACTTTCTCCTGTATTTTTTTTTCTATGTTTGTTTCTACTCAGTCACCTCAGCAGCAAAGTAGGACAGCAGCCTGGCAAGCCAGAGTGACACTAAGTCCTGCCTAGTTCACTTTCTTAAAGGAGCGGAAAGAGAGGAGTGCAGGGTGCTTAGGTCTGGTCTGCACTTCGAAGTGTAGGTGCACTGCTCTTCATAGTTACAGGTTTTCCTAAAAAAACAAAAACAAAAACAAACAAACAAAAAAAACCCTTAACTTTTACCCCTTGAAAGAGCCAAGCTGACCATTGACTGCCTTACCTTTTTAAATGCAGAGACTTTTGATCTAACATTTTCTTAATTATTTGAGAATTTTTAATTTTATTTTTGAGAGTAAATGATTAAATATCATTAAAATATTTCTTTCTTTCCTCTTTCCAAAACCCATATACTTCTCCCCATTTTCCTTAAAATTTATGGCTTCCTTTGTACATTAATTGTTATTTCATGCATATATAGGTATATATATATATATATATACTGTATCAGTATATTGTACATATACTGAACACACATATATTGAAATATATGTATATATACTGTCCAGTCTTTATACTGTTTCTTGTATGCATGTTTTCAGAACTGACCATTTGGCACTGGACAACCAATTGATGTCCTCTTCTCTGGGGAAGGCTACCTTTCCCACTTCCAGCTTTTCTTTGTTGCCTGTACTTCTTGTGTTGTCATGCAATGTATTTTGATCATATTTACCCTTCCCCTAACTCCTTTTAGAGCAACTATCTCCTTTCCCTCTCCATCCAACTTTGTGCACTTTAAAAAAAGAAGAACACGCACTGAGCCCAGTTTGTTTTGCCCACATACTCTTGTGGATGGGGTGGCCCAGTAGAGAATGATCCACCTACCAGAGGCCACAACCTTAGTGAAAAGTAATCATGCTTCTCCCAGCAGTCATCAATGCTGGCTGTAGGGTGCTCACCTTCAGTTAATACATTTACAACACAAACCTTATGCCCAAGGCTTCATCATAGAAGAAGAAGCTGAAAGATTGTAAGGACCAGAGAATGATGACAGTTGGAGAGAGATAGTCTCTTCTAAGGAAAAAGAAAGGACAGAATGCAATTAGGAATGAGGCTGTTTGGGAAAGTGGCAACAGTGGGTTCTTTTCTAGGTTCCATGGTCCTGTAAGCCATGAGTAGTTGGTTAAATTCCCACCTCCAGGCATGAATTCCCTCCTACTGAGCAGGCCTTAAGTCCAATTTGATGACTGTTGGTTATCCCCAGGATATGGTTGCCAATAAATATATTTGAATTATCCTCCTATGCTGGTCATTCTTATGGTTCATTGGCATAACATATGAAGAGGACTACTTGATTGTATTTCTCCACTGGCAGCTAGCACGGCTCCCTCTGAAACTACGAGAGCTGGTTCTCTGTAAGAAGGCTTCCAGGTCATATTTTTTAATACATTTATTTTATTACACATATATAAAACCAACTACATACAGCAGGAAGAACCACGTGACAATCATGAGTTCTATAAATGTTACATTCATAGTGGTTTGGCTATTTGTATTTGTCCAGCTTGAAGTAAACATCTTTCCTGTTTTGTTGGGTCTAAATTTCTGATTGAAATTCAATATCTATCCTATCTCAACTCTAATAACTTAACTTCTTTATCTTGATCGAAAAAGGCTTTATCCTCCTACCGACTAAACTTGATTATAAAACTATACTATCTGGTCTTCAATGCCCCTCAGAGACTTGAGAAGGAATAATACTTAAATTTCTGAGTGAACCAGCAGTGCGGGTTAGCAACTTCCAAAATGAACAAATTGACTTAGATGGTTTGCTGCCTGACCAGTCACCCAAGACTCTCTATAATTGTTAGAGTCTCATCTTCTGCTTTGTGGCCCAATATCTCTGCCAGACTTATTCGCAGAGTGGGAACTCTTGAGGACTTGCTTACCCTGTCTTGACAGAGTGTGGCTGTAGACTCTGCTTGCATCTAAGCTGCCCGTTCCAGCTCATATTTAACATGTAACATATTGTTGTAAATCGTAGTGAGCCCATCATACTACAGAACCTTGGGAGGTACTCCTACGTCCTAACTGGATCTTTGAAGCCATTAATCAGTGTCTCAGCTATTCTTCTACTGTTGTAATGAGAAACCATGACTAAAGAAACTTATAAAAGAGTTTATTGGAGCTTACAGTTTCAGAGAGCTAGCCCATCACCATCATGGTGGGGAGTATGACAGCAGGAAGGCAGGCATGGTGTTAGAGCAGCAGCTGGGAGCTTGTATTTGGTTTACAAGTAGAAGGCAGAGGGACAGGCAGAGACCCAGATATTGGTAATGGTGTGAGCTTTGAAACTCAAAAACACACCTCCTCCAATAAGACCATACCTCCTAGTCTTTCCCAGATAGTCCCATCTGTTGGGGACTAGGAATTCAAAAATATGAGTCTGTCAAGACCATTTTAATTCAAACCACCACACCCATTCTCCAGAATACTCTTTCCAGTCTCTGGAAGCCACCTACATTTAAGAGTTAAATTGGTGTCCATATCTTTGAGAACATATACTATGTGCTTTTCTGTGTCCAGCTTATTTCACTTGGGATGAAGTCCCCTGGGCTCATTTATATTACCACAAATAACAAGATTTTCTCATGTTTAATGGCTGGATACTTGACTGTGTATATACATTTTTTCAAAGCATTCATTAGTCAATGGGCATCAAGGTTGGTTTCATATGGTGGCTATTGGGGACAGTAGCAATATATATGAAAGTACAGTTATTTCTTTAACACACTGATTTCCTTTCCTTTAAATATGTGACCAGTAATGGAATTATTGGGAAGTACACATACAAGTATTTTTGGAAACCCCTCACCTTCCAGAATTTGAGACTACTCAGCAATGCTAAGAGAACAAAGGGATATGAGAACCCTCAGCATCCCCTCAATAGTGAGCATACAAATTGACCTCTCAGGAGAGAGACTATTGTGCTTAAACTTTTAGTTTTATGATAAAGCATTCTTAATATTTGAGCAAATATAGAATGTGATGTAATTTCACTTAAAGATTATTACTATCAAAACTAACGATTCACTTAAAAGTCTATTTAGAAGTGACAGAAATTTTTACAATTCTGTCCATCAAGAGCATGTCATCAGTGTTTGAAAAGTAAAGCAATCTGAATACAGCATTAGAAAGAGAGAGAAAAGAAGTTTAAATATTAATTAGATTACAGAAGAAAATCCAAAAGCTTAATGCTGTTCTTCAGTTTTTACTCATTTTGCAAAATAACCGAATCCAAATGTGAATATTATAAAATTGCTTATGCTAAATAGCGTGGGCCCTGCCTTTCTGTCTCATCAGTAGCAAAGCTTGGTAATTACTGCTGTCACTGGCTGTTCTGCTGCTTCGATGCACTCCTTGAACCCTGATGCTGCGGGCTGTGCCGGGAGCATTAATGGAATAGGGTGAGTAATCTCACATTCCCAAAGCAGATGCTCCTTGCTCTGGATGTTTCAACTGTTCCAATAAAATGCCACATAACGTAGAACCCACAAGGATATCCTGCCCTTATATAGTTTATTGATATATGTCAGTGTCTTTGTTTTACAGTTTTTCTTAAGGAACATTAAAGCAACCACTAAAAATTATAAATAAATGTGACAAGGTCCTGTTAAATAAGCCAAACCTGATCATAATGCTTCAGTTGAAAATACAATTATCCCACGTGTCTATCTATTTTTCCCTCTCCACCTCCCCTCCGGCATCTCTTTCATTCTCTTTTCCTCTCTTGCCAACTTAACTTCCTTTCCCTTTCTTTTTGAAACACACACACAATAATATGTATACAACACACAAATGTATGTGCACACACACACACACACACACACACACACACACACACACACACACACACACGCAAACACACCACTCTCATAAAATAGATCCATAAAAATAATTCTGCTTCAGTCACGGGTAGACCGACTTCTTCCTGTCCCACGTGTACTTCAACGATACCATTCCCCTTTTTCTATGTTGTTTTGTATTTTTGCTGTTGTTGTTGTGTTTTTGCAACTATCTTGCAATATTTCATTGTATAATTATAAATTTTCTTTAAAATTTAAAAAGATCATGCCAAAAACCTTAGGGAAAGAAAGAACACTGAAAATTGTCTTCTCAAGTAGTGACACCATCAGAAAAAATATAGGAATCTATGTTTTATTATCCAAGAACTCAAGTGACCCTTCCTGGACATGATAAGGGTTTTACTCACATAGAAGACAAATGTGAAGGAAAATCTAAGCACAGAAATCCACATAGTGGGGTCCTATAGGAAGCCTATGGCAGGTCAATGAAACAAGATCTCATAGGTCCTGATGAACTGATACTCTTACATCAGCACTTCCTCCTTCCTTTTGTCACTGGAGCTAGGAATGTGATAGTTGGTGTCCTACGAGTTTTTAAGAAGATATTTAGCTGTGCTTCTCCCGAAGATGCCAAATGATTTTAACCACTGAAACTGAAAGTCACACTTCTAGATCCCAATACTTCTTGAGCCAATTGCCTTATAGAAATCTTGCTATAGGAATTCTTGAAGTGTTGGTTATTGAATCTGTTCTCATGGTGAAATTCCATAACAGAAGGACAGAGATTTACATTCTAAAAGGCTTCCATATGTCCATTTCAATAGAGTGGCATGAGTAAGAAGTGAAAGTAGTGCCACCCTGTTCTTTCACTACTGTCCATCAGTTCTTCCCTTTGGATTCCTAACTGCTATAAAGTAGGAACACTCTGATTTGCCAAAATGGGAAGCAAGGAAACATTGTAGCCACTGACATTCCACCAAACTTTCTACTACAAAGAAAACAAATGTTCAGTTACCATGTCCCTAGAACAACAACAACAACAACAACAACAACAACAACAACAACAACAAAATACAACACTCCACATTATTCTTCCCAAAGCCCAGAGAATCCAGTTATTGCCTTAGGCTTTGCTTCAAGCAACTGTATTTTCTACTTCTCTAATATCTGACCTTTCATCAAAACAACCTCTAATGTGGAATATGTTTTATATTTAAATTCTTATTTTGTTTATAAAGTAGAAAAGAAAAGAAATGGGAAATAGAAAAATAGTACAAAGTAGTATAGCAAAATGGCACTTATAGTTGAAAGTTTTCATAAACACCAGGACAAGTTCTTACCAGCGTGATGCAGACCTGATTCATCACTGTGTCACTCTTGTAGAAAGGGAATATCCTGCAGTTTCTCATGGAGAAGCGTTAAGCTGAAGAAAACAGAGCCACAGTGCACACGGTGAGTGGCATGTAGTAGCCAAAGTCATGAAAGACACATACACATCTAATGCAATATGCACTGGAGGGTTAGATTCTAAACAAAAATACTCTAAAATAATAAAATAAAATTATTATAAAACACATGGCAATTGAAAACATTTTAACTGTTTCTTAGCCTGGATAATTGGACCAACGCAATACCAATTTTGCTTGATTGGAACAATGTGCTGCAACTCTCAATATTTTAGACAAATATATTCTGGCATTTTTAAGGATAAAGGAGCACAGCATTCACAACTTGTTCTCAACTGAGAAAGCAAACACTCATCTATCACACACATGTGTGTGCTCATACACACACACACACAAATATGCACACATGCATGTGTAAGTACATATACTTATATGCAAGATAATGGGTGATGGATAAAGACAGAAACAGAAAAGATAGAAAAATATTAACTAATGGAGAATCTGAGAAAATGACATTAAGATACATTTCATATTATTCTAAATTTTCTGCAATGTTAGACTCTTGTAAATTGTTAAATTATTGGAAACGCTGAGGGATCCTTTGAGTTTCTGATGACCCTTTTATCCTTAATGAGAATAAGATCAGATTAAAACAACTCTTCACCATACCCAGTGTTTATTTTGTTGATGATCTGATGATCTTTTTTTTTTCTGTTTATTACAAAACACACAGCAATGTTCTCCTACCATGTATAATAAGTCATACATCACAGAAGAATTTTAATATTGAAAAATGTTTCATTCTAATTATATCCAGAGTAAATGGTTGACAGTAATTAGAACTTGGAAGGCATCTTTTGATGATGGATGAAACAAGCTCATTAACAAACTGACATTCATTCCTGCATCTTCTGTAGTCACTGTCTCAGGCACGGGATGAACCAAACTTCCAACAACTGACCCAGGAGTAGCCCTGGATTCCCACAGATGGGAATAAATCTATAAAGAAGAAAGTTATCTTGTCTCAGAGATTCATAAGTATTATGCCACCATTGACTATCTTCGGGTTTTTGGCCCTTAAGCAGAGTGGTAGAACCTCACAGCTAGAAGCCAAGAAAACCAACAAGGGTCTCAGTAAGAACAGTTCCTTCAAGGCCACTCCACCAATGACCTAACTTCCTGCTCCTAGTCTACCCTTTTTGAAAGTTGGACCACCTTCCATCTGTTGGGAAACAAGCTGCAACATATGCAACATTGGGAAACATTTTTTCCAGCTTTTAGGATCTTTATTTTCCTTCCACCTTTCCCCCCTTTTCTCAGGTATCTACAGAGCAGCTCAGGACCACTCAGTGGTGGCTCCAATCCACTCGGTACCTTGCGCTGTGGGAGCTGATGACCAGTCCTCAGTGGCTGGTTGGTCGCTCCAGTTCTCAGTAGGAAACTGCTGTGTGGATATGGAAGGCACCTGCACACGCTCTGACCAGTCTGCCACCTCTCTGGCTGAGCAGAAGTGAACTCAGGAGTTGCCGCAGTCCAGTCGCCCTGGAATTCCTCCTTGGTCACAGCCTTCTCAGCAGCTGCCCGCTCTTCCTTCTCAATCTCCTCTGGGCCTCTATAGAAGTAAAGATCAGCATAAACTCCCATGGGTGCTCACAGGAGATTAGTGCCATGCATGCGGTGTACTTCCCCGGCCAGCATCCACCACATTAGATGCACAGAGTGAGTTCCCCTGTTGTTGTATGGGATGGTAATGTCCACATAGTGCAGAGGAGAATCTGTGTTGTACAGAGCGATGGTGGACAGGTTGATGTAAGAGGCCTCTGAGAGGGGCTGGGGGTCAGCCCCGGGGTCAGTCATCACTAAGCCATGACTCACTGAAGGCTGCTTGGATCTGGTTGATGATGGACCCAGGTGTGAAGTGGCCAGCAATTGGAGTGACTCAAGTGGCAACAACAAACTTTAGCTTAGCTCGCTGGCCAGTATTCCTGGGGGAGATAACGCTGACGTCATCAGGGTTCTCAATGGCAACAATAGCCAGAGCTGCAAGCAAACAGCTTCTCTCAGGTCCTGTTCAGATTTATGATGGAGACACCATCACTCTTCGTATTGTTGATGTACTGCTCCATCTCAAAGACAAGGTTGGGGCCACCTAAATGGGTTTCTGAGGCAAGGAACTGAGAACTTCCTTCTCCTTCATCAGCAGGACATCAAGGGATCCGGACATTGTGTAAGTTTTCCTTTAAGTTACGACTAGCGGTATGGACCCGTCTCTGGACAACACGGTGGGGAACATTTAAAAGTCAGACTTTAGGGCTGGAGACATGTCATGGCAGTTAAGAGCACTGACTGCTCTTCCAAAGAGCCTGGGTTCAAATCCCAGCACCCATATGGCAGCTCACAACTGTCTGTAACTCTAAGATCTGATACCCTCACACAGACCCAAGTGTAATCAAAACACCAAGGCACATAAAATAAAATTAAATAATAATAAAATGTAAAAGATATTAATAAAATCCAAACTGTAAGAGCCACAGATACACAAGTAATCAAGAAAACAGGAATACTGATGTTCTTGCTTGTCAGTGTCTTTAACTAAAACTATCCATTGCTCTGCTTTTATAATAATAAAACACATATTTACATATGATGGTCAAATGGATCTAGCCTACTGGCATTGCATACAAATAGAGTAGTAATCACAAATAGTGCAGGATGTTCAGCATTTCCTGTTTGTGGCTGATAGCAAATGGTGGTTAAAGGACTCCCTGGTACATCATCTGGGGAAAGTTGTTCAACTTCTTCTTCCCTTTCTTACAGATTATACCCTATGCCAACATAGCTGCACATGTATGATCCTTTGGACACATGCAAGTAGCTTAAAGAATAAAGATGCCACAGAAAACATTTGCTCTTCTGTAGGTAAAGTCTTTGCTCTAAAATGGTAAAATCTTGAATAGCAGATTTACTACAGTTACTCTGTCAGAGGACGATACCACCATTCTAAACATTTACATTAAGAAAAAACACTGGCCATGAGAACGGAACTGTTTCCAGTGCCTGAGCTATGCTCTGCTAGGAAACTATTCATGTTGGACCATTTATTATTTATCTTAAGCAAGTAAAGCACCAGTAGGTTGCTAGGCATGGTGACAACATACCTTTAATCCCAGCACTTAGGAGGCACAGACGTAGTAGGTCTCTGTGAATTTAAGGCTGGTCTAGTCCATATATCAAATACCATTATGATGTTTGGATTTCTAGATGTATAATGTCACAAAGAGCTAAGAAATAGTAAGGATGCCCTGAATTCAAGCCTAGCTATGTCAGTCACTGGCTGTAGGATATTTGAACAATACATTAACTAGTCTCACTAATTTTCTTCTCTGAAAAAGGAGCATATGACATTGTGTGTGCCATAGACACATTGTGTCAGTGTTTATAAGACTTTTAATACAATGTAGGGGTTTAATTAGAATTAAATGTGTTTATTATTTTTCTATTCTTAGGTGTGTAAGTGGCTATATGAAAATAATGCATTGGTTACAAATCTGTAGACTAGGGCTGGGAAATTGGAAAATAAAATTCAAAAGACATCATTTCATTAATCTCCTTATCCCTTTACCTGACTTTCACAGGACCCAAATTCTCC
This sequence comes from Acomys russatus, assembly GCF_903995435.1. Classification (NCBI taxonomy): domain Eukaryota; kingdom Metazoa; phylum Chordata; class Mammalia; order Rodentia; family Muridae; genus Acomys; species Acomys russatus. The sequence goes on along the minus strand of NC_067138.1, from coordinate 38,212,798 downwards.
TTTGTGTATTCATGCAGTTAGGTATAGCAAATGCTAAAAAATGATTGTAACTTGTTGCTTGGCTCAAATCCCACATCCATTCACAGTGCCTCTCTTAATTCCACCCTCAGAGCTCTGTTTGTCAAGATAAAACAAAAGGAAATTGAAATGGAGTGATGCTTCACCAGCTTGCCTTCCCTTGCCAGGGAAGCAAGACAAATGAAAGGCTTGTTGTTCGCCTCAAGACAGCCTCCACACAGCCCAAAGCGGCCCTGTCAGCACCGCCCTGCGATGCCAGGGAATTGCTGGGAGTGCCACTGTGCTGGCGCCAATCTGCTGCCTATGCTCTTGCAGGAGCCACTCAAAGTTTCTGGCAGTTTCTGTACTTCTTCCCAAGGCTCATGACGGGGCATCAGATGTGTGGTCTTCTGCCTCCTGCTCTTACTTTCCCCTCCTCAGATTGGGAAATTGGGTAGCCTTTCCAGTCCCCCAGCCTCCAACAGCTGGACCCAGTAAAACTACACTCTCTATAGTTATATTAGATTATTGTATTAGAAACCTATGATAGTCTGTGAGAAACATTCATCAATAAATATTTCAAATTGTAATACCTAATAATTCTTCAAATACTCAAATGCACACCAAGCCCACTATTGTTAGAGTAGTGCTGAGATAAAGGGAATAGAAGAAAATTAAGACACTAAAGCTAAGTGGAGAAGAGCTGTGAAGCAGTGTGGGATACCAACCTTGACCAGCAGCCAATTTTGTGTGTCATCATGGCACCTCTGTGGTGCCAGTTGTCTATCAGACACTAGAATAAAGGTTCCTGTGAGGGTACTTTCTAGATTTGACTGATGTGTACTGACGGTAGACTTTACCACATGTTTCCCTTCATATGTGAGTGGGCTTTGTCCAGTGGCTTAAAGGCCTTCATGTTAAAGATATATTCCCCCTTAAAGGAATTCTGCCTTAAGAGTCCTTGCCTGAGTTTCCAGCTACGTGGACTGTCCTACAGGCATCAGACTCAACACTACAGTGGTAACAACACTCTAACACCCTCTGATCCCTAGACAAAACTATGCCCAGCGGAAGTATAGGAATAAGATGCCCCAGGAGGTATACTCAACCTTTTGACAAGGACATAATGAAACATTTTTAAATTTTTAAAATTAATTTATTCACTTTATATGCCATTTGTAGTCACCTCTCTCCTCTCCCCCCAGCCTTCCCTTGCCTCCCCGATACCCTATCCCCTATTCCTAAGAAAAGAGGATCCCCCTACCCACGCACACCTGCTCATCAAATCTCATCAAGACTGAGTTCATCCTCTTCACCTTGTGGCCTGGCAAAGCAGTCTGGTCAAGGGAAAATGATCACAAACCAGGCAACAGAGTTCATTTTAGAGACAGTCCCCTGTTCCTAGAGGACCCACTTGAAGCCTGAGCTTCCCAAAGGCTACATCTACATAGAGGACCTAGATCCAGTCCATGCATGGTCCTTGGTTGGTGCTTCAAACTCCACAGACCCTGTGGGCCCTGGCTAGTTGGCTCTATTGATCTTCTTGTGGAGCTCTTGCCACATCTTAGGCCCTTTTGTCCTTCCCCCAACTTTTCTACTAGACTCGCTATGCTTTGCCCAATGTTTAGCTGTGAGTCTCAACATCTGTTTCCAAGGGCTGCTGGGTAGAGCCTCTCAGAGGACAACTATGATAGACTCCTGTCTGTAAGCATAGAGTACCACTAATAGTGTCAGGGGTTGCCTATCTTCAATATGGTGGGCTTTAGGTTGGGCCAGACATTGGTTGGACATTCCCTCAGTCTCTGCTCTATTTGTTCTGTTTTATCCCTGAATGTCTTGTAGACAGGATAAGTTTTGGATAGACGTTTTTATGGGTGGGTTATTGTTCTCCTTCTTCCACTAAGAGTTTTGTTTAGTTAGAGGGTGTCCTCTTCAGTCACCATGACCCCTGCTACTAGGAATCTCAGCTAATTCCCCTCTTACAATCTCCCAGAGGCCTATTCTGACCTAGGTCTCCAATTTGATGACACACTTTTTATCTATTAAGTTCACACAGGATGACTGTGTCATTGAGTTTTAAAAATCGCCCCAAAGTTGCATAAAGTTTTAAGTAATTTCATGACTTTGTATTGGGTCATACATGTAGCTGTTTGAGGCACATGTGGCCAAAGGGCTAAAAAGTGGACATCCCTGATCCCAGCATGTTCCAAGGAAATGCACAACATTCCTTTCTTGTTCTGGCATGGGCTTGGAAATTCCTCAGACAAAAATGGGCATGCTAGTGATTAGAAGCTCTTTGATGCATGCAAAATGGTTTGGACCAAGGGTTGTCATTCAAGTGTGGCATTTCCTGACAGTCCATATCTATACCTGATTTCCACTACTCACAAGCAAAGTCAAAACAAACAAGAAAAATAAACTGACTCTGACATGAAATCTGGTGCCCCCTATTTGACCACTTCTCCTTTGTGGGAAGACCTGGTGGCACTCAGAGGAAGAGTAAGCAGGCTACCAGGAAGAGACCTGATAGGCTGAGATCATACAGTGGAGGAGGAGGTCCCCTTCTGTCACAGACCTAGGGTAGGGGAATAGAATGAAAGAAGGAGGGAGGAAGAACAAGAATATATAAGTGAAGTGCTAAGAATTGAGATATAATCTGAATAAATTACTTAAATAAACACATAAAAATTAAAGAAAAAGAAAAACTGAAATATCAATGTGTTGAACTTCAGCCTTTGCAGTCACAGGGCCCCCTTCCCTTGGCCCCTGTGGTCTTTCTCCCTCAGCCTGCACTTCCTCTGCCCTTGATTGCTTGCTCAGTGCAGTAGCCTAAAACTCTGGCTAAGTGATCTGGGTTCCTCAATGACAAGCCTATATCAATTTATGAATGCTGAAATTACCTACTTATTCCACTATCAAAATGCAAGCAGTGAGAGGTTTGCCAGCTCGCCTTCCAACCTTCTTCACCTTGCCACTGTGCAATGTTCTGTCTTTCAGGAAATCATAGTCCTTTCTCTGATTACTAATAAACTGGCATGTAGTCCAAAAGAATGACCTGATCATATTTCTAAGCAGGTTTGCTGAAATCCTTGCTTTGTCCGTGGTGGCAGAAACTCTATTCACCCACCTGCACCCATGTATCCAGCTTCCATGTTTGGAGTCTCCTCAAGTAGACAATAAAATTGAGGCAATCTAAAATGTAAGTTATCACAAAGGCCACTGAATAAGGGCAAATATCTTTCTTTGCCCTGTGCGCCCCAGTCCATATATTCTAACTATCAGAAAAAAATAGAATGAATGTGATAGTCTTGAGTTGTGTATGTATGGCAGAATTGTAAATCATATGGTTCCATAGACAAAATGGTGCCTTAAGTGATTTCTCAAGAGGCTTGTTTGTTGTTTTATCGGGTTAAAGTTTTAAGTTCTATGACAATGATTTATAATGTGAGTTAAGTGGACCCAGCAGTCATGAGCCTCTCATTACATCTTCCTTACTCTAAGTTTGGTCTTGTGTTTTGAAAGAGTATTATATACAATCATATGGTAATAAATTTAACTTTTTGTGCTCAGATAGTAGTGATGACTGAAGCAGTGTGGTCAACAAGACAAAATGTCAGAACGAATCACTACCCGTCCAGGGTAGAAGGCTTCTGGGTAGAATTATTGATTTGTCACTGAGTAGCTGAATGGTATTCCTGAAAGATTAAGTCATACTTCCAGGGTAGAAAGGACCAAATTTCACAGGATTACCATTACTGGATTGCTGATTGCCTCAAGAGAGTGTGCTACAAGGTAGCGACATAAATATGAATGGCATAAACATAGCCAAGGTCTGTGCTATTGGATTCTGGCATATCTGGGTCTGTGACTATGTGTACACTGCAGGCTTGCTTGGGGTCAATTCCAGGCTCACTGGTTCCACTGCACAATGCAGTGGTACTGCCTGAACCCCAACTTCTAGTTTAGTCCATTTAACAGTACTCAGGATGCAAGAGCAATTGCCATCTCAAAGTCACTTGAAGGTTGACTAGCTTATTGTTTCAGTTTGTTCTATTTAATCTTTAATGTTTCTATTTTGATTAGTATTTATTAGTTGTAAAAACTGGTGAATTTAATTATGGCATTTCATATGTGTGTATAATGTTATTTGATCATCTTCATTCTCCTATTACCATATTCTGAAGCACTTTCCACTGTTTCCCTTCCTCTGTCTCTGAGATCTTTTCCTACGTTCACGCTTATCTTTGTTGTGATATAAAATGTTACTTCATGACTGCCTGCCTTTACCCTATTGGGGCTTGGTTTATCTTGAGCACAAGTCTTATGAGTACTGTCAGAAGTGCTGTGAGCTTAAATGTGAAGCTGCCCTGTTGAGTCTAGAAGGCACTGGAGTTATCCACTGCCTCAGTATTTTATGCTCTGTCTGTCCTTGAGCCTTGGAAGAGTGATCTGTGATATAGATGTCTTATATATGGTTAAGAATTCTGCTGTCTCTCATTCTCTGAACTTTGACCCATTGTGCGTCTATGTTAGTCAACATCTACTGAAACCAAAAGATTTTCCACTGAGGGTTGAAAAGTGCATTAATCTAAATCATTAAACATTTAATATTATGTCTGTTTTGTAGTTTTGTAGTAGTAGTTTCTTCCATAGGGCCCAAAACTTGTATAATCATATGTTCTTGGCCTAAAAATGATGTCAAGTGTGGATTTTATCTTGTGGAGCAGAACTTAAATCCAATCACAAAATGGAGGATTGTTCCCATGATGTCCCTGACATTATTGTTCTGATAGGGAAAATCTAATAAGAACTATGTGCATTACTTTGAACTAGATCCAATAATTAGATAGGTTTTCTCCTTCAACAATTTTCTAGTGTTCCTTTTCTTCTCAAACTGTACATTTTGCTTTCCTTTTTGCCTTGCATGCTCTTTTTAAAAAATTTTTTATTAATTTATTCTTGTTACATCTCAATGGTTATCTCATCCCTTGTATCCTCCCATTCTTTCCTCCCTCCCATTTTCCCCTTATTCCCCTCCCCTATGACTGTTCCTGAGGGGGATATTCTCCCCTGTATATGCTCATAGGGTATCATGTCTCTTCTTGGTAACCTGATATCCTTCCTCTGAGTGCCACCAGGTCTCCCCCTCTAGGGGACATGGTCAAATATGAGGCACCAGAGTATGTGTGAAAGTCATACCCCACTCTCCACTCAACTGTGGAGAATGTTCTGACCATTGGCTAGATCTGGGTAGGGGCTTAAAGTTGACTGCCTGGACAGAGGCGAGGACATCCTATTGGGCTCTAGATAAGAGAAGCACGGGAGAATAGCAAAGTAGAAGGATCCAGAGGGTCCCAGAAACCTACAAGTAGAACATTATGATAGGCAGATTTGGGCCCAGGGGTCTCGCTCAAACTAAGGCATGCTCGTTTTTTTACTGTAGTCCTGTCTAACAGTGATTACTAATGACCATGCAACAGAATCTAGAGTAGTCTGTCTTGAAATCTCTTCAGCCAAGGAAATGAATTCAATACTTTTCAATTTAGCCTCAGGCAGATTCTTAGGACAAGCACAAAGAACAGCACATTCTCTGCCAAGACACCACATTAAATGTGTCTAGCCCAGTTGCTAATAATGTTTCCCTCTTGAGTTGAGCCTCTGGAATCCACATTACTCTAAGAACTGTTGTTTTTCAAAGTTTGTACTACAATGGCTTATTAAGACCCACTTAATTTTATTCAACCATTTCCCTGGTCCAATGTCTGAAAGTATTCTCTGGTTCTCAAAACCAAACAAACATATAACAAGAGAAACCAACCAACCAACCAAATAAACATTATGTCTTGTCACAAAACAAAACAAAACAAAAACAAAGACAAAACAATAGCCCACTCCCTGGTACAAACTTCTATCTTAATTTCTTTCTATTGCTGTAATAAGACACCATGACAAAGACAAATTATAAAAGAAAACATTTATTGGGGCTTACAGTTTTAGATGGTTAAAAGTCCATGACTATCATGATAGGGAGCACAGCAATAGACAAGCAGGCATAGAAGTGGAGCAGCAGCTGAGGCTCATATCTTGATCCACAAGCACGAAGCACAGAAAGCAAAATGGGAATGGTGTGGACTTTTGAAATCTCAAAGCCTTTCCACCATGGCATGCCTCTTCTAACAAGTCTACACTTCCAAATCCTTTCCAAACAGTTCTCCCAAGTAGGAACCAACCATTCAAATATACGAGTCTATGGGAGTGAGCCTCATTTGAACCAGGACAGTCATCAATCCATTTGGTTTTGGCAAATAGAAAGACTATCTCTTTCAAAATTTCATTGACTTAATTAGAGCTCACAAGATTAGGTTATAATGAGTAAAATTCATACCAAGTGCAGGAATATGAATTCACATTGTCCAGGTTCCCATCACTGTGACAAAATTTCTGAGATACATAACTTAAAAGGAAAATGAGACATATTTGATTGATAGTTTCTGAACTTTCAGTATGTGACCACTTGACCCCATCACACTGGGTCTGGAACAAATCACACAGAACAGAACTCTTACCTCATCGTAGCCAGAAACCAAATAGAGAGACATAGGAGGCCAGAACCCCAATGACTCTTTTAAAGATGCTCCCTAATAGGCTGACTTCTCCCAATAGACCCCCATATGGTTCCACTATATCCCAATTAATGCCATTTGTTGGCAATGAGGCCTTCAACAGACAACTTTTGAGGAACATTTAAAATCCAAGCCAATGCAGCATTATATGTCACATGAGGTATTTTCTCCTTCTCCACCTTTTCTTATTAGCCAGTACTAAACATAGGATGATCTGTCTCCATATATAACATGAACAATGTCTTGATCATAATAAGATATCCCTAATATCAATTAATCCATTGATATTAGGGAAATTATTTTTGAAGCAGTTAATCTGTAAAGACAAGACTTGTTCTTGAGTATCTCTGGTTTGTATCTAATTAGATGAAGATACTTGCCTAATTATTTATTTGAGATAGCTTAGTTGAAACTATGCGAGACTCCAAGATGGTAGCACCCAGCATGGCATCTGAGTAGCAGAAGACAAGAGACTGTAGACCAAGTGAGTGACCCTATTACAGATGCCAAAACTGTTTCCCAGATAAAAGGACACAGCCCAGGAGCTAGGGCTGCACATTTTCAGGCCCCAAGCACCACCCCATGGACAGCTTTGGGATCCAAGGGACACACACAATACTAGGCTCCCAACACCTGGTGCCTTCTAATGACCAGAGCATGACTCCCAAGTTCTAGGGATACACAGCTCCAGCATCTGGATGCCAGACTTTCTCACTTCCCCAAACAGCTACTGGATACCAGGGACACAGTGCTAACCTCTGGGCCAGAGTTCTACCCATTCCTTGTTGAGACTGGCTGAACAATAGGCATATACAGAGTCTTGTTCCAAGATGGTAATACCCAGAGAAGTCTGAGTACCCAGAGGGCAGTGGCTGTAGAGTTAGCAAGGGGCCACATAATAGACTCCAAAATATCAGCTTCCATTCATGCTTTCTGGACAGAGGAGAGGATCCCACTGCCAGACACACAGGGTACTACCCTGAGACTTCCCAGCTACACCCACCATCCTGAGGACAACTCCACTTTCAGGAGACATTCAGGTCCAGCCTACAATTCATGGCTCTACTAGCCAACTTGAGGAGACCTGTGGGACCTTAGGATCACATAGGTTAGACACTCACACCCAAATTCCATGCCTCTAGCGCCACTGGGACACAACCAGCAGAAAAGATATGTAAGCTATTCAAGGACATCCAGACCCCAGCCGACAACCCAGCATTTCCCCCAAAGGACAGAGAAGCCCGGTGGGCTCCAGGAACAGTTAGAAAATGCCAGGGACAACCAGATGGCTAAAAGCGAGCACAAAAGCACAACAAAAACTAGAGCAATATGGTAACTACTAGAACCCCTCTATCCTAATACGACAAGTTCTGGATATCCTAACACAACTGAAGCCCAGGAAAACGACCTTGAATCTAATCTTATGAATACAGTAGAGGCCTTTAAAGAGGAAATTAATAAATACTTCAGAGAAATACAGGAAAATACTATCAAACAGGTGAAGGAGATAAATAAAATTGTTCAAGACATGAAAATAAAAATGGAATCAATAAAAAAAAACCACACAAATTGAGGAAATCATGGAGATGGAAAACTTAGGGAACAGAACAGGAACCACTGAGGTAAGCATCACTAAAAGAATACAAGAGAGAGATGAAAGAATCTCCAGAGCAGAAGATACAAATGAAGGAATCAAAACATCTGTCAAAGAAAATATTAAATAAAAAAATTCCTGACACAAAACATACAAGAAATGAAGGACACCATGAAAAGAAGAAATCTAAGAATAGTAGGAATAAAAGAAGGAGATTCCCAGCTCCAATGACCAGAAAATATTTTCAACCAAATCATAGAAGAAAATTTCCCCGACTTAGAGAGGAGATGCCTTTAAACATACTAAAGGCTTACAGAACACCAAATAGATTAGACAAGAAATTCCTCCTGCCACATAATAAACAAAACATTAAATGTAAACAACAACAATAAAAGTACTAAAAACTACAAGGGAAAAAAAGCCAAGTAACTTACAAAGGCAGGCCACTCAGAATACCTGACTACTTAACAAAGATTCTAAAGACTGGGAAGAGGCTACATAAGACTTCACAGAATGTTATATCCAGCAAATCTTTCAATAACAATAGATGGATAAAACAAGCTATTCCATGACAAAATCAAATTTAAGCATTATTTGTGCACAAACCCAGCTCTACAGAAGATACTAGAAGGAAAACTCCAACCCAAGGAGGTTAGCAACACCCATGAACACACAGAATATATATAACTTTACTACAGTAAAAATAAAAGGAGGCAAGCACACAGATTACCACCAGCAACATCATAATAAAGGAACTATCATTGCTCATTAATATATCTTAACATCAATGTACCCAACTCTTCAATAAAAAGATATAAGCTAACAGAATGGATGAATAAACAGGACCCAACATTCTACTTCATACAAGAAATAGACATCAGCAACAAAGATAGAATTTACCTCAGAGTAAAGAGCTTGAAAAAGTTTTTCCAAGCAAATGGACCCAAGAAACAAGCTGAGTTAGCCATGCTAATGTCTAATAAAATAGACCTTTAACCAAAATTAATCAAAAGAAATGGGGAATAACACTTCTGTCATGCTTATCTAAGGAAAAATACACCAAAAAGACATCTCGATCCTGTACATCTGTTCCCCAAATACAAAGGCACCCACATTTGTATAAAAAAACATTACTAAAGCATAAATCACACATTAAACACCATGCATTAATAGTGGGAGACTTCAACAGCCCACTCTCGTCAATGGAAAGATCATTGAGACAGAAATTAAATAAAGAAATAATGAAACTAACAGATGTCATGAATCAAATGGATCTAATAGATATCTACAGAACTTTTCGCCCAAACACAAAAAGAATATACATTTTGTTATCACCTCACAGAGCCTTCTCCAAAATTGAACAAATAGGCATTCACAAAGCAAGCCTCAACCAATATAATAAAATTTAATTAATATTGTACTTTATCATATCACCGTGGATTAAAGCAGGACTTCAACAACAGAAGTAACAAAAACTATACATACTCATGGAAACTGAACAGCTCTATACCCAATGACAAAAGAAATTAAAGACTTGCTAAAATTCAATGAAAATGAAGACAAAACATACCCAAACTTATGGGTCACAATGAAAGCATTAAACAAGCAAAAATATAATTTTGTGTACTTTAATTCCTTGAGAATGTTTCAGTCAGTACTAAGCTGTGTTCTAGCATTTAATGTCACTATAGAAAAGTCCAAATAAGCCTGAATGTCTATGTTTTATAGATGTGTTGACCTTTCATTTATAAACAAAATCTTCTTTGCTTTATAAAGTCAAGTAAAAATTTTAACATATAGTCAGTTTTTTCATTCCACCTTTTGTGCTGTTTCAAACTATACATTTAATACTCTTGCTTTCAGGGAAGATTATAGTTATATTTGTACAGTGGATAGAGTTTAAAGACCAATGCAAATATTTTACATGCTAAACTTTAGAATTTGCCATTATAGCAAGATATCTCTCCTAGGATAATGAACTTTGTATAGGGCACAGTTGGCATTAAAAGTTTGTCTAGATGGGCCAGATGTAACTGTATCAACCAATTTAAGCTCAGTCTTCACAGATTGAGGGCAGAAGTCAGTGAGATTAGAATTAAGAAGAATTTGACATGATGGACAAGTCTATATCAAGAGGCTGTGAACAGCCTCTGAAAGATGAGTGTGCCTCACAACTAACAACCAGAAAGAAAATCCTCATACCTAGAATAGCAAAAGTAGAGTATTGACAGCAGTTAGAATAAACTGAAAGCAATTCTTGACCCAGATGATTCGGATAAATGAGCCATTGTTCAGCTCCTTAGTTTCAGCCCTTTGAAATCCCTTTCAGAGGACACAGTGGAGTTGTTCTGGATTTCTAGACTTCATTATCTACAGAGTGATAAATGAATGTTGTTTTCATATAATTAAATGTGTAATGTTTGTTAGACAACAAAATGAGTAGATGCTGTGCCAGGTATGGTGGTACATGCCTGTAAATCTCAGCACATGGGCAGCTGAAGCAAATGGATCAAGAACATAAAGTCATCTTCAGCTACAAACTAAATTTGAGAACAGCCTGGGCTTCATGAGGCCATACCAGAGAGAGAAAGAGGGTGGAGGGAGAGATGGAGGCAGGGAGGAAGGAAGGAAGGGAAGAAGGATGGAGGTGAAGAGGGAGAGGGAAAAGAAGGAGAAAGACGTTTTAAAGTCTTTTTCCATTTCTTTTGCTCCCAGTATTCACCTTTCTGCCTTCAATAATGGACAGTTCTCAGTCTGTCTCTACATATCTTATGGCATTTTCTAAGATGATGCACTTCCTCCGTGTTGTTATCAAATTGGTCTTCCCAGCTAGAATGTTTGTTTTTTTACTACTCTCTTCATCAGTGGATTACAGTGGCTTCTGCTTTGGCTATATCCTTCACTTGTCATCATGTATCTTCTGTGTTCCTTAATTTCACTGCTGAACTTGAAAATAGGCTTGTATTTTCAAGACGAAGCAATGCATTTGCTCCAGATTGTTCAATGGTGCTTTGTAATATTTTCTAGCAAATGTTCCTCAGCTGTCCCCTCTCCCTCTTCCTTTCTTTCCGTCTGTAGTATCACACTTTATCTAGTTCATATCATTCTAAAGTGACAATGGTTCTGCTCAGACAAGAACTTTGGGAATGGTCTGTGTAGGAAAAGAGACCAGTGCTCAGAATGACAGAAATACTCCTTGGTGCTCTGTGATATTTCTTACAGCGAGGGCTTGTGCATGTCAGTGAATTTATCTCCCTTTCTCTACCTTTCTAGCAAATGTGGATTGCCATCAACTCAAAAATGTCCTCTTCACTCTGTAGCTTTTCTGCAAAGATGAAATAGGTTTGTTTCCAGCACCAGCCTCTCCAAGTAGGACAGAAGCCTGCATACCCTGCTTCCTGCTGTGGCGAAGGCATTATTTATATTTCCACGTGGACTATGCCTTCTGCCTTTTAAAGCTATTGCTTGTTGGTTTGATATACGCATCTTCCTGCATGAATTCTGGGCACTTAATGAAGGCAGCTTCTTCATTAAGAACATAGTTTGGGTTTGCACTAAAGCTAAGTGCAGCGTGGGTGATGTGGGTGAGTAGGAAGAGGATATGACCAGGTGGACTTCGTTTTCCTCATGTTTTGGATTTCTTTAGATAGGAGATGAAGTAGATCATTTTAAAAGGTGACATCGATATATCTATATATCTATATAACTATATCAATGCCCTCCGCACCCAGCCAGGGAATATCATGAAAGAAATTGTGGAAAGAATGCATAAGCCAGAGAAGGGAGGAGAGCTGTGAAGCATTGACCTGCAAGTATAACATGGCTGTTGCACAAACCCACAGCAGCTGTGTCTGTCTACACAAGACCAAGCCAGGGAAAACTTCTGGGATAAAGAAAAGAGCTGCTTCTGAGACCCATCCTTACCTGAGGACCTATTGGAAATTGATAACTGCTAGGGTAAGTTATGTCACTGCGGGGGGGGGGGGGGGATGACACTGGTTGGTCACCCAAGCTGCTGTGGGTCTTCTCACACCCTTGAATAGGCAGCACTAATTAGACTCAGGGGGTTGGGGAAACGGCTTAAAGGGGACATGAAGCATGAGACTGACACTAAGGTGTGCTGAGGTGGTCACTGGGGGAGCTTGAAGGAGGGTGCGGTGGGGCAATATAATTAACATACAGGATATATATATATATATATATATATATATATATATATATATATATATATATACATTTTCAGTGAATAGGCTTGTAAGTAAAAAGTATTTTTAGAATACCATGACCAAAAATGTAAAAGATATACCTGTGAGGGGTAATATGTCAAAGGTAAACAGGAGGAAAAGTAAATTAAAACCATGTGGGGTGCCAATGAGCTGGAGGAAGCGTTTCTACAGGCAAAAAGCTGGCAAATCAGGCATCAACTTTATTTTTCAGTACGGTATGCAGAACTTAAACATCAACATGTTATGATTGCCCAAAATTTATTATGTCAAACAGCCATCAACATGTACCTGGAAATCAGATGTGATTAAAGGTAGTCAGGCCTCTTCTTGGCTACCTGCTGTCCTTCCTCTGAGTGCCACCAGGTCTCCCCCTCCAGGGGACAAGGTCAAATGTGAGGCACCATAGTACGTGAGAAAGTCATATCACACTCTCCACTCAACTGTGGAGAATATTCTGCCCATTGGCTAGATCTGGGAAGGGGTTTAAAGTTTACCTCCTGTATTGTCCTTGGCTGGTGCCTTAGTTTGAGCGGGACCCCTGGGCCCAAATCTGCCTATCATATTGTTCTACTTGATACCCTATGAGAATATACAGGGGGAGGTAATCCCCCTCAGGAACAGTCATAGGGGAGGGGAATAATAGAAAAATGGGGGGGGGGAGGAATGGGAGGATACAAGGGATGGGATAAACATTGAGATGTAACAAGAATAAATTTAAAAAAAAATAAAATAAAAGTAGTCAGGCTATAAAGGAGAGTAAGAGAGGCAATGTGGAGATATGCAACCAAACCATCAGGCTGCGGGTAAAATTTGTTAGCAAAAATCATACATTCACTTAGTCCCTAGAATAATTATCCTTGAATGTTAAATTACTGAAATACTAGCAGTACAGAGGTGATATGATTGCTTTTGTACCTATTGAAATTATAGACTCTGAAATATGCTTTTGTCCAGTAATTCTCAAGCGGCCTTCATGACAAACATTCCAATTTCTGGGTATTTCAGTTTTCTACGCAAGGGTGAATATGTCAATGGAAAGGACTGACGGAAAAAACAGACCACTATGTAACCAAAAATTGGTTGTCAAATACTTTCTTTAGCTGGAAGGATAACCGTGTGCCAAACTGACCAGAAACAGAGTTTCTTTAAATGGATTTAAAGGCCCTGCTCATCTTCATTGTTTATTAAGATCTTCTCTTGAAAACTTCAGAGAAAAAATAATCTATGTTATTCATCCAGAGGAGATATGCACCATTTGCCATAGTGCTCACTTCGGTTCCCACACCAAAAACATGGAAAAGCCATGTGAAAAGTTGTGGCTTCCATATTTATTCATTTGTACTTGACAGTGATGTACAGAGTTAACTCTCTTCTATAGGCTGTCCAGATTTTGACTGAGACTGTCTATAGACTGTTTGTAGGATTGCCTTTAAATTCCTTTATATTTTCTTTCAATTTTTCCTATTGTCAATGATGTTTCTTTTTCAGTTATTTTTTATTTGAATGTTTTAGCAGTAATCTCATTCTTAGCTCCAGGAGCAACAGACTTTATCAAATAGTTCCTTGGGAGCCTTCCAATGTGTTCCAACAGCCTTAGAAGCATTATCTGCGCGGGGACATCCACTACTATGTATATCAATTATGATTTTTATGCCATGAGTATAACACGAAGTATCTCCTAAGTCAAGAAATAGTAAGAATTGAAATGATGCAATGATCTATTTGAGCATCATGAGGTGAACTTAGGAGATGGGAACAAAGAAAGAGAGCAAGTGTGGGTTCACAGGCCAGTGGAGGCTAGCTGAGGCCATACTTCAGGAAGCAGTCACTTTGTCAAGAATAAAATTCAAAATATCTCAGAAGGTACAAACTGAAGCCTAAGTAAAAAGACCAGAAAGTTCTAGAATGAGCCCATTGTTTATGTAATAAACAAAATACTTCATTGGCATTACTTCTACCAGAAATCTTTTTAGAAGTCACAACAACAACAAATCACAATACAGACCACAAATGGCCCCCCTCTGTCTCCTGGAATAAATGTTTTTCTTCAAGAACTGAAGCCAAACCCTGCATTAGGAGAGGAAGCATGTTCAGGGGCAGGTGATGGGGTACATAGTTCATACAGCACCACTGAGCCCTGACCAGGAGGCTGAAGTCCTTCATGGTGGACCAGATTCAGCAGAGGTCAGTCTTGCACAAGAAAAACTCCTTGGAAGTTTCTTCTCATTCAGGTCAATAGAAAGCATGGATTTCCCCTTAATAAATTTTTTAGACACTTTTGTTTCATGTACTACCATTGACAGATTACATAAAGCCTTTTGTGTTTTCAAAGTTCTTTCATGTGTCTTTGTTTTTCCTTATAGATTACAAGCCCAAGGAGTTCATCTCTCACAATTGTTGTGTAGACCATAGACACTTATTAGCTCAATATAGCACTAAATTTGCTTTAGAAATCCAATATGTTCTTTTGGTTTTACTCACAGAATATAACTAACAGGAAGTCCACAAAATTTTCTCTTACTTAGATGAGCGTTCAGTGAAAGAAAAAGTGTTTTAGTTTTCTCATTGCTATAGTTAAATATAATATAAACTAATTATAATATATAATATAATAAAATATCTGACAAAAGCATCTTGAAGAATAAATGTTTTTGTTTGTTTTATAGACAGCAGGGAAGTCAATGTAGCAAGAATTTGAGTGAGGCATCTGTGCATTGCATCTACTAGAGCCAGGAAGTGGAGAGAGATGAATTCTGGGTTCTATCTCCTGGTATTCCCACCATTCATTCCAAGACTCTAAGCCATAAGAGAGTGTCACCCGCATTCAGGGTAGATCTCCTTTCCCAGTGACACCTCTTAGACAACACCCTCACAGACACACCCACAGGTGTGTTCCTATGGTGTTTCTAAATCCAGTCAAGTTCACACAAAAGACTAAGCATCACATTGCCTCTTTTCTTCTAGCACTTTCCATGTCTAGTGTTTCCCATCAAACTGCTGGCAAAATGTAAACAGGTCCAGCCACCATCAAATCATCATAGGCAGTTCTCAAAAACTAGAAACAGAGCTACAGAAGAGCCAACTATACTGGTTGTATACATCTGAAGGTTTCTAAATCAGCATAGCAGACATACTTGCACACACATGCTTTTGCCACTGCAGCAGTCACAATAACCAGGGTCTGGAACCATCTTAGACACACACCAATAGAAAAATGAGACATATACACAATGAGATTCTGTTGGACTGTAAAGGAGAATGAGCACAGGACAGTTACGAGGAAATTATGGTGCTGGAGATCATTAGCTTTTTCAAAACACACAGAAAGACAACTATTCTGGTTTTTATTTTGTTTGTGGAATTTAGTTTTAAATTTCTGTCTCAATCTATCCCCCGCCACTGGTGTGTGTGTGTGTGTGTGTGTGTGTGTGTGTGTGTGTGTGTGTGTGTGTGTGCGCGCGCGCGCACGCACACGCGATCATGCGCGCACATGAACTGTGTGCGTGGGGGGGGGTGAGTATCAAGGGAAGGGTAAGAGAGGACAATTAAATGCATATATTATAAGAACAGGAGACCAGAAAGAATGGGAGAAGGAAACAATGGGAGAGGTGAAGGGGAGCAAAATGTGGTGATACATGTTTGAAACTGTCACAGCGAGGACCATTTCTTTGTACGTCAACTAAAAACAATTAATTTCAAACATACCGCTTCTCTTACTTCCTCCCAATCCCTATAATATTTTGAGTATCCCAACTTCAGAAACAAGGAATTTGGAGCATATGGGATTTTTTTCCCCAAATGAGCCATGTTTCCACAACTGATAAATCACACAGAGATATGGCATCACCTTGGAGGAGACACTTAAGAGATGATTATAGAATAAATGAATTGGGTGTACTTACAGTAAATGGAACATGGAGAAGCACTGAGCCAGACAAGAGACAGGAGGAACAGGCACAGTAGTCACAGGAAAGCGCTGTGAGTGGGGACATGTAGGGCTCAGCAGGAAGAAGGATGCTGGTGGAGAATATGCGAAGAAACATGGTGCAGGAAATAGAGGCCAGGACCCTCGCATCAAAGAATTGCATGCCGCCTGAGTTCTTAGGGACCCCAACACCCTTGAACTACAAGTGTTCTTATGCTACAATGAGAGAAAATATGTGTCAACTGTGTCTTCTGAAAACTGCTGTCTGTTTCCGTCCGGGTCATGCCCAGGAAACTGCAGATTTCCTCCTGTGAAATTAAGCCTCCACTGTTTCTTCCAGGCACAGCACTCTTTCCCTTCACACTTGCTACTTTATTTACTATTCCTTGGTCTTCCAAATGTAGTTCATATGTTGTCTCCTCTAAGAAATGTCCTTTCTCTCATTTTCTCAGTACACAGCTCTACAAAGCTCCCTGTCACATTAATAAACCATGAAAGAATAGAATTATCTTTTACAATTGCTTTCTTTCATGAACCCCACAACCCAATTTTTAACAATACTGCAGTTTTAAGGGCATATTTTGCCAAAGCATGACAGCCTGTTCTTTTTTAAAAATATATTAGTACTATTTTTATTCAAAAAAGTTTTTAAAATGTATTTTATTGATTTATTCATATTACGTCTCAGTTGTTATCCCATCCTTGTATGCTGCCATTCCTCCCTCCCTCTCATATTTCCCTTATCCCTTCCCCTATGACTGTGACTGAGGGGGACCTCTTCCCCCTGTATATGCTCATACGCTATCAAGTCTCTTCCTGGTAACCTGCTATCCTTCCTCTGAGTGCCACCAGGCCTCGCCATTCAGGGGACATGGTCAAATATGGGGCACCAGAGTTCGTGTGAAAGTCAGACTCCACTCTCCACTCAACTGTGAAGAATGTCCTATCCATTGGGTAGATCTGGGTAGGGGTTCAAAGTTTACTACACATATTGTCCTTGGTTGGTGCCATAGTTTGAGCAGGACCCCTGGGCCCAGATCTGCCCATCATAGTGTTCTTCTTGTAAGTTTCAGCCTTAGGCTGGTAGTTCTCATGATTTCAAGGGCACTAGACAGGAATAAAATCTCTAAGCTAGTCTGGGCAGATTATTATGTCTCAAACAGTGTACTGTCAACTTTTAATAGTCAGAATGCTAACTGTCATTAGGCCTTGGAAAAATCTTCAGGCCAAAGCTGGTGCAGTTATTATTCAATTTCTGGCATAAGAGAATGTTTATATATTTGTAGAATTTATTTATACGTCTAATCTTGGTACTACATATTGTACCTTAGTAATAGGACACCATAGTGGCCCTGTGTAAGTTCACTTTTTCTAAGAAAGGGAGGTTTTAATACTTCATTCTTTTATCATTTATCCACACTGTTCTTTGTTCATCAGTAGTAGGAAGAGCAGATGTTCCAAGAGTATCTTAGAACCAGAGCCTCATAGGAGTCTCTGGCATATTTATTTGAGTCCCAACCTCCAGGGCATAAGGAAGACCTTCAAGTAGGGCCAGATAAGGACATCTTCCTAAAAGTAGTATGGTCAGAACGTTCCTTAGAAGCAGTACTCCTGGGAGAAGGCATAAATGATTTGTAAGAAATTTTCCATCAATCCAATATCCCCAAGTTGTACAAATAGTAAAGACCTCCCAAGCACGTGACATGTAGAGATTGAGGCCAAAGGAAGGGGACCACACAAAAGCCATTGCGTCACTTGGCTCAGCTTTTCTGGATCGTTGTCAAGCAGCTGTGCTGGCTTTATGACTTTCACTGTTTCTCTTAGATACGGCTGTGCCAACTACTGACTTTTAAAAAGCTGCTCTCTGACCTTCACACGTGTCCTATACACGATGACAACCTTGAGTCTATCACCTAAGGTATCAAAAAGTTCACACAGTTCAAACTGGGCTTTACAACTCTACATTTTGATCAGTCATAATTTTTTGTAGTGGTCTCCATGAAAGTGGGAGCATTCCCAAGGCCTCATCTCCAGACAAAGAACTCTAGGCAACCCAGGAGTACTGAGAGCTGAAGAAATAAGCTCACCAATTGGTTATTCAATACCAAATGGCTAGCCCAGAGAACCTATATATATGGATTGAGCTAATTGTATTTATATACTTAAATATATATATATATATATATATATATATATATATATATATATATATATATATATATATATATATATATATACACACACACACATACATACATATATAAAAACATGTATGTGTGTGTATGTATGTTACAACAAAGAAAAAAGCCGTGAATTTGAAACAGTGCAAGGTGGTACATTGAAGGGTTTGAAGGGAAGAAAGCCAAAGGAGGAAATTTTGTAATTACATTAAAACCCTCAGAAAATCAAATTTTAAGTAAACTTTTACACAGTAAAAATTATATTGCAAAGTTTGGCCATATTTGACAATCCAAATTTGGTTTGAACAATTGAGAAAAATGAATATAGTGCTAGCACCTAAACTACCTCCAACTTAAAAGAACCTACCCTCTGCTTTCTTCATTATTTAGTCTTCAGCTATAACTGCAACCGAGTCCCAGTGCCCTTTGGCTTAGTCAGTGAGAAATGCCTCCTGGGGTCAGATCACATTTTCTGTATAGTCCCAGTGATCTTGATGTAATTCCTGATGGCTTCTCCTATCATTGTCCGTTTACTGTTAACTTGTTTCCAGTGTTCAGCAGGTGTTCACTGTTGGGGGTGCCAGACCCTGTGTTGAGACCTGGGCATATAAAGGGAACCGACTTACCACAGGCCACAGCCATTGACACCTGTGCTGCAGAGGTACAGCTAGTAAAACTAGGAAAACGAGGGTGCAGCAAAGGTGTCTAGCCTTATGGTTAGCTGTCAGGGAAAGGTTGTAGCACCAGAATAAAAACCTCAAACTAGTTGATGGGGAGGTTAGGAGGGGGAGGGGGTGGAGGTGAGGAAAGAGGAGGGAGATGGGGTGAGGAGAAAGAGGTCAAAGAAGAGGGGGGGAGGCCAAGGAGGAGAGGGAGGTTAAGGAGGAGGAGAAGGTCAAGGAAGAGAAGGATGGAGGAGGAGGTGAAGGAGAGGGAGGAGGAGCAGGCTGAGGAAGGAAGGAAGGAAGGAAGGAAGGAAGGAAGGGAAGAAGAAGGAAGGAAGGAAGGAGGAGGAGGAGGAGAGGACAACATAGACTGGACATGGATGTGAGTAAAACTAGAGAGATCAGGAAACGTAGAGAGGGAGTTAAGGGTTAGTTCTCATAATTAGATCCCATATGCAGGGAGTGTGGTTGGACTGGTGACCAGGCCAACACACCAAGCTTCCAAATCCAGGTCAGGGGCATGGTCTTTGTCTTACAGGGGACCCTAGACAAGGATTCAAGTTGAGGGGTGACAGTTCAGTGCTTGTTTCAGAAAGAACCCTGAAGTCCCCTCTTACAACAAGTACAAAACTGAGGCAGCAATATGAGCAAACCTGGTAGTGATGCAAGTCCAGGCTCACGGTGTCTATAGTTATGTTCTTAAGACCAAAGCAGATACTTAAGCTGAGGTGCTAACTGTCCATAACCAATGATTGGGAACAAAAAGATGATGCCCTGAAACTCATTTGGGTTACCCCATTCCAGTGAGAACTCCCTTCTGGGCCTTTAGAAACACCATATCAGCTGCCCCCTTTGGGTATCCGGGCAAACTCTGGTTTAGTTCTACATATATGCTTATGTTGTTGCATTTAGCTAATTCCACACTAATAAAATGTGATGCCTTGATTTGTATGATAATTGGGTTTCTTTCCTCTGTATTTTGGTGTTAGGCATTTCCTCTTTGAAGCCATATTTGACTATACCAGCAGCATAGGTTCTCTTTTCTCCAAGCTCATTTGGCATTGTACAAACTTCCATTGCTTCGTTGCAATTGTCTGAGTCTCTGATACACTCTTTACGAAACCTTAAGAGACAATATCTTCTTTCTTTTTATATAGCCAATACCAAATAATGTGGTAGGAACATACTGTGTTGAATTCGTATTACTTTGACAATTATTCTGTCATTACAGAAAGAATCCTTTCCCTGTGCTAGGGCGAAAGAGACTCCGTGTTTCTCAAGTCTATTAAATGCCTGTATTACTTTAAAAGGAGTAAATCTATGACAGGAAATAATACTAATGGCTCAATAAGTCAAGCCCTTCGTGATGCCCTTCACTTCCTTTGTCAGCATTGCCAATCACAAACTGATAATGAAGCACGATTCAAAGTAGCTCTGCCACGCAAATACTCCCAGAAGTTTCCATTTTCTCTCTTGCTCAGCCACTCACCACCCTTCACTCACTACCACAGTGGCCCAGAAGCCTGAAAAGTAAATCAGAGTTTGGAGGATACAGAAAACCACAAATGAGAATGCACTGGGAGAGGCATCCACATCTCCATGTCCTTTCCCGCCAGCCTGGCCGTCCGTTTATGTCTGGATGCTCATTCTATCAAACTTCTTCTGTCTTGTATCAATTTTTAACAGCATGGATAATTTATTGCATCTAGGATGATAGAAAACCAGCTTTATACATCATTCAGCTTGCAAAAGATGTGTAGCTCCAGCTCCTTAATGGTGTCATTTTGGCTGAATGCTATTAACAGATTACCCCTGCCTAGGGCAGTGGAGCATGTGCGGCAGAAAGATAACCTTGTGTTCGTAATTTAATATTAACTGTTTTCTCCATAGTACCTCTTTCCAGTACATTAACAACAAACCAATATGGCCTTGTCCCCTGCGGTCATAGTCTTCCGAAAAAAAAAAAATAAAATAAAATAAATGGATTACATGATAGCAAGTTCCTGAAGATTTCCAGTGAAGTATTACAAATCACTCAACGCCCGCTCTGTAGAAATGAAAAATAAACAGGCTTAGATTCAATCAAATTTAATTCCTCCGATTTAGCTTTACCTCACTTCAAAGGGTGCTCTTATTAATGTCTTGGTGAACAAATTTAACAGTCATTTCCTCCCTTCTTATACAAAAGCCTCCAGTTGTGTTCAACATATAGTGAGATCAAGAAACTGTTTTATTATTTTATTTTATTTTATTTTATTTTTAGCAAGTACTTTGTCACAGTTTGATATAAAAGTGTAAGCCATTTACAGAAAACTCTTTATGGAATTTTTATCCTATTCCATTCCCGGGAGCTAAATTTATATCCTGCATTAGCTATCATAGCATGGGAGTATTAGTCTTTCCATTCTGCATGCAGTTCAGGGCAGTCGGAAGCCCTATCGCTTGCCACCACTCACATACAGAGGCATTATGAATTTATCTCATCTTCTGCAGCAAGTGCCAGGCCCAATTCATTCCTTTAGGCTACTTTACTAATAACCTAGCCCTTATCAGGGCCTCTCCACCTCGGCTTGTGATCAAAGACCCAATTAATGGAACGGAGAAAGGTGAAGCATTCAAATGATGGAGACAGCTGTTTTTCTCTGTTAGAGAAAATCCATTTGTATTGTTATCGCACACACGTGTTCCCTGGCTCCTGTTTAATTCAGTCGTCCCTCTATTCCTGCCGTTGATTTAAAAAAAAAAGGTGGGGGGGGGGGCACAATGAGCTCTGAAGAGAATGGCAGAAACATCCCCACATTTTAACTCAGCCTAGGAGTTATCAACTCGAAAGCAAAAATACAAGGTGATAAAGAGAGGAAGTGTCCAACAATGACTGTATCAAAAAAAAAAAAAAAGTTTTAAAATTTGGCAAACAGCATTCTCTAAACATCAGCCAGAGGGTTTTCTTGATGTTCAGTTTTTTCCTTTATGTTGTATGCCTCAACTGTCTATTTCAGTAGGGCAGACATTGATAATATCTGGAGTTCTGCATCAGCTGAAAAGTAATTAAGGCCGACAGTAATCATAATTGGCCAGTAAAGACATTTTTATGAACGTTATGCACTTGTGGGCTCAGGAACCATTTTTCATCTGACTTTAAGGAGACAATTTCTTCTCTACTCATACTGTTTCCACTAAGCTAGTTTTAAACTTTTTTTCCCTGCCTTTAAACATTTTAAGCATTTCCTACCCTCAAGGACACAAATGTCTTTCTTACCTAACCTGAGGTGACTTTTAGGGAAGGAAAAATATGTTTGACCAGAGCCACATCATTCTTCTGCCTATCGGTAAGTCCTCTGTCCTTCCTGCTTGGCAGTGGAACGGGAAATAGCAGAACCTCTGGTTTTAGAGTTAATGCTACACTGTCTATATTTTCTCTTAATAAAAACAGGTCAGATGCAAAACTGGAGGAGAAACAAAGACAGCCTTTTGCTCAGACTGCTGTGGAACATATTTCCTTGTAAGGGTCTAAATCCAGGATTGTTTTTGGTTTTGTCAAATAAGAAGAGAAACATGTACATTGTTTTTTCTCCCCTCAGGAGAATTCCCTTGGAAAGCTAGAATGAGAATCACATATTTGAATTCCTGCCTGAACACATATAACTAACAAAATAAACACGTACAAAGCTATAGTATATGCAATGAATAGAGATGGCAGAATCTTAAAGAGCTGTTCTCTCAGGCTGATAGCTCACAGGGGACTCCAAAAAGTGTGTGTGTGTGTGTGTGTGTGTGTGTGTGTGTGTAGGAGCATGCATTGTGCATGCAAAATGAACATTTACAACAAGATTTGGGGGAAATAAAGGATAATCTGTTCCAACATGGATTAGGTTTTGTAGTATTTTTCCTTGACTTCAGCCTAAGAAAGAAACAAAAAATTTAATTGGCCTTTTACATCTGTATTGCAGGAAAGTAAAACTACCCTTATGGAAGGCCATGGGTCAATATATCCTTTTCTTGCCATTGAATCTAATGCAAAGAAATATAAAATAAAAAACAAATCACCTTTCTAAAAAGACATAGTTAAAGCAGAATTATCGATAACTTCCCTTAGGCAACCTAAAGTACAGAGATATTTGGTGTCAGTGAAGTAGAAAATGCAAACCAAATATGAATTGTAACTTTGGTCCTTCCACTGCAAAGAGAAAGATCTATAAACCTTTAAGTGGATTTTAACTTTATCTTTTGGGAGACAAAAACAGATTTGTAATAAATCTTCAGTAGAATGATTTTGTCAGTCACGAGGAGCTGGTTATGGAGGGGTGGCAAGCACCCATGAAAATCTCAGTGCTTAAAAGCACTTTCCCACTAGTGGGCTAAAAGGGGTGTGGGGACATATGTGTTTAGGTACATGCACTGTCCTCCCATGATGTCATTTTTCCAATACAATACTTCATGGTTTACCAAAGCAGAGGGGCAGGGTGGGGGGCGACTATGGACATCATGTATAGTAGCGATGAGTACTCAATCCAGGATGGACCATAATCCTTTCTACTCACAGTCATTGGCTAGAACATATCACATGACCACACCTATAATCATGGACAGCTATGCACTAAAGCAGAGCCAGGAGCCTTGGTGATCAATACTGTCTACCACAGGAAACGATGCACTTGTTCCAAAGTTTGGAATGAAGAATATACATAATGTTCTGGTTTCAATGTCCAATCTCTAAAAGATGACGTAATGAAGTGATGTTGAGAGAGCCACATCCCCATTTGCCCTTTTCAAGACTGATGTTGATACAGGGTATCAGGAGATGGGATCCTAGTCACTACCACCCACTCTGTGATGGAGAAAGAGGCTTTTGTGCTGCAACTCTGCCTTCCTATACAATATGGAGACCTTGAGTGTGTGTACAGAGTCATATCCTGGGGCAGATCTGATTGGGTTGTTGAATAAAAGCAGATTATTCCTCTCCGTGATTTTAGCTAGAGAGAATCATCAAGCTGGCGTTTTAAAAGGAGAGTGACCTTGCCTAGAACACTCAGGTCTTCTTCTTCTTCTTCTTCTTCTTCTTCTTCTTCTTCTTCTTCTTCTTCTTCTTCTTCTTCTTGGTTTTTTGGAACAGGGTTTCTCTGTGTATCCTTGGCTGTCCTGGAATCACTTTGTAGACCAGGCTGGCCTCGAACTCAAACTCGAACTCGAACTGACAGTGATCCTCCTGCCTCAGATGCCCGAGTGCTGAACACTCAGGTATTAAATTAATATTTTTTCCTTTGCTCCCTCCATAGCTTGCAGTGATATCAATGCAGGACTCTAAACACTCAACATCACACACCTCTGTGGATACAACGATCTACTTTTCTAGTCTTTCTTTTTTTTTTATTACTTAAGCGATAAGGAACTTGGAGACTTATCAACATCTCCTCTTCCAACTCAGGTCTTGGTGCTGTTTCTCTTCGCTCCCCTCAATTTCTTCCCATTGAACCACTGACCAGATGGTCCAGCATGCCATCCACATGCCACTGCATCCAGTAATATTTGCCTAAAACCTGGTTCTTATGGCTCTATCTTCATGCACTTCTTCTGCTCTTATTCCCCTTATCCTCATTCCCATTATGCACTCTGATCCCCGAAGACTCTAAAGCCCATTAAGACTTTGTTTATAGGCAGAGAAACTCTGTCTCAAAAAAAAAAAAAAAAAGATAAAATAGAACTTTGTTTATATATCTTCTATATGATTCCCAATATATGATGCTTCACCTCTCAAGTTTTCAACTTTTCAATGGCTGGGAAAGGATGCATGTTCAACATAACCATGCTCTGAGTTTGGACCCTCTTCCTGAATCAGCAACATGTAATCCATCCCTGTCTGGTGACGTTGGACTGTGGCATCGAGCTGAAACTCCACATCAGATGCACCAAGATGAGATGAAAAGAAACTCTGCATCTTACAGTTCTGTGCTGAAAACTGTAATGTGGGCATGGTGAAGATTAATTAATTAATTAATTAATGCACTTTTGCCTTAGAGTTGCTTGAGGTGTAACTTTATTATAAACATGTGTGTATGTAATATATAATAAAGATTAATTAAAATATCAGTTATTAAAAATTAAAAATATTATATAGTTATTGGTTATGTTATTAATAGTATATTTAACGTATATAATGTCACATAAGGCCTTTTCTCTAGCCATTCATTTATCAGCAATGATGTACCAGTCAGAGTGCATGAGCCAGCAGCTAAAGTCATATGTGAACTTGCCACAGATCTGTGTCCAGAAGCAATCAGAAGCTCCTCCCTTGGGGAAAGGCATACTGAACAGCATCAATTCCTGGAGAATGCTGGACTTCCATCTTCGGCCTTTGCAAGATGAGCAGCTGTCCCTTCTGCATTCAGACTGTAATGCCACTGGGCCAGCGGAGGGGGGGGGGGCGTTGGTCACAGGCAGTCTGGGGTATGTGAGACTATCACGGGGAGTCACAGGTGGTCTGGGGTATGTGAGACTGTTTTTAACTTCAAGTCTAGTGGTTCTGTGCATGCATGATGAATGCACACATTCTTGACCATTAAACTCTGCAACTGAAATGGGAGGAAAAACAACTCTGTCCACTGACTGAAATGTAAGTCATTTTTGGTAGCTTAAGAGGCCATATGGCCTTCACCTCTTCTATCACAGAATAACACGTGACTATGATCCACAATACCAGTACTATATTTTACCCCCAGTTGCCTAAATGTGTTCTTTAATAGATGAAATTTAGATGTTTAATCAAGCCAGATCCTCCTCCTCATAACCAGATCTTCCCCCAGAGTTCTCATTTTTCCAGTGCTTCATCCACTCACGAAACTTGAGTCACTTCATCATTTGCAAGCTCATCATCAAATACTTTGAGATCCTCCCTATAAATTATTCCATTGACTTTTCTTCCCTCTACCATTCTTGTGCCCTATACTCTATCCCTTTACACCTATATTTCTAAATGGGCATATCCTCATGCATTTTATCTTCTGTATCCCTAAATACCTAGCTATTGCTGAAAATTAAATTTTCCTAGCCAAAAAATAAAAGTTATGTCATGTTTGTTGGGTCATATTCATAATCAGCACCTGTGATGGTTAATTGTACATGTACTTGTGGCTTTGCCACAGGATGCCTATAAATATGATGAAAGATATTTCTAGAGTGTCTGTGGAATGTGCCTCTGGAAAAAGACAGCATTTGAAATGGCAGGCTAAAGAAAACAGTTTGTCCTCCCCAGTATGAGAGGATAATATCCAGTTTCTTCAAGTCTGAACACAGCACAAAGACAGAGGATGAATTGTCTCTGCCTGCTTACTCTTCAACAGGCTTCTACCATCCTTCAAGAGACTTGCGTCATTGGCAGAGCTGCTCATCAGTCCCTCAGACTTAGACTTTAACATGTGCACTCATCTTCCCCAAGTCCTCCAGCTTGTTAGTGGCAGATCACTTGAGGTCTCGGCTTCCATCACCCCTTGATACTGTTTCTTGTCCTAAATCTCTTAGATTGGCTCCATTTCTCTGGAATGTCCTCAGTAATGCAGCAACTGAAAATAATTTCCCGTTCTTTACAGAATTAAGAACGTTGCTCATGTTTATGTTTTATAACATCCCATCTGACATCCCTAGTGCTCTCTTCCCCTTTCTATCCCTGCATCCAAACTCCCCCCTATACAGTGCAGATCATTTGCTCCATTTAAGGTGGTTGTTAGAAAAATGGAGTTTAAGCTTCCCACCATTCTATTAAGTCAGTGCTTGTGCTGTTTTAGGAATTGAAAATTCCCACCTTTCCTAATGTACAGTTCAAAACTACTGTTTAAGAATCTTCTCATTTGACCATGTCCCCTGGAGGGGGAGACCTGGTGGCACTCAGAGGAAGGACAGCAAGTAGCCAAGAAGAGACTTGATACCCTATGAGAATATACAGGGGGACGTAATCCCCCTCAGGAACAGTCATAGGGGAGGGGAATAATGGGAAAATGGGGGCAGGGGGGTAGGAATGGGAGGATACAAGGGATGGGATAAACATTGAGATGTAACAAGAATAAATTAATTAAAAAAAAAAAAAGAATCTTCTCTATAAAAAGTGGTGAATGTGTCTGTGATGCTTATAGAATCTACAACTCACTGTAAACCAGATACCATCGTGGTTCTTTCTTATTCAACATTTGCTCCCTTGTTATTTTGATGTAAGCCTGTGTCATTTCTATAAGCCATGAGAGTCATGTAGACTTTGTTCAGTAGTTCATGATTCTTTCTCACCTTTTATAAGAGACACAAAATACTTCACATGAGGTACCTAGTATTTGTTGAATGCATGAACAAAAATATGTAAGTTTTTTTTAACACTTGGCTCACATTCCCTCAAGTTGCAGTATTTCATGTTTAATTTTAATTTATGAATGTGATTAAAACCAGTTATAATTCTCTTACATACTTTTAATATTACCATTTGAAACTACACAGTTTCTCCTGGAAATGGTGGCTCACAATTCCAGAACTTGGGCCATTGAGGAATAGGATTGAGAGCCCTAGCCAGTGCCACAAAATGAGACCCTGTCTTAACAAACAAAAATACTACAATGTTTTTACATGTTAAATGAGAATACATGAGAAGAAAAATTTAGAAACATAAAAACAGTGCATTTTAAAATAATATTTTAATTTATTCTTTGAAAATTTCATTTGTATATAAAGTTTATCACAAATATAGTCACATCCATGTCCCCCCAGGTCACCCCTTCCAAAAATTGATGTCAGTTTTTAAAAGAACCTACTGGATACAATTACTGTTGCCCATGTGCACATAAGTATGAGACCATCCACTAGGGGGTGGGCATCCTATCAGGGGCAATACTCCCAAAGCAAACTGACTCTGTTCCCTACTATTAATCAACTTCCAATAGCTCCTCAGTTGGGCATGGGCATTGGAAGCCTCTTCCTGGTGCTGCTAGAATCTTTACATGGCAAATCCTGTACAGGTGTGGAGTAGATAACCACAGATGCTTTTAATTCATGTGTACAATAGCCATGTCATGTCCAGAAAATGGCATTTCACGGCTTTCCTCTCCAAAACTTGGGTCTGTATTCTTTCTACATCTGCTTCTGCAATGTTCCCTGAACCTTGGAGGGGAAATGATGTAGGATGCTCTGTCTCTGGCTGAGCACTTGTTCTTATTACTTCGAACAACTATGACTTTCTGCAGTAGGAAGCTTGTCTAACTAAGCATAAGAGCAGAAAAGCATAAATATAAACATAAATATTTGGAAGGAAGTTTGACAACATCTTGTCTTGATACACACACCTAGAAAATGTGGTCTTCCCAAAGGCTGCTGGGTTTTTGTTTTTGTTTGTTTGTTTCTGTCATTGTTTTTCTTTTACTGGATTTACAGTGTTGAGCATGAACTTTCTCCTGTGAAACAAGCATCAAATCCAATCAGAAAGTGATTGATTACTTCCATAAGAGTCAAGCCACCATTACACCAGGGAACATAATTTGCCTAGAACATCAGTCTAGTATGCAGATTTCCTGACTGACTATGGCCATTGATGTTTTTTGCCCTACCCACAGTAACCTGCCTTGCACCTCCAGTACTATGAAAGCTCCCTAGGTGGGAGAAAGTTTCCTGGCAAGTTTACATTGGCTTACCTATGAACTGAATATGGTGTGTAAATGTCTTCAGCAATAGAGTCTTAATAGCCTGTTATGATGGACAACAAAGAGCAATGGCATAATAACTTGCCTTGTTTTATATGCTTCTGGGACCTTTCTAAATAATAAACTTAAGAAGGTAACCTATGCCTAGAATTAATCATTTATAATGTTAGAATCCTTTATAAATGTGTTTAAACGGGAAATGCATTTCAAAGAATACAACAAGATTATGAATGTGTTCTAGAAAAAAATAAAAATAAAACATTTGCTTCTTGGGATTGCTTCCAACTATCTGAAGTTTCAGATTCCTGTAACACTTCCCTTCTATGGTGACAAAAGAGACAAGAGGGAGATCCTACTCCAAATATAGCACGGATCAGTCATTTTCACGTACAGGAAACTGACAAAGAGGAGCTTAGAGTTTGGAACAATAAGGCCCATTTTTCTTTTAAAGTTGCATATTTATATGCTGCTATAACTGTTCATTTTTGCTTCTATCTGAATCAATTTTTTCCCTGTGGCCATCCCTATGTTATTTTAGTTGTGTACATTTCTAGCAAATTATTCTGTTCTCTTTGAGAGCCTAAATTTGTTCTAGAGAATTTTATACTCACTGTACATTTCCATATACATACATAAAGTCATGTATATGTAAGTAAAAACACCATGTATTTATAATTGCTTGATTTTTACCAAAAAATGTGTGTCACACAACCATCTTCTTCCATCTAGCAACAGATATGAAGAAGATTTATTCCTACACACAATCTGCCTGATGTCAAGAATCCCATCCTCAGTCAAAGAGACTAGTGTACACTCGGGGGAGATGTAGAACCAACTCTCAACATTGTCAAATCCTGGAGAGAGTCCACTTCTACCACAAGACCTTCAGCCATCAGTTGATAGGCAGATATCAATGCATAGTCCTACCAGACTATGCAGAGAAAGCCATTCTTGTGACTCATTAGTCTAGACTACATATGGATGCCAGTGACCATCAAAAGTCCATTTCTAGCCTTGGCTCTATTTGGTCTCCATCAGGGAACAGCAGGAGTTTGACCATATTTTTTAGATACTGTTTTACATTCACTACTTGGCCGTATTGGACTTTTGAGCAAATCAGAACAAGCCCCTCATCTTCAAAAGAACTTCATTTGTTTTCCAGTTTTGTGTATCAGAGATTTGTAATACCCTGATTTGGTAGGAATAAGATATTCTTCTGCAAATTTTAAACATCTTCATATCAAATACACAATTTGATGTCTATAATGTGATCATTCAAACAGATTCTTACAGAGTACACAGCTACACATCCTTGTGTGCAATGGTCCTGAATTCATACATCATCAACCTTCTCCAGAGTCTTGCGTCACTCAGCCCTTTCATCTTTAATGAGTGTCCTCGTGTTCTTAGTAAAGATGGAAATTCTAGTATTTTTTTTATCAGGCATGAGACTAGCTTTAGTTTCAAACTACCCATGTGTCCATAACGAATTCAAACTATCTATTGAAACCTGATTGTTTTTAGATTGTTTGTAGAGTTTTATAGTTCATAAAAGAACAAAAATCTGTAAAAATGCTGGAAATAACTTAGAACTACCCATTAATATGTTATACATATATGCTCTGGCCCAGAAATTCAAGTTTCAGATAGTTAACCTATAGATGAGTAGGCATATAAAGATGTATACGTAAGTTTATGCAACATCAGAGGAGACACTCCAAATTGCTTAAACACTCTTCATTAATGGATTCCTTAAATTAATTGTGTATATCCACTTAGTAATAAGCAGTCCTTGGAAAGAATAAATCATGACAGTGGTTGTAAATCAGCAAAGAATTTCATGATTCATTTATATATTCATTTATTCATCTATTTATAGTTATAATAAATATCTATTGAGTGCCTACACCATGATAAACACTTTTCTAGGTATGGTGATGCTACAGTGGAAAAGATAATTAGATTCTCTGCTAGGTCAATTTTATACATCATGAGAAAGCAGCAAATTAATACTAATAGAAAATGTTGTGTAGTGATATATGGTAAAGGAAAAATAATGTAGAGTAAGAGAGTTGAGAGGGATGGAAACAACTCTGTTTTGAGGTAAGGACTTCTGAGACGGCCTAAAGAAAGACGCCATCTGAGAACGCTTGAACCAAACAAGGCCGTGGGCAACACTGAGAAATATGCGAGTGAAAACCAATTCAAAGCTCAGATACAGAGGAAGCTTCTCTTTGTAAAACACTGGAAAGTCCTGGATTGGAAGCTTATAGAAGAGGCAGTGGGGAGGGAAAGGAACAGTGGAAAGGTCCTTAAAGAGTTTGATATATTTTACATTTGTTTTATTATTTTTGAGAATTTCATGTAATGAGTACTATATTTATATCAGTTCACTCCACATTCTCCCCTCAATCTCGTTGTATGTCTCCTCTACTACCTCTCAACTTCTCTTTAAAATGTACACACACACACATATATTATATACTTATTATATATGTGTGTGTAAATCTATAAAGTGTTGCTTATATGCATGTGTTTAAGGGTGACCACTTGGGATTGGATAATCTGTCAATGGGCTCAGCCCTGGAGAAGACTTATTGTCCATCTCTTAGACGCCATTACTTATCTGGAATTCCCAGGGGTAGAATCTGGGGAGATTTCTCCCATCCATCTGGGGATGTCAGTTGATGTTGAAGTTTGGTTATTTTTTAACCAGAAAACTTAATGTCACCTTTTTTAAAAAGCATAAAGTAATTACCATATGAAAAGACATAAACAATTCAAACTTTCTGGTAAAAGTTATTGATTTTCCCATTCATATAAGAGGCACAAGAAGCGCATGAGTATCTCATCTCCACACATCCTTTTCAACATTAGCAATCATAATTTATTAACTAACTTATGTGTCTGAGCTTATTTGTGAACGTGTGTGAATGCATGTACCAACGTGCATGCATGTCAAGGCCATGGTAAAACTCTGAGCATTCTTCTTCATTCACTCTTGCTCTTACTCTTGGGACCTGGAGCTAGGCAAGCAGCTGGCAAGCCCCAGTGCTACTACCATCTCTACCTCCACCCAATGCTGTGGTTACAGGCAAGTACACAGCCATACGCAGATTCTCACAAGGTTGCTTGTGGTTTGAGTTCAAGCATACTTCTGAAGCAACACTCTTACCTACTGAGCCATTTCTCTAGCCCCTGCTAAAGAATTTTTATACTTTAAAATAAAAATAAAATTCTGTGGTAGTAAATGCTTTCTTTTGTATATCTTCTACATTCCAACCTATAATATTACCAAATTAATGTATAGTTTCTATATGACACCCAGGCTTTTTGTACTATCATGTAGAAAACTGATGGGAGGATGCTATGCTGGAATAAACTCATACTGGCTCACAAAAGTCAGTTGTGAAATTTTCATGGATTTGTAATCCAGTACCTAAGCCGTTTGTGTTAGTTCATGCATGTTGTCAAACACTTCTCATCAGAAAGAATTTTTTAAATGTAGCCAAGTTACCAGAAGCACGTTCTTCATTTAAGTGATCTCTTATTTTGAGTTACACAATAGTTAAAAATGAAATTATTGCCTCTGAGGCTTGTTTGAGAAATTCACAATGCTTCACTGAGCTCATGTCTTCCATCTACTCCCCCTGTCAGAAGGCCAGTCACAAGGAGCTATAGTGCAAATGGGCACCTCTCTTCTCTTCTCTTCTCTTCTCTTCTCTTCTCTTCTCTTCTCTTCTCTTCTCTTCTCTTCTCTTTCTTTGTTGTTGTTTTTGTTGTTGTTGTTGTTTGTTTTCTTAAGTAATTTCAAGATCTCGGTTCAGTAAATAGTCCCCTTTTGAACTGGTGTGTGTGTGTGTGTGTGTGTGTGTGTGTGTGTGTGTGTGTGTGTGTGTGTTTCAAGACATGGTTTCTCTGTGTATCCTTGGATGTCCCGTACTCTATTTGTAAACCTGGCTGGCTGGATTCAAACTCAAAGACATCTGCCTCCCTGAGTGCAGCACCCTGACTGGCTGAGGCATATATATCTTTATTCTGCCTTTGTCATTGCTACTTGAAGGTAATACTGCCTTTTAGAATTGTGTATTAGAATCTTTTAGAATCAGAGTTATACTAAGTAGAAAAAATATAAGACAAATAGATCATTTTGGAAATCCTCCTAGAGTTCCTTCAAGTAGGAAAACAAGCAAAAACCAGGAAATAAGACATGTTTAAAAATTCAGAATCTAGAGAGTTTGGGTGTACCTAGCAATATCTCATCTTCCAAAGTCCAAATTGCTAATGTCCAAACCTTTGCTACTTGGGAATATGAGGCTACTTAGACAAAAGCAATTTGCAGCTGTCATCACACTTAGATTTGTTTATGCTAAGTAAGGATAGTCTCTAAAGCCAATGGCCAGTCAGTATATTTACAAAACAAAGGAAACAGTGTTTTACAGACAAGAAGATACAGAGGAGACATGGATGCTGCCCTTTGGAGACAGTACAGTGACACAGTCACAAGCCAGACACCAAGAAACAAAGACCAGAAAAAGCAAGATATTCCCTACAGATATCTCACATAGGCCTCCTGTAGAACATTAAAATGCTATGACTTTAAACCACCAAATCTGTGTTTACTTCTCACAGGAGTTAAAATGACTAATAAGTTGAACAACTCTTTGCCTTTGCTTCATGAAGAGATCAATAAACTCCCAAATCTAGCCCTGCTATTCAGGCTCATCAGACAGAGCGCCCTTTTGAAGGAACCGTGGCAACAAACTTTATGAATCAGATTATCCTGAGAGCCTCGTGTAATAAAGATAACCACTAATTTGAATGAAAACGTGTTTGTCAGAAAAGTGTTTAGTCACTCCATGTTAACTATCCTACTCTAATGTCAGCGATGACTGAGATAGAACAAAAAAAAAGGACAATGTAAAGCTACTGTGGTTTTTCTGGTGGGTGAAAAGCATGATAAAGTTTAGTTGGCAAAACCGTAGAAGTACAGGAAAAACAAAACACAACACTGTGTATGTGAACTCCAGAGGACACAGAATAAGCAATAAACAGCACAACAGCATGGGTTTCTAACAACCAACTGTGCCAGGGGAGCTTGATTGATTTCCTTTCAGTTTCATTACATAATTAGAGCACTTAAGGAAATCCTGTAGTAGACACTGTATATTTGAGCATTAGAGAAATACTTAATTGAAACTCATGAAATCTTGCTTTACGATTGAAGTAAAATTGACTCTTGCACAAAAACCTTCACAGAAATGGGGAAGGGGTGAAAGTAATATCAACAGGAAAAGTGATAAACAGTAATAGATGGAGTGTGTGAAATAGGTATCCAGTAGTGACTCAAAGACCCAGGCTTAGACTGAGTCCTGTTTAATATCAACTGTAACAATTTGGAAGAATAGCTTCCATTCCATGAGGTCATTAAACTACTACAAGATGCTGATTAGTGAAGTCCTTCAACCCTAAGGAAAGTGGTAACCATATGGGTTCACCAAAGCCCAAAATATAGGCAATATAGAAGATAAATTTTTGCTATGAAAAAAAGCAAAAATGAAGTGCTGGGTGTGGGGATGGCTGGAGGAGGGTTAGAGCAGCAAGGGAGTAAGTACATAATTATTAACAAAACAATGCACTATGGTGTTAAAACCTAAACAGAGACTGTAAGGATTTAGCAACCACCAATTGTCTTGTAGTTCAGGGAAGGCTATTTAGCCATGTAAATATAGTCAACTAAAAACAAAGAAATGGCACTTCCCACTAATTTGCCGTATAAATTTAACAATCAGTGAGAACTTTTATAATGGGTGTTATCCAGTCAAATTTTCCCAGTGGATTATAAATGTAATTATAGCTGTATATGCCTTCAAGAGATAGATAGCATGCCTTTCTGGTGGACAAGGGTTCCATAATGGATGTTGCACAGACTGAACACAAGAGTCTGTTTAGGATATATATTGAATAGGGTTTCAGCAAATATTTACTGAGGATATGTAATAAACATTTATTTAGATATGGGACATTTATCAGAGAACAAAGTTCAGCGTCATGCTCTCATGACGGAGATTATAAAGAAATCTAAAGCATAGACAAATTATTTCAGAACACTTAAGGATGGGACAGTGTGGGACAGAGGAATCTGTGAGGGCAAGGATACAAAGCACAAAGAATTAATGAGAAGCCACATTGGGGGAGAAACCCAGACATAGAGCTGTTGTAATCATTTTCTAAGAATATGAAATCATCATTGCTAAAGCTGTGAATTCATGGCATGTTTGGGTGTGTACAGGAGCAGCTAGTAGGCCAGAGTGAAAGTAGAATTAGGTTTTTTCCTCAGAAGTCATCAAATCTCTCCACAAAATATAAATATATAGGACAATTCAACTATTATGTCTCTTCAACTTATTTGAATCATGATACAACTGCAACTACTGTGGTAGGGGGAATTTTAAAATGTGGAGAGTTCTGAAATATGAAAATGTTGGTTGTTATGCCCAAAATTCATTTGATTGACTCCTCTGATGAGTCATCGTCAGGTCTGGGACCCTCACTTATAATAAGAACATTTTCACCTACGAATATGACTTAAAGGTATTTTTTGGCACATACCATGTAGTGCCCATGGATGCATAGCATTGATGCTGCATGAAACAGACTCTAGTTGTGAGAAAAGTAAGACAGAAGCAGAAAAGCCAAAGAATGTGTTTATAGCACTGACACAGTTCAGTAGCATGAGCCAGGCACAGGAGTCACTGTGCATCATAACAAGATCCGAGGAGAAAGGGACAGCCCAGGCAGCTGTCTGGGTGCCTCAGCCAGCAACACTCCAAGAAAGAATGAGTGTTAGCTCTCCTCCAGGGCGAGTTCTACTCCTGTGCTAAGATTAGGTATAACATGTTTTCTGAGTAGTGAGACACATTTTCATGGCTCCAAAGCCACAGAAGCTATGCTGGTACGTGTGTATACTTAAGACCACGTTCTGAGCCTGGCTCCTCCAGAAAACTGATACCAGGCCAATGCCTTGCTATCTCTTCTCAGTTAGCTGAACCATCTCTCTACTATGCTACCAAAAGGAGAAAACAAACTAGACTTTAGAGCCATTCAAATGTGTCTCACAGTAGCCACACAGTCCCTAAGTACTACACCAAATAAGCAAAGAGCAATAAGGTGGGCTTCTATTCCATTACTTCTCCATCATTTTGTCATAAACACACACACACACACACACACACACACACACACACACACACACACACACACACACAGTAGCAAAACAAATTGTCTTTTCCCCAAACCCTCATTGAACTTATAATAATATTTATTTATAACAGCTACCATTTCTTACTCTATACTGAACTGTCATAATTTTTTCCTTTAATTATAGGAATGATTTTTCTCATCTACACACACACACACACACACACACACACACACACACATACACACACACAAAGGAATAGCAACCAAAGTTGTTCAATTGCTTGTTCAAGATTCAAGAGACAGAGATAGTATTGAATCCTGGAATGCCTAAGCCAAGCTCCAGGCTCACTCAAGAAATCTAAGAATTGGGTTCAAGCTTGTCTCATCTCTAGAGTCTGCTTCCTCTTAGCCACAGCAGCCTCAGCATTCTACTTTAGATGAAGAAATATCTTGCTGGGAGGGACTATTTTAAAGCAAAGTAATTTCTATCACCTTCTCCAAAAAGCAGTGTTTATACTTACTTGAGCAGCAGCAAGGACTTCTCTGCACAGTACAGGCTGGCTTCAGACTTGCAAGCCAAGGGTTCTTGGTGCGTATCATCTTCACAACCTCTGGATGTTCTAAGAACCTTTGCAAATGTATCAAATACCTGCACAGTAATGCTTTGTGTCAATGTTGTACAAAAAATAAGCTCCCTGGACTAATTAACCCATGTCCATACTAAACATCTGATAAGGAGAGCTTCTACTCTACTTTGCAGAATCTTACTTGAGGTTAAATTGCTCCTAAGTGGTAAGTAGAGGGTTTTTTATTAAAAACAAACTTATATTTCGAGGTTTTTTTTTTTATCCTTTTATAACGTACAGTTGCTGGCATTGCCTTTCCCCGCAAGGCTGTGTCACCTTTTGTGGGAAACCCAATAATGAGACCCCTCCTGGGATTTTCTTCTATGGAAAGCACATGGTTTCTAATGGCAGAGAAAGGGGGTCACTGACAAATCATTTTCTTAAAGAAATCATGCTTTATTCCCCATTGCTTTATGAACACCAAGTCATGGCCTCAAGTTGGTGGCCCTTTCCTTCGTCGCCTAGATGTAGTACCCCAAAAAGCTGAAGGAATAGAGCCACACAGTGCTAGCTGAGGGTCGCCTCTCTTCCACTTACCAGCTGAGGGAGCTCAGGGACACTTAGAGAATGCTGGGACCTTGCTTTCTTCACCTATAAAATGGAATGGCAGCAGCAATGATAATAGATACAGTAATGCAATCAGAAAATTGTATAAAAACCTGCTAGGTTCTGTGAAATTAAACAAAATAAAAAATATTCACCATGGAGGTACACACCAAATAAATATCAGCTGCCGCTATGCTGTCCTGATTGTTTCATTCTCTATTTTCTCAAAGGTACGATGAGCTTTCTGTAGTCGCAGCGTTTGACAGTTAGTAATCTCAGAAAAATCTTCACTAAATCAACGTCTTCATTTGTCTTTGGAAGAAATTCCTACATATGCTTCTTTTAGAAGTCCATGTCTCCCTAAGAGGTCACAGTGTTACTCTTAATGATTCCAGTGGGGGAGGCGTCAACACAAAAACAACCTCGGTATGCATTGTGTCACCATGGAGCGCATAGCACGCCCCGTGTCTGCACGTATGTGAACCCCAGGCTTTCTTTCTCCACAATCTCTCTTTAACTACTGGTGCTTCGTGTACAATGTGCCTGTTGAGTAGAGTCTGAAAACGGAGAGTGAATGGAGATAATTTGGTACATTATTTTGTAGAATATAAAAGATAATTCCTGTGTTCCATTCCAGATGTCTACACAAAGTGAGGTGCTTTTTTTCCCCTATGATATGCTTGTCAATAAATGTAATTTTAGGTGGAGAAAATGCTATTTTTCTGCATATATATATGTATATTTTTTTCAAAGTCATTTTCACAGAGGAGTGATATTGCCCCAGGGAAAATTATGGAAGATGCCAGGTCTAGAGTTTTTGTTCATAATAAGTTGAGAGCAACCAAAGTCATCATCTTAACATTGCCTTTAAAACAAGTCTCTGGAACGGAACAAGATGTAAAGGAGTCTCCTTTCTCTCAGTCACTTGCCTTTTCTTGTCTCTGACTCCACTATTTCCTCAGGCTTTCTTAAGAGCTTCTGCTGACCTCTGAACTGTACTCTGTAATGAAACTGTACTCTGTGCCATTTGGGGAAGTGTGTGTGTGTGTGTGTGTGTGTGTGTGTGTGTGTGTGTGTAATCCATAATCCCTTATGGAAATTAAGGTGCTGGAGAGAGTACAAGCCACTAGTGATGCAACAATTCCACGCTGCGTGACAAAGGAATTTTTCAGGCTCCTCTGCAGCTCATTCACTGCTCTCATGGTTTCTGTGCATGAAAATAAAATAAAATAAAAAACAACTCTTTTGCTAGTCATTAAAATAGTCCTTTAGAATAATTTTTAACACATATTGAGTGCAGAGGGTCTTCAAAGCTGCAGTTTGTGCTGTGTGGTCATTTACAAAGTTTCTCTAAACTGTTTTTTTCTTGTTATGATCTAATTTGATTATTTGAAATGTTGGAGCTCTTCGATTGCAAATGAACACTTAATCATTGGGTTGTTTAAAGTACCTTTTGCTATGTGACTTGGCTGGAAGATCTTTGGGACCAGTTCCTAATGAAATGTTGGTGTTTATAAGAAACTAAAATTCAAAGTCAGAGGTAACATGTGGCAATAGTAGTCAGGGTAGACAAAGTTTAGAAACATTAGCTTGCCGAAAGAATCTATAAGAGATATTAAACATTTAACAGATGTGTTCACTGAACAACACAAAAGACACCAAGGTACAGATCCCCTGGCTGTGCTCCTCGGGAGGAGTGCCTGAGGGCTGTTACCATGGCACTGACTTATGGAGATAGTTCTTACATCAGGCACTGCCACTAGCAAATGAAGACAAGAAAAGATCCTAGACTCTAACAGTTTCCAGATTTTCATTATCACTCTAGATTTTAAGATCAGGATGGAATCTTGTCTGCTCAGATTGTGGACCACTGAAGGATGCTCTAACAAGTCAAGGCCAAGACATCGTGATGGAGTAAGAACACTGAACTAATGAGAGAGCCGCCCACTTGAGCTGCAAGTAGAGCAAGTTACTAGTGGTGGGAGACCCCCTCATGTCACTCATCTGGTCACCTGAGGACATCTACTTGCCTTATCCCATCATACTATCCTCTGTCCTCTAACTGCACCTCAGTGCATCTCATCTTGAATCCTAACCCCATCCATCCTCTCCAAACTCATCTGCCCTCCCCCCTCTCTCTCCCTCTTTCTGTCTAGATGTCTGCCTCTGCCTTCCTCCTCCTCTCTCCCCCTTTTGGTTCACAGTCTGAAACTGCAGGCCATCACGGTGGGACATGCATAGAATCAGGAGTGGCCTGGAGCTGTGGCAACAAGGGCACATCTTGGCTCTGCTCCCTGGCATGGCTCCACTCTTTCCTCTCTGAAACGAATTAGTCCAATGTTTTTTAAGTTCAGTCTCCCTCCAATTTTCAGAGCACGGGCAGAACGTATCCCAGCTCTTTACAAGAGTGTAAGATAAATGGCCTCGAACTCAATCCCCAGTAGAATCATTTTTCCCTCCTGACGTCTCTGCACTGCCACCAGCATTGTGGTGGTCTTCAGAATTCTCACCACAATGGCCTGCCCATTAAGCTCTGTTCATACCCCTCTAGGGTCTCTTTGGCTGATAACTCTCAAATCTTCCATATTCTTTCCTTAAACCCGTTCAAACGTCCTAAAGACTATGTAAACAACTTGATAACTAAGGAACTACCCCACTTCTCAGTGCTGATCTTCCATACTGGTCACTTTTCTCACTGCTGTGACTATGTACCTGACAAGGAGAAATTAACGGAGGAAGGATTTATTTGGGCAGAGTTATGAGGACAGATTTCATCAATCAGGCAGGGAAGGCATGACAACTATAACCCTGGTGGTGGGAAGATGGAACTGCTGGTGACACCGCCTAGAAGTCAGGAAGCAGAAAGCCATGGTTGCCTTCTTCCATGTCCTGGAAAGCATTATCCTTCAGTATGGATTGTACAGAGTATTAATTCTGTGTAAAATATTCTCGGCATTTCCAAACACATAAATGAACTCTTTCACTGAGCTCTATCTCAGCCTAGACATGGATATAATTGTTCTTAAGTTTTCAGTTTTCTTACATAAAACAAATCTGCCAAATTCTTTATTATAGCTAGCTGCTTTCAAGGTTTTTTGTCATAAATTATAATTACATATATTTATTTGTTTCCTGATTAAGTATTATGACACACTCTCAATTTAAAGACTATTTTTGTTTTGAAAGGGGTTTTATACTGTCAGACCTCGTTGTTCCCCACGTTGTAGACTGAAGAGATACCAGAGTCTTTAAGAGGTCATTAGATCATTTAAAAGGTTTGCGCTTTTCTTGGCGCTCATGCTTCGCTGTCATGCGATCAGATTAGCTGCTACAAGAGGTGGCAGATATAACATGAGCTTAATATTTTCATTTCGTCCTTTGCCATGTGACCTTCTCCTGCCAGGACCTGCTTGCTTTCTTGTTTTTCCTGCTCTGCTGGAATGATGAAATTGTAAGCATGCTCTCTCTCTCTCTCACCCAATTTTCTCAGCAGACCCTGAATTTCTCAACCTTGAACCACTGCCATTCAAATACCAATCAAATCCTTTATAAATTTATCCATCCCTGTGCCTTGTCATGGACATTGGATGTAGTTTAAGGAATATCCATTTTCTGTTGTTTCCAAAGCTAGGCACAGCATATGACATGAACGCATAAGTAAATGTTGTAACTATGACTAAAAGATCAAATGTGAAGTGGGGGCCCCCAGAAAGTAACATGTAAGGAGACCTCACAGTCAAAATTACTGATCCCGCTCAAGAGTTCCCCAGTCCTCTCAGCTCACGAGATTCACATGGGGATTTCTTAAGTTCCACAACAGTACAATTCACCTCAGACCAATGGAATCGGAGTCTTCGGAGGACCATGCCCCATGCTCTGATAGAACTAAAAGTTTTCCAAATGATTCAATGCCTGGCTAACACTGACCTATTCCAGGGATTTCCAAATGTGAGCTACATCCGGTTGTCCTGAAGAGCTCACTAAGGCAGTAGCTCATTGTTGCTAAGAGAAATTCATTTCTAATAAGGTCCCAGGCAATGCTGAGGCAGAGGAGCAGAGAACTACATGGCTAAAGCCACTAACTGATCCTTTTATGTAAACTCTAGTGTGCTCAACTTCTTCATGTTGAGAAGAGAGGAGGGAGACTTCTAGAAGGGGTATTTTTGTGGAGGGAAACAGAATTGAAAAGAAAATAACTATGCTTTAGGCATAGTTGCCAAGTTAATCACTTCCATGCTACTCACAACTGAACAAAGATGCCAGAAATAACAAGGGGCCACTCAGCTAAGGATGGAGGCAGCAACGGAGCCTATGTCACGGCAATGCCCTCTGTGCTGACGGTATGGTGAAAATCACAGGAGGAAAAAAGCCCAAGGTGTGTTAACAGAGAAAGAGGACAGAAAGGGGTTGTAACCTATAACATCTCCACTAAGGCAATCAACTACTGAATTCTGAGATAATCCATACAGCTCCACCTTTGAACAAACTAGTCTGGGTCTGCTGGGTTTTAGTAAGTTAACATACACTTAAATGAGCAATTAACTGTGACTTTGCTTTACTCTATTCCTTTGCACTTAATATTTATGCTTTATTGTGAGCATTTTGATACTTTAAGGAGGTCGTTTTCATGAGCAAAGGCAGGGGATGTGTGGTACACCTTGGAATGCAGCCGACCTGCTCACTTAAGAGCCTCAGTACATCATTTGGCAATCACATATCTCAGAATAATTTATACAATCAATTAAAGAGCATTATTAAGGGATGATTTGACAACTGTTGCCATGCCAACCAGTGAAGTAGACTGGGCCTCCATGTTTAAAGGCTGCACCTGGTGATGGATGCAGCAGATTTTTGAGGACTCAGGCAGAATCACAGATGTCCAAAGGTGTGGAGGGAACATGATTTAAAGCTTTGATGTTGTGCCATTTTTACTGGCAAAGGGGTGTTGATGGCATGTTGTTCACTTTCTCATTAAAATTCTGTCATTTTTCACAGTGCTCTGCATTCAGAGCTGAAAACTGAAGTGAGAATGCACTTTACAGACTGATAAAATATGATAGCAAAATGGATGATGTTCATTTGCAGGCTGAATTAATTTTTTAAAAAAAAATTTGTGTCAGTGCTTTTATGAAAAGCCTGTTAATCAGGCACAACTTTACCAGCCTTAATGGATATATTTTAAACACTGTACATTAATAATTTAAATTTTGGATGGCAAATGGCTTCCAGTGCATTGAGTGAAGCAGACTGTGTGCTTTCTAGTGCCTTGACTTCTTGAAGCCAACGAATATGATGAAATCACTAAGCTTTAAAGATGGCAAGAAAGACTGGTGTTTTCTCTCCCTGAGTTTTTCTCAGAAATTTAAAAAAAAATAGCGATATATGTATTCCTGAGTATAGACGCCATACCATTGAGCAACAGAGATGAGATCATACCTTATATCAAAATGATTGGCAAGCCAGCATGCCACACTTCTCCACCTGCACTTTGAGTGTGATAGACTACCCTGATATTAGTTTAGAATTGTAATGGTCATAAGATTGGGATTCACAGCCACTTTTTACCTACTCTACCAATTGCTCTATGACATTGGCAGTTTATGTAACCTCTGTTTCTACTATCTCACCTATAAAACGGAAGTAATAGTGCCCACATCTAAAGTAGTTGTGAGGCTTAACAAAGTTGGAATATAATGGCATAGGTCTCCACCTGAAGTCTTTCTTCACATGGTTGTTGGTATTACAATGTTCATCACCATTATTTGATACAACCTTTCTATAACTAGTAGAGCATTGGTTGAGGTATCCTATAGAGTAAACCAATGATGGTCTGAATCAATGGAGTGGTCATAGGAAGTTGCATTGGGATAAAAGCTATTTCATAGGAATTAAATGCAGTAAAAGAAAATGGTAGCTATGAGCAGAGGAAGAAAAAAAAATACAGTACCATGGTGTACTGTTCTATAGTGAAAGCTTTCTTCCGAGCACCACCTCCTTTCTGGACTATAACTCATACCAAGTGAAGACGAGAAAGGGTAATGTTTTGTAGGACAAAGAAACAACACAGACTTTTTAAGTCAAAAAAATCCTTGTTGTAGTAAATATAAAAATACCTAATAATGTTAACTATAAAATCAGCCTATAATTACTATGGTGCTATTATCTAACCCTCTATTAACTGATAAAAGACACAGACTCCTGTTTTAGTTTAGAATAAACCTTAGTTTACCTGGGACAGGGCAGATATTAACCCCATAAACTACCTTCCATTATCTCCCAGGCCTCATCCCATGCCATCTGCTTTAATCACTTCTATCTGAGTTATTTCCTATGAATAACTCTAAAATACTCATACTGTTCATCTGGGCTAGTTCTTTCCGTGTGGAACTTGGGCGTTCCTCCTCCTGGCCTGCACAGCTCTTTCCTATTCCACGGTGGGTGCGTCTGCTCCTTTTTCCTCAGGTCCCTGTCTCCCTAGCAAGATCCTATCTTGAAACCCCACGAACTTTCGCTCCACCCCTCCCTCCCTTCTGCCTGGCCTAGGTGTGTAGGTATTTAGTCAGCCAATCAGAGATCATCCGGAGACAAAGATTGCAAACATCCTTTTGTCTGCTCATTAAAGACAGTGAGCAGACCTCAAGGTGGAAAGCAATCAGCAATCAAATACAAAACACCAGACCACACTGCTGTGCGCCCTTCTCCTCATCAGAGTTAATGCTCTGAATTCATGTTAGCAAAATAAATAAATAAATAAATAAATAAATAATCATCTTTGCACAGCTTAATCTGACTCGATCCTGGAAACCTGCTGTGTGCTTTATTCCCTACTCAGAAGAGCTCAAGCACATTCCTCCATTCTGGAGGGAAAGCAGATGAAACCAAAAGAGTTTATAAGCTTGCCTTGAGGCTGAGTAACAACCAGGGTAGGAGGTGTGTGTGTGTGTGTGTGTGTGTGTGTGTGTGTGTGTGTGTGTGTGTGTGTGTGTGAACTTTCCATGGCCATACAGAAAGAAAATAGGCAATTTTCAGAGGACCTCATGCAGCCGACTCTCTTCCACGCATATGCAGTGAGAACGTGCACACATTCTAGGAATCAAGAGATGATTTATGATTATTTAATAAATGTGTTGTATAAAAATATTTCTCTAGAAATTAATCTCCTCAATCTTGAGTTTTCAGCTCATGTCATTTCCCTTTTATTTTTGCTTTA
This sequence comes from Acomys russatus, assembly GCF_903995435.1. Taxonomy (NCBI): domain Eukaryota; kingdom Metazoa; phylum Chordata; class Mammalia; order Rodentia; family Muridae; genus Acomys; species Acomys russatus. Next base: position 38,168,335 of record NC_067138.1, on the reverse strand, counting down.
ACTGAGCAATTTCTTTACTTGTAGCATTGCTTCTTTAAGATAGCCAAGATTCATATTTTTCTTTTGATGTAAATAGAAGAAAATCAATACCTGATTCTTTGTGCATGTTCATTGGTGGTATAAGGTTTCTCTCCTTAGAGCCCTTGCACAGGGAGTTTCTGTCCTAGACATCAGTTGCTTTTTCTATGATAATTGTCAATACCTTTTCATATGGGAATAGAAACTTCACTCATTTATTGAATAAGCAAGCATTTACTGAAAACCTACTATGTAGTGGGCACCAGTGTTATAAAGAAATGTAAGCCAAGGTCCCTGCCCTTGAGGAACAAGCATTTTAAAATAGAAACAAAGAACGGCTGCAAAACAGATATTGATCCTCAGAGGCCAGTGCATTTTTGAATATTTAAAAGTATCTCTAACTATTCCAACCTTTTGGTCTTTGTAGTAGCTCATTAGTGCTTGTTTGTCTCTCCGAATTTCTTGGTAACAGTGAAGGGACCAACAATGGGAACTGGAGATGGAGCCTTCGGTATTTACATACTGTCTTCCTGACTCTTCTTGCCTCTTAATGCTTTGCTTGTCCTTTCATGCAATCATTGCGTACACCTTCTGCCTCCTGAAAAGGCTACGGTAGGAAAGGAATAAAAGCATTTGGTGCACAGTTCTTAAAACAAGGAGGGATGTGCTGTACCAAAAGCCTGGCTTCTTTGGCAAGGAATCTGTTGTCATTCGTGAATCACCAGTCTCTGAACAAGACAAGGAAAACACATCCCTGCAAGTCAGGGTGTGTAGGACGCTCTCCCCAAACAAATGTGAAAGCTCTAGGCAAAGGGATTTCAAAACCAGTGGTTAAAGGAAATGAAATACACATGAATAGACAGAGATAAAATACAAGTTTACTTCAAAGTTCCTTTACAACATGCAGATGATCTGACTTAAAGGGGCCCGAAACACAGGCCAATTATGAATTTGCTAAGACAAAAGTATGCCAAAGTACTAGCAAAGATGGCATCAGGCATACCCCATCTCACCATTTCTTGGATTTGTCTGCTTTAAACTTCAGCAGACGTGGGGTCGGGGAGACTGTGTATGACCATTTCATAATCAATCTGTGTAACTTTTGTTTGATTCTCCTCTGCCCAGAGATTTAAGGCCACAGGAAGTGAAAGCATTAACCCATTTTGAATGTCATCATATCAAGGACATCCAGAGAACAACAAACAGGTCCTTTTTATTTCTAAACTGCCTTCTAAACAGTATAAGTCCAAACCGTGATTTACTAAATTATCGTCTTAATTTATAGGCAAAATTTATTTTCAAAATGCCTTGGTTTTTTTTTTTTTACCTGTTTTTTTTTGTTTGTTTGTTTTTTTTTTTTGTTTTTTTTTTTTTTGTTTGTCCTTCTCCAACAGACTCTCTTACAAGTGAAGTATATTAACAATAAAAGAGGCAGTATGGACCTACATTGAGCGTTTATGTACGGCGTGTTAAGCATTGTGGTTAGTGCTTTCCTCATATGGACACACTAAGTCCTCCTGCTAACCCTTTGAAGGGGGCCATTGTTTACACTCTATACTTCTTTACTTATCTAAAAATGGGTAATGCTAATATCTAACTTGTGATTTTTTGTAATGAGGATGAAATTGGCTCCTATAAGTGTAATTTGCATTTACAGAAGAATTCTGAGGACAATATTATTGTGCTAAAACACTAGGTTATCAGGGAACTTCAGTCTGTCACCTTATAGTAGCTCCATTGCATAGATGGAGAATTGAAGCTCAAGTGAGTAAGTAATATAAATAGAGTAAGTAGGCAAGTGAATTTAAAAATTTTTTTTATTAATTTATTCTTCTTATATCTCAATGGTTATCCCATCCCTTGTATCCTCCCATTCTTCCCTCCCTCCCATTTCCCCCTTATTCCCCTCCCCTATGACTGTTCCTGAGGGGGATTACCTCCCCCTGCATATGCTCATAGGGTATCAAGTCTCTTCTTGGTAACCTGCTGTCCTTCCTCTGAGTGCCACCAGGTCTCCCCCTCCAGGGGACATGGTCAAATGTGAGGCACCAGAGTACATGAGAAAGTCATATCCCACTCTCCACTCAACTGTGGAAAATGTTCTGCCCATTGGCTAGATCTGGGTAGGGGTTTAAAGTTTACCACCTGTATTGTCCTTGGCTGGTGCCTTAGTTTGAGCAGGACCCCTGGGCCTGAATCTGCCTTTCATAATGTTCTACTTGTAGGTTTCTAGGACCCTCTGGATCCTTCTACTTTGCCATTCTCCCATGCTTCTCTCATCTAGAGTCCCAATAGGATGCCCTCCCCTCTGTCCCAGTTTCCTGGTAAGTGAAGGCTTTCGTGGGACATGCCCCTTGGACTAGTATGCAGATATACATGAGTATATACCATTTGAGTCTTTCTGCTTCTGGGTTAACTCACTCATTATGATCATTTCTAGCTCAATCCATTTATCCACAAATTTCGGGAATTCCTTGTTTTTAATAGCTGAGTAGTATTCCATAGTGTATATGTACCACAGTTTCTTTATCCATTCTTCTACTGATGGACACCTAGGCTGTTTCCATGTTCTGGCTATTATGAATAGGGCTGCTATGAACATGGTTGAGCAAATTTTCTTGTTGTGTGCTGGAGCATCTTCTGGGTATATTCCAAGGAGTGGAATAGCTGGGTCTTGAGGAAGCCCTATTCCCATTTTTCTGAGATAGCACCAGACAGATTTCCAAAGTGGCTGTACTAGTTTGCATTCCCACCAGCAATGAAGGAGTGTTCCTCTCTCCCCACACCCTCGCCAGCATGTGGTGTCGCTTGAATTTTTGATCTTAGCCATTCTGATGGGTGTAAGATGGAATGTCAGAGTTGTTTTGATTTGCATTTCCCTGATGACTAAGGAGGTTGAGCATTTCTTTAAGTGTTTCTCAGCCATTTGATACTCCTCTGTTGAGAATTCTCTGTTTAGTTCCAAGCCCCATTTCTCAATTGGGTTATTCGGTTTGGTGGTGTTTAATTTCTTGAGTTCTTTATATATTTTGGATATTAGACCTTTGCCAGATGTAGGGTTGGTGAAGATCTTTTCCCAGTCTGTAGGCTGTCGCTTTGTTCTCTTGACAGTGTCTCCTGCCTTACAGAAACTTCTCAGCCTCATGAGGTCCCATTTATTAATGGTTGACATTAAGGCCTGGGCTGTTGGTGTTCTGTTCAGGAAGTAGTCTCCTGTGCCAATATGTTCCAGGCTCTTCCCCACTTTTTCCTCTAAGTGACTTAGTGTCTCTGGTTTTATGTTGAGGTCTTTAATCCACTTGGAATTGAGTTTTGTGCAAGGTGACAAATATGGGTCCAGTTGCATTTTTTTACACATAGACCTCCAGTTAGACCAGCACCATTTGTTGAAGATGCTATCTTTTTTCCATTGAATGGATTTGGCTTCTTTGTCAAAAATCAAGTGACCATATGTGTGTGGATTCATATCTGGGTCTTCGATTAGATTCCACTGATCAACCAGCCTGTTGCTGTGCCAGGACCATGCTGTTTTAATTACTATTGCTTTATAGTACAGTTTGAGATCAGGTATGGAGATTCCTCTGGAGCAACTTTTATTGTACAAGATCGTTTTAGCTATTCTGGGTTTTTTGTTTTTCCATATGAAGTTTAGAATTGAACTTTCAATGTCGTTAAAAAATTGTGTAGGTATTTTGATAGGGATTGCATTGAATCTGTAGATTGCTTTTGGTAGGATGGCCATTTTTACTATGTTAATTCTCCTGATCCATGAGCAAGGAAGATCATTCCATCTTCTCAGGTCATATTCAATCTCTTTCTTCAGAGTTTTGAAATTTTTTTCAAACAAGTCCTTCACTTGCTTAGTTAGGGTAACTCCTAAATATTTTATATTGCTTGTGGCTAATGTGAAGGGTGTGGTTTTCCTACTTTCTTCCTCTGCAAGCTTGTCATTTGTGTATAGGAAGGCTACAGACTTTTTTGAGTTAATTTTGTATCCAGCCAATTTGCTGAAGGTGTTTATCAGCTTTAGGAGTTCTCTGGTGGAATTTTGAGGGTCACTTATGTACACTATCATATCATCTGCAAATAGGGATAATTTGACTTCCTCCTTTCCCATTTGGATACCCTTGATCTCCTTTTGTTGTCTTATTGCTCTGGCTAGAACTTCGAGTACTATATTGAAGAGATATGGAGAGAGTGGGCAGCCTTAACTTGTTCCCAATTTTAGAGGAATTTCCTTGAGTATTTCATCATTTACTTTGATTTTGGCTATTGGCTTGCTGTATATAGCCTTTATTATGTTGAGGAAAGTGCCTTGTATCCCAGATTTCTCTAAAACTTTAAACATGAATGGGTGTTGGATTTTATCAAATGCTTTCTCTGCATCCAAAGAGATGATCATGTAGTTTTTTATTTTCAGTTTGTTTATACGGTGGATTACCTTGATGGATTTCCGTATATTGAACCATCCCTGCATGCCTGGAAAGAAGCCTACTTGGTCATGATGAATGATATCTTTGATTTGTTATTGTATTTTTTTTGCAAGTATTTAATTTAGTATTTTTGCTCAATGTTCATAAGAGAAATTGGTCTAAAATTCTCTTTCTTTGTTGAGTCTTTGTGAGGTTTAGATATCAATGAGACTATGGCCTCATAGAATGAATTTGGTAATGTGCCATCCATTTCTATCTTTTGGAGTAGGTTGAATAGTACCGGTATTAGCTTGCTCTTGAAAGTCTGGTAGAATTCTGCACTCAAACCATCTGGCCCTGGGCTTATTTTGGTTGGGAGACTATCAATGATTGCTTCTATTTCTGTAGGGGAAATGGGACTATTTAACTTGTTTATCTGTTCTTCACTCAACTTTGGCAAGTGAAATTGATCAAGAAAATCGTCCATTTCCCTTAGATTTTCAAATTTTGTGGCGTATATGCCTTCAAAGTAGGATCTTATGATTCTTTGAATTTCTTCAGTGTCTGTTTTTATGTCTCCCTTTTCATTTCTGATTTTGTTGATTTCAATACTGTCTCTCTGCCTTTTAGTTAGTTTGGCTAATGGTCTGTCTATCTTGTTGATTTTCTCAAAGAACCAGCTCTTGGTTTTGTTGATTCTTTGGACTGTTTTCTTAGTTTCTAATTTGTTAATTTCAGCCCTGAGTTTGATTATTTCCAGACATCTACTCCTTTTGGGTGTTTCTGCTTCTTTTTTTTTTCTAGAGCTTCCAGTTGTGTCATTAAGATGCTTATGTGCGATGTTTCCAATTTCATTTTAAAGGCACTTAGTGCTATGAATTTTCCTCTTAGCACTGCTTTCATTGTATCCCACAAATTTGGGTATGTTTGTTCCTTCATTTTCATTGAATTTCAGAAACTCCTGGATTTCTTTCTTTATTTCTTCCCTGACCCAGGTATCATTTAGCAGAGAGTTGTTTAGTTTCCACGTACATGTAAGCTTTTTTAAAAATTTCTGTTGTTGTTGAATTGCAACCTAAGAGCATGGTGATCTGATAGGATACAAGGTATTATTTCAATCCTCTTGTATCTATTGAGGCTTGCTTTGTGACCTACGATGTGATCAATTTTGGAGAAGGTTCCATGGGGTGCAGAGAAGAAGGTATATTCTTTCTTGTTTGGATGAAAGGTTCTATAGATATCTGTTAGATCCATTTGACCCATGGCATTGGTTAATGATGTTATTTCTCGGCTTAGTTTCTGTTTCAATGACGTATCCTTCAGTGAGAGTGGGGTGTTGAAGTCTCCCACTATTATTGTGTGGGGATTGATGTGTGGTTAAAGCTTTTTTAGGAGATCTTTTACAAATGTGGGTGCCCTTGTATTGGGAGCATAGATGTTCAGAATTGTGATGTCATCTTGGTTGACTTTACTTTTGATGAGTGAAGTGTCCTTCCTCATCCCTTTTGATTAATTTTGGTTGAAAGTCTATTTTGTTCGATACTAAAATGGCTACACCTGCTTGCTTCTTGTGACCATTTGCTTGGAATATTTTTTCCAACCTTTTACCCTGAGGTAATGCCTATTATTATGGGTGAGATGTGTTTCTTGAATGCAGAAGAATGTTGGATCTTGTTTATGCACCCATTCAGTTAGTCTGTGTCTTTTTATTGGAGAATTTAGGCCATTGATGTTGAGAGATATTAATGACCAGTGACTGTTAAGAGTCTTAATTTTGATGTTGTTTCCAGTCGAGCGTTTGTGCAGTTGTGTTTTTGCCATGGGATAGTTATGTATTTACTGGGTAGTTTTGGTTGTAGCTTGACCCTTTGGGATGGAGTTTTCCTTCTAGTACCTTCTGTAAAGCTGGATTTGTGGATAGGTACTGTTTGAATTTGTTTTTGTCATGGAATATTTTGTTTTCTCCATCAATGGTTATTGATAATTTTGCTGGGTAAACTAGTCCGGCCAGGCATCTGTGGTCTCTTAGGGTTTGCAGGATCTCTGTCCAGGCCCTTCTGGCTTTTATGGTCTCTGCTGAGAAGTCGGGTGTAATTCTGATAGGTTTACCATTAAATGTTATTTGGCCCTTTTCCCTTGCAGCTTTTAATGTTTTTTCTTTGTTCTGTATGTTTTGTGTTTTGATTATTATGTGACGGGCAGTTTTTCTTTTCTGGTCAATTCTATTTGGTGTTCTGTAGGCCTCTTGTATGTTTATAGGCATCTCTTTATTTAGATTGGGCAAATTTTCTTCTATGATTTTGTTGAGAATAGTTCCTGGGCCTTGGAGTCTGATATCTTCTCTTTCTTCAATGCCTATTATCCTCAGATTTCTTCTTTTCATGGTGTCCTTAATTTCTTGGATGTTTTGTGTCAGGAGTTTTCCAGATTTGGCATTTTCTTTAATGGTTGCTTCAAGATCTGTGATTGTATCTTCTAGACCTGAGATTCGTTCTTCCATCTCTTGGGTTCTGTTAGAAAAGCTCACCTCTGTGTTGCTCGCCTTCTTCTCTGAGGTCTCACATTCTCGTTTTTCTTCTGTCTGTGTGTTTATCATTGACTCCATTTTCATTTTCAATTCTTAAACTGATTTTTTCATTTCTTTCATCTGATTGTTTGTATATTCCTGAGTTTCTTCCATTGCCTCTTTATAGGTCTTCAGAGCTTGAACCGTTTATTTATTTCTTTCATGTGGTTGTTGCATTTTCCTGAAATTTTTCCAGTTCCACTCTATGTGCTTCTTTTATGTCTCTCACCTGTTTGGCTGCATCTTCCTGCATTTGATTATGAATTTTATTTGTTTCCTCCATTATCATCCTCATTACTAAGGATTTGAGGTCATTTTCTTGTATTTCCATTGTATTTGAGTTCTCTGGGTTGTTTTCTTTGGGATAGCTGGAAACTGGAGACGCCATGTTGTTTTGGGGTTTTTTGCGTATGATTTTTCGCTGTCCTTTAGACATCTTGGTGTCTTTGTTTTTGTTGGGTAGCTTCCAGAGTTGGATGGAGGGAGTCTGATGATAGATTCACTTGTTTTCTCACGATTTCCCTAGGCTGGGAGCTCAAAGCTTCGCTGGTGTGGATGTTAGGAGGTTAGCCCTGTTGTTCTGGTCTCTCACAGCCAGTGATCTTCAGCCCCCCTGTGCTGTGGGTCCTGCAATTGTTCTGGGTCTCTGAATGAGCGTTGGGTCAGGCCAAGGTATCCACAGCCTTCTGTGGCCCCTGCCAAGTCCAGCCAGGAACACTGGGCCTGAACCACGGGCTGAACTCAGCTGGATTCTCAGGGCCTGAACCGTCTGCCAAGCTCAGCTAGGGATTCTGGGCCCAGAGGCACAGAGGGTCCAGCCCCAATTTTTGGGCTGGTACTGCGCACCAAGCTCAGCTAGGGGCTTTTGGCCCAAAGTGCGTGCTGTGGTCAGTTATTGACTCAGGGCCCGAACTGTCTGCCAAGCTCAGCCAGGAATTCTGGATTCAAACTACACACTATGTCCAACCAGAGAGTCTTAGAGCCGGGACTGTGCCTAAAGATCAGCTAGAGTCACCTGGCCCAATCTGTCTGCCAAGCACAGTTAGGGACTCTGGCCCCAAACTGCATGCCGAGCTCCACCCGAGTCTCCGGGGCGGAATTGTGCACCGAGCTCAGCCAGGGACTCTGGACTCACACTGCGCGCTGAGTTCAGCCTGGGACTCTGGGCCTAAACTGCGTGGATAGTCCAGCCAGAGTCTTAGGGCCGCTGAGCCTGTGTGCATAGCTCAGCTAGAGTCTCCGGGTCCAATCTGCCTGGCAAGTCCAGCTAGGGCCTCTGGGCTGAATCTGCATGCTGACCTCAGCCTGCGTCAGCGTCCCAGAACTGCCTCCTGAGCTGAGCTAATGTCTTGGGCAGAACTGCTTGCTGAGCCGAGCCAGTACCTCTGGTGGAACTAAGCACTCCGCCTAGCCTGCGTCCCAGCAGGAGAACTGTGGCTGTGCTGAGCTAGCGCCTCCGGTGGAACTGAGTGCTCTGCCCAGTCTGTGTCACGGCAGGGGAGCTGTGGCTGCGCTGAGCTAGAGCCTCGGGCAGAATTGCTTGCTGAGCTGGGCCAGCGTCTCCACGGCACTGCACACTGAGCTGAACCCAGGACTCTGGGGCCGAACTGTCCACCGAGTCCAGTCTGGGTCCCAAGGCACCACACAATCCAAATCCTGCCCAGAGTCCCCTCTCCCACAGCAACTCCCACTTGCCACCAAACCAATTGCCTCCACCGGAAGGCTCTGAGCTGCAATCCTCAGCCACTGCCACTACTGACGCTGGTGCCGCTGCTGATGCTGCTGCCTCTGCCACTGCTGCTCCGATCCGAGAAAATCTGTGCTCCTCCCATGCGCGGGGGCATGCAGGTCCTCCGCACCCTGGTCCCTCCGAACCGTGGAGCATTCCTGCTGCCATGGTGTGGGAACCTCGGTGTTCCCGGCTCAGAAATCTGTGCAATTCCCTGAATTGTTCACTGGAGCCTCCAAACACGGTCCACACTCCTTGCCTCCATCTTGGATCTCGGCAAGTGAAATTTTAATCTGGCTCAATTCACTTCAAATGTCTGTGTTATTACAGCTTCCTTTTCACAGAGGAGAATAATATTTATCTGATAATTTGACAAGTATTGGTTTCTTAACTTTTCCTCTTTCAAAACCTGACACTATGCATGATTTATTTTGAAGATATAAAATATGGCTATAAGAGACTCAACCCCCAAGGTAAATAGTAACAATGTAAGTTAAACAACAATAAAATGGCAGGTGTTGCAATTGCAAGGCAGGACAAATTCTTTCCTCAATCAGTAGCGGGACAATGTTTCAATGTGTAGAAAACACTCCAGGTTCTCACATTTAGAAATAATATAAGAGGGAGGTGAAGTCACCCTGACTGCCACAAGTAAATTTTAACAACGACTCTGACAACACCGGTTCCCAGAAAGACTGACATAGTACAATAATGACAATATTAGTATTATATAACACATTGTCTTACTCCAGATACTATTACAAATAACTGCTATCAAATATCTAAAACTCAGAGGCCTTGCTCTGTTCTCCAATAGTAACAAAGAGCAGGCAGACAAACAACGCAGAGACAAAGGTTGTTTTCGTTTTGTTTTGTTTTTTGTTTTGTTTTGTTCTTGAAAAGGACTAGGACAAAGTAAAACTGAAAAAAGAACAAAAGATAAACAACAAATGGTAGAAATTTCTTGCAGAAATCAATACCATGAGAGATAGGCTTGATGGTCCTATCTCATGAGCACAGGCACCTGATAGTGGATCGGCAGGTAGCCAGCAATGTGAACCAGGTGGACTCCAGGAAGAATGCTGTCCATCAGGGAGCAGAGACCGTCCCATCAAAGTTCTGTTGAAGGAAATGATGTGGTTAAGCTCTGCTTACCAACGTTACTTTTCTAACATTGTGACGAGGAGCCTACAGGATGTGATCAGGCCTGCCTACAATTTGTGCTCATGAACATCCCACAGGCAGCTGCAACTTCCTGGTTCTAAACAGGAATCATTATCCTCACCCAGATTCCATACAATTTTCCTCTGCATAGTTCCAAAATACTCACTTCCTTTCCTCCTCCATTTTCCCTCACACTAAGTAAGCAATTATGCCAATCCCACTCTTTGAGCTTCTTCCTTTGCTTCCTCTTTGCTCATCTCCCTGTGCATCCCTGTGCAGCCTGCCATAAGGCCATGGGGAAGATATTTATCTAAAAGGCAAATGCGAAATCCCTATTTATTTGGTGATAAAATCTGAACTTGTACCACAGCCAACCATGCCCATCATTGGGCTTCATGAGAGCCATCTTTCATAGCATTGAATAACTCATGCCAAAAGCCTGGCCATGTGCCAAGATGAGCAAGAGTGTTAGCTCCTGTTTTGTTCATCCAGCTCCCTCTGCCAGGCTGACCGGCCCTTGTGTATATGGTGAACAGACAATGATTTTAGTGGTAGAACTCAGATTTCTTTCTGCTCTTAGCAATCATTTCTCATCGCCCTTTTCTACTTAACTGTCCTTCTTTCATCTCTAGCATATTTTAATGAATGTATTTTATTAGATTTTTACAGTTGTTTTAACCTAAAATCATTAAATTCCTTGAGGTTAGATTTTTTTTATTTATTCATATTTGTACCCCTGATATCTTAGAAAGCTCCTGAACTATTTCAGTTGTTAATATAATTGGTTGAAATATTTAATTAACAAATTAGACATTTGCTCATATATATACACGTATACTATAGTGTGTGTGTGTGTGTGTGTTCTTGTATTTACATGTGGAATTTAAACCTTTTCTCTCAGAAGTATTCTGGGGCGAGGGGCATATAAAACAGTGTAATCACATAATTTATTCTTAAATATGTAACTACAATCTGTTCGGTCCTTATACTGTTACTTGTATGTGCATGATTTCAGGGCTGACCCCTTGGTATTGGATAATTAGTTGGGAGACTCATCCCTGGGGAAGACTATTTCTCCCACTCACAACATTTAACAAAGACTAAAGAAAAAGAAGCCAGAGGTCATGAGTTTGAAAGAGACCGAAAGGGTAGATACATGGAAGAGGATGTAGGAAAGAAAGGGGAAATGATGCAATTACAGTTTCACTTCAAAAATAAAACAATTTAAATGAACTTGTTAAAGGATATGAGGAGTTGTTTAATCATAGCATCCTGAGTAAAACGTCTCATACACTACTGTGGTCAACATTTAAAGTCAGAGCAGTGCCTATGAAAACCTGAGTGCTCGCCTCTCAGAGGTACAAGAGGACAATGTAGGAGCTGTCACTGATAATTCGAATGATCTGTGGGCATGATGAGAAAGCTTGAAATAGTTTCCAGAGTCTCCCATTGTGCTGCATAGCAAAGGAAGTCTTTCTCCAACTGGAATCCCAACACACAAAGGGAACTGACTCATGCTGGGACAGACCTTCCAGAAAAGGACTTGACTTCAAGGAAGTAGGTTCTTGTGAAGAAAACGGAGCAGTTGATCTTGTCTGGCCAGAAAAGCCCTGAAATGTTTGTTTGCACTGTGCTCCCCGCTGGTTTCTCTGACTTCCTATTTCTAAGAAATAAGATTTTTTTAAAGGACTAATGTATTTTTTAAAGGATACATGAGGGTTCTTAGTCATTGAATAGCTCTTACAAAATAATATCACGATGAGTTAAGTGAAAATTAGAACCACGTGCCCAAAATTTCCCTGAAAAATACACATATCCTTTAAAATGGGGGAGGAAAGTGCCAGGAAAAAAATATGTTTTTAATTTGTTTGAGTTTAAAACATTGGAAACATATTTTGAGAGGTCTGCCAAGGATTTTCCAGAAACCATTGGATTTCTCATAAACCCTAAAAGATGTCTTTCTTTTGAGGAATAGCAGGGCTTAACCAGTTCAGACTCTCCAGGCTCAAACTCCCATTTCTCTCAACTATTACTATCTCTTTCCACACTTTGGCATTACTAATTTGGGGTCAAAACTAAATTATGTATAATAATCACTATGGGAATAGGAAGGAAAAGACTTCATCCTGTTGCCTTTTTGGTTTCTAAGACAGAAAAAGGGACTGGTCTTAATTCAGAGTGGGAGCTGGGGCCATCTGCAAAGACAGCAGTGGCCGTCCTTATAAGTCCAACAGTCAAGTAAGTGCTAGGGACAGACAGGTTGGCTGTGTGCTGCCTAGTGTTGCCACAATTTAGTGGTTAAATTTCCACCTCTGACAGTTTGATTTTAAGTTTGGATGACAACCACAAAAATACGGAGCAACAACCCAAAAGATGTGTACTTCAGAGAAACCTTAGAGACAACTGCTATTGGGCCCTCAGCATCTCCATGTAGTTTCCCTACTTTCTTTCTCAGCCCATTTGCCATTTCCAGCTGGACTCCAGTTGAGAGAGGTATGGAAGAATGGGGGGATGGAAGGAAGCACAGGGTTCAGGAGCGCCACAAGGAGACCACCAAGGCTGGTGGATTTTCAGCCAAGGGGGCCTGCACAAACTGTTGCACCAACCAAGGACAGCACATGCAGTAAACCTAGACCCCTGCTCAGATCTAGCCAATGGACTGCTCATTCTCCACGGTTGTGAGAAGAACAGAGATTGCCTCTGACATGAACTCTGATGCCCCCAATTTGGTCACTTCCCCATGGGGGGGAGGCCCGATGGCACACAGAGGAAGGGGAAAAGGGCTATCTGGATGAGACCTGGTAGACTGTGGTCATATGGTAGAGAAAGAGGTCCTCTTCAGAGGTCTAGAGGAGGGGAATAGGGTTAAAGAGGGAGGGAGGGTGGGAATGGGAAGATACAAGTGAGAACATAACAATTGGGATATAATCTGAAATAATAATAATAATAATAATAATAATAATAATAATAATAATAATAATAATAATAATAATAATAATAAAAAAAAAACCCGAGGCTTAATCAGTTGGTCCCAAGATGAAAGTTTCTGAGTCTTTTTTTATACTTTTATTGAATGTCTATGATTTACGTGTCATGCACCAAAATCCCTCTCCTCCCCAGACTAAAATAAAACAAATAGATAAACAAAAAGTCTTGTCATAGAAGCTGTAGTGTATCACGCAGTATAGCCTTTTGTCCACATATGTTTACTTTCAAATGTTCATTGCTATGAGTCATGGGTCTGGCTGGAGACCTACACTATCATTATCAGATCCTCACTGGAACTGCTGACTATCTCATTATTGCTGTGGGTTAAGGAAATTCTTAATCTTTGAATCTGCAGGTCCGGCCCCTTCATGTGTTCCAGCAGGTCATACATGGGGTAGATGGTGGGGTGAGGTTCACTCAGAGCCCTGGATCAGGGCCCACTCCTCTGTCCTCAAGGCAGGATCTGCTCTCACACTCCTGTGTAATCCTGGCAGGGCCAGTTGTTATCATGGCAGGGCCGGCTCACCCACTCCCATGTCATCAGGGCAGGGCCAGCTCACCTGCCCCTGCATCCTCAGGGCATGGCCAGCTTTCCTGCTTCTGTGTCCTCAGGGCAGGGCCGGCTCACCTGCCCCCATGTCATCAGTGCAGAGCCCTCTCATGTTTCCCTGTCCTCAGGGCAGGGCCAGCTCTCAGGCTCCCATGTCCCCTGGCTCACTTGCTCCCTCATCCTAAGGACCAGATTCTTTTCTTGTATCCTCAGGGTCAGCTCTCCTGCTTCCATGTCCTCAGGGCCAGCTCTCATGCTCCCATTCAATTTGCCAGGTTGTTGCTGGCCGTCAAGGCTTGGATAGCCTCCTACTCCTGTGGGTACTGGATCTTGTGGGTCATCAAGCAGTTGGCAAGTGGAGGCCCCTCAAAGTCTTCATTGAGTAGCTCGCAGAAACCATTAATGTTGGCCCAGCTCAGTTTCTTGTCCTATGGAACTTGTGGCTCTGTTGACTCGCCCCTCCCGAGTCTCTGGTTCCATCACGTGCTCCATTTGCCATGGGCCCCACCTCAGTGCTGCCCCTAGTATCCACCTCTGCATGATCCAGCTCTCAGCACTGAGCCTGACTCCTGCCCATGAGAGGAGGTCCATGAGGCCTGTGGTGTGGGCGGTACAGTCCTCACTCTGGCTCAACTAGAATAGTACCCCTTCCTCTTTCACCATCTGCTTGGACTGTACTGCATCATGCCGCAACCCTAAAATGTGATAACAGGATACCAAGATGAGACTTGATACCCTATGAGCATATACAGGGGGAGGAAGTCCCCCTCAGTCACAGTCATACGGGAGGGGAGTAAGGGGAAAATGGAAGGGAGGGAGGAATGGGAGGATACAAGGGAGGGGATAACCACTGAGATTTAATATGAATAAACTAATAAAAATTTTAAAAAATTGTGCAACAGCGGCGGAGGCCCAGGGTCCCTGAGACTCACCTGAGCGTGATCCAATGGTCGTATGGTAGGAGGGCATGGATGATTCACATGACAGAATTTTTTCTCTTTCTGGGAAACACCAGCACTGTGTTTGGGAGCTCTCAGTATAGTCCTCTGGTGGCTGTGCAGTCACTGCTATTCCGTGGTACGATAGACGCCATCTTGGATGATCTCAGCTTTCGTATTTCTAAAGCATTGCGCTAAGTGTTTCCACCCAATCAGGTTCTCAGGGGTGAACATTTCTGTGTAGCTCAGGAACACAATCATCCTCCTCAGAATGCATTGAGAACCTCATCTTTCGAACCCCTGGCCCCATGCTCCAAGTTTCTGAGTCTTTACATTGCAGATCTATACATAATTCTACCAAGCCATGGAATAGATAACTCTAAGAATTGAATAATTTAGTGTGAGCATGGGGTGATGTGCTGTCTGTGTATAAGTGTGAAAGCTCTTGTAGGAATAAAGACCGGGGAATAAAAATGACTTCAAGGACTAAAAGAGAGTTCAACTTTTTGACATCAGGAAAGTCTATGACTAGAGTCCCACACTCTGTGCTTTAATTAAAGCAGGAGCCGCAGAACCCAAATCTATTTCTAATTATGACACCACAGATATGTGCTAAATATGACAGCCATAATTTTTTTTCCACACACATTGTCTTCAAACTCAAGCTGCCTCCAGCCAAAGACAGTGGTGGCCAAGTAGCACTGTTTAAAATTTGTAATTTGTTTTCTGTTAATGCAACTTCTTGGGCCAGAAGTAAACATTTGATCCAGTGGCAGGCAATCACCAGCAGATCCAAAAAAAAAAAAAAAAAAAAAAAAAAAAAAAAAAAAAAAAAGGCCTGCATTAAAGAAATCCAATAATTTCTGCCTTATTCCTAGGAGCCTGGCTTAAACAACTGAGTTGCACTGGTCATTTCTCTTTAATTTCCAAAATCAGTGAGTCTTTCCTAAGAGCCAGTGCTCAGTCTCTAGACATAAAGCTGAAACTGGAAGCAGTAGGGTGACCAAAAATTATACTAACATGTCTAGAAGCAGGATAGATAAATGAAGGATAATGTTGTCACGTCACTTACAAAGCACAGGAGCAATCCCTCCCCCCACTACACGTGGATGTGTAGGATAATGCCTAAGATCCACTTTCATGACCTAGGAACGCAAGGATCTGAAGTTCTTTATTCTTCATTTTTGTTTTCATCCCACAGAGATATGAAAAATAATGATTTCTAGTTGATTTTCTTGAAGGGCTATGAGCTTTTTAAATGGCCTTCTCTGTGACTGTATACGTCATAATGGGAAGTCCTTGAAGTAAAGAAGTCTGGTTGAGACCTTGGTAGCAACCTTGTAAAGCAGCCAGAAAGTGTGCTGAGGCAAGGTCTCACCAAACCACAGGAGGCATCTGTTAGATGACGGCGCCCTTAAATATTAAACTAAGTTCAACTATTTAGCTACTGGTCTTACATTTTCTTTTTTCATGTGAGTTTGTTCCCTTCTCTTTTCTCTGAGACTTTGTGGAGGTCTCATCTTTGTTGAAGATTACAAAGAGCCGCCCCCCAACCCCCACCCGCATTTTCCTTTTCTTTCACTCACAGCCTCTCTTCCACCAGCCTCTAGAAGCTTGGGTTTATTGGGCCTTCCCATGCTGCCTCATCCTATGCTCTGGTACACCACGTCCGTCATGCAAATCAAGATACAGAAGAGGACTGGAAGCATTAAACACTCACTCTGGATTTGCCTAAAATTATCATTGCAAGGACAAAATAAACAGTGACGCTCTTGTTTAAAGACTAGATTTTTACACAAAAGATTCTCGGTTTCACACCTCCCTGTACTTAGCACAGACCCCACAGAAAGACTGGAGAAATCATAGCATTGTTCCTATCTAAGGACTGTAGCTTCAGCAATGGCAGCAACCGAGTGTAATTATCTTCAATTGTAAAAATGCCTACGCCATTTCACATATCACTGAGCTTTCCCACGGTGTTGGGTAGTTTGCTCTAAAATGAGGATGTGTTGGTGTGAACCTGTAAACCTAACTTCCAAACCAGGAATTGTGATTTGAGCTCTGGCTAGCTTTTAGCTTTACTATTGAATTGACTTTTTACTTCATTTTCTCTTTGGAAAGAGTCAAACCAATTCCTTCAAGTCTTCTGACACTAGCTGCTGGTGACAGAGGCCGTCGTGAACACTCTGTTAATTTACTTAGTCACAGTCATGTGTTCTGAATGTGGGGTTCACACACAGCAATAAATCTCCACTGCCTTTGAGGCCCTGTGTCCTAATACAACTGGTTCGTAAGCAAGCTGTGACCAGCTAACAACTATAACCACTTACCTGCCTGTATAACCAGTGAGTGTGTTCCTCACCCGCCTGTGTAGCACAGTGCTAACTGTGTTCCCAACACATGTGTGTGAAACAAAGAGACTGCTGGGTGCCTGAAGTGAGATAACGTCATGGCTTCTGATTCTGAACTTTCAGGAAAGGCATGGGGAGAGGGGAAGGCGGACAAGGAAAAGAACTCTCTTTATTTTTAATTTTTTATTAATTTATTCTTGTTACATCTCAAGGGTTATCCCATCCTTTGTATCCTCCCACTCCTCCCTCCCTCCCTCCCATTTTCCCCTTATTCCCCTCCCCTATGACTGTGACTGAGGGGCATTTCCTCCCCCTGTATACGTTCATAGGGCATCAAGTCTCTTCTTGGTAGCCTGCTATCCTTCCTCTGAGTGCCACCAGGTCTCTCAAATTGGCCCAGCACTTCGCAGTTTTTAGCAGTGGACCTCCTCATCTTTTAATTGGAATTGCCTAGAAAGATTTAAAACTACCAATGCTCATATCACCCTTAGACCTGAGGATTAAGTTTTTTTCGTTTTTTAAGTTCCATAACATGATTCTGAATTGCAGCATTAGGGAACTTGAGATTTCTCTTGTCTCTACTCTGTTGTCTAGATAATGCAGAGGCCAGCAGATGCTGGTCCATGTACTCTATCAGAATTAACCAAGCAAATGTAACGGCTCTGCAGGCAGCTATGCTGCATTATTATATTCATTAAGGACTTGATAACATTTCTTATTTGTAAAATGCAAATAAGAATCTGTCTGCCAAGAGTCTTTAGAATTTTAAATAAAAAATGGCTTTATTATCAATTTGAACAATAAATGTTTTATAAAGCATTAGTGATATATATATATATAAACTGTGTTTATTTGTAATCATCACATACTTAACAGAAACATTCTAGGCCACCCATGGTAACCAAAATAATTTTATTTTACTGAGCTTAATATAAGTCAAAGAAACAATAGTTCAATAAAAGGATATTATTTCATGATTATTTTAATAGGCTAAGAATGACAACTAAACATTAATATTTTAATCAAAGTATGACTGATTGTACTATCAGTGTATAATCAGTTCTTTGAAGTTTTGAGCTTTTTTTATTGGTGACTTATTTATTATGTTATTATTATTAATGTTTAGTTTTGTTACTATTAATGCTTCTGTAGAGAAATTTTAATTCAAAACATGGCTCTTCTGGCAAAAGATCATACCCAAAGACCTTCTAGGTCTATGTAATCAGGCTGGAATACAAACAGAACTTTAATCCCAGGGGGCAGAGGTAAATAGATCTCTGAGTTCTAGGCCAGCCTGGTACAGAGTAAGTTTCCAATAAAAAAAAAAGCTTAGGTCTAGGCTTGATAAGTACACGTCTTTAATCCCAGCACCCAGAAGACAAAGGCATGCAGATCTCTGAATTCTAGTCAGCTCTGTTCAGTCAGTTCAGTTGTGAGTGAGTTGAGAGGCAGTGCCGTGGAGCTGAATTTGTGTCAGTTCAGTTTGCCATATTCGGAGGCAGTTTTAGCAGGAGAGCTTTACTGAGACAAGCAGAGAGAGAACAAGCTAGACACAGGTGAAGACAAAATGGACCAGAGAATGAGACAGAGCCAGAGATTAGAAGAGAGTGCTAGAGTTAGAATGAGGCCAGAGAAGCCGAGAGAGAAGCCAGTTTGAATCAGTCAGCTTGGAGAGGATTTGGATCCAGGACAGCTGAGTTGAACCAACCAGACCAAAAAGAGCCAGAAATGGGGAGCCTACTCAGCAGTAAGTCTCAGAGGCTGAGAACATTCTAGGTCTAGATGAGTTTGTGTGGAGTCTTGAAACTTCCAGGCTTGGGCCTAGGTTAGCAGACAGAGGCAGGAAGCCTAGTAGACAAGAATTACATCAGTTGAATAAGAATTACTTTTAATTGCTTTAGAATTAACTGCACGTTCAAAACCCTTTACTTACTACACTGGTGTGTGATCCAGTTCATGTTCCTGGGCTCCCATACAGATAAGGCCACTCTCTACCCTGCATTACCCCACAGAATACAAAATAGTGTTCTTTCAGGATGCGCCTTGCCCTGAGAAACTCTGTTTTACAAACAGCCTCTTATTCCAGTTTGAAAGTGGAGGATCGTTGGGACCCAGGATGGACAGGAAACACCACCTGCATTGCATCAGGCATGCAGCACACACTGGTAAATTCCTGGAACCAGGGAGGATGCTACCCCTCACATTTATCAGGGTGAATTGATACAGTAGGGATACACAGGTGTATTAAAAAATCATATCAGAGAAGCCATGTCCAAGACGTTTTTGAACATGCCACTCACAGGAAGGAGTTTAATTCTCTCACTTGGTCTCAATAAAATGATTGCCATATGATATCCCTTGCACATTAAAGATTGACCAGCAGAGAACTCCTTTAAATGGTTTATAAAGTGTTAGTGATTATTGTTTAACTTGATCATAAACCATATTGCATCTCGATTGTTGTGCTACACATTTTCCTCACTATCTTTACAAATCCCAGGCCCTCAGGGTCGTGGCTTCTGTCTGTTTTTCTAGTGGCTAGCACAGAACTTGGTCTGATAAAAGCAACAGACAGTAACAGCATATGTGAGTAACTTCATAGGTGAGCCTAAGCCAGTAACAGGATAAGTAGAAATGTCAGTATGAAAATAAAAAAAATTAAAAAAAAAAAAAAACCAACTCCCTCTGCTCAAACTATGGCACCAGCCAAGGGCAATACATGCAGTAAACTTCGAACCCCTACCCAGCTCTAGCCAATGGACAGGACATTCGCCACAGTTGAGTGGAGAGTGGGGTATGACTTTCACACGAACTCTAGTGCCCCATATTTGACCACGTCCCCTGGATGGGGAGGCCTGGTGGCACTCAGAGGAAGGATAGCAGGCTACCAAGAAAAGACTTGACACCCTATGAGCATATACAGGGGGACGAGGTTCCCCTCAGCCACAGTCATAGGGGAGGAGAGTAGGGGGAAAGTGGGAAGGAGGGAGGAATGGGAGGATACAAGGGATGGGATAACTATTGAGATGTAATATGAATAAATTTATAAAATATATTTTTAAAAAAGAAAGAAAATAAAAAACTAGGGTTTGATCTATGCCTCTCATTTCTTCCTTCTGTGGCTATGGAAATGTCTATTGCTATGTAACAGTTAGTGATGCTGCTCATACGATGTGTGCCCTGCTCTATGCTGAGCAGTAGAGACAATAAGGTTGTTAGTAATAAGAAGCACAACAGCGCATTTTATATCAGGGCTGCTGTTGCCATGCCTTCACTGGTCATCTGTTTTCCCATTACGTAATATTATAAGGTGATGGGAATGGCACAATCACAGCTTTGCCGGGTGCAAATAACTCTTACACTAAACTCGCGAATGAATAATAGTTTTGAGAGCACCTGCCTCATTCACTTCGTTGGAAAGAAAATATTCAAGTTTTTATACTATTCTGTATAAAATAAGATGACAAGACCCACACAACAGTTCCATGTGGAGAATGACTGAGTTTATAAGAGTCTATATATTCAAAATAAAGGTGTGAATGTACTTGTAACTTCACCTTCAAAGACCTTTCATCTAAAATCAGTAAGTATTCAGTATTCCTCACCCAAATAATTGTTTAAATGACAAAAGTCACAGGAAGGGGAAAAAAAGTGATTCACATCTTGACTTACTTACAGAAACCCTGTGAATAATTTCAAGTATTTTTTAGTCATGCTGTTTGTTTTCCATCAACAGGATTAAGGTCTCCAGTTGGGAGATTTTCTTCCTTTCTTTGCCTAATATTCTTTCTACAGATGTCTTAGAAAAAGCACATTCAAATCCAGATTTGAATCCAAGCTCTCCTCCCCACTTTCTGTTACTTAAGCAGTGTCGTCTGTTTTACAGCTACAGTAGTGCTGGCCCCGCTGGAGTCGTGTGACTAACCATACATAACAAAACATAACACATATGCAATAATGTGGTTTGTATTAATTTAATAAAGTACATATCTCGTGAAAACATTTGAAGCAACACACATGTTCCACAAACATAGAAACCCCCTTCCATAATGGGCTCCTTAACTACCTCTCACTATGTCAGGTGATGTTTGCTTGTTTGTTTCCTTGTTTGTGGATACAGAGTCTCTGTGGAGTCACTATGGAATGGAGAAGAATGATCTTCTTGCTGGGATTACAGATGTAAACCATCACACCTGGTTTATGCGGTGAGAGTTAACCAAAGCCTCAGGAATGCTAGCCAGCACTCCACATCCCCAGCCCACAGTCATCAGGTAGGCATTCCCACCTCTGATCGCAGCCACTGTCTTCCTCAACCATAAGCCCACAGACTTTTTCTCCTCAGGTACCTGTCCTTTATTTTAAGTGTACCAGATATCTGGGTTGTCCACTCACCCTAATATAGTCTCTTTATCTCCTTTATCCACATTTGTGCTTCTTTTCTCATCATCTATAACACCATTTCACTTCTTATAAACTTTTAAAGTACATCATGTAACAAGAAAACATATGATATATATTTTTTCAAACAGTGTTGTCAGACTCTTAAAGGCAAATATACTGTCTTAAATATTTCTGTGCTCTTTCCACCTCTAAGCATAAATCTCTACCACATGAAGACATACTAGAAGATTGCTGAATTGAAATCACTTATTTGACATTAAACAAGCATATCAAAATGTCAAACACATTTTCTTTAATTTTTAAATTCTTTTTATTAACATTGCCCCCCCCAAAGTAATTATAATTAAAGTTAACAGGACTAAATAAAAAAGCTTGATCATTGCCAAAGGAGCTGAGAGAATCTATCTAGGTATCACAAGAAAGAAAGGGACTGGAAACATGGCTATGTTTTTAAACTGCTTGCTGTGAAGGCACAAGGATATGAACTCAGATCTGCATTACCCATGTCAAACCTGGACTTGGCAATGTAAACCTGTAACTCAGACACAGAGAAAGCAGAGACCAGCTTCCTCCCCAGCAAGTCCACCTAAACTAATGAGCTCCAGACTCAGTGAGAGACCCTATCTAAAATAATAACAATGGGGAGAACATTTGAAAACGCCATCCAGTGTTATCTCTGGTTTCTACCTTCCCCTGGGGGCCCCCACTTAAAAACTCATTTGTACAGACATATCATATATACAACACTACACACAAATACACACACAGCGAGACAGATAAACAGGCAGACAGAGAGGGGGGAGGGAGGGAGGGAGGGAGGGAAGGAGGGAAAAAGAGAGGGAAGAAAGACAAGAACCAGAGAGAATGGCCATGAAAAAAAAAAGTGTGCTCAAAATAAACTCATTTATCTGCTCTCTCTTTTGAAGAGGCATAAAGTTACCGGGGAGCATAGGCTGGTAATTTGGTGCAGCATTTTTAGGATTTCAATGGAAACTCCACTAGCTACTGCTTGGAACTACAGATGGGAAAACTGGACCTCTGTGTGCAAGAATGAGCTACAAGCATGCGATCTGCGTGACGACTAAAGAGCTGATATATGTGAAGCATGCAGGACAGTGCCAAGCACACGGTAAGTGCTACATAAGTGTTTGTAAACAAATAAGGGACGTGTGTCCTAGAGGGAGTCCCCTAGGGAACACAAGTCAAAACACAGACAAAGAAGTGATAATTGATGAAAGACAGATATAGAAGAGGTTTGTATTTTACATAGTGTGAGCTCCAATCTATATCTGAATCTTCGTCAAGCTTAGTAGATCAAAGCATTGGGCCCTACACCAGAACTACTGATTAGACTTTATAAGTGGAATGGGGAGCTTCACGAAGTTGAATTCCAGTAAAAGTCCCAGGGAGTCTCAATAAACTATACTAACTTATTGGCCGACGCCATGCTAGGAAGTGTGGCCCGAGGACCAGAAGTATCACAGCAGCATCTCCTGGAAGGTTATTAAAGATGCAGAGCCTCTCTTGGACTTGGAAAAGGCTGCCAGCAAATTACTAGGATGTTAAAATCAACCACCAGAAATCCGTACCTCGGATAGGGAGATGTCTCTGAGGTGGAGTGCTTGCTAAGGGGTGTGGCTGCATCCGTGTCTGTAACCCCAGAATGGTGTGGGGGTGGAGACAGGTGCTGTCTTAGTGTGCTCTATTTATTGCTGCGGAACAACAACAACCAGAAATAACTTGGAAAGAACAGTGCTTGTTTGGGTCATGTGCCTTGATCACAGTCCATCGTTAAGGGAAGACAGCGCAGGAAGTTAAGCAGGAACCTGGAGGCAGGAACTGAAGCTGAAGCGGGAAAGAACACTGCTTACTAGCTTGCTCTCCATGGTATGCTCAGCCTATGTTTCTATACAACTCAGGTTTATCCACATAGGTCTGGGCCCTTCCACATCAATTGTTAATCAATAAAAATGCCCCACCACCACCACAAACTTTCCCGCAAACTAATCTAGTGGAAGCATTTTCTCAATTGAAGTTTCTGCTTGCCAAATGACTATAGCTTGTGTCAAATTGACCAAAAAAAAAAAAAAAAAAAAAAAACTAAGAAGCACAAGTGGTCTTACATGCTCGCTGGCCAGAAAATCTAGCCAAAATGGCAAGCTCTAAATGCAGTGAGATACTATGTCTCAAAAACAAAGTATAATGCAACAGAAAGCACATAGTATATATATATATATATATATATATATATATATATATATATATATATATATATATATATGTCCTTCACATATGTGAGCATAAGTAAATGTATCTCCATATACACATGCACACACATGCATACAACACACACACACACACACACACACATGTTAATTAAAAATAAAAGCACTCTTGAGTATATTCCTGAAGGACTCTAAATAAATCTACCACAGATACTTGTGTCTCTCTGTCAATTGCAGCAATATTCACAATATCCAAGATAGCAATCAATAGATGAGTGGTTAAGGAAAACTGTAGTAAATACATATAGAATTTCAGTGCTAAAGAAAGGTGAAATTATACCCCTGTATAAACACAAATGAAGTTAAACATAATAAGCCAAACTCAGAAACGCAAACATTTCATCTTTTCCCTTGCATACAAATCCTAGATTTAAAGGATATGTATTTGATACATATATGTATTGTGTGTGTGTGTGTGTGTGTGTGTGTGTGTGTGAAAACCAACAGTGAAACTCATTATTTGTTGTGCTAATTGAAATAAACACATAAAAACGCCAAAATGCAGAACCTCAGCACCAAAGCCACACCTGCTGATTTTGAACATTGTTTATCACAAACTCAAACAGTTTGTAGATATATTAAATTTTGCTGATTGTCAGCTATAGAAGATAGGTCCTTTAGAAAATTGAATGTGCTAGTTATCAGGGGCGTTATTATTTTGTACCACTTCATTTCCCATTAATTTACAAGGGAGGAGCTGTCTTCCTATGATGCTGGAGAGAAATAGGGGGTTGGAGTTTTCCATGCACACGTACCAACTGATGTTGCTTTCAGCACCAACTCTGTTCTATAGGGAATATCAGCCAAGATAATGGTGTGAAAAATAAATGCTGCGGTTCTAGAGTCCCTCAAGAATAAACCTGAAGAGTGATATGGTTGGATTACATAATTTATTTTAAGATTTTTTTGGGGGGGGGGAGAGTCACTTCCATACTGATTTTCATAATGACTTCACAGTTTACTTTCCAACTTGCCATGTATAAGAATTATTTCCCCACATTCCCCTCAGCATTTGCTGTCATTTGTTTATTTCTCCATTGAACTTTATGTGGATATTCCTGTTCAACATGAGGCATTCTGTTGCAGTATGATACTATTTAGATAAGGCCAGTTCCATGACTCTTCCTCTTCTCCACTAGGTACAGAGGCCCCCTCAGTTTCCCCTGAAGAAAGCAGGTTGTTAGAGAAAAAACAGAAACTGAGAACTCATAGGAGGTATCCACAGGCCCCGACTGGAGATGGCGTGCATCCCTTCTTCCCAGATGCTATTGACCACAA
This sequence comes from Acomys russatus, assembly GCF_903995435.1. NCBI lineage: Eukaryota > Metazoa > Chordata > Mammalia > Rodentia > Muridae > Acomys > Acomys russatus. The sequence goes on along the minus strand of NC_067138.1, from coordinate 38,143,655 downwards.
CTCATATTGACATATGGCAACCATAGCTGAAGCAAGGAAACAGACTCACTGTGTGGGTTACAGATGGAGATACAGTGCTATTAAGTAAGAACATGCCAATGTCCTTCCTCACAAACTTCCTGTGGGACCCAAGTACAATAGAGAGGAGTAAAGAACCAAACAGAAGAAAGGTAGTGTCGGGGGTCAATACGAAACTAAAATGAAGAGACATTTGATGTACGAGGCATGACTCCATGCTCATTATTAAGAGAAAATATTCACCAAAATGAGTAGTTTATCTGATTTTTGCTGAGACGCTGGAAGGGAAGAATCAGTACATCTTCAGTGTGGGAAAAGGGAAAGCCAAGACCCAAAGAGATTAGATGCCACATCAAATTGTTGCTGGGAGAGACTCCTGAGAATCAGTGTTCCTGCTGAAGCTAGGGGCCGTGGTGATGTCTGTGGCCAGTGTTACTGCCACCGAGCGTGAGGCGGATGTCTGTGCTCCTGCCACCAAGCCATGTTGATGTCGGTGGGCCATGCTGTCACTGAGTGCTATGTCTGGGTCCAAGGTCCTTCTGCAGCCAGGGCTTGTGTTGTTTTCTGCGGCCCATGTTACTACTGGGAGCCATATAGATGTCTGTGGCCCAGCCTGTCGCCAGAAATCAGGACGTTCATGATCTGTGCTCCTGCCGACTGTAAATGGCAAAGTTACTTTTGCCATGTAATCTGTCAATGACTGTAGATTCACAGTTGGGAAAGAGGGACATTGAAGACGTCTATAAAAACCTCTACCCTAACCTCACCTCCCCATAAAAGTAACAGCCTAGACAGGAAACTACCTAAGAGAACTCTTTTAAAATTGTTTTAAGGGTGCTGAACTGTTACTCTCCACAACTGAGGGCTTCTGGCAGGAAGTCCTCCTGGGAAGGACTCAGTTCTCTTTAAGGGACTGGCCACTGGGAGTTTGACCATGCTCTAGTGAGTATACAGGCAACAAAAATTAGACTTGAGTGTTTTTGTTTTGGGAGGGTCACAAGAGTGGAGAATATATCAGGGAGGATTGGGAAGTAAGTATGATTCGAGTGCACCCCAAATAATCAGTAAAAATATGTTGAGAAAAATAAAGATAGATATAGATAGATAGAGAGACAGACAGAAAGATAGATAGATAACTCCTAGAGTTGCTTGTCATTCTTTCTTTCATCTCCTAGCCATGAAGCCACAGGAAATATCACAAGGGGGTGATTAAAAACTTCATGGAGAAGTAGTGATGTTAGTACATATTGTCTTGTTCATAAAATATGTTTTGGTTGACAGCAACAGAAAAAAAAACAGCTATTATTTATTTAAATAAACACCACATTGTACGAAATGACACTACGAGGCTCATGGGATAAGTGGAGGTCTAAGGATAATACAACCTTCTTCCAACAGCTATGGAAAATCTCAAGTTGTTTCTTATTTAAAATAATTTTTATGCAATATATTTTGATTACAGTCTCCCTTCTCCGGTCTCCTCCCAGATCCTGCCCACCTATCCAACTCCACATCTCCTTTCTTTCTCTGTCTTTACGAAAACAAACAGGATAATCAAAAGCAAACAAAAACCAGAATAAAAGAAAAGTAAATAATAAGCACAAGAAACACACACATGCATGCGTGCACACACACATACACACACATAAACACACACACACACACACAATCCATACAAACACAAAACTGCAAATTATAGTATGCAAGAAAAGACCAGTAAGATGAATATTAGACAAAGATTTGAAACAAACAAACAAAAACCTACAAAAAAATACCATTGAGCTAATTTTATGTTGGCCATCTACTGCTGGGCCTGGGCCCTACTGTAATGTGTAGTTTATACATCCAGTGAGATTCTATTTAAAAAAAATTTCTTTGCCAGTGGTTGCCAGCTATGGATAGCTTCTTTATTAGGGATAGAAGCTCTACCCACTGTTCCCTCTCAGTGCTGGAAAACCATCTGTCTGGCACTTGTGCAGACCCTGTGCACGCTGCCACAGTCTCTGTGAGTTCATATGTGCATCAGTCCTGTGTATCTGGAAGACACTGCTTCCTTGGTGTCCCTTTTGGCTCTTATACTCTTTCTTTATCCTCCTTCACATAATTTCCAGAGTCTTGAGTGGAATGGGGATTTGATGGAGATAACCCATTTAGGAATAATTGCTCCAAGGTGTCTTGCTCACATTCTCCAGCTCTGGGAATTCATATTAGTGCTCACCTACTGCAGGAGGAAGCTTCACTGATTATGGCTGAGTGAGAACAATGTGCTTAGTCTAGTTTCGTCTGTAATCAGATCCCAAAGTGAAGGTTTGTGAACAGGTGAGATAATTGGAACGTGAGGTCAAGGAAATTGGGAAAGGCAATAAAATTTGTTATCAGGTTAGCCAGTGACGTGAACCATATGTCAGTTAACCATAAAATTATCTCAAAGATCCCTGCACAAAGGGTGCCAAAACAGTACGTTTTCTTTCTCTCCCCACCCCCACCCCCTTTACTCAAGACTTACTTCATGGGATCTGACTTCCTTATACCTGGTAGTTGCATCCCATGTCAGAAGTAAGGAGAAAATTCTATAGCCTAAAGAGGTGATTCAGGGCATAGCTGAGGGCTAAGATAGAAGCCATAGACTTTCTTCATCAAAAACCAAAGAAAGGTTACAAATTGGCTTTGTAGATTTGGCCGATATTATCTATAGCCTGGATATACAGTAAGTACTAAGGTTGCCAAGCAACTATACTAATTCCCTGAATTGATAACCAGAAGTCTCTTTCTTGATGGTATTGTGGTCAGAGAGAAGACAGAGATATTTGTAGTGATCCCAAGGAGCCGGCTAAGTGGTGGTGTTCTTCAAGATGCACTGATTAATTATAACTCAACGTCCTCTTTTCTAACAACATTTCAACCACATGAATATTGATTATTAAACTTTTGGCCCCGTGAGGTTATTATATGCAGTGACCAACACTGAAAGAATAAAATGAGTATCATTTTTTCAGCATCACTTATCTTTAGTCTCTATGCTTTTTCCTTGATTAGAAGGCTCAACACAAAGCTCTACGCATACATAATGCACACAATTTTTTCATATGAAGTGCTCTTGATTACAGAGGGATAACAAGAACGATTTAAATGGTGCAGGGAAGTCACTCTGAAAAGTCCACTGGACAAAGATAATGACTCTGCAACTCTGCATTTCAGAAAAGTGAAGCCCCATGAAATGAATTCACAATGAAATAACTGGTTTTATTTTTGGTGCTGTTCTTAGTCCACAGCTGAGCACATCTGGAAACTAAAACTCAGAAGGGAGACAGTCATTTTCTGTTAACGGAGACCATGAAGGAAAAGGGTGGAGAAGGAAGGAGAAGTAGGAGGTGTTGTTCAATTCCAACGTTTTTGTCTCTGAACAGGGTGAAACTGGTCACAGCCTACACTGCGTCTCCTTCCTCCTCCCAGCTTTACATATTTGACCATAAACATAAAATCCATGGTCCTGGGAGCTTTTAGAATCAAAAGGTTATCAAAGCCAGCATCCCTTGCTTAAAGTGGACCCTTTCTGTTGTATTAAAATATATGTAAGAACAGTTATAAGCTACAAATGATCTCAGTAAATTTGTAATTAGGATGCCTGATAAATTACAGACACTACCTGGATTCCATAGAGTCTATTGGACAGGAAACAGATGTTTGCTTCAACTCTCAGTGGGCTGCCAAGCCGAGGGTTGTTTACATCAAAGCTTGCTGTGTTGACTACAGATGCATAAAGGTTACTGCAATTTCAAACTACTTTTTCCAGGGTTCAAAATGATTTTTTAAGATAATTAAATTATATGCATGAATAACAATAGCAAGCTCCTCACAAAAAACCAAGTATATGTAACAATTTGATGTGGGGAAAGGTATTGCAAGAGTAAAGCAGTTCATTGCTTTGTAAGTCTTCTGGATTCCAACTGTTCACACATCTTTTCCATTTATTTCAATATTGCATGCCGGCATTTTGTCCCACCTGCAATATGAATAAAGTGATTTACTCAGAAAATTATTATATCAGTATAAACCACTAGAGTAGATATATACAATGGCCATTGACTACATTGTCCTTACTTCTCAGGAAACAATTCATCTGAGTCCCAGAAAGATTAGAAGAAATAGAAGGCTAGGGATGGCCACTTCTTTTCAATAACTGCGGTAAGAATCAGAGGCAGGAGGAGACTGACAGAGTAAGGGAAAACATCCTACACCCAATTCTTATTAATCCGATAAGGATTTTCTTCTCCAATTACAGTAGAAAAACAAGAAGGGTTTTAAATACAGCATTAACATGGTATGACTTATCTTCTAAGTATCAGTTTGTTAGTATAGAAAATAGGCTTTTTGGGTATAAGCTTCAAGAGAAAAGAATACAAGCTAGATGCTTTTATAGTGGCCCAAGCTCTCTAAGAACAGACTATAGTAGAATTTGTGTGTCACTTTGCTCAAAGAAATTTCATTTTTCTAAAATTAATAAATAAATATTATTTATTTTATATTATGCATTTATCTCTGTTACTTTACCATCTCTCTCTTTATGTATATATATATATATATATATATATATCACCAATATTAAAAATATATTTATATATTCCAACCCAATTGAGCCTTCTGACAACTCCAGCTACACCCACCATCTAATTGAAACAGGCGAGACTCCAAATGAGCAGTGACCATCAGAACTAGGCGAACCACTATAACCTCCTGTAGTAAAGGTTGGGTGTCTTTCCTGTTTTCCTAAGTTTGGTACTTGCATCTTATAGGTACTCAACACATAGGTTGAAAGAATTGTTATCCATTAGAGCTAGCTTCTAGCTTAGAGATGGGGCTTTGGGTGCCCCAAGAGGCAGTGACAGTCAGCCTTGGGTGTTTGGGCATACAGAAAATTTATGTGGAGTGCACAACTTAGAGGACTTTTATCGAAGGTCAACACTCTAGTCTCTGTTATTGACCACTCTACACATTGAGACCCACTCTTTTTTCTTTATCATAAGTCATTTTTATAATAGCTGAAGACAGAACAAAATGATTTTGAAAAATTTCTAAATTACAGTCAACCTAATACATATGTTAAACTTTAAGTGTTATATTTTTTAAATTAAAAATATAATTTCCATACAGTATATTATTGTCATGTTTTCTCCTCCTCCAACCTCTCCCAGATATTCTCAACTTATACAAACTCTTTCTTTCTTTCTCATTCAAAAACAAATAATCTAGAAAAGAATCTAAAGCAAATAAACAAACCACAATAGGACAAAACACAGAGGGGGAGGGGAAAGCATAAGAAACACACAAAGATGCCCTCTAAACAAAATAGCACTGTCACACAGGAACTTACAGAGACTGTGGCAGCCTGCAGGCATGAACAGGTCTAAGCCAGATGGCGTCCTGATTCATAAACAGGAGGACTCAAGGCCCCATCTCTAAGCTAGAAGCTTGCTCTAATGGATAATAATTCTTTCAACCTATGTGTTGAGTACCTATAGGATGCAAGTACCAAACTTAGCAAAACAGGAAAGATGCCCAACCTTTACTACAGGAGGTTATATTTTCTTAGACTGGCATCTAAGAAAGAAAGGAAAGTGAGACATAAATAAGAAAAGAAACAGGTCCATTGCAAAGACCCCAAACAGAAATGGCAGAATGGCAGTGAGCATTCTAAAGACAGTAACTCAGAGCATTTAGTGAGTGAGATCATTAATGTGACTTCTAGTGAGGCTGACAGCGAGAAATGTTAAGGTTTGTATAGTAAGTGGGACAGGCTGGTGCATGCCTATAATCCCAGCCCATTCTACCTTCTAGTCATTCTCAGAACCTAACAGCTTTAACCATTGTAACTGCCACCATACTTACAGGAGCACTATCCTTTTAGGTTCTTCCTGATGGACTCGCCTCAGCCACCAGAACAGGCTTGTGCACTTTAAACCTTCTGTACTGGTCCTTTCCAAAGCTCCTGTAACAAAAATTTTCAAACTGAATTTTCTTAAAGCAACAGAAATACAGCATTCTGATGTCCACATATTTGCAGATAGGGCTATAGGAGCTGAAGGTATCTTAGGGAGAGATAGAAGGCGTCATTCCACCAGGTCGTTTTGGCTTAGCTCAGTTGTTCACGTTGGTATTGTGTTTCCTTCTGTTTTCTTTTGAAACAAAGTTTCAGCATGTATCACAGGCTGGCCTCAAAGTTACTATGCAGTCTAATGTGACATAGGGGTTTGGGATTCCCCTATACCATCCTTCCAAGGACTGGAATTACAGGCATGCACTGCCATGTCCATCTTATTATGCAAATTCTAACAGTGTCCATCGTCAGTCATCCTCACGAGAAGTCACGTTAGTGAACTCACACACACCATGCTCTATCTGAATTACCATCGTTGTAGCTCTCACTGCCACCCTGCTATTTCTCTTTGGAGCCTTTACAATGGGCTTTTTTTTCTTTACCTGTTATCTTCTCTCTTGAAATCTCCTTGGTTCTTCTTTGTGCTCTGCTCAACAACACTTTCTCTGGTTACCCTATTTAAAATTCCTAAGCTACCCCATCAAGATAATACTCTCTATACCTCTTCTTAAAAGATCTTTTTTCTTCTCTACCACACAGCAACAGACAACATGATCATCGTCCCGAAAGCTAAAGCATCCTGCTTGAGATCACAGAGGCAGGAAGTGGAGAAGCTGGCTCCTGGGGTTACTCCACAGTTTGTACTCTAGTGTTTTATGCAGTCTCTGAATGACGATTTTCTACAATTTATTCATTACCCACTTGGCTAGGTTATAAAATCCACCATCAGTGACAACCAACAGATGGCCTCATGTTTCTCCTTCCTTCCTTCTTTCTTTTTCTCCTTTTTTTTTTTTTTCTGGTCAATGTTTATAAAAGTCTGGGTTTCAGTGAAAGACTTGGAGTGGAAATTCTGAACATGAAAGTAGAAACCAAAGTTTTTCTTTTGACCAATGATACAAAATGCTCACTAAGAAGTACATACAGAAGACTTACTTTGTGGGATTGCTTTTGCAAACTATGAACTTAAGAGATGCTAGGACCTACAGAAAAGCAAAGATCATAGTTAAAGTCACTTAGTTTATTTAATTAGCATGCATACACATATAAACCAATAAAAAATGACTGTCAATGGTATCATTTCCAAAGAAGCACATTTACTGGTGTGATGTCATATAGACACACCTGGTTTTTTATGACCATGTTCACATGCACACACACACACACACACACACACACACACACACACATGCACACACAGACACAGACACACACAGACACAGACACACACACACACACACACACAACACACACACATTTTTATTTGTCTGGTGCTATATCCAAAACCAAAGAAATGCACAAAAGAGAAGCATTTATAACAGAGGAGGTTTCTGGGAGGGAATTACCCAAAGTGAGTGGTAATTCTGGCCTTGGCCTTTGCTTGTGGACATGAACTGCTTGCCAGTCACTGTGCAAAGTGCTTTTAATGGAGTATTAATTTGATCTCCATAACAACATGAAGACAGAATTATATATCTTGTTTCCAGATGAAGAAACTGGGCATTTGGGAGATTTACTGACCTGGACTAATGTCAGATGGCCAGAAAGGACTTGAAGATATTTTTTTTTATTAATTTATTCTTGTTACATCTCAATGTTTATCCCATCCCTTGTATCCTTCCATTCCTCCCACCCCCCATTTTTACATTATTCCCCTCCCCTATGACTGTTCCTGAGGGGGATTACCTCCCCCTATATATTCTCATAGGGTATCAAGTCTCTTCTTGGCTACCTGCTGTCCTTCCTGTGAGTGCCACTAGGTCTCCCCCTCCAGGGGACATGGTCAAATGTGAGGCACCATAGTACATGAGAAAGTCATATCACACTCTCCACTCAACTGTGGAGAATATTCTGACCATTGGCTAGATCAGGGAAGGGGTTTAAAGTTTACCTCCTGTATTGTCCTTGGCTGGTGCCTTAGTTTGAGCGGGACCCCTGGGCCCAAATCTGCCTATCATATTGTTCTACTTGTAGATTTCTAAGACCCTCTGTATCCTTTTATTTTGCTATTCTCCCATGCGTCTCTCATTTAGAGTCCCAATAGGATGCCTTTCCCTCTGTCCCAGTTTCCTGGTAAGTGAAGGCTTTCGTGGGACATGCCCCTTGGGCTAGTATGCAGATATACATGAGTATATACCATTTGATTCTTTCTGCTTCTGGGTTAACTCACTCATTATGATCATTTCTAGCTCAATCCATTTGTCCACAAATTTTGGGAATTCCTTGTTTTTAATAGCTGAGTAGTACTCCATAGTGTATATGTACCACAGTTTCTTTATCCACTCTTCTACTGAGGGACACTTAGGCTGTTTCCATGTTCTGGCTATTATGAATAAGGCTGCTATGAACATGGTTGAGCACATTTTCTTGTTGTGTGCTGGAGCATCTTCTGGGTATATTCCAAGGAGTGGAATAGCTGGGTCTTGAGGAAGCCCTATTCCCATTTTTCTGAAAGATATTTTTCTGTGACTACACAGTAGTGCGATGCAAAGATCAGGTAGATCTGCAAATGCATAGCGAGAGTGCACACAGCCAAGTATAGTGGTGTTGACTCACTGGACACAGTCCTTTCAGGAGCATATTTCACTTCTGAGTGTCTTTCATCTAATGTTTTTGAGAATGGAAAGGCTTCAGATGCCAGATATTTTTTTCAGAGTTTGAAACATCTGCATATACATAATGAAACCCTTTGGGGATGAGACCCAAGGTTGACTATGTGTTTCATATATACCTTATATGCACAACCTGAAGGTAATTTTATACAAGATTTCAACTATGCCTGTGTTTTCATCATGATAAATAATAACAAGTAAGAACTGAGTTTTTTCATTCAAAAGAATGGGTAATCAAATAGTTGGATTTTGAAGCAGTTTAGATTTCAATGTTTCAAAATAGTGATAACCAACCAATAGGAGCAGACATGACTTTTTAAAAGCTCGGGACATTCTTGAGCAGTCCTCAAAACGTATAAAATATTTGTTTTTTCTCTTTTGATAGTTGGCATACATCATTATCTTTCCACTATTTACCAAGTTGCCTCAGACTCATTCCTCTACGGTTGAGAGAATGATAACTTTCTATCAAGAACAAGTAATGTTTCCAGGAAAAAAATACCTGTCATGGTTGAATATGGGACACAAATCTTTCCTGTGAGGAGGTGTGTATATATGTGTATGTAAGTGTATGTAGTGAGCTAGGGTGTGTGTGTGTGTATGTGTGTGTGTGTGTGTGTGTGTGTGTGTGTGTGTGTGCGCGCGCGCGCGCGCGCAGACTAGGGTTCGACCTTGTGTGTAAATCCTCTAGGACCATCTATCTTGTTCTTTGAAACAGGATTTCTCACTGGAACCTGGCATGTACTGGTTAGGTTATGCTGCCTGGCCAGAGAGCTCCAGGGATTTCTTGTCTACACCTCCATAGACTGTGATTAGAAGTGTCTACCTTCAAGCCTGGCTCTCTTTCCTTTCCTTGTGTTCTATGATCACACCAACTCAGGTCTCCACGCTTGTTCAGCAAACAATTTGCCACCTGAACTATCTCCCCATTCTCACACCCATCCGTTTAATAAGCCACATGTGAAAACTTTCCTCCTCACCCCAAGCTTACAACCAAACTGGCAGTACAGATGGCAGATCTCATCGGATTTGTATTGATTTTTATTAACTTCAACATGGAGCATTTAAATTTCCAAGCCAGCTTTTTTAGACATTTTCGTTTTCATGCACTGACAATATGTCTTATAACTAAAAGTTAACCTTGGTATGTGAAGAAGTTAATTAAAATATGCTAACTGGCCTGAATTCTACTGGGGACTGTTTCATAACAGATTTACAAATAGTTATTCTTTTGTGGAAGGAAGAGAAAATAAACCTCTTTGAAGAATTATTATCTTTGAAACCCATGTGTCGACTGCTAGAGCTCCCTCAACAAATGTGGCTTTCTCCAAGATAAGACCCTATCACTCATCACTATATTCTCGACACGTATCAATGAAACTAGCACTTAATATGCTTTTGGTTCACACTCACAGATTAAATGTAATTCTCTCTAGAGGCACTCTCTCATTCTGTCCCACTTTGTCATACCGCCTCCACCATGGTGAACTGAACCCAGGAGACAAAATGAGCCTCCACCTCCTGTTATTCACATCAGGGTTCCTGCCACAGTAGGCGGAAGCTCACCAAGGCACAAGAAAAGAAGCACGTTTTTTCACTATCTTTACATATTGCTGCACTACCTGTGACTGAGTGATCTGTTCCAGTATCACCAGCAGCACTGTGACTGTTTAAATAAAGGCATGGAAACAGCAGAAGCAGCATTACTTTAAGTGGAGGCCAGCTTGGTCTACATAGTGAGCTCCATGCTAGACAGTGACACCTAATGAGACACATCTCTAAGGAGAAGAGGAAGTAGCAAGAGATGATCAGATGAGTTTGGTGCTGTATACTTGCAAGCAAAGGGAAGACAGAAGATGTCAAACGCTGACCGTGACAAAAGGAAATAATAGGTTGAGCATACCACCAAGGCCAATAGAGAATGAAATGGGCAACCAGTAGGGACAAACGAGAGGTTCTCAAATAACTGGAGGTCTCAGAGATAAACTCAAAAACCATGTGTACTTACTTAGGCAAGCACTAAAAAGGCCTGGGAGGCAGAAGCCTTGACTACACACTGGCACATTATGGTTTGAGACCTTCAGAATAGGATGCTGAAAAGATGACTGGAAAGGTAAGAGTAATTGCTGAACAAACATGAGGACATTGGTCTACATCCCCAGCAACCAGGTGAAAAGCCAGTGGCTGTGTGCAACTGTAACCCCAGTGCGTGGAGTATACAAGTAGAAAGACCACTGTAGCCTAGCGCCAGATTCAGGAAGTAATCCTGTATGAAAGCAATACTGTGTCTGTTGGGTGGTAGGGGTAGTTGAAGAGCAAGACAATGCTCCTCTGGTTTCCACATGTGCTCAGGAGCATGTGCACACACGCGCGTGCGCGCGCGCGCACACACACACACCACCACCACCACTACCACCACATGTAAAATAAATAAAAGAAAAAAGAAGACTTCAGAGTCATAGATGTGATTCCAACTTTTTTAGAGGTGAAAGTTTACATTTCCTGATAAGCCTTTGTGGACTCAGCCTTTGACGGTTGACGAAAAGCCAAGTGCTTTTAGAAGCAAGGTACACGAAACACATGTGGTTATCTTTCTCCTCTTTGGATATATCTGGAAACATAGCATCTGTGATCAGTTGACATGTGCAGTTTCTGTAATATCCAGTTATTTCATCTGCAACATTTAGTGAAAATACCTTCAGAAGAACTGAGCAGATGAAAATCTATGAAACACATTAATCAATACTGTAATTTGTTCCTTCATTCCTGTATGGAAAGTACAGTAAGAACATATCTTTCCAGATAGATTAGCGATTTTTGTCTGTGTCATTTCTCTTTTCCTGAGGCATCTTCCAACACACAGTTTAAAGACTTTTTTTCCTCAGGTGGGTTTTGGCCTGTTCAAAGTCGGCATCTCCCATCCCTTAAGACAAATCATGCACCAGACATGTTTATCTCCTGTGGGGACCTAGAATGTGAGAGCTTTGCCAAACAGTTGCCATCAGGCAAACAGCTGAGACACCCCAACTTTCTTAACACAAGGTGATTTTCTCTGAAATGTCATCTTTGGATGACTATCAATTCATTGAAAAGCTTTATGATAATTGCAGTTCCCTTTGAGAGCAAGTTCAAGGAAAGTGCTGCTCACGAAAATGAAGATTAATTGTGTGCTCAGGACTCACTCGACACTATGGGAAATATGAAACCAGCTCTCATCGACATTGGACTTGGGAACTGTTGTAAAGTGGTTATAGTCACAGCTTGGACAGAAGTAGACAGCACTTACAAATCAAAGAAAAGCAATGCTGCCCACAATCCGAGAGACAGCACATGTGATTTAATTTAGATATATTTGTTTAATGTCTACAGCTGAGGCTACATTGTTTAAAGAAATTGCTTGTAAATTTTAACAAAGTATGAGTTGTTAAAACAATAAAAGCTTTGTCATTACCTCTGAATGTCACTAAAAAATTAGTTTAAAAATTTTAAAACCACATCTTAATGATAGAGATGTCTTCAACTATGCAAGATGGTTTTGGTACCAGGTTAGTTCTGGCCTCAGTAATGAACTTGAGGGTTTGAGGCCTGGCATGGTAGCGCACAATTTAATCCTAGTACTTAGGAGGCAGAAGCAAAGGCAGCTGTATCTCGTTTAGTTCAAGGCCAGCCTAGCCTACAGAGCAAGCTCCAGAGAAACTAGGACTATACAGAGAAACTTTGTCTTAAAAAACAAAACAAATAAACAAAAAGTTGGAGAGTATTATTTTGCTTTTGACGTTCTGGAACAGACAGAGGAAGTAGTGTTAATTATTTTAAAGTTTGGTAAAATCCAACAATAATACCATCTGGTACTCTTTGTTGGCAGAAGTTTTATTACTGATTAAACTCCATTACTAGTTATTGGTTGGTTTTGATTTTGTTGTTCTTGTTTCATTTAAGAAATTTAATCAATCACATTAAGACATCCAAGGTATAAAAAAAACCTATATGGTAGCTTAAAAAGCAGTGCCCATTCCTGCCAAAACGACTCACAAACACAATTTGCACTTTCCATTCCTAAGAGCTGCTGTTCCCAGTCCAGCTCAAGAAAATAATCTTGAGATGAGATATAATATAGATAAGAATAAACACAGAGATGAGATATCTCAGAGACCTCCTTCCCAATGCAGAGGCCATTCACCAAAACCATTGTCTGTAAAAATACTATGTGTGTGTGTGTGTGTGTGTGTGTGTGTGTGTGTGTGTGTGTGTATGTGTATATCTGTGGGTGTGTGTCTCTGTGTGTGTGTGTATTGCTCCACCAAACATATGAAGCACAAGCACAACAACAAGCAACAAAACGTATATCCAGATGTTTTATATACTTTAGAAAGAAAAGCACAGACAGTGTCCTAAAGGGTGGGACACAATCACGTGATCATATAGCGAAGAATGGGACAATCCTTTCAGATGTGTCTTCAAGAATCCTAAGTAGGTTGGTCTGGAAAGGTGGCTGGGAGGTTGAGGGCACTGACTGCTCTTCCAGAGGTCCTGAGGTCAATTTCTAGCAACCACATGTAGGCTCACAACCATCTATAATGTGATCTAATGACCTCTTCTGACATGCAGGTGTACATGGAGGCAGAGCACTGTATACATAATAATAAATAAATATTTTAAAAAATAATACTAAGTAGGCTTCCCTGTTTCTTGAGTATCCTGTGACAGTAACATTTGTAGCAGTTCAGAGGGTTCTTGCATTGACTGAAGGATGTCATATCGGACTGGAGTGCTATGTACATTTTGGGTAAACCTCAGTGGAAGACAACTCTCTTGTTGGAGGTGTTAATGCTTCTGAAGTGGAAGCACTGATCGGGCATATGTTTTAAAAAAGAAGGGTAGCTATGAAAGTGGCTCATTGGTAGAACACTTGCATAGTTTGAGAGAGTCATCAGTTCCACTCCAGCACTAAAGAAATTAAATTACAAAAGAGGTCCTATTTCATATATACAATCGTGTCTATGATGTCTTGATCAATCAGACCATTTACTCCCTCTACAGTCTCATATCTGAATTCATCAATACTTGCCACCTCATGCTGAGGCTCCAATTCTAACATAAACAACTAATGCAGTACTAAGTAAGAACACTAATGTAGAACTTATGTGTAGAACTCTGAATGGAAAAAGTGGAAGGAAATAAAAGTCTAGAGAGCTAGAACTTGGCTGCAGGATGCACCCAGGGCAGAGGCTATGTGTCATCATGAATAAGGGAACCAGGGGTTTAGGGGCAGTTCATAACTATTAGGGGTGGCTCTGAAACTGCCTGTTAATTCCATTTGCTCTACAGTATAGTTCTAAGATGATGTTTCTACATTACTTTTATATCTGGGTGCTGTGCATTGTGGTTAAATGTAGGATACTGAAGGCCCTCCATCCCTAGGAGCCTGGGATTTGAGCTTATCATGCCTTTATTTATATGCTGCTTTTCAAACACAGCTGGGATCTCTGACATTAGACACATAAAGATTTACAAGGATTCTAGCTCCTTGAATTTACTCCTCAGACATTATGTGGTAACCTGCTTTGCCTCTTCTTACAGTTTTATGTTCTGCTCATGAGATGTAAGTATAGATACTCATGGTAGTTTTAGAGTTTCATTTGCTTGGAATATCATTTTCTATTCTGACAGTCTACATTTTTCTGGTGATGTATGTTTTTGGTATGAATCATATTGCTAAGTCTTTTCTTTCACAAAATCCATTCAGCCAATCTTTATCATTTTGTTAGAAAATTTCATTCTTATGTCTCCAATTTCATTACTGAAGAGTACTAACTTACACCTGCAATTTTATTGATTTTTCCAGTAGTCGTTTTATAAACTCTTTGCTCTGGTTTTCTCTCTTTGCTATTTGATGGTTTGCAGTTGTAATGATGTTTGATTCTTTTTTATTTAGCTTTCGCGCATTTACTCTTTGCATTTATGCTTTCACTGTGGAAGTTCTCTTTACTTTGTGTCTGGTCTGGTGATGATTCATCCCTCAGTTTTACCTTGCCAGGTCTTCACTTCTGAATCATAAGCTGGCTGGCTGACTAAAGTAATCCCAGCAAACAGAAATGGTTTTTCTCTCAGAACTCAGAATCCGTTGCTCTATTCAGTCCTGCTGCACAGGCTTTCTGCTGAGAAAGTTGCTAGTATAGTAAGATTGCCTAAACATCTGACTTGGTGGTTCCTTCACAGATTTTCAAGTTGTTCTTTGTCCTATGCTTTTTGACACATTGGGTATTATGTCACAGGAACGATCTTTATCCATCATGCCTGTTTAGAGTTCTCTATGCCTGCTTTACACAGATGCTCCTATCTTATTCACGATTAGAGGCATTTTTGTTGAATAGGTTTGTATGGCTTTATCATTTATTTCATTTTCAGATACTCTGATGATACTGATGCTTCTTGATTTAGTGAAACCCCAAATATCTTTAATTATTTCTTTATTTTTCTTTTATTCTGTTTACATGGAATATTCCAAAGTCTGTGTTTTTAAGCTCACATAGCCTTTGTTTCTATTGGTCTGGTCTGAGGCTAAGGCCTTCTTGTGAATTTTTATTTGGCTCATTGAGTTGTTCATTTCAAAGTTTTTATTGGTTTCTCTCCCTCCCACCCTCCCACCCTCTCTCTTTCCCTCCCTCCCTCCCTCCCCCCTCTCTAACTTCTCACTCATCTCCTATATTACCTTTCTAATTTTATTTAATTGTTTGTCTATACTTTATCATATCTCATTGAACTTTTAAAAAACGTTTTAATTCTTATCAGGAATTTAATCCATTTCGCATCTTCTGGAGATTGTGACTAGAGAGCTTGATCTTTTCAGAAAGATCGTTTTGTCTTTCGTAATTCTTATGTTCTCACTTATCTTTGCATTTCTTGTGATCCTACACTGAGATCCATGTGTGTAGTTAGCAATGACTTTGCTCCTTGGTAGGAAGTTCTATCCTGAGATGAATCTCTGAATGGCAATCTGTTAGGTGAGGCTGCTTTCATTCCCCACTGGACACCAGGTGCAATTTCCCTGTAGCTTCTTTGTTTGTAGCTGGGTAGACCTACTATCTCAATGGATACTCTCACATTTCAGGCAACTGTAGTGCAGACAGAAAAGCACATAGCCTGGTCACTCTTGCAGTGCAGTGGTACACGCTGTACAAGAGGTGGTGAGAGATCCTACAGTACTCATCTTCCACATAGAAGCATCGCCACATATAGAAACATCAGATGGGAGGAGACATAGAATGCCCTCCAGTGGTCCTATCACACAGTCCCATCAGTGGTGCACGGTGAGACATGGAGCAAGGCCAAATAGTAGTGAAGCCACGTAGGTGTGGTGACAGCAGGATGTATTGTAGGCCTTTTTGCTCTCACTGAGGCTAAAACAAAATATGAGTACATTCTCAATAGGACTCTCTCCCTGTCTTTGTGCACTGGGCCAGGGTAACAGCCAAGGTCTTTCCCCCCAGATGCCCACCTATATAGTGCCCTTCAGAAAGTAAGCAGAGGATGGTGGCAATCAGAACCTAGCAAAATTCCTCCTAGGGCCTCCCTTGGCCACATGTGTAAGTAGTGAGTGACGACAGAGTCTTCTTGCTTCCTGGCTCTTTCAGCAGAAGTTTCTACAGGAATGAATAAGAAGAAATTATTTTTCTCTCAAGAAGATAGACAGGCTATAGATTTTGAGCCTCCATTTACTTCTTTTCTTGTCTTCAGTTTCTTCACCTGTAAAATAAGTGTATTCAAATAGTTGCCTAGAGAATCAAGTGTGACATTTTATGTAAAATATCCCATACAAAGATTTTAGGTTGTAGCACATAAAACAAATTTCATGGTACTATTATGTCATTTCCCGGAGAGCAGACATATTATCATGGCAATCCTCTGCTCATGAAGACATAAGTGGCTATTTGACACAATTTCAAAGACAATAGTAATTGCCTTACTAATTTTTTGAGGAATATATCATATTTTTCTTCACAATACTTAACTGGCAAGAGTTTAAATATCCTTGAGAGTAATGAAACCTCCATTTAAAGCTGCATTAAGGATCTTCAAAGCCTGAGAGTCTTTTAAAATATATTATTGGAGTATCAGAAAAAAATAAATACATCCTCTGATAGTATTGTTTCATTACATTCTTGACAAACTGAAATTACCAAATACAGTATGAGCTTCCTCAGTCGTGAGACTTGTGTTCCTGCTTCTTTCTCTCTGGACATCACCAAGATGTTAAAATTACTGCTGTCTGAGTTGGAGAAAGTACATGGAATGTGGGAATAGCTCTTCCCTGTGTCATATACACTGTATTATAATCAATTTCTTCACATCTCTTAGCAAATTCAAGTGTAATATAGTCCGGGTGGGAAGGCAGGAGCTGCGTGGTTGGTTAGACATGGATTGAAGGTAGATGCTTTGAATTTTCTAGTCAAAATTTGAGGTTGATATAAATGGGATGAACAGAGCTTATAGAAATGCCACTCTTTTCTGACATCTTAAAAATTATCTTCCTGGGGATTCCAAGATGGCACCGACCAATAAGCCACATAGCTGATTTACTCCACGGAGACCAGGGACATAAGTAGAGACACAGATTGCTGGACCTTGACAACTGTAGGTGAGTGGGGCCCCAAAGGCTGCAGACCAAACAGGGGGCTTACCCCCCTGGGACAAGCAACATCCTGGAGGTGCTAAACATACTTCCCAAACTCTGGAATGGAATCCACATGAAAACTGCAGCTGCCATATAAAGCACAGACTCGCTGTTTGGGGAGGGGATTTTCCAGAGTCCCCAGCCAGAGGAATCTCAGTGAAGAGGGTGAATCTGTCCTAGGATTCCTCCTTCCACACCACCCCAAACTGCAGAGGTCACCCGCCTAGGCCGAGTGGAAACAAAGGCGGTGGGGAGCTCTGCAACCCTATTGTTCCCAGCCGCCCAGCCACAACGCACTGGCCCTGCACTCCCAGAACGAGAGAGCCTATCTGGGGCACCTGGCCCGAACAAGGCAGGCACTCTCACGTTATCAAGAGACAAAACGTGGGTCTTGCTTACAGTGTCTAATTGCTGACCTAGAGAGATCTTGGTCCCTCCAGGCATAGAGTTCTGGGAGAGGCTGGACACCTCTACAGGGTATAGAGACAGAGCTAAAAGACAGCTACACCCCCAGAAGATCTGATCTACCTGGGGTCTTGACTACAAAGCCACAGGAAGGACAGGCAGCTGGGATCAACCTACACAACCAGAACGTTTGTGTGTGGACCTTATTCTAGGTCCCAAAATTGCTGATCTGAATTACAGTAGTAAAGTCCAAACATAAATCTACTTTGGCTGACTCAGCCTGGAGCCCACGGTGTAGAGGAAAATCACCAGGAGTAAAACCGGATCACCTGCCTGTTCCACAGAAATAGTCCCTGATCCCCATAGGCAAGAGCACCCAACCTATAATCAGTCATCAATTAACCACTCTCAACCCGCGAAGGTCACTACAAAATACCTTCCAATATCAGAGCCATCAAAATGACAAGAGGACAGTGAAAGAACGCTAACAAAACCCAAAACAGTTTGGCATCTCCAGATCCCAGCATTCCCAATGAAAACAACCTGGAGAACCTAACAGCAATAGATAGTCAAGAAAATGACCTCAAGTCCTTAGTAAAGAAGATGATAATGGAAGAAACAAATAAAATCTGTAAACAAATGCAGGAGGAGGCAAACAAGAGGGCTGAAGAGTTAAAAGAGTCATATAAAGAGGCACTTGAAGAATTTCAGAAAAACATAAATAACCAGATGAAGGAAATCATTAAAACAGTCCAAGACATGAAGATAAAAATGGAAGCTATGATACAGGAACACACAGAAGAAAAACGTGATCAAGAGGCATCAGAAAAGAAAGCAAGCATCTCAGAGGTGCCCTTATCTAACAGATTGCAAAAAATGGAAGAACGAATATCGGGACTTGAAGATACAACGGCAGAACTGGAAACAACCATCCAGGGAAATGCTAAATCTGAAAAGTTCCTGACACAGAGCATTCAAGAAATAAAAGATAACATGAAAAGACGAAACTTGAGAATAATCGGGATTGAAGAAGGCAACCGACTCCATGGCCCAGAAAATATCTTTAATAGAATAATAGAAGAAAATTTCTCCAATTTGAAGAAGGAGATGCATATAAGCATACAAGAAGCCTACAGAACACCAAATAGAATAGACCTGAAAAGAAAATCTTCCCGCCACATAATAATAACAATACAAAATATACAGAACAAGGAAAATATATTAAAAGTGGCAAGAGAAAAAGGCTGAGTAACATATGAAGGCAAACCTATCAGAATTACTCCTGCCTTCTCAGCAGAGACCATGAAAGCCAGAAGGGCCTGGACAGAGGTTCTGCAAACCCTAAGATAACACAGATATCAGGCAAGACTACTATATCCAGTGAAATTATTAATAACCATTGATGGAGAAGACAAGATATTCCATGACAAAAACAAGTTCAAACACTACCAAGCCACAAATCCGGCTTTACAGAAGTTCCTAGAAGGAAAACTCCACCCCAACTGGTCAAACTACAACCAAAACTACATAGGAAATAGGTAACTATACCATTGCAAAATCACAACCTCACAAAATCTCTACTGTTACAAATACCAAAAATGAAGGGACTTACCAATCCCTGGTCATTAATATCTCTCAATGTCAATGGTCTCAATTCTCCAATAAAAAGACACAGACTAATGGAGTGGATGCATAAACATGACTCAACATTCTTCTGCAGTCAAGAAACATCTCAACCACAAGGACAGACATTGCCTCAGAGTAAAAGGTTGGGGAAAAATATTCCAAGCAAATGGTCACAAGAAACAAGCTGGGGTAGCCATTCTAATGTCTAATAAAATAGACTTTCAACCAAAATTAATCAAAAGAGATGAGGATGGACACTTTGTACTTGTCAAAGGTAAAGTCAACCAAGAAGACATCACAATTTTGAACATCTATGCTTCGAATACAAGGGCTCTTACATTTGTAAAAGAGTTATTAACAAAGCTTGCCCCACTCATTGATACCCACACATTAATAGTGGGAGATTTCAACACCCCACTTTCACTCAAGGATAGGTCTTTGATTAAAAAACTAAGCTGGGAAATAACCTCATTAACCAATATCATGAATCAAATGGATCTAACAGATATCTACAGAACTTTCCACACAAATGTAAAGGATTATACCTTTTTCTCAGCACCCCATGGAATGTTCTCTAAAATTAATCACATAGTTGGTCACGAAGCAAACCACAACAGACACAAGAAGATTGAAATAATACCTTGTATCTTATCAGATCACCATGGTCTAAGGCTGGACTTCAACAACAACAGAAATAACAAAAAGCATACTAACATGTGGAAACTAAACAACTTTCTACTTAATGACACATGGGTCACGGAAGAAATAAGGGAAGAAATAAAAGACTTCCTGAAATTCAATGAAAATGATGGAACAACATACCCAAATTTGCGGGACACACTGAAAGCAGTGCTAAGAGGAAAATTCATAGCACTAAGTGCCTTTAAATAGAAAATGGAATCATCCCACATAAACTTAACAACACATCTGGAAGCTGTAGAAAAAAAAGAAGCAGAAACACCCAAGAGGAGTAGATGCCTAGAAATAATCAAACTCAGGGCTGAAATCAATAAATTAGAAACAAAGAGAACAATCCAAAGAATCAACAAAACCAAGAGCTGGTTCTTTGAGAAAATTAACAAGATAGACAAACCGTTAGCCAATCTAACTAAAAGACAGAGAAACACTATCCAAATTAACAAAATCAGAAATGAAAAGGGAGACATAACAACAGACACCGAAGAAATACAAAGAATCATAAGAACCTACCATAAAGGCATTTATACCACAAAATTAGAAAATTTAAGGGAAATGGACAAATTTCTCGACCGATTCCATTTGCCCAATTTGAACCAAGACCAGATAAACAAATTAAATAGCCCTATTTCGCCTATAGAAATAGAAGCAACCATTGACAGTCTCCCAACCAAAAAAAGCCCAGGGCCAGATGGTTCCAGCACAGAATTCTACCAGTCCTTCAAAGAGGAGGTAATATCGATACTATTCAAGCTACTCTGAAAGATAGAAATGGACGGAATATTACTAAATTCCTTCTATGAGGCCACAGTCACATTGATACCTAAACCCCACAAAGACCCAACAAAAAAGAGAATTTCAGACCAATTTCTCTTATGAACATTGATGCAAAAATACTCAACAAAATACTCGCAAAGCGAATACAACAGCATATCAAAGACATCATTCACCATGACCAGGTAGGATTCATTCTAGGCATGCAGGGATGGTTTAACATACGGAAATCCATCAATGTAATCCACCATATAAACAAACTGAAAGAGAAAAACCACAAAAGATCTTCACCAACTCTTCATCTGACAAAGGTTTAATATCCAAAATATATAAAGAACTCAAGAAATTAAACACCACCAAACCAAACAACCCAATTGCGAAATGGGGCTTGGAACTAAACAGAGAATTCTCAACAGAGGAATATCAAATGGCCGAGAAACACTTAAAGAAATGCTCGTCCTCGTTAGTCATCAGAGAAATGCAAATCAAAACGACACTGAGATTCCATCTTATACCCATCAGAATGGCTAAGATCAAAAACTCAAGTGACACCACATGTTGGCGAGGATGTGGAGAGAGAGGGACACTCCTTCATTGCTGGTGGGAATGCAAACTAGTACAACCACTTTGGAAAGCTATCTGGCGCTTTCTCAGAAAAATGGGAATAGGGTTTCCTCAAGACTCAGCTATCCCACTCCTTGGAATATACCCAGAAAATGCCCTACCACACAACAGGGACATATACTCAACCATGTTCATAGCTGCTTTATACATAATAGCCAGAACATGGAAACAGCCTAAGTGTCCCTCAGTAGAAGAATGGACTAAGAAACTGTGGTACATTTACACTATGGAATACTACTCAGCTATTAAAAACAAGGAATTCCCGAAATTTGTGGACAAATGGATTGATCTAGAAATGATCATAATGAGTGAGTTCACCCAGAAGCAAAAAGAGACAGACGGTATATACTCACTTATATCAAAACACTAGTCCAAGGGATACATCCCATGAAAAACTTTACTTACCAAGAAAGTTGGTCAGAGGAGAGGACATCCTATTGAGACTTTAGGCGAGAGTAGCATGGAAGAATTGGGAAATAGTAGGACCTACAGGGTCCTGGAAACCTACAAGAAGAACTTTATGACAGGCAGATCTGGGTCCTGGGGTCCTCCTCAAACTAAGGCACCAGCCAAGGAGAAGAATATAGGCAGTAAACTTTGAACCCCTACCAAGACCTAGACGACGAACAGGATATTCTCCACCGTTGAGTGGAGAGTGAGATCTGACTCTCACATGAACTCTGGTGCCCCTTTTCTGACCATGTCCCCTGGATGGGGAAGCCTGGTGGCACTCAGAGGAAGGATAGCAAGTTACCTAGATGAAACTCGATATTCTAAGAGCATATATAGGGGGAGGAGGTCTCCCTCAATCACAGACATAGGGGAGGGGAGAGGGGGGAAGTGGGAGGGAGGGAGAAATGGGAGGAAACAGGGGAAGGGCTAACAACTGAGATGTAATATAAATAAATTAATAAAAAAATTATCTTCCTTAGGAAATAGCGGCAGTTTTATAGAATCTCACCTTTCTCATGTTATAGTTTCATTAGGCTGATTGTTTTGAGTAGGTCCTGATCCTTGACTGTCGACGTTTATTGTTATCTCTATGAGCATAACCCTCTACCCATGCCTAGAAGAACATAAATTATAGATAATCCCTTTTCTAAAAGAAGAAAATCCTGTGATCTCAACAAGTTATGAACCTGTTGGTCTTTTTAGAAGCATCTCCCAAATGTTATGTCAATTTCCTTTTTAACAAGTTGTAAGTGTTGGCCAGTGTTCCACATGGGAGCATATGGGCCGTTCTGCACTTGGTGATGGGTGCACACTATGCCGTCTCTTTGGAGGCTCAGAGATGCTGCAGATGCCTAAGAACACATACACCCACAGAAGCATGGCTTTGTGGGACCGAAACTGATCAAGCAGGAATCCCTGTTATTAATGGAAGTGCTGCACATCACATTAAAACTGTAAAACCTAGGGAACAACCTTGGCCCTCTTTTCTCCACTTTCAACTTAAGGTTTGGAAGGTCATTCTATAAAAGGAAGAAGCACTCTGATGCTGGATGCACCACAGAAACTTCACTCTTTTTGGCTGAATAATCAAGTGATCAAAAGATAGATTTAATCAACTTGGTGATATCACCTCCATTGTTCCTATAGCTACATGACAGTTCAGAAAACCTGGGTATTTAAGGATAAATAAAGTAAAAAGTGTATCTCAGTTAAAAGATTTTTTTTATTTAAGCTGGAGTGCAATCAAGTTTGTAAAGACATAGTTTTTGATGTGTGGCAAGTATCAATTCACTGTATAAAGTTAAGTCATTCTCTTGTCTGGACTTTTGTTTTTCTCACTGGTCTCTGTACGGTTTGGCTTGCCATGGCCTGTGTGCATTTCACTGAAGCTGTCTTACAGCTACCACAGGCAACTGGCATCTTTATTTGAAAGCCCTCCAAGTGAAATTGTGTGAATGTATTGGTGCATTTGTACTCCCTAGAATTACAGACTTTAGGACCAGAGCTATTCATGGGCATGGAAGATTAAGAGGACCTAGAATTTTTTTTTTCTGAATAAAATTTTGGCCTTTGTGAAGACAGTCCTTTTGACCTTCTTAGCGTTGGTATCGATGACGGGGCAGTACTCCTTAGCTTAATTACTTTACTTCTCCTACAAGCCATACCTCTAATTAATACAGCCAGTGGTGAGTTTCTGTATTTTGTTCTGTTTTTTAGCTATTGTTCGTGTGTGTTTAAGCTTGTCACATATGTATGTTAGTGCCAGTGAACTCTTTGTAGCATACATCTGAGATTGAACTAAGATCTCAGTTTGCAGGGTTAGTGCCTTTACCTGCTGAACCATCTACTTAAGCCATGATCGCATTTTTCCCAGGGTGATACACAGGTACAATGGGAGTAATGCAAATATTAGTATTAACAAGTTTATAACCAAGCTCTTTTGGCATGAGAGAGACTTCTAAGGGCCCCTTCGCTGTTTCAGTTAAAGTTTGAGATCCAGGATAGCTAAGCAGCTTTGTAGGAAAGTAAAATTCCATAATTTCTGACTCACTCACCCCTTAATATTTCCACTATTCTTTGACGCCTGTTGGTCCAAAGACCTCCAGTTTTCAAGGAAATAGTTACTGTTTTTAATGCTTTGACCACAAGACACATCTAGAATTCTCCTATCTGGTAGGATGCTAAAAAACGTGGAAGTGTAGATTTTCTCTTTCTCGCCCTAACCTTTTCACTAACTTAAATTTGTTCTACCCAGAATTTTGTTTGATGTAGTCCAGAGGCACATAAAAACACACTCACAGGCTTTCAAGTCTGACTAATGGAAAAAGTGTCTGAAATTCTCACACCCACACTCAGGGCTTACACTTGAATTTCTACAGACATCAAGAACTTGAGAGTTGTCATGAGTACTGGTAGCTGGCAAGAAAAGCAGAAAGACTCCAGAAATATAGAGACTAAATCCATCGGGAGACTAATCAGAAAAGGAAGCGCATCTTATTTCCTGATAAAGATTTGTAAAATGGGAAGCAGCCAAGAAGATTTTTTTTCCTTCCCACCCCTATCAAAAATGATGCGACTAATTCTGGAAGTCTAATGGGGCTGGCCACTTTCTGGATCCATCTGTGCTGTGTCTGGATTCTCTCAGCCAAAAAGACTCGAGGTCTGGTTTTATTCAATTGTACTTTGCTCTGTGCTTTCTTTTTATGTACCCTTTAAATAGCTATTTTAACCATAGCACTCACCAAAAAAGAGATACTTATCTTTTATCATTGGAAATATTGAAGGAATGTTTCTTCTGACTCTGCTTCTCAAAGCTTTTACAGCCATTAAAAAATGAGAAGAAAATTCCACAGGGTTCAGCTTCAATAAACATTCGCAAGCTAAAGATACCTGAACATATTTTATATTTAATATATGTGGTTCAATATCTGAAAAGCCTAAGTAAATTTATGATATTTTATTGCAAGCTATGTGGTTTTGATAGAGTCTAGGGAAAATATAGTCTAACTTTGCTTCTTCAGATCAAATAAATATCGAACCACAAAGATAGCTCACTTTCTAAATGTACCTTGTCATATTGAAAATCTAAGTATTTAACAATAATTTGAAGTATACTGGTACTGTCAGAAGTGTATGTTTTCACCTATATCTGTCCTTTCTAGATGTCAAACATACACAGAAATATTGTTTACAGGTCTTTTTATTCCAGTCCTGAGGTATAAAGAGTATGTGCCTGCCCTCGTCTGCAGACTAAGAATGTTGACAATGAACTTCATGTGGTTTTGTGGCCACATGAGTTCACACTTGAAGAGGTAAAGATAGTGATGAAATGGGCAGGGGGAAATGTCATATATGACCCTGGACACACTGCTTTCATTTCAAGAAGGCTAAGCTGTGTGGTTTTAAATGCCAGGTTCATAAGCATAAGAATTCTGTGGACTCAAGCAAGCATTTAACTTCTCAAAGTTCCCACAGTGCCATAGATAAGACAGGAAAAATAATAGTATAAAATAGTTATATTTATAACCTAAGATAATGAGTCCAAGCTCTTATTTAAAAATGGCCTTATGAAATAGTGATTAACAATATCTGTTCTGAGAATAGCTAGGATATCAAATTATCTCTGCCACTTGTCTGTAAAATTATCTGATGCTGTTGGGTTGTGGTATGCTTTTTTTCTTGTTTATTTGAGGCAGGGTCTAACATCACCCAAGATGCCCTCAAACTCACTATGTAGCCAAAGCAGGCATTAAACTACTGATGCTTTCGCTTCTACAACTCCTGCTATTTCACCTGTGCACTCCTGTGCTAGGTGCCACCATGAAACAGTCGTTTAGCCTTGGTTTCCTCTTTGGAAATGTAGAGATTATAAATAATAGGAGCACTGTCTGTGGGTTGTACTGCATAACTGTGTAAGTCAGAGGCACACCCAGTGCATAGCTTGTGTTCAAAACGATACTACATAATAGTATAGTAAAACAAAACATTGATAGTATTGTTTCTAAAGTTTCTAAAAATGTCCTTGGAATGCATCGGAGGCTGATGAAAAAAGTACTTACTTACTTTCTTTTGTTTGTTTGTTTTACTAAAATTTATTCAGATTTCATCCGGATTATTATCCCCTCACTTGCATCTTCCTGTGCTCCCCCTCTTTTGCCCTATTCCCCTCCCCTAGACCTCTGACAGAAGGGGACCTCCTCCCCCACTGTATGACCACAGCCTATCAGGTCTCATCCTGGTAGCCTGTTTCCCCTTCCTCTGAAAGCTACCAGGCCTCTCCACCAAGGGCAAGTGATCAGATTGGGGGCAGCATAGTCCATGTCAGAGGCAGTCCCCACTCTCTCTACAATGGTGGAGAATGAGCTGTCCAATCGGCTAGATCTGAACAAGGGTTCTAAACAGAGGGTCTAGGTTTTCCGCATGCATTGTCCTTGGTTGGTTCAGCAGTTTGTGCAGGCCCCTGTGGGTCCAGATCTGCTGGTCTTGATGATGTTCTTGTGGGGCTCTTGAACATTCTGGTTCCTTCCACCTCCCCCATTCTCACCTGGAGTCCAGCAGCAAGTCCCAGCATCAGTCCCAGTGAGTCTGGGTCAGCAAGCCCAGAGGAGAACCAAGAAGCACTTACTTTCAACTGTTTGCCTGGCTTGCTCCCATCATGGAGGCCAGAAAAGTGCCCTTCCTCCTTCCCTCTTCATTTCAGCCTTCCATGTTGTCTAAAGCCATTTGCCAACAGCAAGCATATGCTTTATTAAACTGATAGGGCAGGGTATAGCATTGAATCTGCTCAGGACTGGTCCATGTGACTGTGTCTCAAACTTACTCACTTACACATGGTTTGGCTGGAAAAGGATAGGAGATGCTCATACTTACTTTCATGGTAGTTGGTTCAGAAAGGACATATATCAGGCTAGTTTGCGTCCTGCCTAACCTACCTAGCAACAACCCCACAATGTAGTATGCAGTATTCTGCAAGATGTGAAACCAAATGGCTGGAGGCATATACATTTCCCTGGAGGGGATGCTACAAAGGGTTTTTTGTGCCTTTCAGCTTTTAAGAGATCCTATGTGGACTTTCATCTTTATGCATGAGAATCACGGGTGTGGTGTCCATGCTGAGGAGCAGTCATCTGGGGCTCAGGCATTGACAAAGCTAATTTTACTGGATGATATCTTACTGGATATTACAACCAACAGCACAATTGTTTGTAAGTGAATGGCATTTGAGGCCCAAACACATGGACCAGTCCCGAGTAGAGACAATGCTGCAGTGTATCTTATCAGTTTAGCAAAACATGTGCGCACTGTCAGCAATATTTATTTCTCCAAGAAATACATGTGGTCAAAGGCATGGTTCTTTACCTTCCAGCATATTAAGCCATTGACCTCAGAGGTTCAGCTGCACCAACATAAGGAGCAGCTTGCAGAAATGTTAGCCTTTCCACTCATCACCCGAGGACCACTTGTAAAGCAAGTCTGGCCGCCAATATAGTCTATCTCTGTCTATACTGTTGCATATATAAATGGGGGGAGGCAAAGAGAGAGGAAAGGGGGTGCAGAGACTGCTGTAGAACTAAGCTTCTGGAGGAATCGGTGGTGTGAAGAAGTTTATTCTCAGAGAGGTTCCTTAGTCGCGAAGTGTCTAACTCCTAGAGCAAAGGAATCAATGCTCTCCTGAAATTGGATGTCTGCAATTTTTTCCCAACTTTCTCAACAGCAAAACACATTTCCGGTCAATGGTAACTATTATTTGTGCAGAGTAAGAGAACTTTTTCTGCATCAGTCTTGCTACATGACTTTCAAAGCTAAAAATTCAAGACTCGGGCTCTTTAACCAAACAATGAGATCATATTGTGAAGTGAGCATTTGGGGATGATAAAATAAGTAATTCCATATGCAGTTGGACCCATGAGCTGTTAGTATTGGACTCCTGTTTCTCTTATCATGTCCTAGGTCTTTTGCCTTTTGACTCAATTAGGTCAGTCTCCAGAGGATTTGTCTCTCTTTAAAGAGACGGAAAGGAAAACAGACTGGAGTTTAAGTCAGAATACGGCGGTTCTGTCCACTCCACAGATGGTGTTTAAAGATCTTGCAGAGAGAACCAGGAGGAATGCTTGAGATTGGAAAGGTTCTCCACATCAGAGATGGTTTTAATTTGTTAGAATTTTTACATTGTTAGTCCCAAACTAGTTCTTATTAGTCAATAAAGTGGCTAGTGAAATGAAGGTAAAATAGATAATAATTATATTCCTTAATAAGATTTCTATGCCCCCATTGGTATGTAAATATGCTTCTTTATATTTGGCTTTTACTTTCTTTTTTTAAGATTTCATTAATTTATTCATATTACATTTCAGTTGTTAGCCAATCCCTTGTATCCTCCCATTCCTCCCTCCCTCCGGCTTTCCCCCTACTCCTCTCCCCTATGTCTGTGACTGAGGGGAACCTCCTCCCCCTGTATATGCTCATAGGGTATCAAGTCTCTTCTTGGTAACCTGCTATCCTTCCTCTGAGTGCCACCAGGCCTCCCCATCAAGGGGATGTGATAAAAAAAATGGGGCCCCAGAGTTCACATGAAAGTCAGACCCCACTCTCCACTCAGCGGTGCAGAATATCCTGTCCATTGGCTAGATGTGGGTAGGGGTTTGAAGTTTACTGCCGATATTGTCTTTGGCTGGTGCCATAGTTTGAGCAGGACCCCTGGACCCAGATCCGCCAGTCATAATGTTCTTCTTGTAGGTTTCTAGGACCCTCTGGATTCTTCTATTTCCCCATTCTCCCATGCTTCTCTCACCTAAAGTCCCAATAGGATGTCCTCCCCTCTAACCCACTTTCCTGGTATATGAAGACTTTCATGGGATATGCCCCTTGGGCTAGTATCTCGATACTACTCAGCTATTAAAAACAAGGAAATCCCAAAATTTGTGGACAAATGGATTGAGCTAGAAATGATCATAATGAGTGAGCTAACCCAGAAGCAAAAAGAGTCAAATGGAATATATTCACTTATATCAAGGCTTTCACTTTCTTTATCATGGTCAGGAGGGTATACTAGCCAAGAAGAGAGGGCTTTTCTGGAAACTGGAAGCCTTTGTAAACGTGCCTGAGGGAAGTTGCTGCAGTGGTAAAGCTAGCTAGGAAATCTTTCCTCTGAGGCAGGGTGCCGAGACTGGCCTTTGACTGCAGAGGCAAGTCCAATCTCTTTTTAAGTCTTTTTGGCCCAGACATCCCAGCACAGATGGTGTGAGCAATTCTGCCAAGCCAGCCGGTGAGAACAGGCAGGCAGACATCTGCAGGTGAAGGCCAGGAGGGAATCGCTGCTGGAAGGTCATTGAAAGTCAGTGCACAGAAAGGCTGTTTCCCCAGTAGCAGAAATTAGCCTGCAAGACCTCTGCAGGTCCACGCAGGCACTGGGCCAAGAGCACTGGACCACATCCTTAGGCTGTCCTAGGAGGTAAATCCTGAGCCTGCTGTCTATTAAAATCCTACACGTGAACGACATCTGACGTTAAGATTATAAATGCTTCCACCTGAGATTCTGAGAGCTTCACAGCCCTAGAAATGGGTTTGTTAGTGCATTAAAATCAAATGAAGAGGGTTTTCCTTTTAACTAAGTTCCATTTAGGACTAATTAAGTATCAGTATCTCCCTATAACAGTGCCTATAGAGGCTAACCTCCTCAAAAAGGATAACTGCCAAACACAAAGCTGGGATTTGCTTGACACATAGACGTGATGGTACAAACCTGCACTCTCAGTGTCCAACACATAAAGGAAGGTTGGACAGGAGTTCTGGGTCAGCCTGGGTTACATAATAAGCTCTGTGTCCACCTGGAGTACACAAGATGCTCTCTCTCTCAAAAAAAATAGTTTTTAAAAGATAAAGACGGAATTCCGGACATGGTCCTCTACAAGCACAGTGTAGTCCTGCTAAGCTATAGCTCCAAAGCCATTCTCAAGTGTCTTCTTTAAAAACCTCAAATCCTATATATAAATTAAAAATCCAAAAATATTTAGAGCTTTACTGAAAGTTTGGTAAGCCCCAATTTAAATAAAAATATATCTCTGGGTATGGCTGTGATGGTATTTCCAGATGGGGTTAGATCAGGAGGGTGGAAATGTAATGAACCAACCAATCTCTTGATTGATTTCTACTTTGATAGCACTATTAGAAGGTAGAGAAAGGTAGAAGGCCTGTCTGTGTGTGGTGAAGCAAATTACTGGGGCCCATCCCTGGGACTGTACCTTTCCCTTGCCTCTGCCCATATAATCTGTTCTCTACTCCCCTGGCTACCATGCATTGAGATTTTTCTACCTATCACCACGATGTTCTACCTGGCCATAAGCCTAGAAAACAAATAAAGCCAATGGAACAATCCCTCAGAAACTGAGGCAAAAATATTTCCTCCTCTGTTAAGTTATCAAGCATGTGGTCACAGAGAAGGCTGCGGGATCTGGACCCAATGGGGCCTGCACAAACTGCTGTACCAAGCAAGGACAATGTACGCAATAAACCTAGACCCCCTGTTCAGATCTAGCCAATGCACAGTACATTCTCTGCAGTTGTGTGCAGAGTGGAGACTGACTCTGACATGAACTCTGGTTCCCCTTATTAGACCACTCCCCCTTGGTATGGATGTCTGGTAGCAGCCCAGAAAAGAAGGTGAAGCAGGCTACCTGGATGAGACCTGACAGGCAGTGATCACATGGAGGGGGAAGAGGTTCCCCTCTGTCAGAGGTCCAGTGAAGGAGGAGTAAACGAGAAAATACAAGTGAGGGGATAACAATTAGGGTGTAATTGGAATAAATTATTTTAAAAAATAAGAATAAGAAAATAAAAAGCAGCCAAAACACCCATGATGCTCTCTAAATTTAGAGATTCTCCACAATGCCTCACCCCCCAGAAATTTTGACTCATTATGCCTGCTGTGTAAAATAGAAATCAGAAGTTCTTTGAGATGGTTCTGATGCAAATGATCTATCCAATGGCTGCCTCCCATCAGTGGTTTGAATCTTTGAGCATACATGTGAACTAGCCGTGTGGCTCATTAGGAAGGCTTGCTGACCCTCACACAGAGGTTCAGATTCAGTTAGTACCGACTAGAGTGTGTGAATACCTAATGATTCCCCACACAGTGCTGCGAACCAGTGGTCTGGGTGGTCTGGGACCTCACTTCAATAATGGGAAATGCCTCAAAGAATCTTGTGTGCGCTGCTCGGTGATTTTCTTCAATTCACATCACTACTAGTAATTAAACCTCAATAATATGCAAGATAATAATGTCATAAGACAAAATGGATTATCTTGCTTTTAAACTTGATCGGTGTGAATTTACATAAAAGAGACATGATTATGTTTTCCTTTTTAAAAAGTGTTTTGTATAACTCTGATTATCCTTAATTATAGTAAAAAATGTTAGAAGCATGCATTCAAAGTTGCAAAGGTTTAGTATTGAAAGGTTATTGTAAAAAGAAAACTAGTAGGTGTGGGAGACATGCCTCAGAAGTTAGGACCTAGTTCCCAGCTATGTAGTGACTCACAACCATCAGTAACTCCAGTTCCCAGGGATCCATGCCATGACCTATGTAGGCACCAAAAACATGGTACGCACACATGTGTGCAGGCAGAACACTTGTGCAAATAAAACAAAGTTCTGCTGTGAGATAATATCTCCTTAAGAGGAAAAAGGACATGAAGTAAAGGGGACTACAAAGGTGGGTGTGAACCTGGGAAGAAAGGAGAGAAGAGTAGAGAGTGAATATCAAAATGCAGCATTAGAAATTCTCAAAGATAGTACGTTAATAAGAGCAGATTAGTGTCTATAATATATGCAGAAGTATTTAAACTCACTACAATAAGAAACGAAACAACCTGCTAAAACATGAAGAAGAGAGTCAACTGGATAGTTTCTAAAGTACACACACAAATGTCCCCATGAACACATGAAAAGCTGCTCAGTGTCATTAGCCCACAGGGAAACGCAAACCAAACTCCAGTGAGTCATCACTTCACAGCCACTAGGATGGCTATCAATAAAACGCGCGCACACACACACACACACACACACACACACACACACACTGGAGGTGAATAAATGTAGTGAAGAATGTAGGTTTTTTTAACTTTCACATCATTGGTCAGAATATAAAGTGGTTTGTACACAGTGGAAAACAATTTAACATTTTCTTTCAAAGTTAAACAGTGTTACCATTTGACCCAACCAACAACTCTGTCCTCATATGTATAGTTAGAAGAAAAAACATGTATTCACACAAAATATTAAGTTGGTTGGGGGAACATTTTTATGCACATAAAAAGGAAAGAAATTGCACTTGCTTTATTTTACATTTGAAATGTTTTACAAAAATCATTTCAAAACGAGCCAAAGACATAAATATAAGAGGTAAAAAAATTGTATTAAAATCTTAGAAAATTTTAAGTGTCTTTGTGACTTTGAACCAAGCAATAGTGTCTTAGATGTGTCACAAAAGAGAAAGAAAAATTATATTAAAAAGGCATCATCAACTTTTGTACCTCAGAAGAAATTACAAGAATGTGAAAAGACAATCTACAGAAAAGTGTATGCGGCTCATAAGACTGGCAATTATACTTCTACATGTATACTCAAGAGAAAATATACATGTCTGTGGAAGAACTTGCATACACGTGATTGTAGCAGCGTTAGCATAATAATCGAAAGCTCTCCTTTGAAAATACATTCACGAATGTACATTGCACTGATCCTTCATAGTGTTTTTAGTTCATAGAAAACCTACAGTACCACATGTTTCCTCTGTTGGTGCAAACAGGCAGGCTTTGCTTCAAATGGATGTTTCTATTAACACTGTGACTAATTATTGAAAATAAACATGTGCAAATACGAGCTTCTGCTGACTGCCTCTCCACCTATCTTTTCCTCCTGCTGGTTCATGCAGGGGGTCCTCGGCTTATTGAAATCTGCCAGAGACCCTGATGAGAACATGCCCTTCATCAGCAGGAATGTGCGAGTCCACCCTGAGAATTGAAATTTAAATGACAAGTCGCATCATCCTGGATTTTAAAAAATACACACAAACATGTACAACAGTGAAACAAAACAGGAAATTTTTATTCAAAATAAAATGCTTATCTTCTGTAAGACTGCATTTATTTATTTTTCCTTTGATAGGTATAGACAGAATTTCAAATGAAAGATCACAAAGCTCAAATCAGAAATTTAGCTGAGGCTGATTTCCATAACAGAATAACTTATATATGACTATGGCGGCACATAAATTATAATTTCAAACCTGGGGAGGCAGGCTGATGCAGAATCAATATTATGAGGCCTGCCTTGGCACATAATGTTGAAAAGAGTTCATTTAAGAGCTGGGTGGTGGTAGTGCACTCCTTTAATCCCAGCACTTAGGAGGCAGAAGCAGGCTCATACTTCTGAGTTCGAGGCCAGCCTGGTCTACAGAATGAGTTCCAGGACAGCTAAGGCTATACAGAGAAACCCTACACAAAGAAAGAAAGAAAGAAAGAAAGAAAGAAAGAAAGAAAGAAAGAAAGAAAGAAAGAAAGAAAGAAATGAATGAATAGCTAGACACTTAACCAAGTGTGGTGGTATATGTTTTAATCACAGTTTTAATCACAGTTCTCTGGAAACCAAAGGTTGAAAGTTTGAATGCAAAACTATCCTGGGCTACACAGTGAGTTCAGGGACAACCTCAGCTATATAGCAAAAGAAAGACAGTGTCGCCAACAACTACAAATGAAGCAACAAGTTCTTTTGAGATGTGATAAGTTCTTATGCTTTCTATATTTCCAATATGTCAGACCGGGTCCCCAATCCCATAATTTCCAGTTTAAATCATTTCTGAGGATGCCACAGAAAGCCTCCACCTCTGCTCTCACACACTCTATCAAAGCAATTCTCCTAACGGGGAAATATACAAACCATCAGGACTATCTGGCAAAATGTTCTGGCAGGCGTGGTGCACAGTCCTTAGGGGCTTCCACCAAGCAGAAAAGAGGCCTTTGTAACAGGGGAGGGTGTAAGTTGTATGGAAATCTGAGCAAGAAACAAGAGACAGCAGTTCACCTCCAGTGGTTGGGCGTTAGCAAGATACTGCATACACAACAGTCCTACATGGTATAAAGTAGCAAACAAACATTACTATTTGTAGTAATAAGAGTAATGGTTTTTGGAATATATTCATTACTTATTTGCATATCATGGTCTTTGGTAATCCCTGAAGACTAGGATGGTTGTCTGTGTGATCCTAGAGATATAAACAGAAATCACTGCACATTTACTCATATTTGCAGTCATACATAATATCATTTTTCTAGAGAAAGAAATATAGTTTAAAACATGCTTAATGGTAAAGAGATTCTATTCATGAACATTCTGAAATCTAGCAGATCATCAATAAACAGTGACAACCATGTTTACTTCTAAGTAAAAACACCCAACTTCTGCTAATGAGAGTGTCTAATGTAAGCCAAAACCAAATTGACTTTATTTCATTCTGACTTCACAACCTCTGAATAGGAGCAGATGCAGAGAGCCACACTCAAAAATTAGGTGGAGCTTGAGGAAGCCCACAAAAGAGGGGGAGGAAGGATTGTAGGAGCCAGATGGGTCATGAACACCAAGAGAACATGGCGCAATTAAACTGGGTTCATAGGGACACACAGATACTGAAGCAGTAAGGCCAAAGCCTGCTTGGCTCTGTACTAGCTTGCCTGCATATATGTTGTGGTGGTTCAGCCAGGAACTCCTAACAGTGGAGTAGCGGTGTCTCTGGCTCTTTGCCTGCTTTTGGACATGTTTTCTCCTACTGGGTTGCCTCATCCAGCCTTGATAATGAGGGTTTATGCCTAGTCTTAATGTATCTTGTTATGCAGTGTTCAGTTGATGTCCCTGGGAGGCCTGCTCTTTTCTGAAAGCCAAGGTGGTGGTGTGGATGGGCAGGGAGTGGGGGGTGCGGGAGGGGGGAGGGAAATGGGGGAGGTGCTAGAAGGAGTGGAGGGAAGCTGCCTTTGGAATGTGTTGTCCGAGAAAAGAATAAATAGAAAAGAGACAAAAGAGCTGATTAAAAATTACCTCAACATTGTTTACCTAGATAAAGCCAAGTTTGGGAAAAAGAAAGGTAAGATTGAGTAGTTGCGTGGCATGAATGAAATCTGGCCTTGTTTCCATTTTCAAAGTCAAGCACATATTGCTTTTTCCTTTTTTTTTTTTAAAGAACAATTTCTTACTAGCAGAACTGGCAGACTAAGTAGACCTGGCTAGTCTAGAACTCAGAGATCTACCTGCCTCTGCTTCCCTAATGGTGGAACTAAAAGCACTGTGCTCATGTTCTTTTATTTTTGTATTTGTTCATGAGAAATAATACATTTAAAACTTTTTATATTTTCCCTGAAATCTCACTGATGATTTATATTTTAGATTAAAATTCCTGAAGATAGTTCACTCAGAATGGATCACTAAGAAAAAAATGCTTAAAACATAAAGCTCTGTTATTTCTCCAGCACAGTAGCACTGCAAGGCAGGACGAACAACTATACTACAAGATCTAAAGCCGTGATTTACAAGAATGCAAATGTTTATATGTTTTACAATAAAAGGCATTGATGCCAGTTAATCTATGGCACCTGCCTTCCTATTGCTCGACCTTTTTTTTTTTTTTTTTTTTAATTAGAAAGCTCATTCAGAGTTGTTTGGACATAAATATTTATCAGCATACTCACATCTGAGACAAAAATAGCAGTAATATAACTTTATTATGACATTCATAAATCTTGGCATATGAGTGTCAACCCTTTATTACATTTTTAGTAACAAACATAACATAGATTTATTTTCAGGACATTTCCTTTTTGAGATACTACTGAACATGTGGTCATTGTCCTAGACAAATATATTAATTCTCCAACAATAAAAATATATGAAGTTATATCTATTTTCATAGGGATAATGGGCTTCCCTTTTCTCATATATACTTCATTGCTTTTTCTCGGTCTTTCTGTAAAGTAACTTTTGCTGGATAGTAGGATGATTAATAATCACAGCATTTTGCTTGGCATTTAAACTCAGCACACAGATGGCTCAATTGAAATAACATCAATATAGTCAATAGTGACCAAATTCATACCAGGCAGATAGTTTCTACCATGCCATTGGTGGATTCTAACCACCAGTTGTAAGAGTCATAGCTTTAAAGATGTGAAAATATAGGTATAGCCAAATGTGACTTAAAATTAATGAAGCTCAGTAATAGTGTTTCATATTTGGGTTATGGTCACGATCATTAAGAAGTGTACAGTGAGACAAGCAAGAGTGCTGTCTCAGTCACTTAATGCTGTGTATTACTCAGCCTCTCCCCACTCCTCTCCCACTTCAAACTGGACTTTGTGCTAGTATCTACTGCAGAGAAGTGTCCTAAGGGCTGCACATAAGCATCTTAAGGCCTTTCCACATAGGCTGTTCATTAAACATGTATTGTGATTTTTATCACGTGTCCTTTTGGTTCTTCATAGTCATCTGAGAGGTAGGCAGAAAGAAACTATTATCTCCATTTTGCAGCCTGAAAAAGTAAGATCAAACCAATTATAATCTTCCCAAGATCACAGAATCAGCAAGGGGCATAGTGATAGCATCACAGCTCTTTCCCTCTTTTCCCACTTACATTTTTTTACTTTATATTTTTAAAGTTGAATTAACCTGAATATAATAAAAATGATAAGGGCATTGTGGGTAGTTTTGATGCTCTTGCATCCATTTCTTCTTTCTTGCAGTAACTACAAGGCTTCCTAACTTTAAATCCAGGTGCTTTGAATTAGGTCTTAATTAGTAGTTCTGGAAACAAAAGGCCTAGTTTTGCCACTCAGAACTCTGAATTTCCTTGGCTGCAGAAATAGACAGTTAGATCTGGCCAAGTCAGTCAGAATAAATCAGAGCTAATCTTAGGGGTTTTTACTTGAACAACCAGAAAGAACTATTTAAACAGAAAGAACAACACCCCCTTCCTTTTGGCTTTAACTTGAGGTGTAGGCTGGAACAGCTGCTGCCATCTTGTGACCACATGGACCCTAAAAATGAAGGAAAAACATGGAAGAAAGTATGGCCAATTGGGCAGAAGACCCAGACGAGCTACTATATCCAAAACGTAAGCTTCTGAATTCAGCTGCACTTGAATTTAGTCTTTTTTAGTTTTTCAGTTATATGACTTCAATAAAGTCCTTTTCTTTACGTGACTATCAGCCTTCACCTCCTGAGAAATAGAGCTGTGACTGCAGCAGTATCTGCTGGCAGCCATGTGCCAAACAGGCATCATGGGAGTCAACACAATGTATAACTTCATCTTTGTTCTGAAGTTGCAAGATTGAACAAGTCAGACGACTGAACACCATCAGTCTTTGTGTACACAATCCTAGCAGAAAACACATGTTTAGTGTCTCAGTACCCATCCACTGGCCAAGGGACCCTCAGCGATTCCAGTATGATTTACAGTAAGCCACACAAAGGAAAACCTTGGGTCTAGAACCTTTTAATTCTCTTCTGACCTGAACACCACACACTTTGGATGGTTTCTGTCAGTATAATTGAGTTTTCCTGATTAATATCATCATGAGATTGGGACAAGTTGACACTATGCAATTACATATGCTGCCTCTTGACATTGTAAAATCATAGGCAAAAGCCCAAGTGAAATTAGTATACTAGCTAATTACAATAACTTGCTCAGACTTAGAAAACCTATGTTAACACGTTACCAAAGTGGGGGCAGGGGTGGAACAAAGTATCTCATGCAGTAGGTAAGTACTTAATTTTCCTTGTTAAAATGTAAAATAATAGTTACTGAGGAGTTTAGTTCCCAGAGAACTCAACAACAATTTGGTCATTTGGGTAAGTATTAAAACACACACACACACACACACACACACACACACACACACACACACACACACACACACACAAAGTATATGCCTACACATTCAAGGATCTCTCTTTAATTTCCACCACTACAGTGAACCAGTGATTTTATTTTGACTTTTGTGTTCCTTTCTCATGCTAGCTTAAAGTTATAGCTTTCACTTAATGGTTTCAAACCATCCATTCCAGCTACTAATCCACATGTATTACAAAAATGTTTGTACACAAGATGAGATTCTCAAGAGAAACGGGTTGTTACTTCACTATACACTTGGGATTTTGTTAGATTTTATCATAAACAGTGCAGATAGCTTAGGCACTTGTGTTCAGTAAGTATGAATATTAGCATACCTATCCGCATCCATCTCATGCATTGTTTCTCTTTCTCCATGACTGCAGGACAAAAATCCAGAAAGAAAAGTTTATCCTCAATCTGCAACCTGAGAAAGAAAGAATAAGAAAAAGATTCACACATATATTTTCTTTACAGTAGTAATCGCTGCTGACTGTGTTCTCTCAATATGGCAGAAGAGGGCTTAATGAAGCACTTGCTGACAGCTTGCCGTTGACTAAAATGGAAAGGGAAAGAACTGGTCAGCTAGCCTTTTTCAGCCTCCATGAAGCTTTCTTGTTCTTGCTCATTTCCTTTCCCAAGTTCTATCCCCCAGGTGTGGTATATTGGTCTGCAAGCTACCCAGGAACATTCGGGTTCATAGAAGAGCAGCAGTACACAGGTAGCCTTCTGTTCTCACATTTAAAAATCTCAATCACATTTCTCATCACAACTCACCGCATGCAATGGTTTACTTGTATTTCTATATAAGCACAAATAAGTTTCAAACAGTGCTAACCTTTCATAGATGTCATTACCTCTGACACACTATTTTATTTTATTCTATTTCACTTTATAAATTTCCTTTGTATTTCTTCATTGTAGGTGATACTTTGTCACATGAAAACATTTTCATACATTGAGCATATTCCCCTCACATCTCCCCTTTCTCCCTTCACATTAGTTCTCTTTTTTGCCCTAGGAAGTCTTGTTCCTAGTGCCATATCTATTGACATACAAAATTTTATTTTTTTAAGAACATAATCAATAAACAAGCTAAAAATTAACAGACATTTCTTTAAAGATGATATACAAATGGCCAATAAACACATAAAATAAATGTCCAAAATTACTAGCCATCAATGAAATGCAGATTAAATTACATTGGAATTCCATTTTCCACACTCAGAATGGCAGTATTTAAAGAAGCAAGCACCCACAGATGCAGTGAGAATACAAGGAAATGGAACATATATACACTGCTGGGAAGGATGAAAACTAGTTTGGCCACTGTGAAAATCCAAGACATACTATACAGCTCAACTGCATTATTCAATTCAACATATTACAGAGTATTTGGAGGTTTGTTCTAGTACTGTTGACAATAGCTAAGATGTGAAAACAGCCTAAATGTCCAACGAGAAAGAAATGAATTCTTCAAATGTGGTGTGTATATAAAAGCATGGAAGTTCATTCAAGCATAAAGAATAGAATTGTGTAATTTGATGAAAAGTGGATACAACCAGAGATAATCATACCAATCAAATAAAGTCAGCCTCAGAATGACAAGCACTATACATCCTGTTCCCCATGTTGTTCCTAGTAAAATACATGAATTCACAGAATCATATATGCATCTATAACATGAACATGAAAGTAGAAGTGGAAGTGTTTGGGAAACAAAGGATGGAGGTAGTGGAGTGAGGAAGAGGAGACTAGGAAGGTGAAAAGAAGTGAAGGAAATAAGTTCAATGTATGTCCTATATTTGTATGACAATGTCCTCATGTAACAGTAGCATGCACAATGAACACAGACTGTGAAGATTATAGGGAAAGGGGGTTGAAAGGAGAACGATGTTGGTGAGGTATGGAGAAACAAAACATTTACAGGAGGCTAGATGAAGAGAAATTATGCAGCCGTTATGAAAAACTACAAGAAGATTCCTCTACAAACTGAAAGCTGAATCAGCAAATAGTCTAGGAGGAGCATTTGTGAGTATCCCAAGGATCTGAAATCACTGTGTTGAAGAATTAAGTTCAACTGGTCTGTTCATTGTAGCATTATTCACAGTATTTAAATGGAATCAAGTTAAAAGTCCATTATTGAGGAAATTACGACAGAAAAATGTGATACACTTATACATATATGTAATAAAATGCTACTTAGACACTTGAAGAAAAACAATGGTATCATTTACAATAAGACAGGTAAATAGAAAAACAGTGATAAATGAAATAAGCCATGCACAGAATAACAGCATATAGGTCTGTGGAAATAAAAACATTCTTATTCACAGAAATAGAGATTAAAATATGGATTATCGGAGATTAGAGATGGGTAAAATGAAAACATGATAGGTAGAGGGTAGAAATTTGTAGTAGAAAGGGAAATAAAGGAAAAGTATATAAGGTGATAGTTATCTTGATTGATTAAATCATCCCATAGTGTGTGTATATATCACAAAGTTGGGGCATGATCAACAATTACATATCTATTTTGTTTCCTTTTTTTTTATTAATTTATTCTTGTTACATCTCAATGTTTATCCTACCCCTTGTATCCTCCCATTCCTCCCCCCCCCATTTTCCCATTATTCCCCTCCCCTATGACTGTTCCTGAGGGGGATTACCTCCCCCTGTATATTTTCATAGGGTATCAAGTCTCTTCTTGGCAACCTGCTGTCCTTCCTCTGAGTGCCACCAGGTCTCCCCCTCCAGGGGACATGGTCAAATGTGAGGCACCATAGTACATGAGAAAGTCATATCACACTCTCCACTCAACTGTGGAGAATATTCTGACCATTGGCTAGATCTGGGAAGGGGTTTAAAGTTTACCTCCTGTATTGTCCTTGGCTGGTGCCTTAGTTTGAGCGGAACCCCTGGGCCCAAATCTGCCTATCATATTGTTCTACTTGTAGGTTTCTAGGACCCTCTGTATCCTTTTATTTTGCTATTCTCCCATGCATCTCTCATTTAGAGTCCCAATAGGATGCCTTCCCCTCTGTCCCAGTTTCCTGGTAAGTGAAGGCTTTCGTGGGACATGCCCCTTGGGCTAGTATGCAGATATAAGTGAGTATATACCATTTGAGTCTTTCTGCTTCTGGGTTAACTCACTCATTATGATCATTTCTAGCTCAATCCATTTATCCACAAATTTCGGGAATCCTTGTTTTTAATAGCTGAGTAGTATTCCATAGTGTATATGTACCACAGTTTCTTTATCCACTCTTCTACTGAGGGACACTTAGGCTGTTTCCATGTTCTGGCTATTATGAATAAGGCTGCTATGAACATGGTTGAGCAAATTTTCTTGTTGTGTGCTGGAGCATCTTCTGGGTATATTCCAAGGAGTGGAATAGCTGGGTCTTGAGGAAGCCCTATTCCCATTTTTCTGAGATAGCACCAGATAGATTTCCAAAGTGGCTGTACTAGTTTGCATTCCCACCAGCAATGAAGGAGTGTTCCTCTCTCCCCACATCCTCGCCAGCATGTGGTGTCGCTTGAGTTTTTGATCTTAGCCATTCTGATGGGTGTAAGATGGAATCTCAGAGTTGTTTTGATTTGCATTTCCCTGATGACTAAGGAGTTTGAGCATTTCTTTAAGTGTTTCTCAGCCATTTGATATTCCTCTGTTGAGAATTCTCTGTTTAGTTCAAGCCCCATTTCTCAATTGGTTATTCGGTTTGGTGGTGTTTAATTTCTTGAGTTCTTTATATATTTTGCATATTAGACCTTTTCCAGATGTAGGGTTGGTGAAGATTTTTTCCCAGTCTGTAGGCTGTCGCTTTGTTCTCTTGACAGTGTCTCCTGCCTTACAGAAGCTTCTCAGCCTCATGAGGTCCCATTTATTAATGGTTGACATTAAGGCCTGGGCTGTTGGTGTTCTGTTCAGGAAGTTGTCTCCTGTGCCAATATGTTCCAGCCTCTTCCCCACTTTTTCCTCTAAGTGACTTAGTGTCTCTGGTTTTATGTTGAGGTCTTTAATCCACTTGGATTTGAGTTTTGTGCAAGGTGACAAATATGGGTCTAGTTGCATTTTTTTACACAGAGACATCCAGTTATACCAGCACCATTTGTTGAAGATGCTATCCTTTTTCCATTGAATGGATTTGGCTTCTTTTTCAAAATCAAGTGACCATATGTGTGTGGATTCATATCTGGGTCTTCGATTCGATTCCACTGATCAACCAGCCTGTTGCTGTGCCAGGACCATGCTGTTTTAATTACTATTGCTTTGTAGTACAGTTTGAGATCAGGTATGGAGATTCCTCCGGAGCACCTTTTATTGTATAAGATGGTTTTAGCTATTCTGGGTTTTTTGTTTTTCCATATGAAGTTCAGAATTGAACTTTCAATGTCTTTAAAAAATTGTGTAGGTATTTTGATAGGGATTGCATTGAATCTGTAGATTGCTTTTGGTAGGATGGCCATTTTTACTATGTTAATTCTCCCGATCCATGAGCAAGGAAGATCATTCCATCTTCTCAGGTCATCTTCAATCTCTTTCTTCAGAGTTTTGAAATTTTTTTCCAACAACTCCTTCACTTGCTTAGTTAGAGTAACTCCTAGATATTTTATATTGCTTGTGGCTAATGTGAAGGGTGTGGTTTTCCTAATTTCTTCCTCTGCAAGCTTGTCATTTGTGTATAGGAAGGCTACAGACTTTTTTGAGTTAATTTTGTATCCAGCCAATTTGCTGATGGTGTTTATCAGCTGTAGGAGTTCTCTGGTGGAATTTTGAGGGTCACTTAAGTACACTATCATATCATCTGCAAATAGGGATAATTTGACTTCCTTCTTTCCCATTTGGATACCCTTGATCTCTTTTTGTTGTCTTATTGCTCTGGCTAGAACTTCGAGTACTATATTGAAGAGATATGGAGAGAGTGGGCAGCCTTGCCTTGTTCCCAACTTTAGAGGAATTTCCTTGAGTATCTCATCACTTACTTTGATTTTGGCTATTGGCTTGCTGTTTATAGCCTTTATTATGTTGAGGAAAATGCCTTGTATCCCCGATCTCTCTAAAACTTTAAACATGAATGGGTGTTGAATTTTATCAAATGATTTCTTTGCATCCAAGGAGATGATCATGTGGTTTTTTATTTTCAGTTTGTTTATATGGTGGATTACATTGATGGATTTCTGTATCTTAAACCATCCCTGCATGCCTGGAATGAAGCCTACTTGGTCATGATGAATGATATCTTTGATGTGTTCCTGTATTCATTTTGCAAGTATTTTATTTAGTATTTTTGCATCTATGTTCATAAGAGAAATTGGTCTGAAATTCTCTTTCTTTGTTGAGTCTTTGTGAGGTTTAGGTATCAATGAGACTATGGCCTCATAGAATGAATTTGGTAATTTTCCATCCATTTCTATCTTTTGGAGTAGCTTGAAGAGTATCGATATTAGCTCGCCCTTGAAGGTCTGGTAGAATTATGAACTGAAACCTTCTGGCCCTGGGCTTTTTTTGGTTGGGAGACCATCGATGATTGCTTCTATTTCTGTAGGGGAAATGGGACTATTTAGCTTGTTTATCTGTTCTTCATTCAACTTTGGCAAGTGAACTTGATCAAGAAAATCGTCCATTTCCCTTAGATTTTCAAATTTTGTGGCGTATATGCCTTCAAAGTAGGATCTTATGATTCTTTGTATTTCTTCAGTGTCTGTTGTTATGTCTCCCTTTTCATTTCTGATTTTGTTGATTTCAATATTGTCTCTCTGCCTTTTAGTTAGTTTGGCTAACGGTCTGTCTATCCTGTTGATTTTCTCAAAGAACCAGCTCTTGGTTTTGTTGATTCTTTGGACTGTTTTCTTAGTTTCTAATTTGTTAATTTCAGCCCTGAGTTTGATTATTTCCAGGCGTCTACTCCTTTTGGGTGTTTCTGCTTCTTTTTTTTTCTAGGGCTTCCAGTTGTGTCGTTAAGATGCTTATGTGCCATGTTTCCAATTTCTTTTTAAAGGCATTTAGTGCTATGAATTTTCCTCTTAGCACTGCTTTCAATGTATCACACAAATTTGGGTATGTTTGTTCCTTCATTTTCATTGAATTTCAGAAACTCCTTGATTTCTTTCTTTATTTCTTCCCCGACCCAGGTGTCATTTAGCAGAGAGTTGTTTAGTTTCCAGGTACGTGTAGGCTTTTTGTTATTTCTGTTGTTGTTGAATTGCAGCCTGAGAGCATAGTGATCTGATAGGATACAAGGTATTATTTCAATCCTCTTGTATCTACTGAGGCTTGCTTTGTGACCTATGATGTGATCAATTTTGGAGAAGGTTCCATGGGGTGCAGAGAAGAAGGTATATTCTTTCTTGTTTGGGTGAAAGGTTCTATAGATATCTGTTAGATCCATTTGACCCATGGCATTGGTTAATGATGTTATTTCTCGGCTTAGTTTCCGTTTCAATGACGTATCCTTCAGTGAGAGTGGGGTGTTGAAGTCTCCCGCTATTATTGTGTGGGGATTGATGTGTGGTTTAAGCTTTTTTAGGAGATCTTTTACAAATGTGGGTGCCCTTGTATTGGGAGCATAGATGTTCAGAATTGTGATGTCATCTTGGTTGACTTTACTTTTGATGAGTTAAGTGTCCTTCCTCATCCCTTTTGATTAATTTTGGTTGAAAGTCTATTTTGTTCGATACTAAAATGGCTACGCCTGCTTGCTTCTTGTGACCATTTGCTTGGAATATTTTTTTCCAACCTTTTACCCTGAGGTAATGCCTATTATCATGGGTGAGATGTGTTTCTTGAATGCAGAAGAATGTTGGATCTTGTTTATGCACCCATTCAGTTAGTCTGTGTCTTTTTATTGG
Organism: Acomys russatus; assembly: GCF_903995435.1. Taxonomy (NCBI): domain Eukaryota; kingdom Metazoa; phylum Chordata; class Mammalia; order Rodentia; family Muridae; genus Acomys; species Acomys russatus. The sequence goes on along the minus strand of NC_067138.1, from coordinate 38,098,895 downwards.
AGAATTGAGGCCATTGATTTTGAGGGATATTAATGACCAGTGACTGTTAAGAGTCTTAATTTTGATGTTGTTTCCAGTCGAGCGTTTGTGTAGTTGTGTTTTTGCCATGGGATAGTTATCTATTTCCTGGGTAGTTTTGGTTGTAGCTTGACCCTTTGGGATGGAGTTTTTCTTCTAGTACCTTCTGTAAAGCTGGATTTGTGGATAGGTACTGTTTGAATTTGTTTTTGTCATGGAATATTTTGTTTTCTCCATCAATGGTTATTGATAATTTTGCTGGGTAAACTAGTCCGGCCTGGCATCTGTGGTCTCTTAGGGTTTGCAGGATCTCTGTCCAGGCCCTTCTGGCTTTTATGGTCTCTGCTGAGAAGTCGGGTGTAATTCTGATAGGTTTACCATTAAATGTTATTTGGCCCTTTTCCCTTGCAGCTTTTAATATTTTTTCTTTGTTTTGCATGTTTTGTGTTTTGATTATTATGTGGCGGGCAGTTTTTCTTTTCTGGTCAATTCTATTTGGTATTCTGTAGGCCTCTTGTATGTTTATAGGCATCTCTTTCTTTAGATTGGGGAAATTTTCTTCTATGATTTTGTTGAGAACAGTTTCTGGGCCCTGGAGTCTGATAGCTTCTCTTTCTTCAATGCCTATTATCCTCAAATTTCTTCTTTTCATGGTGTCCTTAATGTCTTGGATGTTTTGTGTCAGGAGTTTTCCAGATTTGGCATTTTCTTTAATGGTAGATTCAAGATCTGTGATTGTATCTTCTAGCCCTGAGATTTGTTCTTCCATCTCTTGGATTCTGTTAGAAAAGCTCACCTCTGTGTTGCTCGCCTTCTTCTCTGAGGTCTCACGTTCTCGTTTTTCTTCTGTCTGTGTGTTTATCATTGAATCCATTTTCATTTTCAGATCTTGAACTGATTTTTTTATTTCTTTCATCTGATTTTTTGTATATTCCTGAGGTTCTTCCATTGCCTCTTTATAGGTCTTCAGAGCTGGAACCGTTTTATTTATTTCTTTCATCTGGTTGTTTGCATTTTCCTGCAATTTTTCCAGTTCCACTCTATGTGCTTCTTTTATGTCTCTCACCTGTGTGTCTGCGTCTTCCTGCATTTGATTACGATTTTTATTTGTTTCCTCCATTATCATCCTCAATACTAAGGATTTGAGGTCATTTTCTTGTATTTCCATTGTATTTGAGTTCTCTGGGTTGTTTTCTTTGGGATAGCTGGAAACTGGAGACGCCATGTTGTTTTGGGTTTTTTTGCGTATGCTTTTTCGCTGTCCTTTAGACATCTTGCCGTCTTTGTTTTTGTTGGGTAGCTTCCAGAGTTGGATGGAGGGAGTTTGATGATAGATTCACTTGTTTTCTCACGATTTCCCTAGGCTGCGAGCTCAAAGCTTCACTGGTGTGGATGTTAGGAGGTTAGCCCTGTTGTTCTGGTCTCTCACAGCCAGTGATCCTCAGCCCCCCTGTGCTGTGGGTCCTGCAATTGTTCTGGGTCTCTGAATGAGCGTTGGGTCAGGCCAAGGTATCTACAGCCTTCTGTGTTCCCTGCCAAGTCCAGCCAGGACACTGGGCCCAAACCACGGGCTGAACTCAGCTAGGTTCTCAGGGCCTGAACCGTCTGCCGAGCTCAGCTAGGGATTCTGGACCCAAAATGCACACAGGGTCCAGCCAGAATTTTTGGGCTGGGACTACGCACCAAGCTCAGCTAGGGCCTTTTGCCCCGAAGTGCGTGCTGTGGTCAGTTATTGACTCAGGGCCCGAACTGTCCACCAATCTCAGCCAGGAATTCTGGATTCAAACTGCACACTGTGTCCAACCAGAGTCTTAGAGCTGGTGGAACCGAGTGCTCTGTCCAGCCTGTGTCACAGCAGGAGAACTGTGCCTGCACTGAGTCAGCGCTGCCGGTGTTGGAACTGAACAGTCCGCCCAGGCTGCTTCACAGCAAGAGACTGCAGTTCCGCTGAGTTAGCGCCGGTGGTGGAACCGAGCGCTCTGCCCAGACTGTGTCACGCAGGGGAGCTGCCGCTGAGCTGAGGTGGTGCCTAGTGTGGAACTGAGCGCTCCACTAAGCCTGTGCCACAGCAGGAGAACATCGGCTGCTCTGAGTTAGCGCCAATGGTGGAACCAAGTGCTCCGCCCAGACTGTGTCACTGCAGGGGAGCTGCCGCTGAGCTGAGGTGGCGCCTAGGGTGCAACTGAGCGCTCCACTAAGCCTGCGCCACAGCAGGGGAGCTGTGGCCGAAGCTGCATTAGTGCCTCGGGCAGAATTGCTTGCTGGGCTGGGCCAGTACCTGGGACTCTGGGGCCGAACTGTCCGCCTAGTCCAGTCTGGGTCCGAAGGCTCCACGCGACCCAAATCCTGCCCCGAGTCCCCTCTACCGCAGCAACTCCTACCAGCCACCACACCAATCACCTCCACCGGAAGGCTATGAGCTGCAAACCTCAGCCACCGCCACTGGTGCCACTGGTGCTGCTGCCTCTGCCGCTGCCGTTCCGATCAGAGAAAATCCATGCTCCTCCCATGTGCAGGGGCACGCAGGTCCTCCGCACCCTGGTCCTTCCGAACCGTGGAGCACTCTTGCTGCTGTGATGTTCGGACCTCGGTGTTCCTGGCTCAGAAATCTGTGCAATTCCCTGAATTGTTCACTGGAGCCTCCAAACGTGTTCCACACTGCTCACCGCCATCTTGGATCCCCCATGAATTTTAACAATTACATATCTAATGGTTAAAAATAAAATAGAAAAATATATATCTAAATAATGATGCAAGTTATAGAGAAAACTTAAACAAAATGGGGAGTAAGACAATGATGGAATGGGTGGGCCTGCACAACAACAACAACAACAACAACAAGCAATGCCACATTCTTCTTAATGCTTCTCTGATCAATTCTGAAAATTTCCCAGGTTGAAACTAACAACAAACTAGAGAAACAACATTATCACTCTTAGTAATTTCGTGACAGACCACCTTGGATACTTAAGACAACATAAAAAGTAAAACTTTCACCTCAAACACTAATTGGACTCCATTTAACAGCTTTTATTGCTTTACCAAGAACTCTGACTTAAAGAAAAAGGAAGCAGGACCAGAAGGAGAAATTGAAAAATGGGAGAGAGGCTCAATTAGGAAGAGAGAAAGAAAAAAAATGCAGGAGATGAAAGTAAGGATGTCTAAAAAGTTATGATATCTAATTACCTAACAATATTTAAAATACTTATAAATCAGTGTATAAATATACACATAGTTTAAATTAATTGTTCCCACTTAGAATGACAATGGTCCTCTCCCCCCATCAAGAACTATAGTCCATCTAACAAAACCCCAGCACTAAGCATTAGGAAGCCTCTTTTCATCTGTTGGTGTCAGGGTTGTCCAAGAGACTCCTCAAACACACAGGCTATATCCTTGTTTGTCTCCCAGAGGTAGAACATAAGTCTCCATTGCTGAAAACACCAGGCACTTCAAACAAAATGCCAGAGGCCCCTGATCTGGAATTTCTCTGAAAGCCTCTTGCCTAGGAACTAGCTTTCATGACATCAGAAGGTGTCATACAAGCTTCTGAAGGAGGGAAGCAACCAACCATCTTACCTAGCTATGACACCTAAGAACCACAATAACAACCATGGCACAATAACTTTGAGGGTGGAATAGTAGTACATATACCTTGGCTGTAACCAACAACTCTCTACTGTGACTTAAGACTTGCTCTGTAAGGTGAAAATCATGCCTAGTCCTGAAAATTTAGCCAACCACTCAGGGCTAGTTAAATAATAGATCTTGGAGAAGAACTTAAACTCATTTTTACTAAATCAGCATAATCCATATCTACATTCTAAATATTTGCCCTTATGCCCCCAGATAAGTGAAGTCCTCATCCCTAACCAAGGAAACATGTCTTTGCAACAGACAGAGACCATTACAGAAAACCACAGCCAATAAAAATGGAGAGCTATAGAGCCCAGTTCCAAGTGATAGATCTACACTACAGTTCCTGCTTTCCAAACAAGGCCTGAACAAGTATGACAACAACAAATAGGCTAGTGTGGATGGGGTAAAGCTCAAGAGGCTTCAACTCTACACAAAGAAACTCAGGCAACTGAAGGATGCTAAGAGCTGGAGAAATGGTATTTTGTAGGGAAGAGCACATGTGGTTATCCAATACCAAATGGTCAGCTCTGAAAGATATATGTACAAGTAGCATTATACAGACTTAGCAAGTTATATTTTTGTATTTAGAAATATGCACACTTATGTACATATATAATAAGAAGAACAGAAGAGGCCATGAGTTTTTAAGAGAGCAAAGGGAATTGCATGTTAGTGTTGGGAGGGAGGAAAGGGAAGAGAAAAATGATGTGATTACATTATTATCTCAAAAAATAATAATATAAATAAAACAAACACATTAATCCCTGGTAAGGGGAGATATTTATGTCATACTTATATGAAACTTGTTATACAACTTATGTTTTATATTATTTGAAAATCTAAGAGAGAAAGAAAAAAAGAGAAAAGGAGAGGAAAGGAAAGGAGAGAAGAGAAGAGAATATAGCCTACAGCTCTATTCTATCGTCAACTTCTTTTTTTCTGTTTAAAAGAATTCACAAACTATGGCCCAAGTAGCTAGACCACTTCTTACTTATTTGGTCTCAAACTTATAGAAAATCTTTTATTTACCTCTGAATATAGTAAACCAAGTGAGCTCTGTACCTTTTCTAAAAGTTCTAAAATATCAGACCTACAATCTCCATCATAGTAAAGCAAATTGGCCTGGCATTTAACACATCTTCACTGTTGTGCTATGTATAATGTCCAAGTTCATTCGATTGCCCCAGCTTTGTTTATTAAGATTCACCATATTAATATATTTATTTTGAAATATCTCAATTAACATTTTGCTTATCAAAATGTCCCCACTAAATCACAGTAACATGTGAAGGCTACATAATTTCTCTAAGCCATATGTCTAGCCACATTCAACTTATATTGGCATACTCACCAGGCTGCATAGAGAATTAAACTTGAAGAAGCAAATATGACTGTTGAATTTGTTTCTGGAGTTGAAATAAACTCCTGTAGCCACATTGTTTCGGAGCATTGCACACACATTAGGAATCGAAAAGAGAAGCAACAACATGAAGATATTTGGTCAAAGATAAAACTGCAAGTAGCTGCTGTAGCTTGGCCATCTACAGGTTTGGTACACATGCTCACCAGTTACCGTCTCATCTTTTACAATTGAGTTACAGCTGACTGATAGAGGTACTGGTTGTTTTTTTTTTTGTTTGTTTGTTTGTTTTTTACTGTGGATAAAGTTAAGGCTATACTATTAATTCTTTCATGCTACCTTCTAAATACATATAAAGTCATCTTATTTGAATTTAAAATATCATTCATATTCAGCCATAAGGCTTCATCTATATAGGTACATATGTCCAGATAAAGACTTACATTCTTTCCCAGAGCCATCCTTAGTTAGCAGTCAGCTTCTTCTATACTGTCACATACATCCCAAACAAACAAATAATTTATATGTATATTCATTATGTAATTATGGATTGGGTGTCAGTGGTAGGTGATGGTGACCTACTTTATAAAAATAATTGCCTTTTAATTGTATATGTGCAATGAAGCACCATCCAAAATGTAATTTTGTTCAATATTAAATTAATATGCAAGAACAGCATCATTCATCTGCTATTTTTAGATATTTGCAAGGCTATTTAGTTAATTGGCTGTACTACAATGTAATGGCAACCAGATAACAATTTCCCCGCCTTGTCTGGCACAAGAAGCATCATCCCACAGTCAAAACATAATGATTACAAATTTCTAGGGAAGAAGTCTGAATTTTTAGCAAGAAGTGAGGCTGATTCATAAGTTTAAGCAAATTTGGGTAATGAAGAGATCTATTATAGTTGAATTTGCAAATAAAGCCTGGCAGTACAGCATTTTAAACATATGAAAATTACCTTTAAGAGTCCTTTTTTTTTTTTACTCAAAGTTAGAATTAATATTTTTATTATTCACAGTAATCAAGACATGAAAACCGCCTAAATGTTCTTCAACAAAATAAATGGCTAAAAATTGTGGCATGTGCTCGCAGTGGGATATTGTTCATCTTATCCTTTGTTTGTGAGCCTTAGCCTGGGATATTGTTGTCTTAATACAAGAGAAAGCCCTGCTATATGTGACAACACAGACTTATTAGGAAAAGCTATGCTAAGGTGCATGAACCAGACACAAAGGTATAAACACTGTACGATCCCAGTTATGTGTGGAATTGTGAAATGCTGAATTTATAGAATCCACGGAGTTACAGTTTCAAAGGCTGAGAACCAGGAGATATTGGAGAAGTTGGCAAAGGGTGCAAATTTTTAGTTATTAAATAAGTAAGTCCTAAACAATTATGGATTTCATGGTGATTATGGCTAGTCATAATGTGTTATAAACTTGAAATTTCTTTAAATCTTAAATGTTCTTTTTAAAAAGTAAATATGTGAGCTGAAAGGTAGATTAATTAGCTTCTGAAGGGAGGGACCATTTTTCAATGTGTACAAATGATATGCTATATTCTTTGTTTAACCTCTCCTCTAAAAAGAAATTTTGCTAGACATCCAGGCTTAAGCCTGGGCCTCTGCTCACTGTTTTGTGTATCACCTTGTGTATCTCCTTTCTGTTTATCCTTTTTGGTATGCAATTTCTCCATCACTTGCTGAAAGTCTGCCTCTCTCACCATACTATAAGCACGCGAATGACTAGGCCCTTTGTGTTTCTTCTTCACCTACATTTATCTACAGTTAGCATTGTGCCTCTCACATAGTAGGATCACAGGAAACAGTCGACACGCTAAGCAAGAAGGTAAACCTCACAGACAGGTATCAGAAGTGGGTTATATTTTGGAGATGTTGATCAGCAGGTCCCATACATAGACCTGCAAATATTACAAGCCATCGCCACTGCTCTTGTTACCTAGCAGAACTTGACAGTAAGACCTTATTGCTGAAGACACTGCATACTTGAGACATAGGACATGGAAAAATCAAGCTGGTGTGACCTGAAAGCTTCATCCCTATTGGACAGCTTTCATAGTGCTAGAAGGTGTTATGTGTGAGGAGAAAAGTAAACATCAGTATTACCCAGCTGTGAATCTAGGACACTATGATTACAGTCAGTCTCCTAACACATGTCCACTGGGCATTAGTGACAGGAATGTCCCGGGAGTAGCAACCTTCTGGGCCAATCACCTGAGGCTAAGTAGATCATAGGCCCAAAAGAAGAAGCTACTTCTATTATTGTACTAAATTGACATGGTATTAAGCAGACTCCTAAAGACTTATAATCTTACCTATAGATAAGTGTATCTCAACCCTCATCAGAGAAGTTCCTTCTTGAAGTAACTGATTAAAACAGAAGCCCACAACACGCTAATGTGCCGAGAACAAGATTGCAGCGTCTTGCCCTTAAATGGGACATCTATATCATGTCGCGCCCTCCTCCCAAAGCTCAGGAAAGATGAAACAGAAAGAATGTAAGAGCCAGAGGCAGTGGATGTCTACAGGAAAACAGTATTTCTTGACAACCAGGCAGTTGCACATAACATTTGACAGTGGCTGTGAGTACATGCATAAGACCCGCAAATGATCAAATCCGACAAAATCCCCAGCATGGAAGAGGTCAGAGAGTCCCACCTCTGGCTGTGGAGCTAGTGGCAATTAATAGATCCTTGGAGAGGAAGATTCAGTTTTATTCAGGAATGAAATCCCTGAGAGACTTCGCATCTGCCCGGGCTCTAGTAAATGGTTCTACAGCGAGCAACACTAAATGAGGTAAAGCAAGAGTGGGAAAGAAATAGAGGGGAAGGGAGAGAGAACACATGACATTAAGAGGAGATAGCAGTGGTGGAGATAGGCGAGGAATTGAATAGGAGAGAGTAGGAAGTTGACTTGGCCAAAACACATAATATGCACATAGGGAATTCTCAATCGGTAAGATAAAAAAGAGTTTTACTTAAAAAGTGAGAAATGGACTTTTCTTAAGAGATCTTAAAGCATACTTAATACACATAAAAAATTAAGACAGAGGGCTGGAGAGATGGCTCGGAGGTTAAGAGCACCGGCTGCTCTTTCAAAGGTCATGAGTTCAATTCCCAGCAATCATATGATGGCTCAAAACCATCTTTGAGATTTGGTGTCCTCTTCTGCTGTGCAGGCCAGAACACTGTAAACCAACTAACTAACTAAATCTTTAAAAATAAATTAAGACAGAATTGTGTTGTCAATAGAATGAATAGAGGTATCCTAAAGATTTTTTTTTTTTTTTTTTTTTAGCAAGCCTTGTATTATAGTTGAGTTGTACGGGTACAGTACTTCATATTAGTGTGTGTGTGTGTGTGTGTGTGTGTGTGTGTGTGTGTGTGTATTGTGCATGAAGAATAATCTTAAATTTGAGTTCTATATACCAATGTATCAAAATTAAACTTATCTTGTATTAATATACAAAGTTCTATACTAGTGAAATAAAAATAACCTTGTGAGTAACAATTAAGGCATTAAGTTGAGAAGTAGATTCAGTAATCTACATTTTGTCTTATTATCCCTATATATTTTCCATATTTCCCCCTTCTTTTTTTTCAACCCCTATGTCCAAACCTAAGAAAGAAAGATAAGGAAAAAGAGAGACATCCCTGAGCCCAACCTTGTTTTCTCTCTGAATAAGACCATTAATAACTTATAAGCAACTCCCAATGAAAATAAATCTCTATAGCCCAAGAAATCAACCAAAAACCTACCTATCCCCCCTTAAGGAAAATGGAGCAACAGTCTCTGAAGGTTTCTTCTGGCTGATTTGGGATGGATAATACCTTTGTAGGGGCCCAAATAAAGTGGGAAATGTTAAACAAGCTAGGAATAGCATTTGTGGTCCAGTTTCTAAATGTTGAGAAATTTCAGACTTAATTAAAGTCCTGTGTGGGACAATCTGAAATGCTGGAGATATTGAGATCAGAAGCTTTCTTCGAAGCTGTCCTGGGAGCAGGTAACTTAGATTGCTAATCTCACTATGTGGAAATAGCTCTGAGACTGGCTGAGATGTGAATGTCTTCACATAGCCAATGCTTCTTGTTGGTCACAGAATCCCTGTGACTTATTATTACATGTCATTCTTTGTATGGCATAAATGAAGATTTACAGATGTCTTTCTTTTGCCCATACAAAGAGCAGAGAACCAGCCTTAATTGTTCTGTGCATGATGCATACCTAACACATTTATAATTTTAGGATTGTATAATGCTTGGGAGAAATTATATATTTTCAGAACAAATGAACCAGACAGTAAGCAGGAATGACAGGATTCATACCTCTCAGCATGCTGGACACTGACATCCTGCATCTTTCATGTTCCAGCACCAAGTGGCAGTTCCTCATCAGAACAGATGTTTCTCATCTCTGTTTAAGAACTTAGTATATCACAAAAGAAAGCCCAGAAGCTAATAGGGGAGCAAATGAATCATTCCACAATTTCAATTGTAATTAATGGCTAGCTTAGGTTTCTGTTACATGATAAAACTCCATGACCATAAGCAACTTGGAGAGGAAAAGATTTACTTCACCTTACAGCTTAGAGTCCATCTTCCAAGGGATGTCAGAGCAGGGCTCAGGGAGCTGATGTGGAGGTCATGGAAGAGTGCTGCTCACTGGCCCTCACCAAATGGCTTGCACAGTCTGCTTTCTTGTATCATGCAGGACCACCCTGCTGGTGGTCCCACCTACAATTGGCTAGACCTATCCATATCAATCATGAGTAAAAATAAATAAATGTACAAATAATTAAAACACATCACAGGCTTGCCCATAAGCTAATCTGGTGAGGATATTTTCTCAACGGACATTCTGTCTTCTAAAATGACTCTAGCCTGTGTCATGTTGTTGCAAAAACTAGCCAAAGCAATAGCCGTTGACAAAACTATTCTCTGCATATTTTTGTATAAAATTTTGAAACAAAATTATCTGTAAATATAACATTCAATGTAAAGATATGAAAGCATAAAAGAACCATATTATGTGGTCATTTTGCACTAAAATTACAAAATAATAAATATTTTATGCTATGCTTAAATCATTTTAGCAATCAAATAAAATATATTTAAAAGAACAACTATAAATAATCAACTTATAGTGCATAAAAGCAATGGAAAAAGTGAGAACAACACAGGCCAATGAGTTTTTAAAATTTTCATTTACTTATTTTATGTATCTGGTTGTTTTGCTTACATAAATATCTATGTACCACTTACATCTCTGATGTTAGTGGAGGCCAGAAAGGGACATCAGATCCCCTGGGACTGGAGTTAGAGATGGTTGTAAGCCACCATATGGTCGTGGGAATTGATCCTCCAGAGCAGCCACTGCTCTTAACCACTGAGCCATCTCCCTGGCCCCTTTTCTGCACAAAGTTTTAAAATGTCAGTTGAACTTACTTTAAGTAGAAGTAAAACTTGGAAAAAGAATAGTCATTAGGACTCAGTCTATTCAAGAGATAAAGATAAGAATTATGGTTACATTCCAGCCAAGTAGGGACAGAAAAGGAACAAACAAATTTTAGTGGGGATTAAAATAATTGAACAATATAGTTATTGAAAGGACTTAACCAATACCGAAATACCATTTTCTACACATTAAGCTGGCAAGAATTGTAAAGTAATTAGTCCATTGCTGATGAACATACTGAGAGAGGCATTTTTGTAGCTATTACAGGAGTTAAAATTCATAAGTCTTTCTGGGAAGTAGGCAATATGCATTAGGATCAGAGAACACAATTGGAATTATGGACCACACAAAAATATGTATTTGTGGATGTGAATTAAGTTAGTGACAAATTGTGTATATAAACACAGTGGATGTGTTAGATGTTAATGAAGAATAAAATGTACCTATATTAGTTATAAATTTATAAATATGAATTAAAATATTGAAATAAACTATACTAGAACATTAGTATTAGTTATTGCAAGGTAGTGGCTAAGAGTAACTTACTTTCCTATCCTTTATAACTATATTTTCAATATGGCTTTCCCTATGCCTAGTAATTGGGAAAAACTATATCATAATCTAGCAAAAGCAAAGTCAGGCTAAAACCAAGCACTCTTCCCTAATGAGTTTAGCATGGTGTATGTTTATCTAACTCATCTTGTGCAACTAATTTATATGATTTCTGAGTTACTGTTCTATTGCTGTGAAAAGACACCTTGGCCAAGGCAGCTCTTATATGGAGGAAAAAGGCATTTAAGTGGGGACTTGCTTACAGTTTTAGAGAGTGAGTCCATGACTATGATGGCATAGCACTGGAGCAGAAGCTGAGAGCTGATCCAGAGAGACCAGGCCAGGTGTGGGTTTCTGAAGCCAATAACATGCCTCCCCTAACAGGGTCATGCCGCCAATCCTCCCCAAATAGTTACACTAAGCAGTGACTGTGGCTGGGCGTGGTGGTGCACACCTTTAATCCCAGCGCTCGGGAGGCAGAGGCAGGCTGATTGCTGTGAGTTTGCGGCCAGCCTGGTCTACAAAGAGAGTCCAGGACAGCCAAGGCTACACAGAGAAACCATGTCTCGAAAAAAAAAAAAAAAAAAGTAGTGATTATGCATTCAAATAGATGAGCCTATGGCATCCAGTCTCATTCAAACCATCACATGATTTAAGTCTCTGTATTTAAATAACATCATAAGTAACATCAAAAGTACAGACAGGCATTGCAACTTCCTAAGTGACTGTTTGGGTTAGACAATAATAGGCAGCATATGAAAATTTGAATTTACCAGTTCATAATCTAAGCATTTACGTGACATTTTAGGTGTATTCCAATTTTTCACACTCACTCATCGCAACACAGTGAATCTCTCAATCGTCTCATTGAAAAGAACTAGCACAAAAAGGCCGGTACCTAGGAAGGTGACCAGGTAACTGAATAGCAAATTAATTTGATCAAAAGATTTCCATTCTCTAAAATGATGTTATTAAACCCCACTCACTACATATATTTGTGAAAATTTAAGACTAAAATATTGTCCCAAACTTTTAATGGAAAAACAATGAATCAAATACATGTGGTATTTTTTTTTTTTTGGTTGGACTATTTGATATTATGTAAATAACAAGTAGTTTCCCATGAGGAGTGACGTGTTAAGGGTTTGGATTCCAGAGTGGCCCTGTTGAAAGATAGAAGACCCTTTAAGAGCTGGCGGGAGGCAGCTACTGAAGTCTTTAACATCTTAAGTCCAGTTGAAAAGGAGAAATGAGTTCTTCTCTTCTACAGCGGCAGCCTCACTGGAGATGCTAACCGCAGTCAAGTGTAGGCCCCATTCCCACCAACAGCTGGCTAACACAAAGTGAGCTCAGTGGTATTTGCGTAGGCTTTCGTCTTATGTTGCTTTATTCGGGCTTTCCCTCCCCCCTCCCTTACTGGTCTTTTGCTTGTATTTTATGTTTTCTGATTGTGTTTTTATGAGCCTTCTTTTGCTGTTTGCCTCTTTCTAAAGAGACAGAAGGGCATGGAGTTGGGTGGGTCAAGATGTGTAAAACATCTGGGAAGAGCTGGGGAAAAGGAAATCATGATGTGATTGAAATATATAGTATGGTTTTTTTTTTTCTCTTTCAAAATGTTGAATCCTTAAAAAGGACTCTAGAAACCCGCCCCCAGCCTATTCTTTATTTCTCTCCACAATTTCTTCTCCACTGCTCTGCTACTTTCCTGTGTTCCTCCCCCTTTTCTGTGCTGCTTCTTGGCTCTTGGTCTAACTAGATTCCTCTATCAGATGCTCCTGCCATGATGTGTCACTCTTTCCAGAGACCCAAAGTGATGAAGCAACTTGATTTGGGCCCCTAACTTTAAATTCATGAGCAAAAACAAACCTTTCCTCCTTATCTCTCAATCCCCAGATGTTTCATTATAGTAACTCAAGGTTGACTAATTTGGTATTCCAAGAATGTGATAAATCTGTACTAATAGAGAGAAAACAGATTCTGTTAGCTTTCCAAAAATCTTGGTGAGTTTTCACAGTCTTTTAGCTTGTCTTCCTCCTGTTGCAGATGGAAACAAATAGAGACCCACAGAAAGATATTATGCAGAAAGAGAGTCCCTGGAACACACCAGTCTAAGTAGGATGTCTTTATTAAATCTCTCCCCACAGAGCTAGGGAGACCCCATGGAACAATGGAACACAAGGCAGAGAGCATGCCAGAGCCAGAGGAGATGGAGGACACCAGGAGAACAAGGCCCTAGAAACCAACTGAGCAAAGCTCATATAAACTCACAGAAAATGAAGCCCAAAACACAAGACCTGCACAGGTCTGTACCAGGCCCTCTGTATATATTGTAGCTTTCAGTTTAGTATTATTACGTGACTCACAATTGTGTGAATGAAAGGGTCTCTGATCCTTGTGCCTTCTCTTAGGGCTCTGTTCTTTCTGTTGTTTTGCCTTATGCAACGTCAAAGTGATTTTGTTGTTGTTGTTTTATCTTATGATATTTTATTTTGTTAGGTTTTATTGTATCTCTTAGAGGTCTGTTCTTTTCCAATGAAAGACAGTAGGGCATGGATCCAGATGGGAGGGAAGGTGGGGAGGGACTGGGAGGAGAAGAGGGAGGGGAGACTATTATCAGGATGTATTGTGTGAGAAAAGGCCATTTTCAATGAACTAGAAAATATTTATGATACATTGAAAACAATATGCCTATATCAAAGAAATAAATATGTAGTGAGGAAGAAATCTGTAGTTATTTGACTTTTCCAATAGTTCTGTCTTAGAAATGTAAGCCAATTAGATCCAACAGCACACAGGAAAGTTCTCACCTAGCAAAACACAAGGAGACTGGCATTTCTGTTTTCTTGGTACTATTTACTTCCTGCAGAGCTTCAGCCTTTACAGTCTTCATCCTGTGAACCACTCAATGTTCTGCCTCCTAAAGACCCCTGACTAGACTTTATTTTCAATTGTTTGTTTTTCTTTGTATTTAAAAGACGATCAAAGAAATCATCGCACTGAAATCAGCAGGAATTAGTGGCGGTGACCTCACCGGGTGAGGACGTTTTCCTGATGCACTTATTGTACCATTTTCCATCAAATCAACAATGCTGAAAAGAACGGAACTTCTGTTAAGCCACCATCCTATAACTTGGTATTGACATTAAATAAGTAAAGGGAAAGGAAAAGAATAGAGTGGTGCTGCCGAGAATATTAAGTGTAAGTAAATGCCTGTCCCTGACGGGCTATCTTACCGTCTTTTCATCTGAAAGAGACAATCATGAAATTCTACGCTATAGTGCCCAAGTGAAGCCTTCGCTTCAATCATATCTCTGTGTATAACAGTTCTCTGTGTGAACGTGATGACCTGTCAACTCTCAGCTGGCCCCACTGGTCTGAGCAGAAAGGAACAAGTGAGTTCAAGTAATAAAATATGACTAAATACTAAGAAATCATCTCCAGTGTCAGAGCTCCATGCCATAGGTTCACAGATGTCTGCTGTGATGGTGTATTTCCTGACTGAATCACTAATGCTTGCCTCACTGATGTATATTCAGTGCCATTGCCCCAGCAGAAGATGCTACATACAGTATTTCAATTTCAACTGTCATTCTGCTAATTATGTGCTGTCATAATGATTGGAAATTGGATGTAAATGACTTGTTTGAAGTGTTTGTTGTCTAAAGAGCATAACTTACCAATACTACAGGTTTTTTTTATAAATCTCTATTAATTCTACTTTTGAAAGGTAGTTGGGCAAGGTGGCACACGCCTTTAATTCCAGCACTTGGGAGGCAGAGGCAGGCAGATCGCTGTGAGTTCAAGGACAGTGTGATCTACAAAGTGAGTCCAGGACAGCCAAGGCTACACAGAGAAACCCTGTCTCAAAAAACAAAATAGAAAAAGAAAAAAAAAATATCATTTGGGTATCTTGGAAAATGAGGAATTGAGGAAAGAAAGGAATGGTTAATTTAAATAGCAAATTAGAACTCAAGTTAGAAATCTTAACTATGTTATATTTTACACAAATACTAACAGTTTTAGAATGTATAATTGTATAGTCAATGGATTTCAAAAAAAACCATGACTTCGTAAGTTAATATACCTCTACTTCTACCACCAATATTTTTCTCCTACATGAATTAATCGGCTACTGTAGAACATAGATATTTTGGTTGATTTTTAGTTTCCTTGTTCTAAAAGTTTTCTTTCCCACCCAATACAGTGAGATGGAGAATGAGTGTGTGGATGGCTGCACGCGGCCTTGTGTTGTGAACAAATAGGACTGAAAGAAATTGCATCTATTTTGCTTCACTAAAATGATCACAGACCAAAACAAAATTCAAAAACCATGATTATATTTGACATTTGCAGGACTAAAATTTTTCAGTGTGTTCATCTGAAACTCATAGAGAGATCACAGATAAAGAATATGCATAGGACAGGGCTTCAGATCCTGCCATGTGGTTTTCTCTGGCTATATTTTATACATTATAGTTATTACATTTTCATGCTAGCTTGTTGCCTAAGGAGATCATAAAGAGATTTTTGTTGTTTCACCCATTTTCCTCTGCCTAAAAAATTAAAATTCATTTGTCAGAAAAAAAATACACTCAAGAGCACTAGAAGAAACTGTTTTACCCTTCAGTGTCTTAACCTTTTGGCTGGGGCTCTGCTAATGTGTAAAGAGTAACGTGTGATCTGTTTCAATTTCTCCAAGTTTTATCTCAATTTATTCACAAATCCATACTTGAGGGACAAAGTGAACTCTCTGAACATCTTTCAGCTCACAGCTTCACAGTGGCTAAAAGGATTTGTGTATAAGTGAAGAAAAAATTAGCCCCCATTGACTGCCAAAAGTCTCTTCAGTATTGTAAAAAAAAAAAAAAAAGTTTAATTGCATTCACTGATGACAAGTGTGGGTGTGCTTGGCAGACAAGGGGAAAGGACTTCGCTATGTATTTGCTGTTGAAAATTCTCCTCATTCTGCTAACACTTTCCCCCTTCATGTCATCAAAAATAATTTTTACTGATTATGTTGACACTTTCATAATGCCAGCATTTTTCTACATTTTAGATGTAACTGTCATGACTACATCCAAATGTGTTGTCTTTTTTATATAGTATATATGAAAAAAAATCTACTTCAAACTACCAAGTTCAAGTTTTACTTTGCTTTATGAAAACTAGTTCATATCTATACCATAATAGATGAGCAACACATTCATTTTCAGGCCTCAGAAACTAAATTTGTCTCCCAACCAGTTGATGGCTTAAAGTATATTAAGCCATGTTAACTTACAACTCAAAGTGGTGCAAAAATAAGACAATTTTAGAAAGTGAATTACTTTGGTCATTTCCCCTGTGAAGGAGTTTCAGAGTATATTTAATTTAAAAGAAATAGAATCCAACAATAAAAATGGAAAACACTTACTGCAGGTTGTTTTATATAATAATTATTTTCCTAAAAACGTACTTGCAAACCACATCACATTTTTCCATCATTTATTTTATATTTAGGAGGCATTTGCAGGATCCTTTGCGGAGCTTTCACAACTCTTGCTTCTATGGTGTGTTCCTGGCACCAATGTCTCACTTACGAGGCTCTTCTCAAATCTTTTTATTACAGGTGGTTAAAAAAAAAAAAAAAGGTCTAATTTTGTCTTCAGGTTGCTGCATATAACTCCCTTTCCTTCTCTTTTCCCGATTTCTAACAGACATAAAAAGAAAACTCTTGAATCTTGGGATCAATTGGAAACAGAGGATTAATTATTTCAGTGGTTGTATCTCCTAAGCTTTATTTAGCTGCAGATCATCATAAGTAGAAGAGTCCTGCTTATCCAAAGTAACTGGGCTATAAGATTGAAAAGAGGGCTGAGAAAATGGCTCTGGGTAAAGTGCTTGGGACATAAGTACAAGAGTCCGAGTTCGCAGGGCACCATCCACATCAAAGCCCGGCATGGTCTGTTATTACAGGACTAAAGGAGAGCCGAGGGCGGAGCCTGGTTTGATATTAGGAGGATCGCTGGCCAATGAGTCACAGTGAAAGGCCTTGTCTAACAAAAATAAGGTAGAGGGAGTGGAGTAGAGGTGGATGCCCAATGTGCACTTCTGGTCTTCACATGCGCCTACAAAATTGAGTACAATCTTCACCCCTCATCAAGGAACCTCCTCTTTGAAACAAAGACCACCAAAAGAAACCACAGCTAATCAATATGCTGAGGTGTGGAGCCTAGTCCCAACAGATGCATCTAAAAATCAGCAAACTACCTTAGCTAAAGCTCAGGGCGTATTGCAAAAGGGAGGAGGCAGGGTGGAAAGATTATCAGAGCCAGAGGATCAGGAACTTTGGTGAAAGACTGTGTAGCTCTCGGTGACATCTGAAGCTCTATGTTTTAAGTCTCACTAACATGGCTGCCCATGCATGAGCTAAATAAGAAGAATACCAACTAGCCTGCCAAACTAGATGGAAAAACCCCACAGGCCTCAATCCTACACAGAGAACTACGGGCAGCTGAGGAGAGCTGCAGGTGGGAGAGGTGGTCCTCCCCATTGTAGAGCACACCAATTGATTGCCCAGAGCCAGTCAACCCTGAAAACATGCATACAAGTAGCATTATATGGACTCAACACACTCTATTTAGGAATATACATGCATATACAAATATGCATAGGATAAGAGTTGATGGAAAAAAGAAAGAGGGCATCAATTTGAAGGAACGTGGAGAAGTACTAATATCTAACTGGTATGTTAGGTGATGCCTTTCTTCTTTATCTCATGTTTAGACAGTCACATTGGGGAGACTTTATGAGTGTTGTTTCTAACATAACTAGGATCACAGTCTGAAAGCATAGACCCTGGTCCTCTCCCTCTTACAATCTGTCTTCGCTCTCTTCCACAGCGTTCCCTAAACTTTCCATTTGAGAGTATTTCATAGATATGGAAGAGTTCGGGGAAAAGAAAGGGAAGGGGGAAATGTTGTAAAATTAAGTACAATCTCAAAACTAAAAAAAAAGGTCTTAAAATTTTAAAAATGCTTTTTATTTTGGAGGGAATTTTACACATATGCATACAATGAAATGTTTTTAATAAATTGAACACACTCCCTCACTTATGTGCACACACAGGCACACAAAAATGAAAACAAATTTTAAAATAAAAATTCAAGTTGGAGAATAAAATACGACAAACGCAAAACGTCAAAGAATAGGATTAAACAACAGAGTGACGGTGGGAATAGGCAACAAAGCAAGAAAGAGAAAGAGACAGAGAATACTTCATAACCTTGTTAAAGAAAAGATGCAAGGACAACACGGTGCCTACTGGAATCCAGTTAAAATGCGCTTCCTGCATCATTAAGTGTACACCCTGAATCATGGGTATGTGCGGTAAGCACCGCCGGGACTAGAAACATAGGAAGACAATGTTGACTAAGATTTCTGTCCAATTACCATATGCAGTTTGGTCAGTTTTCCCAACAAAACTTCCACAGACACAACTCGCTCGTTAGCAGGTGGTTTTTCTAGTGCTGTTTCGCCCTGATTGAATACATCCAAAAGAAACATTAGAGACTGAGCAGAAACAGGCTTTCATTATTAGAGATATAATAAAATAAAGTACTACATCTCTGTCCTAGAGGCTCCAACAGTTGTGAGTAGGTCACGTCATCATACTTAAATTAAGCAAGATACATTGTTTGACAAAAGTGTACACCTCTAAGATACAAGGTGAACATTGATTATATAATGGACTTGGCAGCAGACAAAAATTAATTTATTCATATCATCCCTGGGAATATCAAAATACAATGGCCTTCCACTTACCATGTGTGTATGAAAGGGTCTTTTCTACATTTGACGTCATGTTGATATTATAATTCAGCCTTGCATTAATTTTTAAGTAGGTCATGTCCATAATGCCCTTCGATCACTTTCTCTTAATCTCTGACCTACTACTCTGTCTGATCCTCCCCTCTTCTAAATAGTCCCTCCTCTTCCTTCATGACTCACGTTTTTCTTTAAGTATGGTGTGTACACATGTGTGTGTGTGTTTGTGTGTGTGAGAGGGTAGTGCCCATGGAGGTCAGAAGAGGACATCAGATTCCCTCGAAGCTGCTTAAGGACAGTTGTGCGCTACCTGAGGTGGGGGCAGGGCACTGAACTTGAGTCATCTGCAACAGGAATACATGCCCTGAACTACTGAGCTGTCTCTGCCATCCCTCATGACTCTTTCAAAATTTGGAATCTGTACACAAGAGAAACTGTAATATTTTTCTTTCTGCGTCTAGTTTACTATGTATGATGTGTTAATCAAGCTCCATCAATTTTCTTAAAATGAGACATATTCATCTCTATGACTGACTGTAGCTCCATTTTCTTTTTTAAAAATATATTTTATTAATTTATTCATATTACATCTCAATTGTTATCCCATCCCTTGTATCCCCCATTCCTCCCTCCCTCCCATTTTCCCCTTACTCCCCTCCCCTATGACTGTGACTGAGGGGGACCTCCTCCCCCTGTATATGCTCATAAGGTATCAAGTCTCTTCTTGGTGACCTGTTATCCTTCCTCTGAGTGCCACCAGGCTCTATTTTTTTTTTCTGTGCCTATTTTCCCTATCCATTCAAGTATTACTGGACACCTAGGCTGATTCTGTAGGGAGGGAACAATGCACCTGTTCATATGAGCGTACAGGTGTCTCTCATCCATGCTGTCTCTCATAGCTCTGAATACGTACCTGAGAGCATAGAGGATCACATTGTCATTCTCTGTTTGGTTCTCTGAGAAGCCCCTGTACTTGTTTTCAAAGTGGTTACATTAGTTGTATTTTCACCAACAGTATATGGGGTTTCTTTCCCGTTGTGTCTTCACCAACAGTTACTGTACTTTGCTTTCATTATCAAAGCTATTCTCACTAGAATTAGTTGGAATCTCACTGATACCTGATGTTGGCTTCATCTTTATTTTTTTAAGCACCAATTGGCCATTTGCATTTCTTGTTTGTTTGTTTGTTTTGTTTTGTTTTGTTTTGTTTTTGAGGCAGGGTTTCTCTGTGTAGCTGTCGCTGTCCTGGAACTTGCTCTGTAGGCCAGGCTGGCCTCAAACTCGTGAAGATCCAAATCTCTCTGCCTACCAAGTGCTCAGATTAAAGATGTGAGCCACCACCACCCAGAAACAATTTGCACTTTTTATTTTGAGAATTATATGTCATTTTTCAATTTATTAATTAGAATATCTGTTACTTTGTATGTAATACTTTTAGCTCTTTGTGAATTGTAGACATTAATCAGTTGCCAGATGACTAGCTGGCTAAGACTTCTCTCCAGTTCTGTAGGCTGTCTGTTATAGTTGGTTTTACTTGTCCTGACAAAATCTAAAATCACCCAGAAAGAGAGTCTCAGTGAGAAAGTGTATAGATGAGGCTGGCTTGTGAGCATGTCTATGAGGGATTGTCTCAAGTACCTTGATTGACGTGGGAAGACTCACCTACTATGTGCAGCATTGTTTCTTGCCTATGGGGTCTGAACTGTCAGTAAGTGTGGGATAATAAACCAAGCATAAGTGTACACCCATCCACAGTTCTGTCTTGTCTGCAGAGTCACTGTGACCAGTTGCTTCAAACTCAGCAGCCCTGACTTTCCCACCAGGACCGACTATTTTTTTTTTTTATTAATTTATTCTTGTTACATCTCAATGTTTATCCCATCCCTTGTATCCTCCCATTCCTCCCCCACCCATTTTCCCATTATTCCCCTCCCCTATGACTGTTCCTGAGGGGGATTACGTCCCCCTGTATATTCTCATAGGGTATTTGACCATGTCCCCTGGAGGGGGAGACCTGGTGGCACTCAGAGGAAGGACAGCAAGTAGCCAAGAAGAGACTTGATACCCTATGAGAATATACAGGACCGACTATTACCTGGAGCTGTGAGCTATACAAGCTCTCCTTCCTTAAGGTCTTCTTTGTGACAGCGTATTCTGTCACAGCAACGTGAAACAAAACTAAGACCCATCTATTCACTTCACTGAAAGTTTCTGCTGTGCAGCATCCCATCTATTAATCCTTACTAATTTT
This sequence comes from Acomys russatus, assembly GCF_903995435.1. Taxonomy (NCBI): domain Eukaryota; kingdom Metazoa; phylum Chordata; class Mammalia; order Rodentia; family Muridae; genus Acomys; species Acomys russatus. Next base: position 38,077,790 of record NC_067138.1, on the reverse strand, counting down.
TCCTGAGCTATTTGAGTCTTATCCAGGAAGATTTGCCTGCAATAGTTTTCCCTGTTGATTTTGCCCTAGTTGTTTCAAAGTCTCTGGTCTCACAGTCTACCTTTGCAGATAAAGAAAGCAAAAACTCTGTCCAGCCTGTGCCACAGCAGGAGAACTGCGGCTGCTCTGAGTTAGCGCCAGTGGTGGAACAAGTGCTCCGCCCGGACTGTGTCCCCGCAGGGGAGCTGCCGCTGAGCTGAGGTGGTGCCTAGGATGGAACCGAGCACGTCACCAAGCCTGCGCCACAGCAGGAGAACTGCGGCTGCTCTGAGTTAGCGCCAGTGGTGGGACAAGTGCTCCGCCCGGACTGTGTCCCCGCAGGGGAGCTGCCGCTGAGCTGAGGTGGTGCCTAGGATGTAACCGAGCACGTCACCAAGCCTGCGCCACAGCAGGAGAACTGCGGCTGCTCTGAGTTAGCGCCAGTGGTGGGACAAGTGCTCCGCCCAGACTGTGTCCCCGCAGGGGAGCTGCTGCTGAGCTGAGGTGGTGCCTAGGATGGAACCGAGCACGTCACCAAGCCTGCGCCACAGCAGGAGAACTGCGGCTGCTCTGAGGGTGCCTCACATTTGACCATGTCCCCTGGAGGGGGAGACCTGGTGGCACTCAGAGGAAGGACAGCAAGTAGCCAAGAAGAGACTTGATACCCTATGAGAATATATAGGGGACGTAATCCCCCTCAGGAACAGTCATAGGGGAGGGGAATAATGGGAAAATGGGGGGGGGGGGAGGAATGGGAGGATACAAGGGATGGGATAAACATTGAGATGTAACAAGAATAAATTAATTAATAAAAAAAAAAAAAAAAAAAAAAAAAAAAAAAAAAAAAAAAAAAAAAAAAAAGAAAGCAAAAAACTGCTCTTATTCTTCTGCAGTTTCCCTCCTCCCCAAAGTATTTGTTAAAGAGCCGATTTTCCCCCAATATATCTTTTTAGCACCTTTGCCCAGTACCAGGAGGCCAGAGCTCCATGCCCGTATTTCAGGTTTTCAGTGGGTCCCAAGCCTTTTCTGTAATATAAATTGAAATCAAGGTTTGTGGTGCTCCAGCATTGCTCACTTTGCTTAGGATTGTTTTGGCTATTTCGGATCTTTGTGTTTCCATGTGAATTTCAGAATTCCCTGATTCTATGCCGAATGCCGCTGGAATCATACTAGGGATTGAACAGGAACATGTAGATTGCTTTTGGTAATATAGCCATACAATTCACTACTATTATATTGGAGCCTTTCTCAACTCTTGATAATTACATTTTGGTATTCTTTGTCTCTTTAAAGTAAAGCCATTCTTGATTACCTTGGAACCCTATTCTCTCGGAATATCATTCTCTATCCTTCTATTTTCAGTTCCACATGTCTTTGCGAATGGCATGTGTTTCTTGTAGGCAGCATATTTTTGAGCTTTAAAAAACCCATTGATCAACTTTGTATCATTAATTGGAGAATTAAGTCCATTTACATTCAACTTTCAAAACTATTATTGAAAAGTACAGACTTTTTTGTTGTTTTTGTTTGTTTGTTTGTTTGTTTTCTGAGACAGGGTTTTTCTGTCTAATAGCCTTGGCTTACCTGGAACTCACTTTATAGAACAAGCTGGCCTCAAACTCACAGCGATCTCTCTGCCTCCACCTCCACCTCTGCCTCCACCTCCACCTCTGCCTCTGCCTCCTGAGATTAAAGGTGTGCACTATTACCTCCCAGCTGTAAAGTGCAGATTTCTTCTGATAATTTGTGGATTGTTATAATACTTATTAAGAATGGTCAGTTTTTTCTCCTTTTTCATTCTTCCTTTGATCCTATATCTGTTCTCTCTCTCTCTCTCTCTCTCTCTCTCTCTCTCTCTCTCTCTCTCTCTCTCTCTCTCTCTTTCTCTGTTCTCCTCTGTCATGGACATCCTATTGGGACTCTAGGTGAGAGAAGTATGGAAGAATGGGGAAATAGAAGGATCCAGAGTGTCTTAGAAACCTACAAGAAGAACATTATGATGGACAGATCTGGGCCCAGGGGTTCTGCTCAAACTACTGCACCAACCAAGGACAATACATGCAGTAAACATCGAACCCCTACTCAGATCTAGCCAATGGACAAGACATTCTCCACAGTTGAGTGTAGAGTGGGTAATGACTCTTACACGAACTCTGGCGCCCCATATTTGACCACATCCCCTTGATGGAGAGGCCCAGTGTCACTCAGAAGAAGAATAGCAGGTTACCAAGAAGAAACCTGATCATATATAGGGGAAGGATGTCCCCCTCAGTCACAGACATAGGGGAGGGGAATAGGGTGAAAGCGGGAGAGAGGGAAGAATGGAAGGATACAAGGGATGGGATAACAACTGAGATGTAATCTGAATAAGTTAATTGAGTAAAAAAAAAAAAGATTTACACTCTCTCGTGCAGTTATTGTGGTAGTTGTCTTTCATTTCTGGCAATAGAACTCTCTTTTAAAAATTAATAAGGCTGATGTAGTAATCATGAACTTCCTTAGTTTATCTATTCATCTTGGGAACTCACTCTTTCCCCTTCAGTTCTGATGACTAGTCTTGCTAGGTATAGCAATCATGGTTGACCATTGCTTTCTTTAGGATTTGGAACACATCATTCCATACATCTGGCCTATTGTTCTGCTGAAGAATCAACTATAACCTAATGGTCTTGTACTTATGGGTAATTTGGCACCTTTCTTTTGTGAAGTCTAAAATTATTTCTTTGCCCTTAACATTTGGCAAACTAGCTGTAACATATTATGATTAAGACTCTGTTTTTCTAGGCTTATAACTTATGGCCTTCACTTCTCCAGATGTCCTTAGATTGTGTGCAGCCTGGGAGAAGGGATATTAGGAACCACAGAGGTAATTGATTACTCTCTCTTCTAGCAACAGAACGAATCCAGAGATGGCTGATCTCCTGGGTGCTGAAGGTACACTCTATTGCCCTTCCTGATACATGCTGGTCTCCTATAGTATAGGGTACTTCATGAGTTTAAGTCAGAATCGCTCTACTGAGCCAAGTCTGCTTTGCGAGACAGCTAACCCACCCAGCTGGAGCAATAGGGCCTCAGACAATAGGAGAGATGGGGATGGGGTTACAATTGGGATACATAATGAGTTTTTTTTTTAACTTATTACTGGCTGTAACACCCTAGCCTTTTGTTAGGTGATTCTATGAAATCCTTCCCCAAAGCCAGGCTACCATCCATCACTTTGTCTACTCATGTAAGTAGGCTACAAGTCTATGCCTATTTTGAAACTTCCTCATAGGTAGGATGCCAACATCTATGCTGAGAAAGTTTTCTGGGACTTTCTTTTACCTTTACGTTGTGCAGCAGAGCATTTATGCCTCTTTGCTGTACCACCAGGAAGGACTGGCAAGATGTGTTCTCTTACTACACTGTTGAGTCAGACTTCGAGGTCTTCTAGTTTCTATCTTTGTCTTGCTATACCCAGGCAGTCTTCCATGGTCACTCTCTTCATAATGAAACTATACACTTGTTCCTTTCATTTTCCCCTCAAGTAATAGATGACTGGTTAATATTCTACTCAGAATTCTGAGTGTTTCACTCTTAATTTTCCAGTAGTTGACTTTGTGCTTTACTTATTTACTTATAAAGCCATACAATATTTCTTCAACTTTTAAAACTTCTTTTGTTATCCACTATACTAATGGTAAACATTCAAAACTGAAATTTGGAAACTTAGATGTTCTTTATTAGCCTACTATATTCTGAAGCACATAACCCTGACATGTGGTCTAAAGTTTCAATTTTATAATGTTTTATATAGTGAACTAAAGATCTCACCATCTAAGTTTTTGTTGGACTTTTAAAATTTGTTGCTAATTGTAAAGTACATAAGTTTGACTATTTAAATGTATGTAATTCAGTGGCATTTAACTATATACATGGGTTTTTTTGTTTTTGTTTATTTGTTTTTGTTTGGTTTGTTTTTTGAGACAGGGTTTCTCTGTGTAGCCTTGCCTGTCCTAGACTCAACTTGTAGACAAGGCTGGCCACGAACTCACAGAAATCCACTTGCCTCTGCTTCGCCAAGTGATGGGATTACAGATGTGTGCTGTCGTACCCAGCAACGTTTTTGTAGCTGTGACTCCAATCTAGTTCCAAAACATTTTTGTCACTTCAGAAGATCCATATTAATCTGTCACTCAAGGTGATTACTAATCCGTTTTCTGTCTCTAGTAGATTCTCCTTATCTGAGTACTTGTAAATGGAATCATATAATATCTGCCCTTTTGTGTCTGGCTCATTTCACTCCACCCAATGTTTCCAAGGTTCAACCATACATGAAGTGTTTCAGTAATTCAATGCTTCTCATGATTGATTAATGGTCCATTCTATGAATATATCAAATATAGCTAACCTGATTGTTGGGAGTTTGGCCTGTTTCTACATTTTGATTTTTTTTCTGCAAACATCATTTTTGTACCTTGATTTAAATATTCATATTGAATTCTTCGGGGAGTGGAGTTGCTGGATCACCTAGTAAGTCTGTGTTTAACTTTTTGAGGAAACTGAACTATTTGTGTCAGTCACTACACTATTCTTTATTCATATCAACAATACACACGATCTGATTTCTTTATATTCTTACAAACACCTATTTTTTGCTTTTATTGAGTGCATCCTAGTAAATGTATAGGGCTGACTCAATGTAGCTTGCATTTACACCATTAATGTCCAATAACGCTTAGCATATTCTCATGAGCAAGGTGACCATATTGACTTCTAGACTATGTTTTCTAGATATGACAGGAAAGTCACACCCATGAGATCTCAACTTCAGTTAACATGCCAATGGGGATGGGAGAAATCTTAAAAAGCCCCATTCCTAAATGGAACTCCATGCAATCAGTGGCAGCTGAGAGAGAAAGTATCAGTTTTCTTTTGGGATGAGCTCCATGATGTGTCATACAACCTCACATGGTTAACTCTAAATACATGTACATACAAGCCACACTTGTATGTCCTTAAATGACACTTAAGTACATGCAACAACACTTGTATGTATTTAAACACTTAAGATAGTGAGTGTTCATATAAATGTTTTTTATATGTGCATATAAATGTATATATGTGTAAAGATGTTTGTATGTGACAATAGTAATTAAAAAGAAGCCATGATGTGAAAGGGAGTGGAGGGAGCTTGGCAACAGTTGCGCTGGGAAGAGGAGGAGTGGAAATGGCATAAATACAGTACTCATGTATATTAGCTTCTCAAATAAATAAATACTAGGCGGTGTTGCACAGAGAAGAAGAACCTGCTCCCACTAATGCAGAACGTCTGGTCCCTCTGTTTCTTGTTCTGCTGTATAACTAATCATTTCCCATAAGTCTGAACAGCTTTACTTATTTACCAGAATCCACTGTCAGACAGCTAGTGACAATGTGTAGAATAGACATGGACTGGGTAGAGGAAAACTGAATCCTAGTCCCATCTTCTTAGCTCCACCAAGTTTGCTTCAATGATGACTCAAAGGAGCAAAAGGATTCTAGAAATAATATTTTATTAATGACTGGAGTCTCGTTTACTCAGCCTAAACAATGAGTTTGGTATTTGATTTTTTACTTCTGGTAGATTATATCAAGTCACCAAGTATGTGTGTTCATGAATTAATATACACACACATACATATGACCATAACACACACACACACACATACACACCAGTATTTTAAATCACAATAATAATTCCAATATATAGAAAAAGGACTATGAGGTCAAGAACATAGCCCACAATTATTCACTGAGATGTCTTCATGGCAAAAACAATACTTGTGTATTTGCTAGGAATCTTGGACCAGTCTTTGCTGTTTTTGTAATTTAAATAAAAATAAATAATGCTCAATTAGTTAGCCATCAAAGTAAAACACAACAATAAATTATCCATAAGGTCCATCAATTACTTCTTAGCTTTGTGGGTTTTTGAACCTTTATGTGGGAAATGTGTAATCTTATGTGTAGCCCTTTTACTGAAAAGATAAAGTTCATATAATTCCTGTTGCTTTCATATTTATAATTATCCCTTCAAAACTAATCAATAATTTGACCTTTCCTTTCCAATCAACTATCTTCTTCAATCACTTTTATTTCTTGTAATAAAATTTTGTGGGCTGAAATTTAAAAGCATAGTATTATGCTTTTACAGGTTTAAAAATCTATAGATTTAAAAAAACTATTGTTGAATGTATATAGTCCTTGCTGTTGCACAATTTATAAAGCCAAAAATTAATCACTTCCCAGGAAACTGTCATAGACTTTTCTTTAAGCCTATTTGTTTCAGTTACATGGATCAGCTGATACACTCTAAGAGTAGAGTTTCAACTTCTACTCAAATGGATTTATTCTTCTGTAAGCCAATATTCTTATGTAGAAAAATAGTCAAATCCTTGATTTCTTTCTTTTCATTGGCAAAGATTGTCTTTAGCATATGGTATCAAACAAATCCATATAACATATTTATTGAAAACAAATCACAATTGAAAAGTATGTGGTGATTCTTCTAAGGTAATCTGGAGCCAATACTCATATAGATAAAGCATTAGATATTTCATAGCATATTATAAAATCCTACCTTGGCTCTATCCCATCTTTAGAACTCTGTTCCATTTTTTCAAGACCAAGAGAAGGAATTAAGGTCATAATGGCCAGCTAATTACTTACCAAAATATATCCTATTTCTTCCTAAAAATAAGTTTATACAACATAATCACATGTTTCTTGCACTTTGATACAACTATATGAGGCTAAATTATATTCTGTAGAATATGCACTCTGTGATACATAGATTACCCCCTACACACAACCATCCATTCTATCTTCCTCTGTCTCCTGGTTAAATGGAGAGATCTCCAATAACCGTAAGGAGTTAAAAGATGAATATTAAAAGCAGAGTTATCTTTTTCTTTTAAAAAAGGCTTTACATTTATTCTATTCCCCCCCCTCTCTCTCTCTCTGTGTGTGTGTGTGTGTGTGTGTGTGTGTGTGTGTATGTGTGTTGTATGTGGAAGTGAGAGAACAACTTGTAAGAGGTTTTTGTTTTTGTTTTATTCTTTCTACTGTTTGAGTTTCAAGAACTGAACTCTGGTCATCAGTCCTGAGGGCAAACATCCTTACCCATTCAGATATCTTTCCAGCCCAGCAAAAGAATTTGGGGTCCTTAGGTAGGTATAGGTAAAATGGGATGAACGTAATTGGACTTTTGCTTATGTATTAAATAACATGAATATGTTAAGCCTCTGATCTGTTATGGAGGTTTCTTACACCAGCTACACTATCTCAACTATTCTAGTTAAAGTAAATTAAGGAATAAATGATTATCTTTTTTTAAAAGATTTATTTATTATGCATATGAGTGCTCTGTCTTCTTGCACACGTGCATTCCAGGGGAAGGCAACAGATCTTGTTATAGATGGTTGTGAGCCACTGTGTGGTTGCCGGGAATTGAACTAAGGACTTCTGGCAGAGCAGACAGTGCTGCTAACCACTAAGCCATCTCTCCAGCCCCATAAATGATTATCTTAATCATATTGTATCTCCATTAAGATTCCTAAATGGGAGGGGATACAAGATGGTGGGGATCAAACATACCTTGTTTGACCAGCAGGACAGCAGTGAGACTGACTGTATAGTGTTGTCACTTAAGCACCGATCTGAGAAGCAAAAACACCAGTACTGGTAACCCACAGGTGAGAGGAATCCAAACTGTGTAGAGTATGGTTGGATCTGGTCTTGGGGCACACAACTAATGCACAGAAAAGTCCCGGGTCCCTGCAGGCACTGGCGCCTTCCAAAGACCAAGGACACAAGCCTGGCTGGCAGCCAACTTCTGAACTCCACTGGCTCAGCTGTGGCCTGAAAAAACACCAGCAACTGTGGTGTCTGGCACAGAGCAGCCACAAGTGGCTCTGACCTCAGATCACCAGGAAAATCCACAGAAAGTTTCAGGGTCCAAACAGGCACCAGGCAAGCACTCTAAGGACTAGCCACACACCTGGCTGGCTGGTGGGCAGTTTCTGACCTCCGGAGCTCAGAGAGAGGCCTGGGCTGCAAAAACACCAGCATCGCTTATTGTCCTCCATCCATAGAAAGCAAGCAGGCCCGTAGGAGCAGCTCTCTGTTCAATATTTTTCCAGCTGCTCCCCAGCTATTTGGAATACCTGGTTCCCAAAAAGGGAGGCAGCAGAGACAGTGAATTCAGGAAAGGTGAGTTGGGCTGGACAGAGGGCCAAAAGTTCCATTGCCCTCTGCCCAGAGGAACTAGACAATCCCACTGGAGCAGCTCTCTTCTTTGGTACCTTTCTACCCACTACACAGCTGCCTGGCCTACCTGGGTCATAAACATAGAGCCAACAGAGACAGTGAATACAGCTGAAGCTTTGCAGGACCAAAGCCCCATCATCTATACTTACCACCAAACTGAGTATCAGAGACCACCAAACCTGCTAACACAAGAGATATCACAATGGGAAGAAGTCAGTATAAGAACAAAAGCAACAATTCCCAGGGCCATTTGATACCACTAGAAAGCATCAGTCCCACCACCACCACAAGCCCTGGAGACACTATCACACCCAATGCACAAGAGAAGGACTTCAAATCTAAGGTTATGAAAATGATAAAGGCTTTAAAGAAGAAGAATAAATCTCTCAAATCAGAACAGGAATACACAAAGAAAGAGATGAAAAAATTCAGCAAATTGCTTAAAGAAATTAGCTAAAAATGGAAAACAGCAAACAGGAGAAGGAAATAAATAAAATAATTCAAGACCTAAAAATGGAGAAAGATGCAATGAAGAAAACACAATCTGACATAATCCTCAAAATGGAAAACCTAGGGAAGAGAAAAGGAACGATAGACACAAACATTACCAACAGAATATAGAAGATGAAGAAAGAAACTCAGGGGTAGAAGATATGACTAAAGAAGTCAAAACACCAGTCAACGAAAATGTTAAATCTAAAATTTTTCTGACACAGAACATCCAAGAAATCTGGGACACTATGATAATACCAAATCTGAGAATAATAGGAATAGGAAAAAAAAGAAGACTCCCAGCCACAAGGCCCAGAAAATATTTTCAACAAAATCATAGAAGAAAATGTCCCTAACCTAAAGAAAGAAATGCACATAAATATATAAGAAACCTACAGAACTCCAAATAGATTGGACCAGAAAAGAAAATCCTCCTGCCACATAATAAAACACTAAACATACAGGGAAAAAAAAAGAATATTAAAGCGGAAAGAGAAAAAGGCCAAGTCACATATAAAGGCAAACCTATTAAAAGTACACCTGACTTCTCAGTGGAGACTATGAAAGCCAGAAGATCCTGGGTGGATGTCATACAGGCACCGAGAGCACACAGATGTCAACAGAGACTACTGTCCTCAGCAAAACTTTCAATCACCATAGATGGAGAAAACAAGATATTCCAGGGCAAACCCAAATTTAAACATAACCTAACCACAAATCCAGCCCTACAGAAGATACGAGAAGGAAAACTCCAACCCACGGAAGGTGACTTTACCCAGAAAAACAGAGGAAATAAGTAACCCCACATCCACAAAAACAAAGAAAAGGAAGCTCACACACACACATCTACCACTCCCAGCAACAACAAAAAAGGAACTTCTAACTACTGATCATTAATATCTCTCAACATCAATGACCTAAACTGCACAATAAAGAGATACAGGCTAACAGAATGGATGCATAAACAGGACACATATTTCTGCTGCATACAAAAAACACACCTAAGCAATAAAGATAAACATTACCTTAGAGTAAAGGGCTGGAAAAAGGTATTCCAAGCAAATGGACTCAAAAAACAAGCTGAAGTAATATTCAATAAAGTAGACTTTCAACCAAAACTAATCAAAAGAGATGGGGAAGGACACTTCATACTCATCAAAGGAAAAATACACCAAAATGATGTCTCAATTCTGAACATCTATGCCCCACATTCAGGAGCACTTCATAAAAGAATCATTACTAAAGATTAAATCACACATTGAACCCCACACATTAGTAGTGGGAGACTTCAACAGCCCACTCTCACCAATAGATAGATCATCGAAGCAGAAACTAAATGGAGAAATAATGAAATTAATAGACATCATGAATCAAATAGACCTAACTGATATATACAGAACTTTCCACCCAAACACAAAAGAATACACATCCTTCTCAGTACCTCACAGAACTTTCCCCAAAATCAACCATACAACAGATACAAAAAAGATCAAAATTATACCTTGCATCTTATCAGACCACCATGGATTAAAGCTGGAACTCAACAACAACAGAATCAACAGAAAGCCTACAAACGCATGCAAACTGAACAATTCTATACCCAAAGACCTCTTGGTAAAGGCTTAAATTAAAATAAAAGTAAAGAATTCATAGATTTCAATGATAATGAAGGTGCAACATAATTATGGGACACAATGAAAGTAGTTTTAAAAGGAAAGTTAATAGCACTAAGTGTCTTTATAAAGGAATTGGGGAGATCCCATACTAGCAATTTAACAACATATCTGAAAGCTACAGAACAAAAAGAAGCACACTCACTGAAGAGGAGTAGACAGCTGGAAATCATCAAACTCAGGGCTGAAATCAATAAACAAAGAGAACAATTCAAAGAATCGAGAAAACTAAGAGCTCATTCTTTGATAAAATCAACAAGATAGACAAACTTTTAGACAAACTAACTAAAAAAGCAAAAGGAGAGTATTCAAATCAACAAAATCAGAAATGAAAAGGGAGATATAACAACAGACATTGAGGATATCAAAAGAATCATTAGGTAGTACTTCAAAAGCCTATATGCCACAAAATTTGAAAATCTAAATGAAATGGACAGTTTTTTTTTAAATAGATACAAACTATTGAAATTGAATCAAGATCAAGTAAAAAAAAAAATTAAATAGTCCTATATCTCCTAAGGAAATAAAGGGAGTCATCAAAAGTCTTCCAACCAAATAGAGCCCAGGACCAGATGGGTTCAGTGCAGAATTCTACCAGACCTTCAAAGAAGAGCTAATACCAATTCTCTCCAAACTGTTCCACAAAATAGAATCAGAACATTCTCCACAGTTGAGTGGAGAGTGGGGTATGACTTTCACATGTACTCTGGTGCCTCATATTTGACCATGTCCCCTAGAGGGGGAGACCTGGTGACACTCAGAGGAAGGATAGCAGGTTACCAAGAAGAGACTTGATACCCTATGAGCATATACAGGGGGAGAAAATCCCCCTCAGGAACAGTCATAGGGGAGGGGAATAAGGGGAAAATGGGAGGGAGGGAAGAATGAGATGATACAAGGGATGGGATAACCATTGAGATGTAACAAGAATAAATTAATAAAAAATTTTTAAAAAAGAAAAAAAAAATAGAATCAGAAGTAACATTACCAAACTCATTCTATGAGGCCACAGTCACCTTGACACCTAAGCCTCACAGGAACCAACAAAGAAAGAGAATTTCATACCAATTTTTCTTATGAACATTGATGCAAAAATAGTCAATAAAATACAAACCAAATACAAGAACACATCAAAGATATGATTCATCTTGACCAAGTAGCCTTCATCCTAGGCATGCAGGGATGGTTCAATATATGGAAATCCATCAATGTAATATACCATATAAACAAACTAAAAGGAAAAAAACACATGACCATCTCCCTAGATATTGAAATAGCATTTGACAAAATCCAACACCCATTCATGTTTAAAGTTTTGAAGAGATCAGGGATACAAGGCATATGCCTAAACATAATAAAGGCTATATATAGCAAGCCAATAGCCAACATCAAATTAAACGGAGAGAAACTCATAGCAATTCCACTAAAATCATAAACTAGACAAGGCTGCCCACTCTCTTCATATCTCTTCAATATAATACTTCAAGTTCTAGCTAAAGCAATAAGACAACAAAAGGAGATACACATGGGAAAGGAGGAAGTCAGATTATCTCTATTCACAGATATATGATAGTGTACAGAAGTGACCCCCGATATTCCACCAGAGAACTCCTAATCTGATAAACATGGATTGAGATAATTAACCTAGTAAAAATGGCCATCTTTCCAAAAACAATTTACAGATTCAATGCAATCCCTATCAAAATACCTACCCAGTTTTTAAAAGACCTTGAAAGATCAATTCTCAACTTCATCTGAAAAAACAAAAAAGCCAGAATAGCTAAAACAATCCACTACAATAAAAGATCCTCCAGAGGAATCTCCATACCTGATCTAAAGCTGTACTATAGAACAACAGTAATTAAAATAGCATGGTACTGGCATAGCAATAGGCTGGTTGATCAATGGAATTGAATTAAAGACCCAGAAATAAATCCACATACCTATGGACACTTGATTTTTGACAAAGAAGCCAAATCTATATAATGGGGAAAGGATAGCATCTTCAACAAATGGTGCTGGTCTAACTGGATGTCTACATGTAGAAAGATGCAATTAGACCCATATTTATCACACCATGCACAAAACTCAGGTCCAAGTGGATTAAAGACCTCAGTATAAAACCAGAGACACTAAATCTCTTAGAAGAAAAAATAATGAAGAGTCTTGAACTCATTGCCATAGGAGACAACTTCCTAAACAGAACACCAACAACCCAGGCTTAGGTCAACAATTAATAATTGGGACCTCATGAGGCTGAGAAGCTTCTGTAAGGCAGAAGACAGACGCTGTCAACAGAACAAAGCAACAGCCTACAAATTGAGAAAATATCTTCACTAGCCCTACATCTGTCGAATGGCTAATATGCAAAATATATAAAGAGCTCAAGAAATTAAACACCAACAAACCAAATAACCCAATTAAGAAATGGGGTTCAGAGGTAAACAGAGAATTCTCAACAGAAGAATATCGAATGGCTGAGAAACACTTAAAGAAATGCTCAATGTCCTTAGTCACCAGAAAAATGCAAATCAAAATGACTCTGAGAGTCCATCTTACACCCATTAGAATGGCTAAATTTACACAATGGCATATTATTCAGCTATCAAAAACAAGGACATTTTGAAACTTGCAGGCAAATGGATGAAACTAGAGACAGTCATCCTGAGTGAGGTAACCCAGACCTAGAAATATATTCATGGTATATACTCACTTAAAACTGGATATTAGCCTAACCTAGATATCCTTTGAGACACTCCACCCAGTGGGGGATCAGGACAGATACTGAGACTCATAGCCGGACTGTTGGGTAAGAGATGTAAGTTGTATAGAAGAGATAAGGAATGGAAGGATGGCAGTGGGGGAGCGAGGCAGGAGGCTGTTGCAGAAGCTCCAGAAGGAGACTATCAAGACTGGGCTGGCAGATCTGTACCCAGGAGGCCCTAAAGAAACCAGTGCACCAATCAAGGACATTGCAAGCAGAGAACCTAGACCCCCTGTTCACATGTAGCTGATGGTCAGTTCATTCTCCACATACAGAAGGGGAGGGGAGAGTGGGGGAATGCCTCTGACATAAACTCTGGTGCCCTTGATTTGCACTGCTCCTTGGTGGAGAGACCCTGTGGGAACACAGAGGAAGGAGATGCAGCCTATCCAGATAGACCTGATAGGCTGTGGTGAGATGGTGGGGGAGGAGGACCCCATAGGTCAGAGGTATAAGAGAAGGGAAGAGGGAGGGAAGGTAAGAACAGGAAGATAAGAGCGAGGGGATTACAATTGAGATGTAATGTAAATATATACTCCTAGATGATAAACCAGCAAAAAAGAAAAAGCCCCAACTATCAAAGCAGATGCCAACAGGTAGTATGATAAGAATAGCTAATGTTTTCTAAGCACTTTTCACACACCAAGGAAAACATCCTTACTTACAGATCACGAGATGCAAGCAAAGATGACTAAATAGCTGAGTCAAGGCTCATGAGTAAGTAAAGCAGCTACAAGTTAGGTCCAGCTGTGTTTTATTGCAAATTTTAACTTGTTAAACTTGGATACATTTCCTTTCCATTCTCACGCTCAATCTATATCTTCTCAGCAAGTCATGGAGCCCATGAACATATCATCAAATATGCCTACTGGTGGGTAGGATTTCTTGCCCTTGAAAGCTCTATGTACTAAGAGTGTTAAAACTTATAGTTCTGACATTTAAACCTGCAATCTTTAAAGACCTTGGTGGTAAACAATATGATCTACTTAAGCTAGTTGAAGTAGAAAAGCAGTTCGCTGGTAGTATTAGGTTCAACATGCATACACACACATGTATAGAACAGTGCTCCAGTTGGTTCTATGAATGTCATCAACTAAAGCCCTTTGGGTCACACAGTGGACACCAGATATATGTACATCATCATTTTCCAGAAGTCACTTGAGATCACAGCCTTGGGGATGGCTCAGAATTCTTCTATACTCTGCTTTTCTCAGAAGGTGGATTCTGTATGGTACCAACTCCTTGTTCTTAATGTTGTTTTCCCCTAAATAAGACAATCTCAGAGGTGTGTCTCTGTTCAGTGTAGACTGTACCTCATCTGGCAGTTGGGAAAGTGGGTTCTCACTCTCCAGAAAAAGCCATCCATTCAAAAGATGCTTAAGGACCATAACATGATGTACTCTCGTGAAAATGACAACTCAAAGTAATACTGAAGACCATGAAGCCACGAGTGGGAAATCAGGAATGATCTCCTTTTAACCTGTTAGATCAGATAGCAAACAGCATGGATGTTGGTGGAAAGGGAAAAGCAATCATCCCAGGCATGGTCGATCTTCATGATGATGTGGTGTGGATGGCACCTCATAGGAAAAACAATCATCCCAAGGATGATCGATCTTCATGATGATGTGTCATGTATAGCACCTCATGTTCTCATTCTGATGTCATTCTGTGTGTTTTCACAGTATGAGGTTTCTTCAGGCCTCTAAATCATTCACAAATGCATGTTTGGCAGTGAACACCTTCAAAATGGCAAAATCAGCATCAGAAGGTATGACTAACAGAGTTAGTTTTGGTAGAGAAAAGGTTAAGAAATATTAGGGAATTCAAAGGAGTTGGGGGAGGTCAACAGGAAGGGAAAAATAGAGAGTCTGGTTTCTAATGGGTACAGAAAGGATAGCATAGGAGTGCAAGGATGAGACTTGAACAGTCTACAAACTCAGTTTCGTTCCTACCTCTGCCCATGAACTTAGCCTATTTTGTAAATTTTATGAAAAATATATGTCATGGCATGCCAATACAGCTCCTGCCTTGGTACAGAGCTTAGCCACTGATGGTTTTTATCACACTCAACTTTCAATTGAAAGGTACAAAATGAATAAATGGATTTTTTAGGTTAAGTAAACTCTACCAATGATTACCTAGTAATCAGAGGGAAAATGCTTTCAAAACAACATGAATGTCCAGCAACCACTGAATACTTGGTTGCGTCAGTTAGAGAAAAGTTGCTTAGAGAATCAATTTCTCATCTTTTAATGGTCACACACACACACATAAATTGGCTCTGAAACACTGCATAACAATTGCACGGTGCCCATGTATCACATTGTGTGGGCCACAGCATCTTCTAAGCCAGGAGTTAGAATCATCACTACCCTTTTCTCTTTTCAATGCTTGTGTCTAAACATCATTTCTTAAGTAGTCACATTGATCGTATTGATTAATGCTCCTGGTAGAAATGATGAAAAATCGACTTGTTCTCCTAAACCTGAGCTGTGAGTATGGCGTTTGAAGGGGCACTTCCTTGAACTCCACGAGAGCGCGCCTCTACTCTTTCAATTCTGCCCGATTACATCTGCAGATGGAAATCAGGTGTGAAAATCCATTAGGCTGCTTCACAACAGGACAAACTTTGACTCATATTGAACTCTCATGTTCTCTCTTCCTTAATTAAGGCACACGAACATTTCACCATCGAGAGAATGAGATAGATTAGGGATCGTATTCCTTCTAATGGCATGTGTTTCATCCAATTGGAGAATAATACATTTCTTACTTCATTGCTTTGCAAAAAGCCACTTACTCGGTTCTTCAGAGGAAAGAAAAAAAAGAGCTTGATTTCCATAGAGCTCTCAGTTATCCATACAACAAAAGTGAAATGAAGTGTACAGCTGTTTTCCCCAAATTATAACATGTTTTTTCACTAAACATTTTAAAAACCCAAATAAAGAATAGCATTTAAATGAGTTAGCAACACTGAATCTTTTTTTAGAGCAAGAATAACGCTTAATGTTTGCAGCGTATAAAATCAGTTACAAACATGGGCTTTGTTGTCAGATAGTCTGGATCACAGCTTTGCCTTTCATGACTTGGCTCTGTGACCCTTGGCAATTAACAAAGCCATGTGTCTCCCTATGTCTCTGTATGGCGAGAGATATAAAAACTAAGTAACAAAATA
Organism: Acomys russatus; assembly: GCF_903995435.1. NCBI lineage: Eukaryota > Metazoa > Chordata > Mammalia > Rodentia > Muridae > Acomys > Acomys russatus. Next base: position 38,061,376 of record NC_067138.1, on the reverse strand, counting down.
TAACATGTAAAATTTAAATAAAAAGGAAAAGAGAAAAGCACCTACAGTAACTGCCCCATACGCTTGTTTTGTGGCTTAATTGAGATAATGCAGCCCAGTGCTTAGCCACAGTTGCTGGACACTATCTTGGGTTTTATGTTTGGTCCATTTTTATCACAGAAAAGCCAGATAAAAGAAGACAAGCGAAACTCCTTGAGAATTTGTCTTCATTGTAAGTAGTGAAATATACCTCAAGCATTTTATTTCCTGAGTCGAGTGAGATAACTCAGCAGGTAAAGGCACTTATGCCAGACTAGACTGATAACCAAGGACCCTTGTGGTGTAAGAAGAGGACCAGCTCCTACAAGATGTGCTCTGACCTCTACGTGTGCAAATGACATACTCCCTTCCCCCAACATAAGTAAACAAATGTCATGAAAAAGAACTTATATTCTGAAGGCTTAAATGAGACTGGGAAACACAGTGTGTGGGGGGTGGGTAGGAATGGGGTTTACTGACTCCCTGTAGAGGGAGATAAAGTGCAGAGTTGGGCCAGATGAATAGGCTAGAAAATAATCAAGGAGGCAGAGTCCTGTCTATGTGCCACTTTTGCCAGCTTATTTCAACCAAAGCAATCACAATGCTGAGTGAGGTAACTCAGACCCAGAAAGACACACATGAAGGGAGCCTAGCACACTGTCCTCTGAGAGGCTCTTCCCAGCAGTAGATTGAAACAAATGCCGAAACTCACAGGCAAACATTGGGCCTAAGGCAGGGAGTCTTGTGGAAGAGTCGGGGGAAGGATAGAAGGACCTGGAGGGGACAGGACCCACGGAGGCTTGTAGACAATGAAGGACCAACCAAGGACGATGCATAGACTGGACCTAGGTCCCACTACACAGATGTAGCTGATGGGTGACTCAGTCTTCATGTGGTCCTCTACTAAGGGGAGTGGAGGCTGTCTCTGACATGGACTCTGTTGCTACTTTTCAATCGATTCCCTCTCTCCAGGCCACGGGAAAAAGGCTGTGCTCAGTCTTGATGCCACTTGATGTGTTTGGGGGGGCTCTCCTTTACTGAGAAGTAGGGGAGGGGAGATAAGGGAAGGAGGGAGGGAGAGTGGGACCAGGAGGAGAAGAGGGAGGGGCTACAATTGGGATGTAAAGTTAAGAAAGAAAGAAAGAAAGAAAGAAAGAAAGAAAGAAAGAAAAGAAAGAAAGAAAAAGGGAGGGAGGGAGGGAAGAAGAAAGAAAGAGACTGAGAGAGAGGCAATAGTAATACTACAAGATGAGAATCTCATTGATTTTTTTAAATTAAGGTGCTTACTAAGAAAAACAACACAGGATACTCACATCTGAGATAAAGGATTGATACTCAAACTTTCACAGAAGTAGACACTTTATAGGAAACAGAAGGGATTTGGAAGCCCAGAAAATGTAAATTAGATTGCATTTTGTAAAGCAGGACTTCTGCCATATTAAGGACTTTCTAAAGAAGCAGACAGAAATGAAATATGTTAGAATTTCTTCCGCCTCCTGACTATGCTATCTGCCAGCGCTTATACTCAGATGTTTTAGGTGGAGTAACAAGGCTTCTCTGTGCCTATTCAGATGATGATGCAATTTCTGCCAATACTATTCATAGTAAGCTAGCATTAGAAAAAACATAGCAAGAACTACACACTAAGAACCTATACCTAACCCTGCAGTAAATGGGGAAATGGAGATGCTTCCACTGAAATCTTGAATAGAACAAGGGCGTCTATTCTCTCAGTTCCTTCTCAATACACTGCCATACCCTTAGAGTGATAAGAGACCGTGATAAAAGGGATATAAATATTAACCAAAGAAAAACTATCTTCAGTCAGATGACATGACCTTATACTTAAAAGACTAAATATTTTTACCCAGAAAACTTCTAAAAATTTCGGCAAAGTGGCATGATTCAAAAGCAACATATAAAATTCAGTGGCTTTCCTATATTCTCATTATAAGCAATCTGAAAGAGAAATTGGGAAAATATTCTATTCACAAATAGTCAAATTTGCTTCTATGCAGCCAAAGAAATGTCAACAGCATAAAGACAATCTTCAGAACGACAAAAAAAATCTTTGTAAACTATCCATCAATAGGTAACTAATACCTTGAAAACATAAAGAATTATAAAAAATAAATTCCAAAAGCTAAATCCCCCTACCAGCAAACTGACTAAAGAGCCAATTTGTTGGTCCTTCAGAAAGGCAACACAAAGGGTTAATAAACATCTGCTAGAGCATTCAGCACCCTTAGTCATCAGGGAAACAGAACTTAAAACTACTTTGAGATTCCATCTCACTCCAGCCTGATGGATAACATCAAGAAAACAAAAATGACACGGTTGGTGTAAGGATGAAAAGAAAAAGGAGCCCTTCCACCATGGTGGAATCAGTTTGATGAAACTAGAATATATTATACTGAGAGAGGTAATCCAGACTCAGAAATACAAACACACATGAGCTTGCTCATTTGTGGAGCCTAGTACTGAATCCTTATATAGAAGCCAGGAAGCCAAAATAAGGAGGGAGGAGGCCAGTACAAAGTGCAAAGGAGGGAGGAGAGGAAAGATATATAACTGTAAAAATAATTTCAAGAGCTATTTAAAAATACAACAGTGTGTGTGTGTGTGTGTGTGTGCACACTCGAGCGCGTGCATGCTTATGCGCATGTGATTGTGTGTGTGTGTGTGTGTGTGTATGTGTGTGTGTGTGTGTGTGTGTACATCACAAGTGAAGCTATTCCACTTGGAGTGATAATGCTTTCCTCGAGAGCTGCAGACCATCTAACAAAGCCAGGCATGGGAAGTCTCCCTCTGTGGTTTTCATAAGGGGAATCAAAGAAACTCCTAAAATACTAGTCTATTGCCACTGTTCTTGGTTGTCTAATAGAAGTTGGAAATAGGCCTATTGCTGAAGATGCCACACACTTCACACACAGCCTATGAACCACAGCAGTGACCAGCATGGTGAAGTACGCCTACTGGTACAATAGTGACACTTTAGTCTTACTGGTAACAAGCAGCTGTTTAATTGAACTTCAGGTCGACTCCATATAAAGAAATCCAAGCCTGGTACTATCAATGCAGACAATTACCTGTGACTGGAGAGTTTGGAAAACCTTCTACTCTACTTTTCTTAACCAGTATAATTCTTAAGTACATTCTAAATACTTATCTTTTTTTAAAGGTTTATTTATTTATTATGCATACAATGTTTTGTCTACATGTACACCTGCAGGCCAGAAGAGGGCACCAGATCTCATTACAGATGGTTGTGAGTCACTAGGTGGTTGCTGGGAATTGAACTCAGGACCTTTGGAAGAACAGGGTTCTTAACCTCTGAGCCATCTCTCCAGCCCCCAGAATACTTATCTTACCACTCCTCAAAGGAGTTTTTTTTCTTTTCCTTCAGGCTGAGAGTATTACAGGAAAAACCACAACTAGTTAAAATGTAGCAAACAACTTGTTGATAAATCTACAAAACAACACCTATACCTCAGGTTCAGTGAACATTGCAGAAAAGGGGAAGAAAATTCTAAGAGCAGAAGACAAAGATGTATCCTCTGGGATACTGTCTTCTGTACATGACAAGGAAGCTGCACCCATGAAATTTCAACAGTATCTCAAGAAGATGTGTACAATGACGTCATCAGTTGGTATGCCAACTGTGGTGGTTTGAAAGAAAATGGCTCCCATAGGTTCATAGGGGTTGGCACTATTAAGAGGTGTGGCTTGTTGGGATAGATGTAGTATTGTTGGAGGAAGTGTGTCTAAGTCTCTTCCTACTGCCTGGGCATCCAAATGTAGAACTCTCAGCTACTTCTCCAGCACCATATCTGCCTACGTGCCACCATTTCTCCCACCATGACAATAATGGGCTAAACCTCTGAATGTCAGCCATCCCCAGTTAAATGTTCTCCTTATAAGAGTTTCTGTGGTCATGGTGTCTCATCACAGCAGTGAAAGCCAAGATGAGACACCAGCATAGCTGGGCATTCTCACAAGGCCCTATACCTAGATGACAGCCTTTAGCAATTAGTGGCTGGCTGCTGAAGGAAAAGGGAGACTCAGTCCTCTCTAGAGGTAAGCCCCCTGATAGGTCATCTAATCCCAAGCAGTCAATGCAAAACACATACATATATGAGCAACAATAAATAGACTCAGCAGAAAAATATGTGTGTATATGTGTATACGTACATGTATATGTGTATATATGTATATAATACATATGCATACCTGTAAATTATATCTTTATATATACACCAGGCATGTGGTACATGTCTTTAATCCTGGCACTAAGGAGACAGAGGTAGGGGAATCACTGTGAGTTCCAAGTCAGCCTGATCTACATAATGTGCTTCAGGACAGTCAGGGCTACACAGTGATACCTTCCTCAAAATAATAGATGATAGATAGACAGATAGATAGATAGATAGATAGATAGATAGATAGATAGCAAATAAAACATAGATATTTATCTATCAGCTAGATATATAATACATACATAAATCAAGTTAATTAATGCTCAAGATCATCCTCAGCTATATAGTAAGGTCTATGCTGGACTACATGAGAACTTGTGTTGTGTGATGGTGAAATGTCCTTCATAGGCTTGAGAGTTTGAAAGCTGCTGCTTGGGAAGATTGTGGAATCTTTGGGAGGTGGAGTCTCACTGAAGGAAGTAGGCCACTGGGTGGCCTTAGAGGCTTTAAAACAAGCCCTGCTTACTCTTCGCTCTCTGCTTCCTGGCTTCAGACACTCTTACCTCTGCCACCATTTCTTCCCTGCCTGTTTCCATGTGTTTTCTGTTGTGATGAATTTGGTCCTCAGCAATTATAACCCCAAATAAGCCCTTGCTCTCTTAAGTTGTTTTTGTCAGGTTATTTCATCACCACCGTGAGAGTAACTAAGACAATCTGTGTGAAAGGTTTCCTCTCCAGGTTCACAGAGTTAATGGTGATTGACCCTGGCTAGGACAAGAGCAGACTCTGAGCACTATGCTTTCTACTTAGTAAGAAGACACTAAGGGAGCAAACCAAAGGCTTCCTGCTCCCTCATCAAGCATGATGCTCTGAGCTCAGTAACTATACAGAGGCAAACACACAGTGGAGGTGACAGCTGGGGGAACAGATGTGTAGATAGACTGCCTGCTGCACACTTCTCGCAGCTGCCAGATGTGCACCTGACGCTCTGATACTTGGTGGCTAGCTTTCTCTCTTGATGCCAGAGCAGGATAACAAACTCGCTGATGAGGCATTCATCCTAAAGTTTCTTCCTCTTAACTGCTGGGCAGGCAGCTCAGTCTTAATGCTACTCAAAGAGAGCCACCATTTTAACGCTGCTCCTATCTCTGTGTCATGGAGCCTCTGTGGCTCTCACTCATGCCATGCCTTTGGAAGACCTTCAGCTAAAAAAAAAAAGTATGTCATAGAGACTAAGCTTCAAAATCAGTTCCCAGTACAATAGGGGTGTTCTTGATGCTGGCGTTATAAGAGTCAGACAGACTGACAGAGGAAGGACAGAGACTTAAAACCCCCCAAATGTTCCAATTATAATTATGCACAACCATATAAGGATTTTGGTTTTTGTCTCACGGAGAATGTGATATCTCAATACATGTATATGGCATATAATTATTTAATCTATGTATCAGTCAGCTCAAATATCAATTTCTTTGTGGTGAAAAAAAAAACTATATTCATCTTGTTATCTGGGCTACTGAGTTCAAGGACAGTCTGAAACTTAAGGCTGCCAAACACAAATAGCCAAAACACTAAGAATGTAACATTTATATAATTCCTGATTGTTTCATGCTTCTTCTTCTTCTTCTTCTTCTTCTTCTTCTTCTTCTTCTTCTTCTTCTTCTTCTTCTTCTTCTTTGGCTTCTTCTTCTTCTTCTTCTTCTTCTTCTTCTTTCTTCTTCTTCTTCTTCTTCTTCTTGGCTTCTTCTTCTTCTTTTTTAGTTTTTTTCCAGACAGAGTTTCTTTGTGTAGCTTTGTCTATCCTGGACTCACTTTGTAGACCAGGCTGGCCTCAAACTCACAGAGATCTGCCTGCCTCTGCCTCCTAAGTACTGGGATTAAAGGCATGTGCCACCACCTCCTGGCTTTATACTTCTTCTTGCTATAGGTAGTTTTATTGTGTATATATATATATATATATATATGGATATATGTAAAAATGAAAAAATATTTAATAAATAAAGTAAAGGGGAAAACAGATTTTTTAAAAAAGCATCATAAACTGTAAGGCTCTCTCTCTCTCTCTCTCAGCCTAAGCCTGGGAACGTGACCCAGACAAGCTTGGGAAAGTGACCCAGAAAAAGTTGAAGGCCAGTTTCAGTTTCTGAGATCAAGGTGGCCAACTGAGATAAACAATTCTCAGAAAAATACCATCTGGAAATTCCCTGGAAGCTCCCCAATACCCCTCCTTGCCAAGAATAGCCCCCAAGACCAACGACCCCTGCACTAGCCAATAACATTTAGACAAGTACCCCTAGCGACCACCAGAGCCAATCCTAACATAGGGCACACAGCCCCTCCTAACTTTTGCGGTTTTAGCCTTTAAAAGTAGCCTGTAACAGTGACTTGGGGTGCCTCTGCCTCTCGAGTGAGTGCTGAGGTCCTCTGACGTGCATCAGCAATAAACTTTGTGCTTTTGCATCAACACTGTGGTCTTCAAGTGGTCTCTCGCAACGACCCCCTACCCGAGTGGACTCTAGGGTCCAACAGAACCAGGCATGGTGGTACACATCTTTGATCCCAGCACTTGGGAGGCAGAGACAGACCTATCTCTGTGAGTTTGGGGCTAGCCTGGTCTACAAAGAGAGTTGCAGAACAGCCAGGGCTATTACACAGAGAAACCCTGTCTTGAAAAAACAAAATGAAATGAAAACAAACAAAAACAAAAACCGCATCACTGGAGAGGCAGGGATGGGATCCCCAGGGCTTGCTGAAACACTAATCAAGCTTAGTCTTTCAGCTTCAGGTTCAGAGAGAGAGTTTGTCTCAAAGAAAATGGCTTGTCCAGCCTGGATATGAGGACATTAGCCTTGTCTTACCTGCCTTGTTTTGTCTTGTTTGGCTGTCTTCTCTTGGAGCCTGTTCTTTTCTGAAGAGGAAATGGACGGGAAGTGGATCTGGAGGAGAGGGAAGGGGAGAGCTAGGAGAAGGGATGGGAAGGGAAACTGCTTGGGGTGTATTGTATGTAAAAAAATTAAATCAAATAAAAATAAATATGTATAAATAAAAAAAATTCTGTTTCAAAAAGAAGGGGAAGGGCCAGGCATGGCAGCACACACCTTCAATCCCAGTACTTAGGCGGCAGAAGCAGGCAGATCTCTGTGAGTTTGAGGGCAGTCTGGTCTACAGAATGAGTTCCAGGACAGCCAAGACTACACAGAGAAACTGTCTTGGGGAGGGAAAAAAAAAACAGAAAGAGAGGGAAGGGCACTCTAGTTCTGAGACTGTATAAGTGGTTAGCCTGCCTGCAAGGCACTGGGTTTTATCCCCAAGAATACAGAAACCAAGAATGCAAAATTGTTTTCATCTATCTTGAAATATATACAGTTTTAAGTAGGTGCTGTATTATACACCAGCACACTAGCCCTCAAATCTAACAGAACCATTATACCCATTAAGCAATTTCTCCTCATCGTCACCCATCCCCCTACCCTCCGGGCTGTGATAAATTCCACTCTACTCTCTGTTCCTGTGGGTCTGTTTTAGAATATGAATGTAGACATTTCATTTCTTTCTGTTTACATCTTCTTCTGGATTTTAAAATGCCTGGAGTTTGAGACATGTTAGGCCATCCAGGTGGCATTAGAGAGAGTGTTTTCATTAGCTGTGAAGGTGCACACAGGCTTGCTGATTAGGTGGCAATGGAGATGGCTGGACATTTGCCCCTTGAATCTCAAGGCTCTCTACAAGACACAGTTGGAGGATGAACAGAAGTGCTTTGATTGTGGCCACACAAAACACAGCCACACGAAATGCTAGCCATGAGTCCACTTTCCACTCATCGTCTAGTCTCATCTTTCAGAAGAGACTAAGGCACAGATAAGTGCGCTTCTTGGCCAAGTTTGAACACTTTAGCAAAGTTAAGCAATACGTCTATTTCTGTCCCATGCGGTCCTTAACCATGATCACCTCCATCCCTCCAACAGCTCAGGATGGTAAAAAAAAAAGAAAGAAAGCAACATAGACTCAGTGTGAAGAACTCAGAGATGAGAACAATGACTTTTGTTCTGGGTTGAACAACAAAAACAAAAACAAAAACGAAACTGAGAAATGGGTCTGTGAATCCAAATGGGGGACTTTAATATGCTTCATGGTGGCTAGTATAAATTGTCAGCTTGGTTAAGTCTAGAATCACCTGGGAGATAGGCTGCGCTCTGGGCATGCCGATGAGGGATTATCTTGGTGGCATCAATTGAGGCATGAAGACCTTCCACTATGGGTGCTACCATTCCCTAGGTGGGATCCTGAGCTGTGTACATTGAGAGAGAAACCCATGCAGCAGCACGCTTTCATCACTCTCTGCTTCCTATGAGTGCAATGTGACAGACCGGCTGTTACGTCCCTCACTCCAAGGGACTGTAATCTAAACTGGGAGCCTGAATAAACCCTTTTTTCCTTTAATTTGTTTTTGTCCAAGTGTTTTATCCTAGCAACATAAACAGAAACAAGAGAGAATACACAGTAATGGGTTTCACTGTAAGATTTTCATGCACACTGATTATTGTACTTTATTCTTATTTGTGCCTACCCACCCGCATTACTCACTTCCCCCATCTTCCTGCTCCTCTTCTCTCATCACAAAACCCATGCTTCTTTTCAGTCTCATATCCCTAATGCAGATACAAGAGATAAGAGAAGAGTGTTCCCTTCACTCTTCTCCCTTTAAGCCTCTTTCCTGGTTCTCATAATCATCTATTCCTCTTAGGAAATGTATTCTTTACTGCACTCCTGGTATTGAGACTATGCTTGCTCTTGCCACATGTTTAGAGTTTCCATAAGGATTTTCTGCAATGCTGACTTGGTGGTCATGAATTGTTTTAATTTGCATCTGTCTTTACACATGACTTTATTTCTCCATTAACTTTAAAAGATGTCTCTGCTGAACATAGCAATCTTGTCTTGCAGTTGTTTACTGCAAGGCCTTGAAATATGCCATTCCATGTTCATTCTTTCTTGGATTGAAAATATGCTGGTGAGAGAACTCACATTATTCTGATTTTCTGCCTTTGTAGGTCAGTAACAATTTTTTAAAAAAATTCTTCCCCTTTAATGCTGTTTGTTTGGAATTTTTGACATCTCAGTTTGAACATGTCCTGGGGAGGGAGGCTCTTCCCTGGTTTTGTCAGGTTGGGGTTCAAAATGACTCTTGTGTTTAGATGTCCACTTCTTTCTCTAGGTTTTGAAAATGTACTATAATTTTGTTGAATAGATTTCTTCTTGATAGATTCTTATGTATAGAAAAATAAGGGATGATAATCAAAGTCTATTCAAGCAAGAAAGAAGCTAAAACAATGACATAGTTCTAATACAAAAGTATAAAGAAAAAAGAAACCTCTCAGATTTCGTGGACATTGTGATGATCTTCTTCAATATTTTTCCCTTATTGATCACTCTGACCTTGCCCTTTGATCTCTCACATTTTTCTTTATGGTTCCTTTTAACATGTAGTTGAACTTTCCACACTGTTTTTTTGTTTTTGTTTTTTTTTTTTTTTTATCTTTCAGATGGACTTATTTTCTGCATTCCTGTTGCTTTTTTTCTTCCGCATCTCCTCACTCCTCACTGAGGCTTCCCTCTATACTTCTGAACTCTTCGCTCATGCTTCTGACCTTCTCACCTAGCTTGCTATTTCCTATCGAAGGACTTGCCTGATTTCCTTACATGTTCGTCTTCTTGTTTGAATCCTGTAATGGTCATTAGATATTGTTAGATGTGGGAATCTGAAATCTTCCTGACAATGCATCTATTTCATCATCTTTGGTTTCACTGTGAAGCGTTCTGAGCTTTGGAGCTCTCCTGGTAGCTTCTTTTTCATAATTTTGGTGTTGCTGTCTTGTGTTGCGGAGATCTGTTGGCACAAACGCATCCTGCAGCCTTTTTTCTTCTAATTCATATTCTTTTTTCTTTCTGTTTGTTTTGTTTTATGAACGTCTTCTTTGTGCTTATGATGGTCTTCGCTTGAGCCCATGATCTCGGCTGCTTCTTAGAGGGAAGAGGCAAGAGTAACAGAAGCCACTTTGACATCTACCAATTGTCTACAGACGGCAAACAGCACTTATGTACATAATATCACCCTTGATAAAGTTCAGAAACAGAGGAGCAAAAATGCCATTAGGATAAATGTGGTTTAAAGGGTTTTAAAGCTAAGGGTACTAATTGGTTACAAAGTGAAAAAAAAAGAGGCATAAATGGGGGAAAGAATAAAGGAGGAATAAAGAGGAAACTACATGAGTTAAATGTATGAGAACAGACAAAATACTCCAGGTGGAGAAAACTGATAGCTAAGTGTGGAAACCTAGAAAATAACCATGTAAGTCTATTAAAGCAAGAATAAAACCTAACGGAAACACCTAAAAATAAGAAAAAAAATGAAGTAAAATATTATCTCATCAATCTTTGTTAGAATGAATATATTTCCCCACCTCATAAGATGCATTTTGCAAGTGAATTGAAAAGACAGCTAGTTCACTATATATAACTCAAAATAAGATATTGCCTTCCTAATAGGTTAGGTTTCTGTGCAAAGATCTGCCTCTCCAAAGGAGTTTCCCAGTCCCCTGCATGAGTTGCCACACAGTATCTTGGTATCCCATTACCCCCAGCTACATCCTTCCCTCTGGTGTTCCGGCTAATTGCATTTCCAAGGGTTGTTTCAACGTCTATGACTAGCACAGAGAGTAGCTGGGCTTTTGTTGACCTTCTGTTGTCGGGTGCTCCCCAACCACCAGTGCAGTAGTCTTCTTTATTGCTGTAGTTGTCAGGGTCATCACTTCCTTGTGAGCATGAGGCAGTGAGTAAGAGGTTGTCCCTGGGGTCTGAAAATGCATTAATGTCAAGTGTTCTCCTTTCCTTGGCCATGCTGCTTAGTGACAGGATATCACTCAAGAATGCTACCTTCCTTCTTCCTGCTAGGATTCCAAGAAGCACAGCAAGAGGCAAAGAAGTCTGGGCTTATGCATCACACATCTCCCATGCAGATCTCCTATCTCAATAGTTCTGGGGAATCTGTTTCTAAAATGTTTCCTCCCCTCTTTCATTTGTAGCCACAAGAAAGGGGACTTCCTACCACAGAGCACCTCCAGAAAATGCTAGTCACTAGAGTCTAGTGGTTACAACTGTGGAGAAAGAAACTAATGTGTAAAAAGCCATAAATATATACAAGTACTGTTGTCAAGGAGATATATCAAGGAAAAGAATCCATTCTAGAGGAAGAACAGAAGGAAGAAGGCCTTTATTCCTAAGATAAGTGCTATGTGAGTTGTCTGTGATTTCCTCTAAAGTCATGGGTTGGAATTTACTCTTCAAGGTTAAGAGTATTGATGTTGTTGTCTGTGTGGATGCAGTATCCTTAGAAAAGAGGCTGAACATAGGCCGGTGGCCTCTTCTGTCCTGTGATGGCACTTAGAAGTCACCTCTACCAGCAAGTGAGAGCTCACCGCACACTGGACTTGACTATTGGTCTTAGAATTCCCAGCTGCCAGAAGCGTGGGCAATAGATTTTTGTTGCGCATAAATTAGCCATCTAAGGTGTTTTGTTCTCACAGCCTCAATCAGTCAGGTGACAACTAAGCAGCCAGTGCCAGATATGGTTTGTTGTTGTTGTTGTTTTGTTTGTTTGTTTGTTTTGCTGTTGTATGTTTGTTTATTTTAATATCTTTTTGGACTGTTAATGTGGGACGGGGGAAACTGGCTTGTTATGTTAGAAGCGTGAAGATCTGGAGTAGACTTCAGTGCTCCTTCTGAAACATGAAGGGGAAGACTGATAGGATTCAGTCCTACGTGAGGTTCTGCTTATAACAAATGAGCTCAGCAGAGAGGGAAGTGTGCGATAGATATGCCTATAAAGACGTGCCTGTGAATGTGTTCAAATACACTGGGGGATGTCAGCCACACAGAACTACACGATTCCTCCAGCACTAGACTTTTGAGATCCTTATGGGGATATAAATTATAACATTACCCATATGTTAGTCTCTGAGTGCTTTTCAATTTTTCCCCCATGGGGTGCCTGTTAATGACTTCTAATTCAGAGTTCCAGGGAGTGTGGGTTAAAAACTGCTGAGTTACTTATGTAGCAGTTATTGCTTAGGATGCAGCACTTCTGGTAATTTCTACTCCAGCTTTGGAATATCAGCCCCAAACCCTTTTGAGCTCATAGCTGTCCAGTGTAGTGATTGAGTCAGAAACATAAATGTAGTTACTTAAATTAATTTAGATTGCATTATAAGAACATTCCATGATAGTAGGTAGACCATAACTTATATTAATACACAGGCAATAATTGGCTTTATCATCATGTTTACATATATTTACGTTTATATGCATGTATGTACACATGTAAGTGTGTATGTTATACTCAACTCAATCCCATAAAGTTCAGTGGTAATTATTTTTTACATCTCCTTTATAGAGAGCATATTAATTGAATACTAAAACAGCAGAACACCCTTTACAGCATTTTCCAGGCTTTGCTAACAAAGCAAAAAACCAATGTATTATGTACCATGCAGAAGGGCGTTTGCCTTAATTTTACCGTCTGTGACTTTGTCAGCAAAACATATGATTTACTAAGTGGATCAGTGAAAGGCTGTTGTTGGTTCTCTCTAGACTCCATCCCTCATCACACTGTTAATAGACGGGCTTTAAATAGCAGTAGATGCCATGTAAAATGAGCTAGCAGAAACTTTAGTCATAAATACAAAAGGCTTTCTCTTTTTCAGACATAATCCTGACCCTATTTTCTACCCTGAGCAAAGGAGCAGCGATTGTTAAATTTACTTTCAAGCCATCCTGGTTCTCCTAAGAAAGATTATTATTGTAAAACTCCCCCTCATCTACAAAAGATCCCTATCTTCTGTTTCCTGAGTTCAAGACTGTATGCCTTGATGCTTCTAGCATCTGTGCTGACTTCCAGAAGTCACCTCTGACAGGAAAGTCCTTTTCCTCATTCTTTTGTTCCTCCTGCCAGCCTTCCCTGAATTAAGTGCAGGACCCCCTGTCAATGAGAGACTCGAACTGTTTTACAAAGCTTCCTTGCCACCACTCCACCCCCATTCCCCCCTACACTGTCACCCCCAACTCCATAGTTACTATCATCTGTACCAGTCTTCAGTCAGATAGCTTTATGTCCCAAATAAGAGTGTAACAAAGAGTATAAACAAGAATATAATGTCACCACCAGTGGCTTTTAAAAGAAGCTTCATGCCTTCTAGGCATGTTTGGGCATGCCTTTATTCCCAGCACTCAGGAGGCAGAGGCTGGTAGATATCTGTGAGTTTGAGGCCAACCTGGTATACAAAGCAAGTCCAGGACAGTGAAAGCTACACAAAGAAACCCTGTCTCGAGGAAGCGAGAGAGAGAGACAGAGAGAGACAGAGAGAGACAGAGACATGAAGAAGAAGAAGAAGAAGAAGAAGAAGAAGAAGAAGAAGAAGAAGAAGCTTCATGTCTCACATAGGAAACAAAATGGTCCTGATGGCTGTAAGCAGAACCTATAGCAAACACCTGCTTTGCTTAGCCCCATACAAACCACCATCTTTCCTAAATAAACCATCAATAATTCCTCAAGACCTCCAGTGTCTTAATTTCAAAGGCTTGCTTGCTTTCTTTAAGTGGTATGAAAACTCCTATCAATAGAGGTTCCATGTCCATGTATCTTGCTCTACATAATCCAAGTTTCTTCTTAGATATTACCTCCTTGGAATGGTCTGCTATGGGCCACCTGGGCTAAAGTAATGCCGCTCCCAATCCCGTGGTTACTTAGTCCATTTTCACACCCTGTTTCCTTTTAGCATTTCTCAAGAGCTACTGGATTATTAAATTACAGTTCCTAGTGAGACATAATCAATATCTCTTCATCCCTGATAGGGAACTAACAACAGACCAAAGGATATCACAAAGGTTTAACTTAGTGAACCAATGAGTTGATATGGTTGAGACATTAGTTACAGGAGCAGACATGAGACAGAGAAATCACCAAAGTCCACCAGCACAGGAAAACAGCTGGAGACCTGGACCACAGCTCATAGCCTACAGAAAGCTCAACAAGTTAGAGTCCTGGTAGAGTCCTTGGTTTCCATTATCTGGTCCCTGATTCTTCTAGGCATGTTTGGTTTGTCACTGTTCAGTCTAGGAAGTCCAGCTTTATCTTCAGCATAGCTCAGCTGGCCTCGGTTTCTGCCATGTGGCTGAGTCTGTCTGAATGTTTCAGGGAGCAGAGCTGGTGGGAGCTTGTAGACAGCTCAGCTTTGTGGGTGTTTCTTTGCAGTCCTACCACTTATGAAAGCCTGGAGAGGGAGAGACCCAGTGAACCTGGTCAGTTACAAGAACTTCCTGAAGTCGTTGAGTTGTTTATTTCCTGAGTTTAAGGAGCTTCCTTGAAGCCTAAAGGATGGTCCTCAACCTTCCTAACGCTGCGACCCGGTAGTACAGTTCCTTATGTTGTGGTGATGCCCCCAACCATGAAATTATTTTGTTGATACTTCATAACTCTAATTTTGCTACAGTTATGAATCATAATGTAAATATGGTATGCAGGATATCTAATATGTGACCCCCAAAGGGATCACCTTCAAGAGCATGCCGCTCTGCCTCCTTTTGTTTTTATTCTTCTCGCATGTGTTACACCCTGAACGTGGTTTCCCTCCCTCGTCTCCTTTCAACCTCTCTCCATACCTCCCCTCTTTTCTCTCCATCTAATCTTCTTCTGTTTCTCTTCAGGAAAGGGCAGGCCTCCCGTGGATGTCATCCAAACATGGCATTACAAGTTGCAGTAAGTCTAAGCACAACCCCTCATATTGAACCTGGACAAGGCATCCAGTATAAGAAAAAGGGTCCTAAAGACAAGCAAAAGAGCCTGATTCCCTTGTTAGGACCAAGCTGCACAACTATAACGTATGCAGAGGGCCTAAGTCCATCCCATGATGCTTTCTGGTTGGCAGTTCAGTTTCTGTGAGCCCCCATGAGCCTGGCTTAGTTGATTCTGTGGGGTTTCTTTTGTTGTCCTTGACTCCTGTGGCTCCTACAATCCTTCCTCCCCCTTTCCTGCAGCACTCCCTAAGCTCTGCTTATCGTTTGGCTGTGGGTCTCTGCATGTGTTTCCATCAGTTGTTGGATGGAGCCTCTCTGATGGCAACTGGTCTAGGCTCCTCTCTACCAGTGTAGCAGTGTAGCAGACTATCTTTTCGAATCATTTCATTTACTTCTTTTGTTGGTTTTGTTTCTGTTTTTGTTTTTGTTTCGTTTTGTTTTGTTGCCAGTTGTGTTTGGTTCTATTCTGGGTTCTGAACTATCAAGGCTCTGGGTCCCGGCCCTCCAGGCAGTGTGAGAGATGGGAAAGGACACTTTGTACTCATCAAATGAGACATTCACCAAGATGATGTCTCAATTCTGAACATGTATGTCTCAAATAAAAGGGCACCCACACTTGTAAAATAAACATTACTAAAGCTTTAATCACACATCAAACCCAACACATTAATATCGGGAGACTTCAAAACCTCACATTCATCAATGGACAGGTCATCCAGACCAAAAAAAAAAAAAAAACCCAAACAAACAAACAAATGAAAAATCAAAAAATTAAACATAGAAATAATGAAACTAACAGATGAAATGACTCAAATGGACCTAACTGATATCTATAGAACATTTCACCCAAACACCTCAGCACCTCAGGAAACCTTCTCTAAAGCTGACCATATACTTGGTTTCAAAGTCTCTATAGATACAAGAAAATTGAAATAACCTCCTGTGTCCTATCAGACCACAACAGACTGAAGCTGTTTGGCCCCCTTAATGAGACGTTGTGCCTTGATGGGCTCCTCTCCAAGGTGGAAAGCTTTGATCCTGGAGGTAACTGAGGCATAACATTTGTTTCTCTTTCTCTAACACCAGGACAGAAGCTCCAGTAACACAGAGAGTGATCTGCTTCACAAATGTCTATCAAGAGAATCTGAGTGACCTCTCTCTCTCAACAGCCATGTAATCTTAAAGCAATGAGGCGGAGCTGCATGGAAAAGGAACTGAGCAGTAGAGAAACAGCAATTTTTCTCTAATCCTGAAGTGGTCCTGGTTGTTGGAAGACTGCTCTGCTCTTGAAATTCATTTGTCTTGTTAGGTTTTTAAAATTGATTTCTTTAAAATCTTATTCTTTGAATCGAAGCATATACATATTAATACATAATTAATGAAGTGATGTTTTAACACATATGTGTATTGCATAGTTTTCTAACCAGGTTAAACATGTGTGTCCCAAACATTTCTTATTTATGGTGAAAACATTAAAAATACTCTGTCTTAGTTATGGTTTTATTGCTGTGAAGAGACATCATGACCATGGCAACTCTTATAAAAGGCAAGCATTTAATTGAGGATGCCTTACAGCTTCAGAGGCTTAGTCCAGTTTTCATCATGGCAGGAAGCATGGCAGCATACAGGCTGACATGGTGCTAGAGATGGAGCAGGGAGTTGTAGAGCAGTTTTAAGTCAGCAACATGGCTGCTCTGGCAAGGGATCACATTCAAAGGCCTACATCTGTGTAACCTAGTCGGAATATAGATATGCCCTTAGCACACACCTTTAATCCCTCTGGCTGGAATATAAACACACCACATCTTTAATCCCTCTGACTGGAGTTTAGCACACAGCTCTAATCACAAATATGCCCCACTCTCTTGAGAACAGAACAGGAAAGAGAAGATATTTAAGAGCAGTGCAGGGAGGGAGGAGAGAGAGAGAGAGAGAGAGAGAGAGAGAGAGAGAGAGAGAGAGAGAGAGAGAGAGAGAGAGAGATACTTTTACCAAGAGTTTCTCATGGGGATCGTTTTATGGACACAGGTTGCAGAAAGAACAAGCTAAATGCAGGCGAAGGCAGAGCAAGCCAGAGAAAGCCAGAGAATGAGAAGGAACCTGAAGATTAAAGCATATTGCCAGAATTAGTTTGAGTGACTCAGCCAGAAACCAAGAGAAGCCAATTTAAATCAGTCAGTTTGGAGAAAAGTTTAGGACAGAACAACAGAGTTGAACCATCCAGCCAGAGTTCAGAAAGAGCTGGAAAGGCTTGGAAACCACTCTTATCACATCCTGCTATCTTAGGAAATAAAAACACGTAGAGAGCATTCTACATCTTGATCTGCAGGCAGCAAGGAAAGACGATGTGACACAGAGAGTGTAACTTAAGCATAGGCGACCTCAAAGCCTATCCCTACAGTGACACACTTCCTACAAGAAGAGCACACCTACTCCAGCAAGGCCACACCTCCTAACAGCATCACTCCCTGTGGGCAAAGCACTCAAACACATGAATACCTATTTAAATCACCACAACTTTATTATGCTTTTTAAAAATATACATGTGTGACTATACACACATAATCTGTATGAGCATAATATAATGCCACTTTTTAGTAGATCTTTGTTGCTATTTGGAGTTTCCATGCTGCTCAGAATTAAATCCCATATGTACTACAGAAGCTCCAAATTACATTCACAGCTCTTTTGTTGTTGTTGTTAGCTTTCAAAGAAAAAAAAAAAAAAAAGCAGGATTTTTTTTCCCTCAAATCCTGAAAGTCATGAGGAAACAGTGGTGATCTCTCCAGAACCATTTGAACAGCAGGGAAACTCCAGAGTATGCTGGCAAGCAGAAAGTCCCAACGGAAAGCATCCTTTCCACAAAATTTGAAAACAGATATGCATTGAAGAAACTATATGTTCCAATGTTTCTGGACCACATTATATAAAGTATTGTCAGGGTAGTAACATGGTTGTATATGTGTTGGCACCTCAGCCCTCAACACATAGTATTAATATAAGGTACTCCTTTCTTTCACTTTTGAGATGGTTCATATAACAATTTTCTTTAGTAAAAAGACAAGTATAATCGGGGAAATACTAAGGTAAAGAAAAACATCAGGCCAGACATGGTGACACACACCTTTGATCTCAGCACTCAGAAGGCAGAGGCAGGTGGATCACTATGAGTTTGAGGCCAGCCTGGTAAAGAAAGTGAGTCCAGGACATCCAAGGCTACACAGAGAAACTCTGTCTCAAAAAACAAAAACAAACAAAAAAACCAAAACAAAACAAAACAAGAAAACAAAGAAGAAGGAGGAGGAGGAAGAAGAAGAAAAGAAAAATATCAGAAGATTTGTTTCTTGCAGTGTGGATATAAGAGAGGAGAGAAGAGACTTAAAGAGCATCCAGGGATTGAAGGTAAACAGCGCAAGGCAAAAATGAAGCAGAATGTGGGATCGTTAAAGCTAAAGAGCCTTATGTGGCAGACAGGCCATGAGGTCTGAACAAGGCCACTTTTCTTAGTCCACACTGTTAAGTACACAAATCTCAAAGCAGTTCTAATCTCTTACTAAGCCTTATATGAATAAATTAACAGAGAACTATGACAATTAAAATTGTGTTTGTCACCAACAACTAGGTGCTGCTTGTTTCCTGCTTTGGTGTTTATAGATGCTGGTATTTTTGTCAACAACGGTCATGCTCCTGCTTTGTCCGGGTCAGAGCCTGCACATGGTTCAGTCTTCATCTTGCAGTCTTTTCCTCAGATGATTAAATCATGGTCCTCATGCTTCCTGTCCCTATAACCAACTGGCTTATTTCTGGGAAACTGGCACCACTTTGTTTCAGCCGCAGACTCACAGTTTTATTTACAATTAATATTTATTGAGTGCTAATTGGGTGCCTGACCTTGTATTAGGTACTGAAAGCGGCTTCAATTCCTGTTGATTTACACAGGTATACTCTGTGTTTCGGGTAGCTCCACGTTCTCCCACCATTCCACATTCCCATAGGATAAATTGTGTCTCATCTTCCTAGTTATCAGTGATAGACGGAAGCTGAGCTTGTTCATGGCATACAGTGTGATAGCTCGCTTTCTTGACTGTGTAGTGTAGAACTCCAACACGATGCTGCTACCATTGGGAAGTAAACGTGGTTATCCCTTCTCATCTACTTCAAGCCACCTCCCCCAACTGTTACATTTATTTCTGTAAGTCAAGCATAGTGGCCCTAAGAAGTCCTCATAGATTTCCCATATATAGACTTGGAACCATTTTAGACTTAAATGTTTATTTAAATAAAAAGTTCCAGAAGCAAAAGAGAAACAAATATGGCCCTCTCTCCTTTTTGTATAGATGGAGGTTTTATGAAAAATATATTTCCTGCTTGTGCCTCACTCATTCTGTCTAGTATGACTGAGAGTAGACCTACCAAGGACAAGTTTAGGCAAGTACAACTTTATTTATTCACCTCGAAATAAAGATATAAACGCCCATACAGAAAAGCACCTCTTTGATCATTTCTTCCACTCCCATTCTGGGGAGATAGCTTAGTGTTCTTTCATGGCAAACATCATTTTAATATTATTAAAGACACCATTAACGTTCTCTTTAAAAAAAAAATGGTTCTTATCCCATAGAAACTGCTGATTTTGTTCATATTCTTCGTCTAAACTAAACTCCTTTTCCATTTTTCCATCATATCCAGTCATACAAAACGTCACAGAGCTGTTTCCAAGGACAGCTTATAGACCAGCTAAATCACCATTTCCACTCTTCATGTCTTCTGGTTTCTGATCTATTCCACATCGAAGAGAAAGAGAAAACATATTTGTATAAATGAGGAAAGGCAAGTTGAGCCAGGCTGGCCTGACCTTTGAGGGGAAAAATTAACTACCAAATTAAATATCCAGCCTGCTTCTGTTTTAGGGATAAGAAACTATCTACACCTTTAAACTCTCTCTCCCTCTCCCTTCTCTGCACCTTCTCTCTGTAAAATAGGCTGCCTTTCTCAAGATCAGCTGGAGAAGCTAGGTCTCCGGACAGGGATAAAGATATAGTTGGCATCCGAAGGAAGTTGAACAGAAGGACCTAAGTTAGTCTCCCACTCGCCACCATCTATCTGACATTTCCCTAAAGCCAGGCCTTGTGTGTGCATTTCACCTGATTCTTTAAACGTGTCTTTAGCCTGCAGTGGGAATCTTCCAAGCAAACGGGAAATTCTGCTACAATCTAGTACATACACCCTTTAAGAAATGTGTTCTGAAAACTACACAAAAATTTACTGGGTTCCAGGGTTGAAGACTGATTGGCTCTCCACATTCTAAGCTAACTTATAACTAGTACATGAAAAAAAAAAATATATATATATATTGGAAATACCATACTGTGTATTACAAATGTACAAAAACACGTGTGAACATGCTGGCAATTTCTCATGAACGGCAGTGAGGATCTAAGACGAGATGGAGAAAGATGTCTGCTCCGTGGCTGTATGCTGAAGGTATGTGTGGGAGCAACCTGCTGAGAGCTAGAGCCATAGAAGACCGGAAGTGGACTTCTCTGGAGATGATGAGCCCTAAACTAAGCTATCCTTTTCTATGGAGCTGTTGAGTATCCTTCTATACCAGATGACTAGGACTTCAGAAATGTCCCTCTGCCCTATCATTCTCCCTCACTACTCATGAATGAGCTAATTCATGTTACAGACATACTCCATAGCTGACTCTGACTATTCTGAAGTCGACTCTGTGAGTGTTCCATGAAGGACTGATCTCCAAGGCTAAGGTCCCTGAGTGGTACCCTTGGCACACAGTGAAGATAAGGAAGACAGGATACAGGACTTTTTTTTTTCTTTTTTTTAAGCATTTTTATTACACAGTAAAGAATACAACAATACCTGAATCATACTTTAAAGATTCACAGGTTGACAGACCATACATTACAGTCCAACTAAGGAAAAAAAAAAAAGGATAAACAAGAAACCACAGTTCAGACATAGTAGACTTAAAAGCTCAAGAGTATGCTGACAAAAGCATGATGCCTAGCCCCGCCCCCCAGTGTTAGTCTACCGTTAACTTGTGGTACGTGTCTGAATCAAGTATTGCACAACAACTTTAATTTTTCACAAGAATGTCGCAGAACCCAAAATAATTAAAATAAAATTACTTCAAATCTGCATTTCAACAGTCTCCAATTTTATTTCTGTCCCTTGAGGAATTCGGACAACATGGAGTCGCTTTCTTTCCCTAAGTATTCCAGACATAGGCATGCTTTGCATAAGTAAACCAGCCTTGAAATTTTTAAATCCCCAAGACATGCACCTACACATTTAAAAAACAAAAACGAAAACAAAAACGAAAACAAAAGAAGTTCAGAAAAAAAAAATTTAAAAGACAGGTGGCCCTGTCACACACAGTCTCATGACAGAGAAAAAGAGAAAGAGAAAAGAGTAAAGAGACAGAGATAAGGGAAAGAGGACGCCCTATTCCTATCAGCGACCACCATTCAATTCTATCCAATGAAGATAACTTTTTTTAAAATGTGTTAATACCTACAAATTAATACTCTCACATAGCCTGTATATAAGTGACAAGCAAAAAAGGAAAGTAACGAAAGTGTTCTTTTCTTTCTCTTTTTTAGGATTATGAGGTCTGCATTGTTACCAAGGAGTGATATGGTTTGCAGCTGTATGAGCTTAACTTTTGGTATCCTGGTTCTTTTGTGCCCATTTGGTTTGACTAGACCAGTTTTTGTTAGCTACTGGTGCAATATACATGCTGTCAGAGGTAGAGTGAAACTTTTTGCCACTGAGGAGAATGTAGCAAAACAGGAGGAGAGGAAGAGGAGGAGGAGGAAGAGGGGAAGGAGGAAGAGGAATTAGAGATAGAGCTCAGAGTTAGGGATTTTTTTTTTTTTTTGTATTGGTTTTCACTCAGGGTGCCCTGAATTAAAAAGTAATGAGACGTACTGTACTAATTCTTATTTTACACACTAGTGTTAAGAATAACAGTGCTGTTCCACATACATCACAGCTTCTCGAGATCAAGACGCGTGGGTATGACATACCTCATTTTTGGGATTATTTAACCCTTCGTAGCCTAGAACATATAATAGCTCTAAGAAAGGACTGTCCAGTGTCACAAGCAGACTAGAAAGCAGAATGAGGTCAAAGGATTCTGGGAGCACCATGGTAAGACAGAACCCAGTCGGAGCCTGGTTATGTGCTTCTTATTTCACGTTAGCAGGTGTGCTGGCAGATGGACTTCCAACATGCAGATAGATAGATGTGTTTACTTGCTCATCAGAACTTCCTAAACTAAAAGGCCATTAAAAACAAAAAGAATACAACACCACCCGAACAAAATTAAAACCGACGGGCATATGAAAATACAGGGGAAATGTTGTAAGAAAATCTTAGATTTGTGAGACACAAAGTGAACCCACGAGGCTCGCCTCTATTGAGAAAACTCAAATACAGCCACTGAAAACTGTATCCAAGGGTTACCTTAACACCCCCGCCTCCCCCCGCCCCCCACAAGCTGATGGATTGTACTCAATTTGTAAAGAAATGCCTGGTGTATGTGTACATGGAGAAGTGTCTTCCCAGCCTTGTCAACTTTGGTTGTCTACACAGCCTGCAGCACTGCCGACTCTTAAAGCACACAACCACATCCTGGGCTACTGTGTTTCAAAACTAACAAGTAGTTCTGGTCTGGACCCTGGACAACGAAGGGTTAATGGAGTCACACTGAACACGTTTAACCTGCTGGTCATTTGGAAAGTATTACTGGTGCTTTTCAAAATTCCGATTTTGGTCCATCAGATCAGTCTTTGGCTGACTTCCCTTTTGTATGAATACTGTATAACCTGGCACTCAGCAGGGTTAAAGCTGTCAGTCTACACCTCAGCATTTGGAGCTCTAATGATTTTTTTTTTCATTTTTTTTTTTGTAAAATTAGAAATACTTAAACAACCTTACAGCAATATGCATGCACTGTCCTTTTTTTTTAAAGTAGGATATCTTATTTTATTTTTTTAAAAAGTCCCTAATAATTTTTCTCATAAAAAAGGATAAAAGAAAGAAAAATTCCACTACTATTCTATGCTACAGCTAAAATTGGTGAAATGGCTCTAGCATATTTAAAAAGTTGGTTTGAAAGAAAAAAGAGAGCATGCCTAGGGAGTCATTGTGACAGTGCAAAATACATTTATGTACATCCCTCTTACAAAACACCCATATGCTAGCATTCCATGAAGCATGCTGGTTTTCAGGAAAAAAATCCTATAAGAGAGTGAGTTAGCAGCTCCAAAAGATAGCTTTTTCTTTTCTTTTCTTTTCTTTTCTTTTCTTTTCTTTTCTTGAGGACAACCAAAAAGTTTTTTTTCCTTTTCTTTTTTAACTACTAGAGAAATATCACTAATACATACAGATATAAAAGCAGCATAGAAAGATACAGGTTTCTCACCAACTAGGAATAAAGAGACTAAATGTGGGCATATGGATAAGCTACAATGCATCTTCACATTTGTCCAACACATTTACAAGAAAAACACCATTGGGAAAACCTCACAGGACAGAAGTGTTTTAACACCAAGAGAACTACTAGATTTTAATTAAAAATCCAAACAGGGTGGGGCTGAAAAATTTTGGAAAGGGGCTGGAGCTGAAGCCACCATTTTTTAAAATTAGTTTTCAATATAAAAATGAGTGAGCTGGAACAGACCCACTGTCTTACTCTGTGGAACCTTGCAAAAGTGAATAAATCGTGAAGGGTTATTTAGGGCAGCTGGCTGACTTAGAAGCTGCCACAATGCTAATTAACTGCAGGCTGAGTCTCTTAAGAGTGGTGTGTGTGTGTGTGTGTGTGTGTGTGTGTGTGTGTGTGTGTATGTGTGTGTATAAAAAGGAGCCTTTGTATTATGGCATTTTTTTCTTGCTGCTATAGTCATACACCCCACTGGAAATCATCTTTCATTTTTCATTCTGTTGACCTGGATATTATTATTTCTTTTCAGAAACAGGAAAAAAAAAAGCGAACATCTGTGTCTCCTTCCAATCTGCTGCACATCTGCGCGTTTTGTAGCGGGTCTTCAAAGTTCAGTTAGCAACCCACAGACGCCATTCATCTTCTTGTTAAAATGTCTACTGCTGTATCCAACGCTCATGCCCTTGAGGGATTGCCCCCCCCTTTTTTTCCATTATTGTATATAAAGAACACTGTGACTTTTAATATTAGCATTTTTGCTTTCAACAGCAATTAGCAATCTCTTGGTTTGCTGTTTGGTAAAGCATTGGTTAATGAGGTCATCTAGTTTAAAATCCCAGCTACTTGAAAATAACAGGGAGGAGGTCAAATCTAGCATTTCACGTTATATTCTTTCCTCTCTTTTCAGTTCTCTAAAGAAAAGATATCTTTGTTATCGTTACGACCCGTTACTGGCCCTCTGTGTTTTACAACCGCCTCAAAGATACAGGTAAGTTTTCTTGCTGAAGTACTGAAATAAGATAGAGAGTTCATCTATAAACAAACAAACAGAAAAACGACTTTGAGCATCTGAGGATGAGGAATTGCTTTCGTGTTGGTTGTGGTGTCTTTCCTCTGACAGTCTGAGTGTAGGTCTAGCGAGGCGTCGTCTCTATGGTGGAAGGGGTTCCCGGGGTGGTCGACCTCGGAGTGGCTGCTGGTGGTGTGTCCATAGGGCTCCCAGCCCCACTGCTGGGTGTGACCGAGGAGCTGACGGCAGGCGTATCTCCTTGCTGTGGGGCCTGCAGGGTCTGTCCACAGATGTGGTGATGCTTCTCCCAGTCTTTATGCTGGCAAAAGGAGCCACAGTATCGGGCTGTGTTACAGCCGCTGCAGGTCTCGCTTGCTTTCCGGCCACAGTTCCAGCAACTCTAAGGAAGGAGGAGAGACACCAGGTGAATGCTTCATGAAGGTAAAAATCTCGTAAACACGGCAGAAGTTACTGTTCTTACATCTTCACGAACCGTAGAGACAAAATGGACAGCTCGCAAGACTCTGGCCTCAATGTAACCTTAGGCAGGATCTCACCCAGGCTGAACTTCGAGTTGCTCCGTAGCCTAACCCTCTCCCTACCTCTCCAACCTGCTGCCCTTCTCCAGGCCAGCACTCCAGGCCTCCCAAGGTAGGCTCCTGGGACTAAAGGCTGAGAGGAATGGGCAGCACTGCAAAGGGCCACAGCCCCAGGCAAGCCACCCTCATGAGAGGGCACCGGCACACAAAGCCCTGCCCTGGCCCCTGCAGGCTGTTCAGGAGGGGCTCTCTGGCTCTTACCAGGGCCCGTGGCTGGTGCCACTCATCACTTCGTTCACTTTACTATGAACTACCTCTCCATTCTATCAGAGGAGCGTCTCAGTCACCCTCCTGATTGAGCGCTAGCACACTGACCACCTGGCACTGTCCCACCTGGCACTGTCTCACACATGCATGGTGCCTTCATCATCCATGGGGTCACATGTTAACCTGCACTCCCAAACAAGGGGAAGACGCCGTCAATACAGAGAGATGGAATTTCCTCAAATGGCTCAATTTTCTGTCAGCAATGACTATGGCATTGATGGAAATGGCTGAATATTCCACCAGTGTTTGTCACAAAAATCCCTTCTTCTTAGATTTGGTTATCTTCATATGTAATAAATTATCTACTCTATACTCACTACAATCTGTATTTCCCAACTTTTCTCCTCCTACCACCAAAACTCTCCTGGCTAGAAACAAATATACTACTCTGGGATAGAGGTTTCTCCTTCTGAATTCTAACAGGAGCTACAAGACCACAGCACCCAACTCAATGAACTGTGTAAGAGTTAAAGGGCTCCGTTTATTGCTGCAGCCCAGCCCAGACAGGATATGGCAAAGTAGTAGCTCTTTCCACTCTATCCACTCAGTAGCCCTAGCAACCAAACTCCACTCTATCCACTCAGTGGCCCTAGCAACCAAACGCTAGGTTACTCTTAGAGTAACACCCTTTACCCCAGGGAACCCCAGGAAATGATCTCTGGTTTGTTCATCTATGATAAATGCTTAGCCTGACCTCAGAGAGATGCTCAAAACAGTTATTTGTGATATGAACACATCAGTTGATGCCTAATTTAGTCTTGAAACATGAAAACTCCTAAACTTGGCGAATAACTGTTCCACTTTGACACAGCATTTCCCAGCTGGCAGAGCTCCCTTGCAACTCGGGAAAGTTAGAGTGGAGGAGGGAACTGGGACTCAACTGTGTATCAGGAGAAGGAAACCCTGACCTCGGAACACCAGCTGCCAGGTCTATGTGGCATCTTGCGAGGCACAAGAAAAGCAGAAATGAGGTTGCCTCTGAGATTTGCATGCTAAAATAAACACCTCATGAATCAGAGCACAGATGTTCTAGAGGTGCAAGAACACCTGTGTGGGGCGCATCTAATGGAAGTGAGGGCAAAGGGGGAGAGACCGAGTGTGACAATGCTCTCAAAGATGCTTCCCGCAGGAGAGACAGAACCTCAGAAAACCGTATCCAAATGTTCATCTCATGAATAAAACATGTTTCTAGTTCCTTAGAAAGACTGACTCTGCTACGAAGAGCTATGTCAAGTGGTCACAGCCATACACACCTAAGCGTTCTATGACCTGCCTCTGTTTCTGCAGTCCCGGGGATGGAAGCGGGATCTTCCAGCAAGCTAAGCAAGTGTTCTGCCACTCAGCTACATCCTCAGCTTTTGTCAAAGGCTCTGATCATTTTCTTGTGAAATGGAGTTTTAGATATAGTCTAATGACCCAATTGGCTGACAGCTGTGATCACATCGTAATTAAAACAGATTTTAAAGTAACGCTCAAGATACTGCAAGGTCCCTCTCTGGCTTCTCTGCAGCTATTGTGATTTCACTGTGTTGGGGGCATGTTTAGAGGTGGGCTCATGAGCCTACTAAGAACGCAGAGCTGGAATGTCAGACCACTTTCCTGACACGTAAAGCTTTCCTGTTATGCAGAATGAATTCCATTAACTGTTAACAAGAGGGAGCCTAGAGCGTCTCAAGGACTAGAATCAGGGAACTTCAAGAACTCTGGTTTCCAACCTTCAGAAAGGAACAAAGAAAAAGTGGATAAAATTCTGTAAACCTGATGACCTGGGCTCAGTCCAGGAACACATGGGAACGGGTGGATGTTGTGGTAAGTCCAGATGTTCAGGTGCTAGTGAGCCTGTGGGATGTACCACAGCCCCAGAACTGAGAGGGATTCTGCCTCATTGTCCTCTGATCTACACACACCTATGCACGCACGCACACATGCACATGCACACTTTTGGAAAAGTTCAGCCCTGTGCCTTTAATTCTAAACCATTTAGAAACTTCAGTGGTGGGAAGAAAATCACAACAGAATCTATAATCTCAAATGACAAGCTTAATTCATATGTGAATGTTGTTAGTAAAACAAATCTGTAATGCATAATCAATACTACAAGCTAACTTTTTCTCCTCTAATTAATTTTACATGAACTTCTCGAGAGGCCTGGCCTAGTAGTTTACACCTCTGCTCCCACCACATTGGAGGCTAAGGCCAGTCCTGGGATGCTTTAATGGCTTCTTGAAGAACAATTCTTAAAAGAACAAAATGGAAAAGAAAATCTCACAAGATGCACAAACTCTGCCCACCGCCACATTTGGAAGCTTTCTTCTCCAACTTAACTTTGCTGCATGGCATGGATATTGTTTCCTTGACCCTGTCAATAAATGTGGGCCTGGCTCAGCCTTCAAAGCTCGAGGTACAACTCTGCGCATTCAGAGTGAAGTTTCCTTCAGTGAGGTTTAGCTCTAAGGAGATTGCCAGCTGGGTCCTGGAACAAACTCAGCAAATAAGCGATATTCCTAAATTACATCAGAAAATCCCAATTAGGGAACAGAGACCCAAATCCAAAACAATATTTTAAGGAAATTAAACATCTAATCTGAGTCAAGTGGCGTCTTTAGGAAACACCCTGGTGTGAGTCCTATCGTGTTTTGGCAGAGGCACATTTTGGCAGACTTCAGGGTGGTAACTGCCCAGTGCTCAATGGCTCCTTCAGATTGAAATCAGATGTACGCGACATTCTCCATTTAAACTGATTAAACACACAGACTAAACCAGGTAATTACAAATGCATGTGCTGGGGAGTGGAAAGTGGAGACAGAATGGGGGGACTTCTTTATTTTTTAAAGTGTTTTCAAAGATGGGAACAATTTTACAAAAAAAAAAAAAAAAAAAAATGTGGAATTGAGCCAAATACAGAAACAGATGTTTTGGATAGCAGAGTTGCTGAGAGCTAAGGCCTCTTGCCTTAGCCCTTCCTGGTTGTGATCTAAGAGGGAAGAGCTTTGGTTAGTTCTACCTCTAGCTCCACTCAGTCCTACACATTTGCCCCCTACCACTGAGGGTAACAGCCCTCAGGTGTAGGAAGGTGAAACAAAGAGTGATTGAATGATCTAGGATTTTTTTTTAATCGCATCTTTTTTTTTTTTATTGCCCTTGACACTGCATTCCAGCGAATGGGTAGGAAACTGCAGTGCATGCTCAAGTAACAAAAAGACAAACGGATCCAAACCAAAACAACAGTCCGAAGTGGACCCTATTTTTAAAGGCTCATTGGGAACCTTAAAAGGCCATTTGTATGTGTCATATTTCTCTTGGATAACTGTACGGAAGTCCCTGTTTGTGGGCCCGTACCTAGGCAACTGATGCCTGGCCAGCATTAAAGCCACTGACTGTTTTATCTGGAAATGGAGGAAGGGAATGTGTGGTGGTTTGAGAGACAGAGATCCCCTACAGCATCGGAACCCTCAGGTCCTGGAATGGCTGGTGCTCTTTGGAGACGTTTAGGAGGTGAGGCCTTGCAGGAGGAAGCATGGCACTTGGAGTGGCCTTTGAGAATTTAAATCCTTCATCAGTTTCCAGTTTACACTCTGCTTCCTGCTTGCAGTTCCTGTTCTTGCTGCCATGCCTCTCACCAAGATGGCCTCTTAACCCTAAGAAGCCATTAGCCAGGATAGTGGCTTTTGATCATGTTGCTTTCATCACGGCAGTTTGGCAAAGTTGCCCTGGGCTGTAGGTGAGGAACCTAAGGCTGGATACAAAGCTCCTCTTTGCAAAATCCATTAAATGCACTGTTATATACAGATATAGCAAGGATAGATGGAAGATTCTGGATGTCAGGGTTTCACGGCAGAGATTCTATACCTGTTGTCTTATCTGCCACTCTCTTTGTCCTTGGGGCAGGAAAGCTCTTTCCTTTATCTTGGCATTTAGATTAGATAGAGAATAATTTGGCTATTCTATCAGCAAAACGCACCCCTCCTATTCAACACTGTTGAAAATTCTTTTTTTCTGAGAGACAAAGGTTTTCTCTTGAATGACTGTCTGTTTTACTAGGCCTTATCTGTAACTCAAGATCAAGATGGTTCAGCAAAATTGCTCTACCTAAAATTCTGCAAATGTAAAGGCCTGCTTCCAGTACTAGTTTTATAAAGACAAAACTCTACAGAAGCAGTACACTGACCTGAATTCACACATGTTAGATGTGCATTGCACTTGGTCTTTTAAAGCCATATTCATGGATAGTCTGCAATTCAGAAACCCAAATCCTTAAAAGTTAATCACTCCCCTGAACACCCCCCCCCCCCCAGTCCTCATCCAGCTGGTACTGAAACTGCCAACCAAACACTCTTTTCAAAATGCCCCACTCCACAAATGTCAGATCTTTTCTTAGGTCCCATTGTTGCCCCACTGCTTAGAAGAGAGCACCATTTCCTACTGGAAACACAAGGCAGCAAAGACAACCTCATGGTAGCTAACCAAAATGACACAGGCTTCAGAGGCAGGGCAGCCTGCCTTTCACTTTCAGTGCCACTGTTGAGTGATAAGCTGGCTCAGCAGTCAAGAGCACTGGCTGCTCTTTCAGAGGACCTGAGTTCAATTCCCAGCACCCACATGGTAGCTCACAACTGCCTCTAATTCCTGTTCCAGGGTATCTGACACCTTCACACAGACATATATGCAGTCAAAAACACCAATGTACATTAAATAAATAAATAAATAAATAAATAAACTTAAACACAGGGGGAGGGGACAAGTAGTGTAATCTGTTTGAACAAAAATAGCAACTGCAGGATGGCTCAGAGTTATGCCATGGCTGAGCAGCAGAGCTTGAGGTACTGCCTACATAGCAGGTGGTCACCGTAGCTCCTTCTGGAAGCACTTGCTGAAAGATAGATGGTGGGTTGGTTTCTGTTCTAGATGCAGTGCCTCTGAACCACTAAAATCCGAAAGCTTGTACACTATCCAAATTAAGCGCTGTCACTCACAGGCATTAACAGCTACAAGAAAGAACTTCCTTAGGGTCCCGCAGCATCTCCTCTACCCTCTCCGTCTCCTGACTCCCTGAAGATTCACCACTGGGTGCCTCCTCCATGCCTTCTTTTTAATTCCCCCTTGTTGAAATCTCTACTGATTTTGGTTTCCAAGATGTTAATATTTTGTTTCTTCCATTATAACTTTCACTGTGTTCACTTGAGGTATTTGAAAAGCCGGGGCTGATATAAAGAACTGTCCCTTCCTTCCCAAGTTCTCACTACCTGACCACAGTCAGCCACACACCAATGACTCAAACCTGCGTCCTGTGCCCCACTGACTTCGCAGGCAACACTCCCTGACTGGGAACTTCCTGTTCTTTATGGAGCCTACCTGCCTCGAAAACTGAAAGCTGAGTCTAGTTCTATCATTAGAGTCACTCATAGCACACAATTCTAAAACTAGGACATTTTATTTTAATTTCTCTTTCTTTAGCTCCTGTAACTACTCCAACTAAATATGACAGGTCATCCTCGTTCTCTCTCGTTCTCTCTCTCTCTCTCTCTCTCTCTCTCTCTCTCTCTCTCTCTCTCTCTCTCTCTCTTATTCTTTCCTATATCATGGGTACTATTCAAACTTCCTTGTATTTCTTATTAGAATCCTCTCTTAGCACCTGTCCTTCCCTCCCACCCTGTCCCCTCTTCTTGTCAGCCATGGTGGTTTAAATGAGAATGACCCCCATACACTAATATATTTGAAGACTTGGTCCCCTTGGTGAAACTGTTTGGGAAAGATTAGCTGTGGCCTTGTTGGCGGAGGTGTTTTACTGGGAGTGGGCTTTGAGGTGCCTGTTGTGCTTTGAGGGACAGAGCTACCCCATCATCTAGGGCATCTGAACTCACAGCCTGGAGCTGGTGGTACCATTTCAGAGGGGTGGCCTGCTTGGAGGTCCATGCCAGGCCCAGTTAACTCTCTCTATGCCCAGTGTTCATGTAGCAAAGGTGAGCTCTCAGCTACTGTTCCAACGCCATGCCTGCCAGCTTGCTGCATGGTTCCCATCATGCTGGTCATGGAGTGGCCCTCTGAAATTGTTAGCCTGTGTTACTTTTACAAATTGCCTTGGCCATGTGTTTTGCTACAACAGGAGAAAAGTAGCTAAGAGTTCATTTTTTTAAAATATGAAATATGACCTACCTCTACTGATTTCATTTGTCCCTCTTGCAATGTGGGTCATACAAACATTATCCCACATTGGCTGTAAGAAAACCAAAGCTCCAGTCATGATGTAAATGTCAGGAATTGGAGACAGGAGCATCCTCTAAGCTCCCGGGCCAGCCAATCTAGTCAAAGCAGGTTTAGAGGAAGACCGGGTTTCAAAACTAAGATGGAGAGTGACAGAGGAAGATACACAACATTCTCCTCTGGCCTCTACATTTACACAAACAGGAACAAGTGTACACACACACCCTCCCCCCACCATGCATATGCACGTGCGCACACACACAAACCAAAAAACCAAGCCAAGAGATGAACAACTCAGGGTCAGTCATACTAAGACAGTAATGTGTTCACTATACCCCCCAGACTTATGAAAACAAACAACTGGTCTTTGAATAACATGTACACTAGCCAATTCTTGCCGAAACCTAACATTATAGATTACATGGAGAGCTACATATTCTTCCAGGAACCAAATGGTTTGATTCTCCTTGGAAGGGCTATGAGGCCTTTGTAGTAATGACAAGCCATTCCATGCTTTGGGCTGGACTGCATGGACACCTCCATCCTTTTCCCATTGGTATACTACATAGCTTTCCCCTATACAGAACAGTGAATAATGGCTCTTAATATAGGAGAATATTTACTTTGATGGCTTAAAACTAAACTCTCTATTAGAACAATATCATATGTACAGTCCATTTTTCTGCTACCTTCTAGATACACATGTAAGTCTCCTACGCTCATACAATCTGTGGATCTCAAAAGGAGTTGGTAGAGGTTTCATTAGGAATATCCCCTAAAGTGCCACTGGGGAGAACTATTTGTGTCCAAGGAAAGGAAATAGAAATGTGAAAGAAATATAACAGCTTGAGCCATACATACAATAATCTGTAAAGTGGTAAAGTATAGGGCCAACAAGATGGCTCCACTAGCCATGGATCTGACTACCAGACTGATGGCCTGAGATTATTATGACCCACACAGCTGATTAAAAGAACTTATTTCTGAAATCTGTCCTCTGACACCATATATGCTATGGTATACACACAATAAGTAAGTATTTAAAAGGAAACAAAACATAGGAAAATGATATTTTTACTTAGATTCTGCCACAGCCAATGTTATTCTCTTAGTTGTAAAGTTAGTAGTTTATACATCTAAATGAAGTTAGAGAACTGGGTATAAGAATTGAAAAATATTAGTATATAATTGGTCCAGGGGGAAAGAATCCCACTACTGCCATGTGCTAGCAGTGAGGCCTGAGAGCCAGGCAACCTCAGTTAGGGACCAAGTGACATGTACCACCTGAGCCACAGAGCAAGTGTCCTATACCCTGCAAGACTCAGCTTTCTTATTGGCAAAAAAGAAAACAACACTGTCCTCTCTGTCACAGCTGGAGTAAGAAGTGAGCTAAAGCCAGGTGATCGTGGCACATGCCTTTAATCCCAGCACCCAGGCAGATCTCTGAGGCCAGCCTGGACTACATTGTGAGTTCCGTGATAGCCAAGGATACACAGAGGAACCTTGTCTTGAAAAACAAACAAACAAACAAACAAACAAACAAACACAAAAAAGGGTGAGCTACATGAAGTTCTTCTCAATCCAGTTCTGGCTCAACAACCCAGACTATCTTGGTTAAAAATCAGTGGGTCACAGAGCAAAACAAAAAGACATGAGTGTGAGAGGGGCACATGTAGGGAAGACATGAGGATTGCAGACCAACAACCCAGGCCTTCCAATTCTGGGTTTCTGCTCAAAGATCCTATGGAGAAGACATATGCAATAAGACCTAATTCATTTAAATTTATCTGCTGCATGTTTATGTATTTAAAGTATGTACAGTCTATGTGATGTAGAAAAGGAATGGGGTAAGTGTCTATAATAGGATGGATGTAAAATAAAAGAAAGGTGGGAGGAGGCAGTGGTCTCTTCAGAAAAGAACACCCTGTGAAGAATGGCCATTTGAAATGAGCAGATTACTGCTGTGGACTTCAGCTCTTCAAACATTATAAAGGAAGTAAGATGATGTAAATGATAAATCTTTTTTTTTTTTTTTTTTTTTTCCTGAGACAGGATTTCTCTGTGTAGCCTTGGCTGGCTTCGAACTCACAGCAATCTGCCAGTCTCTGCCTCTCGGGTGCTAGGATTAAAGGTGTGCGCCATCACCAGGCTCAAACTCACAAATACCTGCCTGTTTATGCTTCCCAAGGGCTGAGATTAAAGGCATCTGACATCACACTTGCTATAAAAAATATTTTAAAGAACCAATGAGACAAACAAAGTTCTTATTTCTTACACAGAGAGTCTAATAGGAAGGAGAATAGTGAATTACTGCAGAATTGGTAATGGAATTGGGCCAGCTTAAGACTTCTGGGTTCAGCCTCCAATTCATAGACCCAGAGAGGTTAGGTATAGAGGAAGGGACAAGAGGGGAGACATATGGATCTTCCCTGGAAGGGGAAACAGAATAGATTTTATGGGTGGACTGAGGGTGGGTGGGGACAGAATCAGTGGGAAGGGGAAAGGGAAGTAGGGTTGAGAACAGGAATGTTGGGAGAGACAGTTGGAATTGTGGAGCATTTGAGGGATGATATGGAAACCTAGTATTTTAGGAACTTCCAAATATATATAAAGGAAATCGTAATGAGGTGGTCTAATGATGGGGGATTTGGCATCTCAACTGTCCATCTCTTGTCACCAAATGAGACTTCCAAGTACTGGGACCGAGTTACATTCAATTGAGTTATTGGCCAAGGGGGTTCCATGGAATTATCCAAACAATCCAGACTATTGCTAAGACAATGGGTTGCTCTCTCTGCAAACTAACAGTGGGGCCCCATTGCTGAGGACAACACCTACACAACCCATTGAACATGGAGAACTAGAGCCAGCCTTAACTCCTACGTTCTAGTGTCTTTGGTAGGAGAACTTCAGTGTGGGAAGGCACTTTGTTGACTACCAGAAGAGAAGTATAAGCACCAACCTAGCCACAAAACCTTTGTCCTAAAATTTGTCCTGCCTGCAAGATATGCTAGGGGTATGGTACCACAGAATCAGTGGGAGAGGCCAACCAATGTCTGATTTGACTTAAAGCTCACATGACTAGGTAGCCTAGAGACCTAGGGTAAAACCAAACACTTAAAATATATATATATATATATATATATATATATATATATATATATATATATATATATATATATATATTGCCTAATGATATTATGCTATAATTATAGAATAGTGCCTTACTCTGTCATCTTCAGAGAGGCTCCCTCTGGCAGCAGATGGGAATAGATGGGGAGATCCACAGCCAGACATTACGCACAGTGATAGTTCTTGGAACACCCAGCTCTAAATAGAATGTCTCTATTAAATCCCTCTCCTCAAAGCTCAGAAAAGCCCATGAAAGAGGAAGAAGAGTGTCAGAGGAGCCAGAGGGATGGAGGATACCAGAAAACCAAGGCTCTGTGACTCTACTGGCTAACGGTCATATGAACTCACAAGATGGAAGCAGTAAGCGCAGGGCCTACACAGGCCTGCATTTGGTCCCCTATGTATATATTACAGCTCTCAGCTTACTGTTCTTATGGGCCTCTTGAGTATGTGAACGCGTGAGTGTCTGATTCATGTGCCTACTCTTGGAGCTCTTTTCCTTCTATTGGGTGCCTTGTCTAGCCTCAGTGTGATGCTTTCTGTCTTATACTGTATTTTGTCATGTTGAGAAAGAAGACTCCGACTTCTACCTCTAGACTCTACTTGGGTTCTACACTTGTACTCTTCTAACTACAGGGCAGAAAATGATTGTGCAGTGGTGACAATGTGATTTGTCACAAAAACAAGCACATTTGAGACTAATGTGGGGCACTCCAAGTACCTGGACATGACAGCTGTGTGTTCACTCAACACCAGGCTCAATAGTGGAGTATCCTGATCTTTCACTTAGGACAAGATGAACTTCACATGCTGCTTACTCCATCCAGTCTAGAGATGTGTTTATCTAGTTAGATTTAACCATTCACTTAAGTTTTTCAATGTTTTAATTAATGTTGTTTATATACACAACACACAAAATACTCAAGCACGGGCCACCTTCTCTGTCATTTCCCCAAACACCATGGACAGATCAAATCTAGCATGTATTCTCGTCATGTTTTTCTTTGTTGTTAATGTTTTCGAAACAGGATCAGGTGGCTCCTGCCGACTTCAAGCTTCCCTACTTAGTGGAGGATGACCTTGACCTTCTAAACTTCCTGCCTCGAATTCTGGACCAGTGAGATCACAGCAAGCAGCATTAGAGTGGGTTCAAAAGAGGCACAAGGGTACCCAACCCCGGGCTTCATGCACCACAGGCAAGAACTCTACCAACCTAGCTGCTTCCCCAGCCTTCCCACAAGTTTTTAAGTGCAGTTCAAATTTGGTCATCTGATACATCCAAAACCCCATATGATGATTCATCTCAGAAGTATTCAGCCAGCATATCTAAATTTCTCCCTCTCCCACAGCCCTTGACACCATGACAGCCACCTTCATTCAACAGGCTCCTTCCTCATCTTGGTCCCAAAACACAGAGACTTCTCCTTTTCATGTCTTAGGATCTCCTGCCTCATCTCAGTGTGAGTGGCCCCTCAGAAACACACATCAGCCACAAGGCTATCAGCTTCCACAGCCTGCTCCCCCAGCTTGCTGTTTCTCCCCTGAAGTCATTAATATTATATGGCCTCAGGAAAGGGCAGAGGCCACAAAGCTCAAAACAACCTGCTTATCCTTACACACCAGAAGCCTTCACCTTTGAGGTTCTCCATGACTTCTGTAGTCCAATTACTTAACTCTTTTGGTGAATTGCAGTCGACACGAGACAAAGACTATCGATGCCCTCAGGGCCAGCACTATCCCTGATATATAATAAAAGCTCAATGATACATTATAGGAATAGATAAACGAATGGGTAGAGCTGATGTGTGTGTATGTATTACTTTCATAATCACACAAAGCAGGCCCATTAATTTGTGATATTTAAAAATCAATAACCTTTACACTTAATAATGCCTATGTTTTTTCAACAAGTTTCTACCATTACCAGACTTCTTATTTTTTTCTTAAAAGAATCATAAATTATCTAAAAATGCAGTGCAATATGAACCTTAACTGTGGTGAAATGGTTAATGTTCAAAAAAATTCCAAGGCATCAAAAATAGGTGAGAATTTTGAGTTGCAAGGAATCTATACATTGAATCAGTATTCGCAATCAACATCAGAGCCAGAGTGGGCCTGTCCTAGCCCGAGGAAACCAGAGCCCTTCAGGTTCTCTCAAAGGGCTCCTAGTAAAGTATTGCAGACCTGAACTTGAGGTCTGTTTAATATGAATGCCAAGGCCAGTGTCCCCCTCACACTTCTTTTTTCTCCGCACAGTTTTTATAGTAGAGACACTAAGCATACAGGGACTGAAAGAATCTAGCATGCCACTGCACGGATGTAAACAGGTCAACTATTTCCTTCCTGGGCATCTGTCTTTAGAAGTCAACCCTCTACAAATGTTGTTAATATATACATATCAGGCCTAAAATGTTCAAGCGAGAGTAAAATATATACAGGATCACAAGTGTGCCTCATACTATCACCAACTTGTACACGTTCTCTTCAGAAGACACTAATAAACTTAAAAAAAAAAAAAAAGTCTGTATAAATCTTAGGGGCAAGATGCCAGTAAAATTGAATTTCTGTCTAGTTTAATTCAACAATGGAAAAGTCAGCCGTTAAAAGAAAGATAAACTTCCCTTTGTCCCGCTCTTCCTGAGAAACTTCCAAATGTTAAAAATCAATTCCTTTTGTCCCCTTGTTGTTCATCTGCTACACATTAAATAGAAACCCTGGGCATTGAGTGATTCCCGCAGGGTCTTTCATCTGCAGGAAAGCCTGCTGCAAATTAAATTCTTACTCTCCCTCACAAATTATAGATACGTATTGTAGTAGACCATTGATTTATCAGTTCGTGCCTTTGCTAGTTCAGCTTTGTGAGACTAGCTAATTGCAGTCTTTTATCTGGAGTTATTTTGGAGTTGAGGATTGTGTGCTATATTAATTAACATGCGACAATTCGATGCTGTTCTGATTCTGTAGGCTTTAGTTTTAAAAGCATTCTGCCACATGTTGGCTATTTAGCTACCAGTTCCTTGAATCATTAGGGCCTGAATGAGTGCATGTGTGTGGGTGTGGATGTGGAGAAATCATTATAGTGGATTAATACTTAATAATATTACTCAGTCAGTAATGTTATGTTAGGACCACCATAATGGTTATGATAATGACATAAAAACTAGAATCACACACAAAATCTTTAGAAATACTTAAATCATGCAAACATTACATTAGCATTGGGCTTTGGGATTCATTATTAAAGTAATTTTTAATGCCAGGCATCAATAAGACTTTGGAGAACATAAGAATTTCACAGTAAGAGCTGGCAGATGGCTCAGCTGGTAATTTAGTTGCCCTGCAAGTAAAAACAAAACAAAACAAGACAAAACTATGCTTGAACCCCTAGAACCCACTAAAGCTGGACAGGACAGTGCACACATCTATAGTAAGTGTTCCACTGTGCAGATGAGACATGAAAACAAGAGAATTCCCAGAAGTTCACGGTCTAAAGCATGTGCAGAGGTGAGTAACAGGGAGACCCTGTGTAAAACAAGGTGACAGGGAGAGACAGACTAAAAGGTAAAATATCTTCTGACCACACACACACACACACACACACACACACACACACACACACACACACACACACACACCCCAAAAGAAAGGCTTTCATATTAAGTTTCATTTACCGAGCACATTGCACACCTTGGCCAAAAAACTTTCCATCCACGTGGTTAACGAATAAAAAGCTTAGATCAGCCCTAGGTCAGCCCACCAATGCCTGGATTTTCCCACACTGTGCTATGCTCCCCGCAACCCCATTCCCCACCCCCAGTGATCTATCCACAGCTCAGTGGCCACTTGGATTTGTGGACTTCCAGAACCAAAAACAAACATTCTAGCTCTTGTCTGCAAGGACACTCTCCACCAAGGCCTTACCTCACTGGAGTCTTCCTGCTGGTTGATGACTGCCAGAGCGTCCTCTGCTGCCTGCCGCTTGGCCTCAGCCACTGTGCGCTCCATCTTGGCTCGCTCCGTGGTGATCATGTCATGTGCTTTCCTCTCAGCCTCGGACACGGCCTTCTGCAGCTCCGTCATCGCCTGGCGCTTCACCTCGTTTACAGCCTCCTCTGTGGTACCAAGCCAGAGCAAGGGACATAACATCTCCACGTCAGCTCGGCACTCTCATAGAACAAACCTGGCTCTCATCCAAAGGACCTGAAAGCTCTGCTTGTTTAAAGAACAACCTGATCTTGTAAATTCATTCAGGAAATCGAAAGTGGGAATTTTTCCTTTTTTGGCATGACCTTCTTGGGAATAGTTTTTTAATTCCTATATCTTTACTTAAAATTTTCTCCTCAGCAATGCCTCCAGAAACGATTCTGGGGCCTGTTAAGGAGTTAGAGTGTTCATAAGGAACTTGTGTGGATCACTCAGACACAAGAGGAACCTAGCTTCTAGGCATTTCGTGGTGAATGCCTGTAATCAAATCATTCAAGAGTTCAAGGTCAGTCTGGGCTACATAGCAGGCCCTTTAAATAAAATAAATAATGAAATTGATGGTGAGGCACTGCCTTTTCTTGTCATTTCTTGAATAATATAGATAATGTGCTTCTACAGAGTACATGATAAAGATTTTTGTTAAAGAAACTTGCTACTTCTCTGTCTCCTTCAAGTAGATACACAGTAGTTTGGTACAACCAACTGTTGCCTTGGACAAACAAAACTGAATCACACCTCAAGCCACACCATCAGACCTGACTGAAAACCTACAAGGTGTCCAATTATCTTGTCAGTTTTGGCTGCAGTTGAGGAGCAAAGGTTCAACCGCTGTTCACTAGAAGATTGACAACTAAAACAAGTACTTCCCACTTTTAAAAAATTAACTGTTCTAATTAATGAGAGAAAATGTCCTCCTCCGGAATTAGTTTATCTAATTTTCATCTTTGTTCAAAGCAAAATCACAATGATTAATTGAAAATTTAATAAGCAGTAATTATTAACTTGGCAAACCTACTACCAATTAACACTCTATTAAAACTAATTATGACATGTTTCATTCAAGTGTTTGCACTTAATTGTTTCACCCACTTAAAAAGCACCTTAATTAAATATTCTGTTTAATTAAAAACATAGATTCCTAATAAAAATGTTTTACTGTGGATTAAAAGTGTGTAAGAGATGCAAGTCCTCTCAGGGTCTCTTAAATTCCTGTGGTTGATTCTGTAGTGTGTGACCTGCAGGTCATCAGCCGCTTCCTCCTGTGACTCAATACCAAATGCTTTCTGCAGCCTCTGTCACTTAGCATCAGTAGTCCCAAAGTATGCTCGTTGCAAATGATGTCTGGTTAAGACTCACAGGGGAAGAGGAAGCTCTCAGTCTTGATCTGGCTTGATGAGCTGGTGTGGGTGGGTAGGGAGGCTCCCCTTTTCTGAGGAATAGGGGAGGGGGGGTGGGAGGGAGCCTGGGACTGGGAGGAGAGGACAGAGGGGGCTACAGCTAGGATGTAAAGTGAATGAATAAATAAATTAATTAATTCAAAAAAGTATTCCCACACCAAAAAATAAAAGAAGACCCAGACACTATACTATAAAAGGTCGATCCAGATCGGAAATATCAACTAAACTATGATAAGCCTCTGTTAGCTCCTGCAAGGTATGCACTTAAAATCTGGATAGAATCAGGGGATTACACACAGCTCACAGCACCCTTCTTCACCAAGAGGGGAAAGCTCCCTTTACTGCCCTATTGTAAAAGACTCAGGGTGCCAGGAAAGTACTGCCCTTCTAACAATATAGCCAGGCTCTAATTTAGTTTGAATATTCAAGGTGAATTAAAATTCTGTCTAAGTGGTAATACAGGACAATAATTTTTGCTTAGGATCAAAGCTGTAGCTTGACTAATTGTATATGCAAATCAGGCAATTTATATTTAAATTATGCATTCCTATTCTAATCCCACAGGCATATACAGATCAGCAAAGAGAATTGGTAGGACATTTGCAAGGTGCTTGAATATTTATTACCAACTGCAAACATTCTCTGATCCTTTGAAAAGAAATATACTGAAGAAAACATTCAGTCACAATTTTAAAGCTACTTTTATGTTTGATATTTTTTCTCCTCCAGTTTTATAAGGATCCTTTGTAACTTTTGAGTTCATTTGTTTCTTTTGCTCTTGCTTTTCAAAATACAACTTTTAGAGAAAAGTGGATGTGGCCTTCAATGGTTGTTAGGATTTGTAATCTTTTTAAAATATTAAACTACCATTGGAGCAATCGATGTACAGAATTTACATAGGGTCTTTGTCTCGCTCTCTCTGTATGTTTGCGAGTGTGTATAGTGTATGTGTGTGTAAGTGTATGTGTGTGTGTAAGTGTATAGTGTGTGTGTGTGTGTGTGTCTCCAGAGGAAAACAGAAGCGAAGGGAAAGACAGAAACTGACAAAGGAGAACAAGAACACTATATACAAATGTAAAATAAAGAGTCAAATATAAGCAGTAAGGCATTGTGATTACAAATGTTTTTTGGAAAAATTTCTGCAAGTTTAAAAATAATTTCAAAGCAAAATGGCATAATAACCGGAAAAGACAATTAAAACTATTTCCCATTCTAGAGAGATGGCTTAGTAGGTGGGGCACTGACTGCTCTTCCAGAGGACCCAGGTTCCATTCCCAGCACCCACATGGCAACTCACAACTGTCTGTAACTTCAAGATCTGACACCCTCACACAGACATACAAGCAGGCAAAACACCAATGCACATAAAAATAAAAATAAAGTATTTATAATTATGATTTCCTGTGAGGACAATACAGTAATTATATTCCATAAAAGTTTGAGAGTTGTGCCCGTTTAGTATTTTTTCAAATATTTCAAACTCTACTTAGTTATCTTTTACTATGAAAATAATGTATAGTACTTTTGTGGCAAAGGCATACATTTCAAGTTTCTCTTTAAAAAAAAAAGTAGACAGGTTTGTTTATTGGTTTGGGGCTGTTGTTGTTGTTGTTTTTGCATTTTGGGTTGCTCTGGTTTTACGAGACAGGGTCCCATCCTGTAGCACAGGATGCCTCATCTTTGCACCAGCTCCCTGCCTTAGTCTTCCAATTTTCAGAATTATAGTGTGAGCTATGAAGCCTAGGTCTGGTTTTATTTTTCTGGCTACAGAGCTAAGTTTTAGAAGCCCCTTTCGAAGTGTAAGAAGCTGAGTATAGACAGCCCATTTTACGTTTAGTGTTCCCATATACTGGATGCTTTGATCCAGGGAACTCTGCACCCTTCACACTCATGATATAAATTGCATCCTTGACACTTACTGGGAACTCTACATCTGCTTTTTAAGAAGTCTGTCCAGGAAAATATTGCCAGCACTTCACAGAGCTCTCTAGGTAAAGTGGCCATCCACACTTTAGTATTTAGCATGCATCTATGGAAAATTAGTCCAAACTGTTCCTAGGTGAGGAGTGGGTACCATACTGAGAAAATAATCAAAGTCCTCTGGACCACACCCAAACCATATCTTAGAATGAAGACAGGAAATAGATTAAAGATACATCTGAAAATAATCCCAAACTCTCCTGGCAAGGGTCACTCCATCTTCATCAATGCATGGACACCACAAAGACAAATTTGTCCTTTCTCAGCCTTCTGAGTCCCTTGAACATAAACTACATCGAGCCTGGGTTCAGACTTGCACAAAGAACTCATAGAGATCCGACTGCCTCTGCCTCCTAGTGCTGGGATTAAAGGCGTGCACCACCCACGCCCGCCTCAGACATGCTCAAAGCAGTGAAGAAAATGTGGAGAATTCCATAGATTCCCTTATATCAAGTAAGAAAAACAAAGGAGAAGGAAAAAACACAGCTTTGATTTGGAGGATACAAAGTACTTGCTTCTGAACTGGCTGGCAGGCTGTTCGCTGCTCAGGGGAAGAATTCCTTTAGACTTCGCTATTCAAACTGGCCTTCCAGAAAAGGTGGTGTAGTCTCCAAAATCTGTTCTTACTCATTAGCAGCCCAACAAAGATTAGAAGATAACAGCACAGGGAATTTGTGGTTACACAAGACCTCACAGTCAGTTTTCTTTAGAAATTATCTAGAATTGAACTCAAATACAAGTAACTAAGGGGGACAGAAAAAGACAATTTTCCCTAACACAAAAACTCATCCTTTTGTTGTCCAAAATGAGAATTCTTTGCACCTCTTTATTGGAAAAGCAGGCCTTGGCAGTTTAAAAGTATATTTGAGAGAAAAAAGAAAACGATGGCAAAATACAGCAACCTATCAGAGTTGGAGGGCACCTGGCAGCCTAGTAAAACTTGGGAGAATCCTGAGTCTATCAGCACAACCCAATAAAATATATGACATAGGTGAGCCAGCGGATCCATCTGCTTTGTATAGAGGACGCGTTAGATGACTTTATAGCTTTTTTGTTTTGATTTGATTTGGTTTCTTTCTTTCTTTCTTTTCTTTTCTTTTTTTCCCTTCTTTTTTGGTTTTTTGAGACAAAGCTTTTCTGTGTAGCCTTGGCTGTCCTGGACTCGCTTTGTAGACCAGGCTGCCCTAGATCCGCCTGCCTCTGCCTCCCAAGTGCTGGGATTAAAGGTGTGCACCACCACTGCCCGGCTCCATTCGGTTTCTTGACACAGTGTTTCTCTCTGTAGCCCTGGCTGTCCTGAAGCTTTCTAGCTATTAATTTGAGCTTCAAAACAGAAGTTTATCAGATTTGAGGAAACTTTTTTTCTCTTTTTTAATGGCTGGAGAGAAAGTCGTTGGTGCTGGGACATAACCTCATATTTTTGGTTGTGGGGCTAGCCTTTAATGGCTGAGCCATCTCTCCAGCACGTGAGGGAACTCTTATCGCGTTCACAAAAAGTGGTATTTCTCAGGTATTTTATAAAACAGGTGGATCAAGTACATGTGACCAAATATTCAGCCAAGTGGTAAAGAACCACAAATAATTGAACTCAACCAAAACCTAAAAGGAGATCTTTTGCAGAAAAACAGTAATAATAACAGCAAAGACCCTTTACTGAGCCTTGGTATAGCCAGCCTTGTGCCCATGTGACGGGTGACCAGAACTAGGCTCAGCCCTTCTCAGTTGTGTTAAGTCAAAGAGAAACTGCTTTAACAGTTGAAATTTCAGCAGCTCAAAGACACAGCTACCATGTGTCTGTCCTTTGTGTCATCATTAACGCTTGGTGCAAGCCTGTGATCCCAGCACTCGAGGAGGCAGAGGCAGGCAGATCAATGTGAGTTCAAGGCCAGCCTGCTCTATAAAGCAAGTCCAGGATAGCCAAGGTTACACAGAGAAACCTTGTTTAAAAAAAAAAAAAAATAAGTAAAAAGTAACTTGGCTCTATGATTTAATATTAAACACCACAGAAGATTTTAATACTAGACTGTAACCAAAAAATAAGAATTCTTCCAACGTTCCTTAACAAGTCCATTAGAGTAGGCACAACTTTAGAATGCAGAGAAAAATGCTGATGTATGTAATTTAATCCCTATACTGCTGAATTTCTTTCCTCATCAAAGAAAAACTCCATGGAGCTAAGACCTCCTGTGCCAAAATTTCACTCTGAAATTACAGATGCTACAAAAGGGGGGTGGGGGATTATAAGGAAAATATTGCCAGCCTTTCAATTATAATGGCACTAACAGATGCTATGAAAATAAAAACTACTTCATGTTTTAATCAGGCCTGGTTTAAGAATATTAATGAGGGTTGTTCC
Organism: Acomys russatus; assembly: GCF_903995435.1. Classification (NCBI taxonomy): domain Eukaryota; kingdom Metazoa; phylum Chordata; class Mammalia; order Rodentia; family Muridae; genus Acomys; species Acomys russatus. Next base: position 38,016,919 of record NC_067138.1, on the reverse strand, counting down.
CCCCCACCCCCGCCAGTTTGTTTTGTGGTTTTCACTTTGTTTTGCTTTGCTTTTGCTATTGTTGCTGTTCGCAGTGGAGTCCTTTCTTGTCACTCTTCACATCAGAGCATTAACAACTGCACACAGCTGCCAGAACACTAAACTCGTGTTTTTAAACAGTTCTTACCAGCTTTCTTCCAGATCTCCTCTGGCACATATCCAGACGCAGGCCTGTGAAGGAATTCCCGATGTGCATCTATGAAACCGATGGGAGAGGGTAGAGAGAAGGAGAGAGAAGCATCAGTACTGCCACATCCCTACGTGGAGCCAAGCGAGCAACTCCTCCTCCTCCTGGCCTCATTACAAAAATGCAATTTTAAAAGGTCAAATGTTTCACTTCGAGAAAATGCACAAGAATAGCAAAGCTGGGCATCAGAGCCCAAGGAAAGCAGAAGACCACTGGTCCATATGCCTCTCATACACTCAAGTCCAAGGCAATGGTACAGTATGATGCCTGGGAACAGGCTTTCCAAAACTTTCTTGTGGTGATTATTCCTATAAGGTACTCTTTGTGTTGGTTTTGTTGTCATTGTTGGTTTTGCTTTTGAAGACAGGGGTTTCTCTTTGTAGCCTTGGCTGTCCTGGAATCGCTTTGTAGACTGGGCTGGCCTCGAACTCACAGAGCTCCACCTGCCTCTGCCTCCCCGAGTGCTGGGATGAGGGTGCCTTTCCTTTCAAAAGTCCGACTTGTAGTCAAAAATCAATCATATGGTAATATAATTTGTAGAGAGCGCCGAGTCTACCACAATAAACAACTAGTGAGCCCTACTCTAGGGCTAACCTATTCTCACACTGAGTCATTTCTTTAACATTGTGTTGTGCATTAAAAGGTTCTCACACATTGTGTCATGTGCACTACACAAAGACGGAGACCAGGGAGTATTAGAAAGGATCAGTGGGCATTCAGGGCATCAGTCAGAATTTGGCCAATGTTCCGTCCAGAAAAGGACATGAAGCTCTATTTTAAATGCTGTGTTTATTATGATTTCAGAGTTTAAAACTTTGCGAAATTAATAAAGTTGACACAGGAATGCTAGTTTTCAAACAACACGGCTCATGCAAAAGCTATGAACATTTAATATTTTTATGCACCTTGAAAAGGAAGTTTGTTATGGTCTTCCCTACCTAAACTATAAATATGCAAGACAAGTCTTCCGTACTGGATTTTCAATCCAAACCTATGTATTCAAGGCCTATTTATTTCTTTAGAGTGGTAGAATCAGAGACAGGCACTACAACGTCACGCATCAGGCCTCAGTAGCACAAGGAAGAGAATAATCAACTGAACTTTTAAGGACTATAGTAATCAATGCATGATAAATTCAGTTGAACTTATATCTATCTATATATATAGATATAGATATATGAACTATGAAAGAGCAAACTGTTTTCTAAAAAGAATACAATATTATATAAATTGTGTTTAAGACAAGAAAAAAATTTTCCAGCTTGCTAAAGTTTATGCAGCTACAGAATATTAAAAAGAAGAAAAATGACAGTCATATTAGCCAGGTCATTAGATATGAATGTTGTAAATACATGTGAATCTTTGCACAGTACATAGATCATCAGTGAGCCAGAACACTAATCTTCCATCGTTAATTTTAAAAAATATATGGTAATTTGGTGAGGGATATGTAGAAAGCCTCTGTTCTGTCTTTGCAATGTTTAAGGATTATTTCTAAAAGATTTATTTTTAAAAGTTTACATTATAGACTTACAACTACTTAATATGTTTCTACATAACATATTATATATTATTATTAATAATATATAATTATATGATAATAATAAATATTATATCTATGTGATTTTTTTTGTAATGTTCATTTTGTAAAGTTACAACAGCAAAATACCTGAACTGTTTTTAGTTCTTCAAGAAAGCTAGATAAAACTTAAAGGATATATGATACTGCTAAGTTACTCAAGCTTGCCTTCTGCCCCACCATAGCTATTTCCACAGGAGATGGAACATAGTCAAGTTCACGTGCAGCATGTGATACATTGATAACAAGTTTATGAGTAACAAATGATAAGAGGCTTTTTCATAGGATAAAATGCTTTTGCTTAAGTATAATTAGTTGTATGACAACAGATCTGAAGAGTCTACAGCCAAAAATAAAAACTGGTTCCCGCAAGTCACAAGGAGTGGGTTCTTCTTGTTACTTTCTTTCTTTTCTTTTTCTTTCTTTTTGTTTTTTTCCATTTAGCAGGTTAAAGAAAGTTCAACATTTTGACAACTGTCTTTTGGTAAATAAACAAGGATTATTATAAGGAACAGGAAGGGTGATGCTATCATTCAAAGTACAGACATAAAAGATGATAATTACCAATTCCAGGTAGCACAAAGAGAAATGGGACTAAAATCTTGAATTTTGGCTACTACTGCATCTGGGGCATCAGGCTAGTTGACTCCCCCATATTGGACCTGCCCCACCTGTAAACTGAGGCAACATAGCTATACTATCACTGCTTAGCTTTATCATTATCACGGCAGAGAATGTAACTGGGATGAAGAACACATTGTAGATATTGTTTCTCTCGATACTTAACCAACTCTGGAGCAATTTGCATTATACAAATACACATGAAAATATTTAGCTGTAAGAATATTACATTACGTGTTAGATTGAAATTATTTCTATAGTTATTAATTCACTGTCTTTCTCCTTGGAAGCAGATACTTAAATTTCACTAATAAAATTTCCATGAATGTCACTTAAACCTTGTAAATATTTATGGCCTCAATTTCACTCCCTCAAATAACAATGTTTAGGGCTCAGTCAACCTCTCTCCTTCAGTGGACATCTTGCTATACCATACTAGGGAGCTCTGCTTGGTTAGTGTGGCAATATCTGTCTAAGTGACAGGCTGTGCTGTGATACTCATAGAGCTCCAAATCCTACCCAAGAAATTGATGCCGTGGTGAAAAAGTTTTCATAATCCTAATTTCCTAAAGAATTGTTGTCAAACCTACACACACACACACACACACACAGAGAGAGAGAGAGAGAGAGAGAGAGAGAGAGAGAGAGAGAGAGAGAGAGAGAGAGAGAGAGAGAGAGAGAGAGAGAGAGAGAGAGAGAGAGAGTTTGCAGCATCCTCTCCAGTTCTAAGTCGTGGCCCTTTTGCTGAACATTGGGTCTCACAATGGGAAGAACAGAACAGTCAAAAGCATTATTCCTCAGAATCTACTTGCTCTCATGCTAAACATTAAAACTATTATTGAATAGGCTTCAGAAAGTACAAAATTAATACACTTAATGTATCTTTTGATTAAGTTGTTGCAATTTCAAATTAAGTATCTTCTGGTCTTCTGGTTAAGAAACAATGTCTGATTATGTAGTTGAAGCAATGTAGGCAAAAGGACTTTATAAGACCAATAAACAAAATAATAAGTAAGTAACTAATTGAAAGAAAGGAAGGAAGGAAGGAAGGAAGAAAGAAAAAATAAAGAATGATACTAAACAAAATACAACAAAAGTGCAGAAGTTGATGAATAGGGCTTAATTGTTTTAAAACACTGGCTAATCTAGAGAAGAAAATTCTAAGATTCTACAGCTTCTTCTAAAGAAGCTTCTTTGTAACTACTAACTTCTTTTGTAAATGACCTTTAAAATGGCAGTTGTTATAAAAATGAATAGCTCTTCTAAAATACAACAGTAGAAACAGATAGGAACATCTATCAAGATTGATTTTCAAAGTAAAACAAGTACACAATGCGATTACTGATAGATGAGAGAAATGCTTCTAAATTAAGATTGCTTGTTTTAAAGTATAAATTGCTTGAAGGTAGAAAGGAAGAGGAGGTGGCAACCTCCAGAAGACAACAGACACCTAATAAAGAGAAAAATCCATGTCAGAGTGAAGGAAAATGTTAGAAGAAACATGACAGAGAAGAAGGGGTTGATGATGTACGAAAAAGGTGGAAGATGCACCACCCTTAGGACAGAATGGGGACAGTTGGGTAGTAGATACAGCAAGAGCCACCATCAATATACATGAAGGGATGAGCAGAGAGCCTGTGGAGAACCAGTGTTACCTCTTCTGACCCAGGACAGCAATGCTCAAAGCTCAGAAGCACCTAGGCATGGCCTTCATCCTGTCGTGGGCAGAATGAGGCTGTAACTACCATTAAAAAAAGAAAGAAAGAAAAGGTTAAGTGATTTCATCCACACAAATGCTGCTTTTGTTTTTAGTTTTTTTTTTTTTTTTTTTTTTTTTTAACAGCAATAAATTAAAAAATCTCAAGGCTATCTTTTGGAAGCCTCCACACAGCCTCAAAACTAGCTGCTGCTTTCCAATACCCATCTTTATCAATGGGCACACCTCAAGTTCTAGAAAGAACAATCTCCTTATTTTGAAAAGATGGGTATGTTTAATTTGCACTATTTGAAATATTAAACAAAGCAGACTTTTAAGACATGATAGGCATTTGCATTATGGACTCAGCTGTGTGGCCAAGAGATGAGCTTTGTGATGTGATTACAAAAAACCAAAACCAAAAACAAAAACAAAAGACAATGCAAGTGTCTAAGAATCAAAATTTCACACACAGCTCTGTTCCAAACATTTTACTTACTGTTTTTATATTCTGGCAATAAAGAAGTTGAGCAACGTTTCTTTGGTTGAGAGAAAACTATTTTTCCTATAGTCATGGGCTATGAATTAAATACAGCATTATATTTAAGGCAAAATTCCTTTCAAAAATTCTATGTCAATAAAAACCATGCTTGGAAAATATTTTGTAGCTGAAAAAAAGTATCTAAGAATCCACTATCATGTTACAAGCTTAGATGTTAAGCCAGAAAGAAAAAAGAGAGAAAGAGAAAAACAAACCCATCAACCTCATTTACTACTATTCTTTGACTGTCTTTTGAAGATGACTATAATATTCATATTTAGATCATATCTACTATGTGTCAAGATGACTATAATATTCATATTTAGATCATATCTACTATGTGTCAAACACCCTTCGTACTTTTTATGGCTTTTAACACTGCAACTGTGAGATGTGTGGTGTGACAGACCTCAGAGTGGAGAGGAGCCCAAGACCTCAAGTAGAGAATCAACTCAGAGTCTGCCCTTTAATGTACAGTCTGATCAGATGTCCAGAAAAATCTGAGTCACTCAGTCTTGCTATGATCATACCACTTGCCAGTCACGTGACTTTAAAGTATGACTTCCTCCATCATTTCGATAAACTCTTGAATGGCTCACCTTTTTATGAAAGACCAGCTTCATTACTCCCTCACACTTAAATCGGCCAAAAACTTCTCTCTGGCAAAAGCTCTTACCAGAAAAAACACAGAGGCAATTTTTATACCTCTGTCCTACCATCTTATATTCTTTTAAGAACTGCAAGGAATTTACGGCATCTGACTTCAGAGCTCCACGTCTTAGCTCTTCAGGCTAGCCTTCAGCCCACCATTAGATAACTTTTAATAATAATAATAATAATAATAATAATAATAATAATAATAATAATAATAATAATATCTTTTCTAATGATTTCTGAAATGTTCTTAGAAACAGAAGAGGTACACAATGACCTGAAGAAAGATCCTAGAACACTTCTAAGCAATTAACAAGAAAGTAAGTTAAAGAAAATAAAATGTTAGGATCCAAAAAGAGTAACACAAGCAGCGCGTTACAAGGCAAAGGGACACGGGGAAGGAGTGCCAGGGACCCAGACCCTCGGGGAACACAGCAAGGGCCAGTCAGCAAATTCTGATTCAGGGACTGAATCTGCCATCTCTCATTCTACTCTCCTGTCACTCCCGCTCACGAGATACCTGCACATAAAAGCACATGGCCATGCTTTAAAAGGAGAGACAGCGGCTTGATGAGCTTGAATGAATACTAAGGGTGGTAGCAGTCGAACAGAGCTTTTCCTGGACAGCAAATGAGGAACAATAAAAATTGTAAGTATCTTTTTTTTTTTTTTTTTTTTTTTGCAAATAAAAAAATCTTGTTTTGAAAAGTCCTTCAAGGCAAGGGTGGTGCACATGCCAGTAATCCCAACATCGTAGAGAAAGGGGGAGGAGGGGCAGGAGCTCGAGATCATTCTCTGCTGCATAGCAAGTTGGAGGCCAGGCTGAGTTACATTTTAAAAAAAAAGGTACTTTGAGATATCAACTTGCGTTTTATTTAAAGAATGAAGACAACATGATGAGATCAGTATGCTCTTGGTGCTTAAAATTCAGAAGATATTCATAACACAGTCTCTATTTCATACCTAGAGAAAACCTCTAAAATTCAATTAGTGATAGATTAATCACATCATTTTTCTAGTCCCCCTCATGGACTTAACCCCGTGGCTACATTTCAGTGGTGATATTGGGATCAAGTCAAGCAAACACAGCACATCAGTCCTGGAAGCCACATTCTCCTGCAAGCAGTCCCTCAGCACCATTTGAACGTGTTAAGAATGTGTGTATGGCTAGACATCTCCACTCTTTCCAAGTTGAGGATGGGAGGGGAGCTGGCTATGAGCCAAACATATTTTCTATAATATATTCCGAAGGTCTCACTGGAGACCAACCATTTCAAACTTTCGAAAATAAACGACTTCCGGCATAATGACACCTACACGTATATAAAGCACAGACCTATCGTAGCTTGTTCTTCCCACGGGAACCTCATTAAACACTTTCCAGGAATAGGAAATGGATTTACTTGCCAATAATTCATAATCTTTTTACGGCACTCATTCATACCTTCCATTCTAAAGCCTGGAAGGCAGAAAGCAGTTTATGTAAATAATAGTGGTCTCTGTCTATAAGCCACCTGTCCTCTCACTCAACTGTTTCACAAGTCAGCTAGCAATGACACACACACACACACACACACACACACACACACACACACACACACACACACACAAATAATCATTAGATACTAGAACCTGGGAGCTGCATAGCTTTGAACCATTGTGGTAGTTTCTTAGTCATAGGCAGTCTAAGGCTCTGTGTCCAAAAAGCACTCAACAGTCTGAACAGTGAGATACAAAATGAGGTGTAGTCTTCGAAGAGTATAAGAGCTTAAGACCAAAGCAACATCTTAGCTTTATAAAAAAAAATGTGAATTCAACAGGCATGGCTAAAAACCAGTAATTTGTGTACACCTATGGAACAGGTTATTTTGTAGGCCATGTTTATTGTTTTCGTTCTCTGTCAGAGGCCTGAGGATGTCTTTCTGGATCATGTGATCTTTTACCAGTACTGGTGAGACTCTGTGTAGTCACATGACTACCTACAGAGCAGACTGTGTCCACGTCTTGCTAGGTATGAAGTCCAGTGAGTTTCTGAAACTTCTTTAGCACTGGAGGGAAGACAGCAGTCAGTGCCTGCAGGCGGACGTTTGCCTTTGTCTATCGCTTCATCCAGGCCAGAGTGAAGAATCTTCCTTACAGTGCCTCAAACATGATACCCACATGAATGTTAAGGACTGACTCAATGAATGTAGGCCACAAATCCAGCACACCTTATATGGTTCTGTTCCCAAAGGCTTATTTACTTTAGGGCTCTTGATTTTTGCCTACATTCAATGGTTACAGATATCCCCTTTTGTTTCTTCTTAGCGAATCTGCCACAGTAACCAGTTTTTGTTCACAATAAGAAAATAAAGACAAGGTGGTTATGTTGTACTTAGCTCCACATAGCTTTGTTTAGACCAGTTCAAGTACCAGTGCAAATCACATTTCGTTCTGTTTTCATTGCATGCCTTTATGCAACCTGACAAATAATACTGTTTTGTCTGTAAACTCTTCAGAATAATGCCTGTTGGGTAAATTACATGGCTAGAAATCCTTCTTTATTTAGTATTTATTATGGTATGAGCATTCATCCTTCAAGGCTTCACAGAAATCCACAAGTCTAAGTGCAAAAGAAACTGTATTGGTTAGGGTTGATTTTATTTTTTAGAAAGGGGAATGTGAAATCAATATCCAGATAAATATGCTTCCAATTTTTAATTTTGATTCATCAGCCCTTGTGTCAATGATTCAGTTACAGGCTATATGTGGGCTATTCATTTCATTTTTTTATCAAAGACTGTATTCAAACTGCTGGGTATGAGCTAGCCACATAAGAGAAGATGAGAGAATAAAGGTCCATACAAGTCCATATCTCCACTAGGTTTACTCAAATAGTGCGTACACATAATGGCTAGCAATGTAAACTATAAAACTCATTATTCATTCAAAGACAAATTCTCAGACTACTTGAAATTCTTTCGGGTTGAGTTTATCTTTTATTATCTTTGGAATTATATTCTATTTTTGATCTTGACAATCTGCAAATAACAACACTAAATATAGTTTCATATACTCATAACACAGTCCCATTATGTGACTAGAAGTAGTAAAAATCAAGAGTAAACAATCTAAATGAAGATAAATAATAAAAGTGCTACATTAATTTTCATTAATGATCACATGGCATGAGTACACTCTATAGCATTCTTGTCTCCCATCCAAAAGAACTTTGGAGAAAGCTGGCTTCTGTTTGTTTGATGAGACATAGCAACCAAACAGGACAGCCTTCCAAACTAGGTCTTAACTAAAACTTAGAAAAGATGCTAAAGAGATGGCTCAGCAATTAAGAGCATATGGTGCTCTTCCAGGGAATCTGAGGTCAGGACCCACATCAGGCAACTTAGAACCACAAGTAACTCCATTTCCAGAGGTCTCCTCTCTCTCTCTCTCTCTCTCTCTCTCTCTCTCTCTCTCTCTCTCTCTCTCTCTCTCTCTCTCTCTCTCTCTCTCCTCTCTCTTCTCTCTCTGTCTCTCTGTCTCTGTCTCTGTCTCTGTCTCTGTCTCTGTCTCTGTCTCTGTCTCTCTCTCTCTCTCTCTCTCACACACACACACACACACACACACACACACACACACACACACACACACTTCCAAAAGTATATTATTTTAAAGCGTCCTCTAGAACACTTGTTAGAAATGTTGGCACTTCAGACCCATGGCTGAGCTTGTGCACTGACAGGCTTGGGGCAGGATCCTAATAGCTATCTAACAAAGGAGGACATGCTCTGGTTCAGCTATGAAGCTCTATCAAGTGCTCACCTGGAACAAGTTCGAGTTTTAGCACCATTTCTTAACATACCCTCAGCTTCCTTTCCTTGATGCCAAGAACATAGAAAATTTTTACTGTCCTGAAACGCCCACCCTCAGGACTCCATGTTTTCAGAAACACATGTTAAAAAATAGTGTCATTATGAATACGATATGAGCTAGGTGTTCTAGGTGCTTAATCAAAAAACAAGATAAAAGTACCTAGTGCAACTGGGTCTGGGTTGACGGGGCTCTGCTGCCTGGAGTGGCTGCTGCTACCGCTGCCGCCCTTTTTCAAGTCCTCAGCATCACTGTACCTCCGGATCCAGTAATTCAGCTCCTCCCGGTCTGCCTCCTGACACCGTCTTAGTACAGTGAGGGATCGTCTCGTCTTTTCTACCATGTCCATTATGCAGTTTAACAGCTATGTGAGGAATGGGGGGGGGGGGAGAAGCAGATTATAAAAAATCACCACAAATTCCAAAATTTGATGAGTAAGAAAACACAAAGTTTCAGGACAATGAGATAGAATATTTTCTTCTAGAAGCTTTTGTGTAAGACTTTTGATAGAAAGATTCAAAATTCAGACCCAATAACCCAGAGCCAACAGAAAGGAGAGGGTCAAAAAACAGGAGGTATGACTAGAGTCACAACATATAGATACTTGCCTAACAGACCCAGTAAATCTATCTTTCCAAATACAGAGTTCATTAAGCTACGAACTAAGTGACCTTCCCCCCTTCTCTCTCTCTCTCTCTCTCTCTCTCTCTCTCTCTCTCTCTCTCTCTCTCTCTCACACACACACACACACACACACACACAAAGACTAGCAGCCGATTCATCTATGTTCTTCCAAGATCTAATATTCTCTTAAGCAGCCTTCACATCAATTTGAAAATCAGATCCTATGCTCTACTTTGAGTAGTCACATTCACACCTCCCACACCACCAGAACAGGACATGAGATACCATCAGAGCACCCACAATACTTCACCCCACTTGCTTGCAAAACATTTTTTATCCCAAAAGACTACTGATGACTTACATGATCAAGATGTTTCCATTCTTCCGCCCATTCTCTGTCTGTTAGTCTGTGGTCAATCATTTCCTCTTGACGTGTGCCATGTAACCCTACAAATACAGAGGAGAAAGCTCAATCCCCCAAAGCCTTCAGCATGCAGTCCATCTGCCATCAGCACAAAGCAACAGCTATAGGATTGAACACATAATGATTTTGGTAGGAGACCTCACAACTAAGAGCTGCGCATACACACAGCATTCCTGAACTCTGAAGAACACAAGAAATTTGGGCTCTGGTTTCTTGTGTTTGAAGTAACAAGGATGTGTTAAGAGACTAGAATTAGCATGATGAGGCCCTGGGTTCAATTACCATCAATTAATCATCAATCAGCCAATCAATACAGCATCAAATGTGGCTATAGTGCATTAAAAGTAAGGACAGATTTCTAGGACCCTCTGGATCCTTCTACTTTGCTATTCTCCCATGCTTCTCTCGTCTAGAGTCCCAATAGGATGTCCTCCCCTCTGTCCCAGTTTCCTGATAAGTGAAGACTTTCATAGGACATGTCCCTTGGGCTAGTATGCAGATATAAGTGAGCATATACCATTTGATTCTTTCCGCTTCTGGGTTAACTCACTCATTATGATCATTTCTAGCTCAATCCATTTGTCCACAAATTTCGGGAATTCCTTGTTTTTATTAGCTGAGTAGTATTCCATAGTGTATATATACCAGTTTCTTTATCCATTCTTCTACTGAGGGACACTTAGGCTGTTTCCACATTCTGGCTATTATGAATAAGGCTGCTATGACATGTACTCTTGTGCCTCATATTTGACCATGTCCCCTGGAGGGGGAGACCTGGTGGCACTCAGAGGAAGGATAGCAGGCTACCAAGAAGAGACTTGATACTCTATGAACATATAAAGGGGGAGGAAGTCCCCCTCAGGCACAGTTATAGGGGAGGGTAGTAAGGGAAAAATGGGAGGGAGGGAAGAATGGGAGGATACAAGGGATGGGATAACAATTGAGATGTAACAAGAATAAATTAATTTTTAAAAAGTAAGGACAGTGTAACTTACTTTACATGGGTTACTTTTGCAAAAGAATCATGGTAAAAAATTCACATTTCAGCACAGTTATAAATGAACACAAACTTTCTAGGCTTATGACCAAAAGCTTGGATAATGCGAAAGCTACCAAAGATCATTCAACTTAACAAAATGTAAAAAAGTGAGAAGAAATGAGATCTTCTTCATTGTCTCTTTTAGCTATTTTGTTTTGTTTGTTTTTAGAAACAAGCTCTCACTGTGAGGAGCTGACTGGTTTAGAACTCACTTTGAAGCCCAGACTGGCCTCAAATGCTTCAGTCTACAAAGTGCTAGGATGTGGGGCATGAGGCGCCATATATAGGACCACAGCATATTCTTTATTTAAAAAGAAAGTTGACATGCCAGTTATAAAATAATCAGTAAAATTTCAAGACAAGGAACTAAAATTTCTAGCTCAAAGATCATGTCTGCAAAGCCTCCTCTGTATTGCTGCTGCTATGAAAAAGTAACACGTCCTGGGGAGATGGGTCAATGACATACTTGTCCCACAAACAAGAGAAGCTAATTTGGGTCTTCAGTGCCCGTGTTGAAAAACAAACAAATAAATAAACAAACAAAAAGAACATGATTTAATCCCAGTTCCTGGGGAGGTAAAGACAGTGGTATTCCTACAGCTCCCTGGCCAGGCAATCTAAATGACTCAGGGAGTTCTACATACATAGAGAGCCCTCTTTTCAAAAAAATAACCAAAACATGGACTGAGGAAGATACTGATGCAGATCTCTATTACCTACATCCATGGGTACATAAATATAAGACAGCACGAAAATGCTTCCCAAGTGAGCTCCAATTTTTGTTTTGCTAATACATGGTCTCTCTCTACACCAGGCTGGACTAACATCTGGTCTCTCTCTACTCCAGGCTGGCCTAGAACTCACAGCCAATCCACCGGACACCAGGCACCGCCCACCAAGTAAAAAATAACAGACGTGAACAGCTACTCCTGGCTCACCACCGACATTAACATATGTGAAAAGGCAGCAAAGATGCTCACAAGAACACAATGTCCATGTGTCTCCCTGAAAGAGCAGAAGGGTCTGGCCAGGGATCATCTTACAGAATCACTGTGGACAAAGAGCTTTGCACTCTTTCAAAGGAAGGCAATTAGTCTGTGACATCATTTTCCACTTTAAATGGCTGAATCCCTGCAGTTGGTATCCATTCCTCACACTACAGAAAACCAGGGTTGGAAAGTCTGCAGGTTCCAGACACGAAGGACCCCTCCTGGAAAACCTTCTGGAAGAGCTGACTGACACTAGATTTAGAAGACACTGTGTTCCACTTACTGTGAAATATAAGTGGTTTGACATCTTTCTCTGAGCTGATTTATAGGGAAAAAAACAGATGAGTCAAAAGGAGGTTTTCATTCATGAATATATGTGTGTCTATGACTGATTGGATTAAATAAACCCCTGACAGTTCTTTCCTAGGCTAAAAAAAATGCTAAGTATAAAATGTTTTGCATTATTTCTGTCCAATTAGAAAATATTCAGAGTTACATTTTAAAAGTCAAAATTGTCAATGCCACCTATTGGCAAAAAGGGAATACTGCAAATGTGTTTCCCTGATTTGCATAACAGAAAAGACTCTGAGGGAAAGTAATATTTAGTTATTGCTCTGTTTGTTGTGATTATTTCAAGTTGAAATGTTTGCAAATATGTAATTTTTGTTGACTTATTTGTTGCCTGTGTTTTTAGGGAAAAAAGCACTAATGTTAAAATTAGTCATTGCAGAAAACAACTAGAGAGTGATAAGAATATAAATGTGACAAGGACAGTGGCATCTAGATATTTGCCTGTAAGACTCAAGAACTGTAGAAGCCACAAGTATAGTAAGGCTCAGTACACTAGGTCAATACTGATACACATACTTAACCCCAAGGATAATTGATGAGTGATAGCATGCTAGGGTCCATCTCACTAGAGTAATAACTAACGATATTATTAATTAATAATAACAACATTAGAAACATGTTTGATCTTCAGTATTTAATTAATACTGAATATAGGACTGGTTCATGCATTTGAAGTCTGGGGGTTATGGTTAGGTCTAATGAATAAGAAAAGGAAAAAAATTAGCTGCGAGTGGTGGCACATGCCTGTAATCCCAGCACTCAGCCAGGCTGAGGCAGGGGGATAGCTGTGAGTTCGAGGCCAGCCTGATCTACAAAGTGAGTCCAGGACACCAAAGGCTACACAGAGAACCCTGTCTTGAAAAACCAAAAGCAAAAATGAAAAGAAAAAAGATAAAGAAAATATTAAGAAAGTGAATGTTACATTTATCATTATTTCAATTTCACACACTTAAGTTCTCAGCCCCACATGAGCTCGATCACACTGATAACACAGAAGGACGTGAAGGGGCTAATGGGCATCCTGAATTAAGAGCACATTTCCTATTCATGAGATATTTGGTAGTAATTTTCAGACCTAAGTTGTTCTTGGTCTCAGAACACTCTAGATAAATGGGACCAAATTTTAAGCTTACTGATAAACTAATGTTGCTTACAAAGTTACTTCATTCAAGGATTCTAATGAGTAAATGAGCCTCCATGTAAGAGGCATTTATGCACCATACCTTTATGCTGATTTTCTTATACCCCTCAGCATGGCAACTTGCTGTAGCACTACAATTTGTTTCCCACACATCAAGATTTGATTTTTACCTTAACACACACTAAACTCTGCCAGACTTTAGGGATGGCTCAGTAGTTGTACACATTGATAGAGATTAGCAAAGCTAGTATAATTAAAAGGCAAGACACATGGTCTGGAGAAAACTGCACAAAACTAATGGTTGTGACATAATTCATAAGAGGACATTTCATGTTACAACATGAAAACATAGTTGGTGCACATAAGCACGATTACTTTCATGCTCGTTACCCTATTCCCAGCTCATAGTAACTAATACTTCACCAAATGCCAGTTGTTGCCTAAGAAAGAGACCTTTTCTATGACCACAACTGTAAATATTTTGAGCCACTTTCCCAGTGGCCAGGTGACCCCACTGTTGTTTTAAAATGGGAAGTTAGAGCTGAGCATGATGGTGCACATCTTAAAGCTAGCATTTGGGAGGGGCAGAGGCAAATGGATCCCTGTGACTTGTCCAGTGTACATAGTTAGCTCCAGACCAGCCAGAGTTAGGTAGAGAGTGCTTGTCTCAAAAACAAAACAAAACAAAACAAAACAAAAAAACAGCACTTAATAGCTTTCAGGTATTGAGTCATGAATAAATGGAAAGCTTTCATAAAGACGGAGGTTTGCTACCATATCTGCTGTGTGTGAGTCAAAGGATCAGTACAGACTGAGAAATCACATAGCCACTTCTGAAATCTCTTTAGAAATATTACCTGCATGCACGTTAGACAGATTGGCTACTAAGGAAGCACAAATTATATGCTTCACCATTTGTCTGACACACTATATAAATGTATAAATCACTGTTGTGGGAGCGCTAAGTACTAATTAACCATCTCACAACCAAACCCTCCGTCATCTCTCCTCCCATTCCAACTCTCCTTTGCCACTTTATAAACATGTGGAAGGCTGTACATAGACAGGCAACGAGCCCTCCATATGGTAACTCCTGCCTCCTAGTAATTAAGCTGGAAATTTCATATCAATTTCTGCCTATCAGGTATCTGCCTGTGAAGGCGACAAAAGCAACTGCCATTATTATTCAAGCAGTGGCCAGGTGGTGGACTGTGCTTCCTAGAGCTCTGGATTCTCAGGTCAGTTTTCTGTTTTCTCTCCTAGAGTTTGTCCCTTCTCTGCCGCCCACTGAATCCCAAATTGCCCATGTTAGGGGGTGTTTCCTAACAACTGCTTTTGTTTACCACAAAAGTAGGTGCTTATCACACCTGGTGTGTGAGATGCAGAAAGCAGAGCAATCGATTACTCAACAAAAGTTAGGACTTATAGGTGACCCCAAGAAGAGCACACATAACAAACTTGATGTCAGCACATCAACCACAGTGACTTGTCACAACTTGTGTCCTTCATCCAGCTGGTCCCATGGTGAACACTTGCTCTACATAAGGTAATGTCCCCTAAAAACTTCACTTCCAGTGAAATGAAGACGTGGCTACAGGCTAACAGAATATGTATTTGCCCAAAGCCACTCTTTCCGTATTCTGATATTTGATGTAAAATTGATACTTACTTCTTTTTAAAAATATTTTTAATTTAATTAATTTATTCAGATTACATCTCAATTGTTATCCCACCACTTGCATCTTCCCATTCCTCCCTCCTTCCTTCTTTCACCCTTTTCCCCTCCCCTAGGTCTGTGACAGAAGGGGACCTCCTTCCCCACCATATGGTCAAGTCTCATCCTGTTAGCCTACTTATCCTTTCTCTGAGTGCCATCAGGCCTCCCCACCCAGGGGAAGTGGTCAAATATGGGACACAAGAGTTCATGTCAGAGTCTGTCCCCATTCCCCCACACAGCTATGGAGAATGCTCTGTCCATTGCCTAGATCTGAGTAGAGGTTCAATGTTTACTGCATGTAATGCCCCTGGGGTCTGCTCAAACTACTGCACCAACCAAGGACACTTACTCTTATCCTGAGCATTTTAGAATAATGCATAAAAGTATCCCTGAAGGAATAGATGTTAAGTTGGGCCACAGACTTTGGAAATATGAGATAGTATGGAGACAAGAAATGTTGAAATCAACTTTGACAAAAAATTTCAGTGAATAAATAAATAAATAAACCTCTCTGGCAGTATTGCATATGAAACCTTGTAGCAAATAAAAGAATTCAAGTAAAATCCATCTTGCTTTTGAAACTAGACTTGATGGTTTTATATTATATCTGATGTTCTTCTCTGAAGACGGCAACCTGTTCTCTTAAAGCAAACAAGTGATGCCCCAGTATACTGGTGCATGTCTAGAACCCCAACACTCAGGAGGAAGAGGGATTGTGAGTTTGAGGTCAGACTGGTTTATACAATAAGACACTGTCTCGAAGTTAATTAATTAGTTAATTAAAATACAAGTAATTAAAGAAGAGACACAGCATATTAATAGAGTTTCGTAAAGGAGACAACGCAAAGAGAGGCACTTACTTCTACAAGATTGCATGTTCAAATTCAGTTGAGAAGCAATGGCACAAATCTTTAAACATCCAGTTCCCCAAAGAAGAAAACAGATCCTTCATGCTTACCCATAGGTCTATTTCTGTCCCTGAGGTCCCTGTGGCTGGGGTGTCGATAGGAGTCCCTGTAGTGGTGGGCAATGGCCATATCATCCAAACGGTAATGCTGAGGTGGAGGTGGGGTGGGGTGAGGCAAGCCATTTGGCTGGTAGGATAAGCCATTATTTGGACTGTACCGCTGGCCTGGGCTAATAGTGCATGGCCGCTTGCTTGGATGTTCTGAGTGCAAAGGCTCTCTGTCAAAGCCATTTTCTTTGGTTCTGAGGAGGGAAGAAAAAAGAGTTTTGTTTCATAAAGTATTCAGTATAGTGCAGATTCTCCAACTTGAGCTTTACTATGCAAGAGAATGTTTCTTTAGTGGCCAGTAAGATACAAATTAATGCTTCTAAGAAACCCTGTACAAACTTAGCCTGAAAGGTTTACCTGGCCAAGAGCAAGAAATGTCACACTTGCAAGAGAACCAACAAACACTTTTGCAGCTACAGTCCATGCATTTAAGTTACAAATAGGAAGAAACCCAGTCTCCTACAGATGACACGTTCGTGCAAGAAGGTACTTAATTTCTAACAAGCCACCCTAGTCCCTGCCTACTGCAAAGCTGGTTCACACCTATTCTCCCAGCCCTTGAAAGGCTGAGACAGGAGGATATGTACCACCAACCTGGGGTACATATTGACACCCTGTCTCAAAAACCTCAGAGAAAAGACCTACTGTTATTCGGTGATGTTTTATCAGAGTAAAGCATATTTACTATCTAGATGAAGAACGTCAGCCAATCCATCCCACCTGACATCTGAGTTTTGTCCCCAAGAACACCTGAGAGCTCTTTTATTGGAAATGGCAGTTTAAAATGTAAACTAATTCAAATTAGATAAAGGTCAACACTCAGTTTTCCACTAGCCACATTTCAGGTGCTTGATGGCCACCAGTGACTAATGGTCACACAACTTGATCTCATATTCCATTTGCCTTCTACTGAACTCATACATTAAGTCTAGATCCCCCATATTATCTTCCATCACCAAAAATGAAATCAGTCAACAGTCATATAGATAGCTGAGACTAGAAGGAAAACCTGGCCAGCTTTTTCTTTTTGTTCTAAAAGAGTGGTGGTGGGGGTTGAACCCAAGGAATAACATGGAAATTCTCCACCACTGAGTTACTCTCAGCCCTGGCACCTACTTGACTTTACAACTGAACAAATTCATCCCTAGAGAACTTATGTGCCCTGCCTGGAGTTGTTGGATCTTACAACAGGACAGAAATGCCCCAAATGAACTTCACCATGGACCATGTTGCATTGTGAACTTGACACTCAGGAGAGATGTGTTTCACAAGTGAAACGAGACAGCTTATCACTGACCCTGGATCTGCAGACACACGCAGGCCTGAAGAAGCAGGTTCTTGCTGAATACATTTCTACTTGCCCAACCCAATGGACTCAGGAAAGAAGCACACGGGGGCATCTCTCTTTGTCTGGAAGCAGAGCCTAAAAGCTAATATCTTGTCATCAGCTGGCTCTCCAAATCAAGCCAGTGAAATACTGGTAACATCTATTTCCCAAGAGAAATGGCTTCATAAGAACCCTAGCAGTTCACACGGGCTACAAAATTCCATGAGCCTTTTCAGTCTTAAGCTGGTAAATATGCACAGAGCCTATTAGACAGATGCCTTTCTTCTTTCCTGGCATTAGTGATAGTCCTTATCTGATAATAGCAAAGGAGCCAATGGAGGGGAAACTGAGTCAAGGGTGTAGATAATTGGAGGCAGCAGGGCTCTACGAGGACCTTCCCATCATCCCTATAGGATGGAGTTCTAGTGACAATTTATGCACTCTAGCCAGGGAAAGATAAAGGGGTTGGGGACAGAGACTGCAGGCCCCCCCAAGAAACAGAAAGAAAGCCTGCAGGGTTTAATGCGAAATGAGTACATGACCAGTACAAGTTAAAGGAGGAGACGGAAGACTTGGCTGATATTGGAAATGACAGCCATGCATGGCCACCATGGGAATAGCAGCCAGAAGCCTCCATCCTGCTCCCCTCGAGCATGTGTCTGCACTTAACATACTGACTCCATACCTATTGACCACTGGAATCAGACTGAAGTATCAGTATAGCTCAGACATTACCTAAATCATTTTTAAAGTGGAAAGAAACATTGCGGATATTGATTTATTGTGAGTCTGTATCCGTGATTCTAATGTGTACTTTCATACCCTATACACTTTTGAATAATACAGTTTGACATTTCAGTACATATTACCAGCATACATCAGTCGGAAAGCACTGAAGACTATGACGAGCTATGAACATAATGCTAACCCAGCACCTACCTTACTGGCAGTGTGGTGTAGTGGAAAGAGCACGGGACTGGAAGTCAAGAGACCTGAGAGCTAGTCCTGGCTCTTCCACGACTAGCTGTGTGACCTTGGACAAGTCACTTAACCTCTTTGGACCTCAGTTTGCTCATCTGTAAAATGAAAGGGTTGGACTAGATCAGTGGTTTTCAAACTTTGACACCTGACGTGCACACGGGATTCTGTAGGCAACGAAGAACGGTTTGCCCTGCCAATCAGAAATTAAAGGGCCAGCGAAACCCACAGAATATTCTTACCTGTTTTATAAAATGAGGTTCTGCCTAAGATTTCATTTTGAAAGAAATGAACAATCTGCTGCTAAAAATCAAGTTTGAAAACCACTGGACTAGATGACATCTGAGGTCCCTTCTGGTTGGGAAACCCAGCAACCCAATGCTTCTCTTACCATATCCTAATCTCATTACCGTCCTAATTAATATTGATATAATTATAAGGTTCCTGTTATAATATTCTAATGCCAATGGCATTACTATAAAGGTTAAAGTTTCCAGAGATGACGCTTTCTGGCCAAGTTTAAGTGTGAAACCCACACACTCTTTGTTTTACAGAATGCATTATTTATAATGTGTGTGTGTGTGTATTATGTATGTGTGTGTGCAGAAATAAAAATATTCTCCATAGCATTTCCATATATCTTTGAATCATTTGGATCAGACCAGTAAAGTTTATAGCTTTTGTTTCTCCTTATTTCAATGACGTCCACAGCAACATATAACAGCGAAAGAATCCTGCCAGTTCTCAGATGGGTAGATTTACTATCTGTCTCCGTTCTTCTGTGTGCCTCTAATGATTACATTTACTTAAATGACCCAATTACAGAGGGCAAAGCCCTTTTCCAAGCCCTGAAACACAGGCACAGCAGGTTCGTGAGTTGGCCCACTCTTTATAAGGTCCTTGCCTTCTAGACAGAGTCCCCTCACTCTGAGAACCAGTAAAGTAACAGAACACATTTCCTTGAGGGCAATTATCATTCAGAACATAGCACTGACACGGAGCTTGGAAGGTTCCTAGGATCACCCTGTCTAGTCAGACATGTGTCCCTAGTAGTAACTAAAACAACTTAATTGTCATTTGTCTCCATGTCTTAGAAATGCCTATAACCGGCTATACCTCATTTGCTTAGGTAAATTCCATATTTGCATTTTTATTTGTTGCCCTTTTCAAAGTGTATTAGACAAAATTAAATACCCTTTCACTGTCCCAAACTGGTGTTCCCCTTGAAATAACTCAAATGTACAAAGAAGTCACCACAATATGCCTCAAGGCTACATGGAAGATGGTTCCCCAGCCAGAAGCTATTGTCTGAGTGAAAGCTCATCATTCAACACTGAGTCCAAACAGGGAGCCAGGTCTGACCTATGCCCAGCTGAGACTCAGCACTCTGGCCTCAGATGTCTGCTCAATAAAATGGGAAAATCATTTAAAAAATAGCAGGGAAACAGTTAAAATGCCTAATTATGTTCTTTACCATATTGAGGCTATTTTTTTCTACTTCCTCAGTCACAGAGATTATCAATCAACATTGGAAAAACCTTAAGGTCCACATGAGGGGCTAGAGAGATGGCTCAGTGACTAAGAGCATAGACCTTCCTTGCAGGCCATGCGTGTTTGACTCCTAGCATCCAGGTCAAACAGCTCACAACGACCTCTAACTCCAGATCAGATGTCTCTGGCACACTGTGTGTAAACAGACACCCCCCTACACACACACATATATAATTAAAAAAAATAATAAAATAAGTCTTTCTTAAAGGACCATAGGAAATATTTGTCAAGCCCTGATGCGCAGTGTGCCCTGACCGTCCCTCTGCAGCATACATCAGACGCCGTCCATCACTCAAGGAGATGGAAAACAAGGAAAATAAGCCGGCATGGAGAGCAGGGGACAAGGAGAGTCAAGAATGGCCTCCTGAATAATGCAAGTGGGTCTGAGTGCCTCCTTTCCTCTAGATGTATTGTTTACATTGGGAAAAACCCTTCTATAAAACTTGCCTGGGGATAGGCAATAGTCCACTGCCTAAGAAACCTTAGAATGGGGAAGACTCGCACCGGTGTGGTACTGCGTGCCTGTAACCCCAGCGTTTAGGAAACTGACACAGATAATTTCCAGTTCGATGCCAGCCTAGAGTTCAGAGTAAGACCCCCAAAAAAAGAAGAAAAAAAAAAAAAAAAAAGGAAAAAGCAGGAAGCACCTAAATTTCTAATCTTGCTTCTGTTACAAATGGATACATAACTCACTTACTTGAGGTCAGCAGATATTCCAAACTGAGTGCATTCAGCCTACCCTCTCTTCCCTCCTTTATCACCTCCTACACTAACTCTAGAACTCAGGCATTGTCTTCTTCTGTAGACTCAGACTATATTGGTGGTCTCTAATACACTTCTGGTCCAATCTCTCTTACGCAGACCTTTCTGTTCTCCATCCACTCTCCCACTGAGCGAGCATCTAAGCACAGCCAAGGCTGTTTTCCCACTTTGTTTGCTGTTTGTCTCCATAGCTATATTCAACCCTGGACTGTCCCTCTGAGAGGATGAGCAGGAAGGAAACAATGATCTGAAATCCCTTCCATCAAGCACAAAGACTTATTTTATTTTTCTCCTAAACCTTTTATGTCTATATCTCAACTTTAGTAGGAAATGTTTCAATTAGAGAAAAGATTAAAGGTATTAAAACTCAATATCAAACATGTCTTCCCTCTTCTGAAATGTGTTGTTTGTTAAGATCTTCATAGCATGACTGGACCTTGACTCAAAGGGGGAAAAACTATTCTCAAAGCATAATTGTACAAGAAGTCTCTTCATATATTGCTCAGAAATTGATGACTCTAAATAAGAACTTTACATTATAAAATTTCTCTTCATGTCTATCTGAAACAACAACAAAAATACATTGTAAATCATCCTGCCTCCCTAAAAAGAAAATTGAAGCTAATTCTCCATGAAAACCTGCAGTGATTTCTGTGTTTTCTTATCAGTCTTCAAGAAAGGGGATGTTCAGATGGTGAGGGAAAGAGAAACAAATACCGGAATGCCACAGAACTATGATAGTGGGCCAGATGGAGAAAAGCACCTTTAATCTCTCTATTGCTACAACTACCCAAGAGAGACCGGTTCTGGCAACATGCACAACTGTCTTCAGAAAGATATGAGGGCAGGTGGATGTCTGCTACTCTAGACACACAAAAGACGCGAGGACCTTCAAAGATTATGACATTCTGGTTCAGGGAGCCACCTGGGCCTCCCTTCCCCAAGTGGGAGGGAGGAATTCTTCTTTCACATGCCTTCTAACACAGACCATCTGTTCAACAGTTGGCGTGTCACTGACTGTCCCTTTTGCATCTTCTAATCTCTGCCACTGCAGAAATACCCCGTGTTTCCTCTAGTTTGTCTCCCTGTTCTAACTTGTCATCTGCATATTCTAGTAGGAGCCCTCACTGTCGCCTGGTCCTGGAGCCAATCTCCACATGTGGTTCTTGGGCCACTCACAGCTATGGTCATTCATCTACTTCAGAGATATGTCTTTTAGAAACAAATAAACAAAAAGTTTATTGGGAAAGAAGTCATTGTAAATGTTACTGAAAACAACTATGGTAAGTTTAGCTTGCATTGTGTTCTAAGTGGGAGAGGCTTATTTTCTTTGTGTTTTGTTTCCAGTATTATTCTACATAATGCATCATCCCAATCTTCATGGGAAATTCAAAGACGAGATTTGGGGCTTTCTTTTCCCTGTTATTGAAGCTAGATTCTTTCCTCACATAATATATCCCAATTACTGTTTTTCTTTCCTCTAATCCTGTCAGTGTCCCCTCCCTCTTCTTCCCACCCTTTCTGTCTCTCAGGCTTTTAAGGGGATAACAACAAAACCAAAACCTAACAAACTAAAATACAGTAAGACAAAACAAAAACAATCACACCCAAGTTGGACAAGGCAAACCAACAGAAGGAAAAGAACCCAGTGGAAGGCACAAGGATCAGAGACCCACTCATTCACACGCTCCAGAATTCCATGAAAATACTAAACTGGGAGCTATACTATATAAGCAGAAGGTCTGGGGAAGATTTGTGCAGCCTCTGTGCTTGCTGAGACCTGTCTGGTCTCTGAGTTCACATGAGCCTTGCTCAGCTGATTCAGACCTTGTTCTCCTGGTGTCTCTGGTTCTTACACTCTTCCTGCCTCCTCTTCCATGGGGTTCCTTGAGCCTCTATTTATGTGCCCATCTGCTGTACACTTGATATTTAACGGAATGTTAGTCTGTGAGATTATGACTTGCCACTGGACTTAAACTCTGGGCGCATGTGCATGTGTCTGCCTGTTTCCTTATGATGGACACTGAACTAGAACACTGTTCACACTGTCAGAGTGCTCTGTCATCTTCCAGTGAGCTATATACCAACCCTAATGTGAAACATAGTCTTACTTGAAGTCCAGGCAGGCCTCAAACTTGAGCTCCTCCTGCCATGGTTAGCTGAGTAGTGAAATTGTAGTTGTACAGCCACCTATTCCCAGGCTAAGAATAAATTCTTTATTGAATTAAATATTACACAACTGGAGCTCTGGGATTCTACATTCTCATACAAGACCTGTGTTCCAAAGGGTCTAGAAAACAAGGATAATTGCTAAGATACATCAGAGAGAAAGAGGGATTTTTCCAGAATGTACATACACTCAGAAGAACAGGGACTTTTGAATTACGGAGTTGGCCCCAGCATTTCTCTCTGCTATTTCTGGCCATATGAATACAGGAGGCTAAATTTTTTTCAGAAATTCAGTGTTTCCGTTTACAAAATGAAGACTGATTATTTTAGACCTGCTGAAGGGACTAGAAGAAATAACGAAGAACACATATCTGACATCCAACAAGTCCATCACAGTACTTCATTCTCCAGTTGTGGAAGTAGAAGCCAGCACTAGAAAACCACAGCTTTAAGAACAGAAATGCTGAAGTTGCAGAACGTAGGGTTAGGATCCCCTCTTGTAAGTCATGTGACCTCAGACATAGTATATAACCTTCTTGAATCCAAGCACAACACTGTAGGTCAGTGGTTGAATTATTTAGGGCAAGGCCTGGCACATCTTAAGACCTCAATAAACAGTGGCCGTTATTACAGAATTGTAACTGGGAACCCTTGATTCACATTACAGACACAGATACATTACTGAGTCACTCTTGGAGGCATGAGTAGACTCATAACATGTAAGCTGTAAGAATGAGGACTCACACCATAAATGGGAAGCTGGGCACAGGGATTGTTTGGAGCCCTTGGAGCCCACAGGAGTGGCAAGAAGGAAGGCTACCACACCTTCTTTCTCAGCCAATGCTATTTCACCAGAAGGCTTCATCATTGATGTGACCAAGAAAACGATTACCACAGAGATTGCTGCATGCTCCCTGAAACCAAGGAGTGTATGAATAATGCATGAAAAATATGACTGTTACCATAAAAAATTTCTACTTTTTCCATGAGATGCTAAATGCAGTTGATCAGACAGACTTGGTTCTTATTTATAGAGCTGAGTATTCAAGCAGTTTTCCCCTAATGTGTATGTACATCTTTTACAGAAAAATCAAAAACATTGAAATCTCATTCATATTACTAAAAAGAAATGGACATACACAGTTCAGTTGGCATGTAAGCTAGTGCCAAACCTTACATATTCAACCAAGACAGCTTCAAAATGACAGCCTTTTGATCTCTAACCTTCAGCATTTATGAATTTACTCATGAAGGCAGGAAACCTGGCTCATTATGGATATTTTTATCATTACAAAACACTTATAAACATTATACTATGGCATTTACCTACTTCTGCAGTTACAAATTAAAAACTAAGTAGAGAATGAAAACAAAATCTAATTCTTAATTGAGCTTTCCTTATTTAAATCCTGTGTATTCAAACATATTTTGTACAACTTCTTTATTTAATCACAAATATACATCTAGTTCTCCTTTAAGAAGCTTTGTGACTTTGAGCAATTTCTTTAAGCCTGGATTTCCTCAACTATGAAGAGAAGGAGTTGACTTGGCCATCCATAAGAACACTCCCAGGTGACACGTGATGCAGGTCTAAGATACAAACAAGTTGCTTTTTGAAAATGTTTAGTTATTGATGGGGCTGGGTGCATATTAATCCAGTTCTGCAGCTTCTGAAGCAGAAGTCTGAGAGCGTTAAATGGAGGACCGAGTTCATATCAAAATGATGATAAAGAGTAAGGGATTTGGCACCCAGGAGCAGTCATCTGAGTGGGTTAAGAGAAAGCAAACAAGCAGTGGAACCCATCCGGATGCAAGGATGGTCTCATTGGCTCTCATAAGCAGCGATAGCTCTCTGAGGAACAGCAGAGTACCAGGTGACAGTGCAACGTACAAGGCAAAATAAGCACATGCTGTACCAGCGCTCTGGGAAAAGAAAGAGAACGCTGACAGCGAGATAGCGGAGCTGGCGATTCCCTCTATTTGTTCATTATATTTAATTTGCTCAAAAAAAAAGTTCACCAAGTTCATCATCCCTTTCCTCACAACTCATTACAAAATGACTAAAGAAAATCTCAAAAAAAAAAACCAAAAAACAAAAAACAAAAAAAAAACCCAAACAAACAAAAAACCGAATAAACAAGAATAAACGTCCCCTACAAATCAGATTTCTCTTTCCCTACTATTTTGAAAAACAGCAACAACAAAACGCATGACTTTAAAATAAAAATTAGACTTTTTGTTTTGTTGTGTGTTTTGGCTTTGTATTCTTCCATAGAACTACACATTCAGTACAATTGATCAGGGACTCTCCGCCCAGGCTAATTTTATAAGGAAGTGCCAAGCATTTTACTATTCCATATAGGAAAAGGAAAAGGAATGGTTCCATAAACTTCTATAGAGCATGCACTTCTCAGGCAGGAGAGATGGCTCAGCCGTTAAAGGCTAGGCTCATAACCAAAAACGTAAGAGAATGCACGTCTCTGTAAATAACAACTACACTAGCTACACTCAGCGGTGTGTGTCTACAATGCTAACACTTGTCAGGTAGAGGCAGGAGGATCGATCAGGAGTTCACTGTCTTCTTGGCTACACTGAATGTTCAAGGCTGGCCTAAGTTACATAAAAAATAACAATGATGGTTTAAAAAAAAACAAAACAAAACAAAGCCAGTGAAAATAAATTTATGAATAAGAATAAAGTTAATCTTGCCAGAGCCCATCCCTGAAATACATTTAGGTTGGCAATCATCACAGAACTTAAACCCCCAAAGCTGTAAACAAAATATAGAGCGCTCTTTTGTTCATGGCATGTCATGAACAAATTATCAAAATGTGTTTTCTCCTCAGGTGTCAGTTTTTCCCTCTTCCGGTGACTGATGGCTCCCAGTGTTATTACAGAAACAGATTGATCTTTTTAATGAGCCACTTTAATAGACTCCAAATTCTCACCGTGGCTGCTCATCCATGTCAGACCATATGCACCAACAAAACATTCACTGAAACAACAAAAAACTCTGCTGTCAGACAGCTATATACTCTATAAAATTTCATATAGTAGAGCAGGATGTACAAATAAATAACCAGAGAAGAAGAAAATGCATATGCAAACAAGATGCAGGAAATATATGCAAAATCATACTGTAGAGACCCATATTTTCTTGGCATTGATAAAATTCCCACAAGATACAAAGGTATTTACACAACACCTCCTCATTACCCTTCCTCCCAACAGTAAGGAAACCTATTTTCCATCTCTCCATTATGAAATACAGATCTGCTTGAGAAAGAATATTCCACCCAAAGAACTATCACAGGAAATCTGACTGCAGCTACTGTCCTAAATAAGGGCAGTATAAGACAGGCAGGATAAGACAGGAGACCTCTGTAAGTACAGTCTGCATGGCTGAATGCATTCACACATGCACACAAGGAACCATCAGAACAAGAGTGCTATCTTTGCCTTTATCATAGCTATCTAAATCTTCCCCTGTTATACCCTCCTCAAAACAAATCCTCTTTCTCCCAGTCTCGTACTTGTCTTCCTAGAAACATGGAATATCTCAATACCTGAACAGAGTACTCATTTCCTTTGATTATAATGTGTTCAGATTGGCAAGAAATGCAAAAGTAAACCATCTACCCTTGACCCATATCATGGGTCACTCACACCCTTACTGAGATTACATAGCTCCTTTGAAAACTCAGCATGCCGAAAAATGAGCTATCTATCTCACCCTTCCAAAGGCTCAGTGAGGATCATGCAAGAAGGGGAAGAACGAAGGTAAAGGCAGGGAAGAGCTGTGAAATGCTACCTTCTGGACATGACATGGCGGCTGCACCCATGACCTCACAGTAGCAGTGGCTACTTTCATAAGACTAATGTGGCACCCACCTGTAATCCCAGCACTCAGGGAGGCAGAGGCAGGAGGATCTCTGTGAGTTCAAGGCCAGCCTGGTCTACAAAGGGAGTTCAGGTCAGCCAAGGCTACACAGAGAAACCCTGTCTCAAAAGCAAAAACAAAACAAAACAAAATAATGACAAAAATAGTAACAACAACAAAAACCACCTGGAAGTTTCACGTGTATGCCATATTCAACCATCAAGCTGTGGGTTTAATGGAGAGATGGCTACCTTTTCCTTTCTTAGAACTCTTAGGCTTGAGAGCAGAGTCTCTGATGAGCTAAATATTGGCTGTTAAACAATTATTTCTCAGGGAAAGTGTTATCTACTAGCTCTATCACATAACTCTTATTTTGACTCAGTTCGTCTGGCTTCCCATAAGTTTTCTCCTCATTCATGTAGCACTTCTTAGTCCAATAGCTATGGTTCTCTGTCCGTTGACTAAACACACATAGGCCAGCTTTCAAAAGTATCATGATTTAAGGAAACAGAACAGCAACTTTCACAACCACTGGACGGTAAAATCTATGGTTGGCTCACGCTATGTGATCAGTGAGAATTTCAGTGCTGAGATGCGTCTATGAACGGTTCTTCCGCCAATTGCTCATCTTTACACTTTAGTTTTAATCATGAAACCCGCAGGTCAATCTGCACAAAAGCTACCGACACACAAGGCAGAGACCCACTTCTCTGTAAAACCCCAGTCCAGCATGAGATGGCCAGACTGGTCCTGTGAGAGATAAATTACACTGTCACTTTCAAGGTGACCTAAAGCATGTCCTCCTAGGTTAGAAAGGAGGAGAGGCCACAGTGAGTCCCAGGGCCTCCTCCCTCTCACCTGTCTGGAGTCCGCCTCTTCCCGTTTTCGTTCACATCGAGAAGCAGCTCTGAGGAGTCAACAGGGGAGGTGGTGCTGGCATCCAGAAGCAGCTGTTCATGCTGAGCGAGGTACTGGGCAGGGTTCTGTTTGGCTAGCCTTGCGCAGTGGAGGAGTTCACGCTGTAGCAGGGGCAGGTTGGCCTGCAAGAACACGACAGGCATGAGACGGGACAGTCAAGGCTTGCGATCCGTCTGCCTGGGGATAGACACTGGAGCAGTTGTAAGCAATGTATCCACCTCAGTGTCGGCCCGTGCTTGCTTCACATTCAGTATGAGGTACAACTAAAGACTGTGCTACAAGGTGCCTGGCTAGCTCCATAGCCATCTGTTAGGTGTTTGAGCCCATGAGCCTCTATTCCTCTTCTCATTTTCCTTACTGAGGACACTGCTTTCCAGTGGCACTTGTGACTCACAGGGGCCCTGAAACTCGACAAGTCCTGTCAGAGGGAAGATTCAAGCTCCATGCATGAGCAAATGTTGGTTTTTCCCCCAAGGAAAAAAAAGGTTATAGAAAGTATTCACAGTACAATGACGCTCAG